>NW_024100609.1:4417500-5017500 GCF_016545835.1 Crotalus tigris | reverse complement strand
CCTTGACTTTTATTTCCCAGGAAGTGTGGGATGATGAATGATCATATCAATCTAACAATATGATTAAATTTATAATTGCTTTATATTATGACTGTTAGGATTTTAACATCCCAGGAATGATGGAAAGTATCTGAAATTAATATATAAAAGACGCTTGTAACTGCACATGAACCAAAATTCTGTAGCAATTAACTATGCAGTTTTTGCATTTAGTGCCTAACAAGGCAAAGTCTAATTCTTCCTTTCCCTCCTATAAACATATAAACACTTTCCTAGGTCCCAAAGAGGTTCTAACTGTAAGGACATAGGAAAGTACAGATGCAAACTCCATCTGGGTTTAAGAAGTCAGTCCTAATATAGAAGAGAAGGGTTCTAGTAGCTGATCACAGACAGGATTAAGGTTGTGCATTTTCCAAAAATAATTCAGAAGAAGTGCTTTGGAAAACACGTAAGTCAAGCATAATGCCTCTTTAATGAAGCCATATTTTTTTTTATTTCAGACTTATGCACTAGTCTAAAAACAGATATACAGTAACAGCTGTAGGACTCCATTACTTGAAATGGTGTCTGATTTTTTTTTTCTTAAGTTCTTGCAGAAGCCTGAAAAAAATGCAGTTACTGTAAAGCAGGGGTGTCAAACTGCTGGTTGGCGGACTGGATGTGTCATTGGGAAACCACGCCCAACCCATTGCCAGCAATGGCAAAAAAGCTCTGATATGTTGCGTGACATCACGAGTTTGACATGTCTGCTGTAAAGAAATACTACAGTTCCATACATTCTGAAACAACAGACCCCTAATAAATATATTTCTTTCAACACTGCATTAGCTCCCATTGCTCAACTTTATATCCCGGGCTTCACCCTGATTACTGGAAAATGAGATGGGTAGCATATAAATTTAATGTTGGTCTACTCAGAAACACTAGTGATTTCTGGGTAGACTATTAAATTAATTTCAAGAATCATTTACTGTAGCCTGATGATTCTGCACATTTCACCCCTCTAGTTTTTGTTTGACCTGTTGTCACTATTGCTTTCCCAAATCTGGAAAATATTCAGCGGAGTCATGATCAGGAGCTGAAGCTACAGGAAACCCAGTAAAAGATAATTCTTCCCTATTTTTTCTGTTGGGCCTTAGTTCTGGCCTCTATCAAGCTCTAAGCATTCCTCTGGTTTTCCCTCCTCCTCTGAGAATGAATCCTTCAGGAAGCATGGCAATGACATTATAGTATGTCTTATTTGCAAAAAAAATGTGTCTCATCCTAAAATTTTCTTATCACTGCTATTTGTAGAAGTAGGGTTGTTCCCCTCTACATTATCATTATGTGTGCTGAAAAAAATTACTAGTGAAAATATTCTAGATATTAATCACACAACTTTCATGCTTTCAGAGCCCTACCTATCTTTTATCTCTTTTATGGGTGGAGAAATTGTTTCTTTTTTGCCAGCAGCAATAGAGAAACAATCATCATCTTAAGCAGCTTGGTGAGGACTGAATGATTAAAGTCTGTTCCTCCCAATCAGTTCCAATCATCTTCAACAAGTTCGCTTTTTGGGGGGATTTCTGAAGTAGAAATAGCAAGCTGAAGATGGTTCTGTTAAAGCAGAGCTGATGACCTCAGCAGAATGAAGAACCAGACAAGGTGAGAACTTGAGATCACCCACAAGTGCTCTATGTAGGACAGCAGTTTCCAGTGGGTTTAGCGATCTGGGAGACAAGGGAAAGGTCAAACCACAGTTGGCACCTTTAAAAGAACACTGGGTTTGCATATTTCCTTTTTCTAATTGCTTTCAGAAGTTGCTTGTGTTGAAAGAAAAATCTTCATCAGGGTCCAGTCCAAGCTTTAGAAAGAAGGTTGTAGTTTATTGAAGAGGAGAGCCAGACAGAAAGATGGCCCTGGGAAAGCTGACCACATGTAGTAGGGAGTGGTGGGTTTTTATACCTTCTTGAGCTTTTGTTTGGAGTTGTTCCTGTAGCATGAACTTTGACCTGAGTCTGAGTGTGCCTTTTTGGTATTCTGATGGTGATGAGTTAATCCTATTATGTCCCAAAGGTCATATCCTACTTCCCTGGGGGTGTGGCTGATGGCTATGTCCTGTGTTGGATTTTTTTGATGTGAGGGATTGTTGATTCTAGGGATCTTTGTCTTTCTAATCCAAGCTTCCTGGCTCCAATCTTTCTGACAAGATTATCACATCTGCATTTCTGCAGACCTGGTTTCTGTTTGGGGCAGAGAGACTTTGGGGGTGGTATTGGTTTCTGCTTTTAAGATCCTTTGGGGAAATATAATATTCTGCCTTTTAATATTCCCAAAAATATTTCTTTCTCGGGAGGGAGTGACTTTCCACACTTGCTAACTGCTTTTCAAGTATTAGGAGCTTGGGAAAACACTAGATGAAAATATTTCAGTCCTTAGTGAAAGAAATTTTAAATACAAGTTTAAGAATTTTAAAAATATTTTTAATAAACAGCAAAAAGGTGATTAGAGCTTTGATTTTGAAAAGTTGCAAATGGATTAAAGGTCCAGATGATTTCTCCTCCTCCTTTGAAATAAGATTTTGGAATTAATTATAAGAATCCTTCCTGTGGGAATTTTTTTAAAAATTGTTTTGAATTCTTTAAAAAAAACATGATAGGATGGGACTTTGAATAGACACTTAGGAGAACTAGAAGGAATTAAAAATTGTTAAAGAAGTTAAATGGTCATAGAAGACTACTTAAATTTGATTTCCTAATACAGATTGGAGCAAAATGTTTTAACATTGGACATATTGAAGGATATTTTTGAACAATGGACAGAGAAGTCAATTTTAAGAGTGTCTGCCTCTATAGATAAATTGTGTTTAAAAAATGCCATAGAAGAGGAGCAGGTTATACCGGACAAGATTGAGATTGATCTGAAAATGCATTTTAAAATGACAAGATACAAGACCGATATGGAAAAATATGATATACTGGACATGCAAAAGATATCTTAATAATAAAAAGGACATACAAATAGAAAATCAAGAAAGTCAGCTGGATTTTCTACATTGGATTTACAAAAGAGGCTTGTTAAAGACTGAATTTTTGCTGATCAGGACTGAAATGACAAGGATTTTTAAGGATTTGTTTATAGATGGGAAGAAGAAATTATTTGTAACCATCCATGACTTCACTGTGGAACTCTCCAATCCTACTCCATACAAACCACTATGCCATTCTGTAGTGCTGAAGGAGCTGACATGAGGCAGGAGTTGTATTTTATATGAATCAAGTCTGATCCATATATCCTCTGTTTAATGGAATTTGGAGAAAGTCTATTGTGGATTATATTATGTGTCTACCAGGGAACTACATCAATTCCTGTCTATAAAGATCTTGTATCAGGAACAACTGCAGGCAATTTAATACAAGTCTATTCAGAAATAAAGTTTTCAGATAAATATGTGTAAGATTGCTGACACAATAGATAACAGGTGGACAATTTTGCAAGCAGTTTAAAGGTGAGCAGTTTTTTTCACAAGGATGCTTCCATCATTTAGAGCTATTTGTCCTAATCCATCCAAAAATAATACAAAAAGAGCAAAGTCATCTATGATTTGAACTCTGTAATCTTTTCCTTATTCTGCTTGCTACCAAATTGCCCAGAGGGTGGGTGGATAACTGATACAGTAAGAGAGTCAAGTTTTGCATTGCCAATCTATAACTGACAGTTGTAGTCATTTGCATATAGAAGATGCAGAGTGCGTTTTGTCAAAAACAGAAGCTGAGTAAATTCACAATTGCACTTCTGTTACAAAAGCTTTCTCTATTAGTATATGTCCTAAGGAGGAATCAGATACTATTTTTCTTTTCTTTTTTCAAAAAAAAAAAGAAAGAAAGAAAGAAAGAAAGAAAAATGGAGGGGGGGGGCTTGTTTAAATTCCACAGGCATGAATTTTCTAGTATCTTAATGATATTAAGGCAGTTTTTCTAGAGGAACTGAATATTATTATGACAAGTTTCAGTGTGGCATGGAAAGAAACATGGTAATCAAAAACGTGCAAATATATCACAATATTCTTACGGAGAGAGAAGTATTTCAAATCAGTGTCTGCAGGGAACAGAAAAACTTTAGCTTCATCACCTTTTAACTAATCACAGTACTGTTGGCAGAAATGACACATCTAATTTTTTTTTTAAAAAGGCACTGCACACAATCTATGTTGCTTTATAGTTTGAGGACACTTGATTATTTGTAGCTGCAATAATATTGTATTACTTCACCACAAACAATACAAGGAATAGCAAGTGCTGGATTTATTCTTTCTTTCTTCTCTCCTGCCCTGCAAAGTTTACTCTGCCCCATCATAATCCCCCAGGGGGTGATTTTGGGATTTTTCAATCAAACAGCCTCCACTTAGTTAGATTTCAGTTCTCCTAGCATAGCATACCTATAGAGCAGTGGTAGGCAATTAAATTTCCTGTTGGCCGAACCAATAGAACCAACATACTATTGTGAAGGTGCATAGGCAAACATGCACATACATAAACTGAAATAAATACAGCAGTTACCTTCAAAATAAAAGCAATGCAGTTGTGTTGTGTGCATGGCATACACTTATTTACATTTTATTTCCAATTTCCAATTAAACTCACGTGAGCTGGACAGGACAGGCAAAAGGCTGGATGTAGTCTACGGGCTGTAAAATGCCCAGGTCTGCTGTAGAGAATAGAAAAGGGGGTCAACCTATTCTCCAAAGCACCTGAAGGCAGAACAAGAAGCAACGGATGGAAACTAATCAATGAGAGAAACACTAGAACAATTAATCAGTGGAACAACCTGCCTCCAGAAGTTGTGAATGCTCCAACACTGGAGATTTTTAAGAAGAGACTGGACAACCATTTGTCTGAAATAGTATAGGGTTTTCTGCTTGAGCAGGGGGTTGAATAGAAGACCTCCAATGTCCCTTCCAACTCTGTTATTCTGTTATCTTGAAAGCCACCAAACTGAAAAAAATTGGAACCCTCTAGAGGAGGAAGAGAAAGGAAAAAGGGAAGAAGGATTTTGCCAATGTGCCTGGTGTCTCTTAGAGCCAGTAAGGTGTAGAGTTGACCTGTACAATGTGCAGCCAGCTGGTATATTTAAGGGGAAAAAATGCAATACTTTTGCTGTTGCCCGAAGTGCTCTGACTCTAACTGCTTGTGTCAGTTCCATCACTGTTGCTGTTTCATTAGCCACTAAACAGCTGATCGGTGTGCCAGGTATTCCTTTGAGGCCCAAGATTATTTTTAATTTGGTACATATTTTCCCCTTTGTGTGTCATGCAGGCCTGCTGTAGAGGCACAGAACCCAGCTGGGTGAACATAAGAACATAAGCAATGCCCTGTTGGATTGGACCTCTGGCCTACCTAGCCCAGTAGTCCATTCTCAAAGTGGCCAACCAACTGCACAAGGAAACCCACTAGAGTGCCAGCAGATGGCCTTCAGAGGCAGCTACACTGTCATTAAGATCCACACAGCTATGAAACCAGTCAGTCATTTCTTCTGGCCCAATATATGTGGTTAGTTGGTAAAACCCTATATGTTAGGAGAGGATAATCTAAAACTGTAAAGATATGTCCCCCCCCCCCAAGTCTTGTTTGTTGCATCCCCCCAAGAATTCAGGCCAACAATAAAGATTGAAGCAATGTGTGGCAAAATCCCATTTTAAGCTTAGTAGCAATGATTGCAAGCCCTAAAATAGGCATTTAAAAAACCTCAGTGAACCTCTCAAACTCCAAGAAAATACTTCAAGCCCTGCTCTGCCTGTGTGCATAACACAATTTTACCCTCTTCGCATTATTATTCTATGACTCTCTCCTACTCACAAAAGCTATTAAGTGTATTCTCTGGCTATAAAATGGTTGCCCATTCCTACTATTGAATGTATTGAGAGGAAGAACCTGGACTCTTTTCAAAGTCACTTACACACATGCTCATCTCATCTCAACCATATTGTCCTGTTTTGAGAGAAGAGCAGAACACTATTAAGTTTGTGAATAAGCTCTGGCTTATTAGAATGCTTAATCTTCTGTTTCACTTATATTCTTTGACTTTGCTTTTTAATATGTCGATTTAAGAAGTTAACATTTTTAGACTCTGAATATTCTGCAGAGTTATACTGTGGGGACAAGTGGAGGCCAGATTTTCTGCACTTTGTTGTCATTTCAGGTAGACTGAGATTTAAAAATAAAAATCTCCTTCTTAAACAATTAATCCTCCTCCAGTTGTCTTCCTAGGGCCAATCAGAACTGAAGTGCTTAGAAAGGTTGGAAAAAAAATCTACAAAAGCATTTCTAGTTCTCAGTTTCTCCTTTTACAGAAAATAACAAAGTACTTAAATATGATATGTGCTGAAATCGAAAAACCAAATCAAAATGGCTACATTTGTTATGATTTTTTTAAAGAATATTATGTATCTATTTGCTTTTGTTTTGTTTTGTTTTTGTTTGTTAGCCTTAAATGGAAGGGTTTCTAAACCAGAATGGGATGCTCCCTCACAGTGAATGTCAAAGACGCAGACCTGAGACGGCCATCTTTTTTAAACTTAATATGATTGGTGTTAAGAATTTATCTGCATCATTTTGCTCCATTTACATTTGATATAGCTCAATGCAAAACAGGGAAGAAAGGATTTTAAATTGCATTATTAACAATAGGCTAAGTCTTGGCAAAGCTGATTAAATCAGTCACTTGCCCGATAAAATCATAATAGGGCCCATCTGTATCCATCTGACAAGAAACATGTCATTGGTAATGTTTTGTGTTGCCTTTAATGAGTCTGATTGTCATCTTCCAGAGGGGAAAGCAGAAAAAGCACCTGCAGGTCTGCAAGAGAAGAATCACTTATTGATCGAGTTGTCAGGCCTGTCAGGCACTTAGTAATGGCAATGCTGCTACATAAAATCAATGTGACAGCACATTCACAGCAGTTCCTAGGACTCACCATGAGATGGTCTGTTTGGGAGATCCAGTTACATGCAAGATAATATTTCCTCCCTGTATCTCTGGAAAAACAACCCCAATCTCTCAGGATTGCATGCAAAGAGAAAGTAAATAAAAAATATAAATACAGGTAGTTCTCGACTTACAACAATTCATTTAATGACCATTTGAAGTTACAACAGCACTGAAAAAGTGATTTATGACTATTTTTCACACTTAGGACTGTTGCAAAATCCCAGGATCATAGGATCAAAGATCCTATGATCTTGGCAACTGATTCATATTTGTGATGCTTGGAGTGTCCTGGGGTCATATGATCATCTTTTGCGACTTTCTGACAAGCAAAGTCAGTGAGGAAGCCAGATTCATCTTACAACCATGTTACTAACTCAACAACTTCAGTGATTCACTTAACAGATGTGGCAAGAAAGGCTGAAAAATGGGAAAAACTCATTTAACAACTGTCTCGCTTAGTAACAGAGGTTTTGGGCTCAATTGTGATTGTAAGTGGAGGACTACTTGTATCTAGCAGGTTATGGAAATAATAAATAGATTAACTGTGTATCAGGATGTGGGAAGGTATTACATCCCATCTGTCTTATACGTCATGCATTTAGAACTTAGGAATCAACTTTTTATGTGGTTCTTTAAATTCTTGGTCCTTCAACCTTCAGTTACAAAGAAAACTCACTCCTGACCAAAAGCATCTCTTCTCATCCAAGAATCCATGAACTGAGGAAGCTTCTTGGATGAGAAGCAAAATGTTTTCAAGGAACAAACCAAGAAAGTCTTCATGAAGTATAAGCTTTGAGATGGATGGTTGTGTAAGATATAATGTGGTTCCTCACATGGAGAAGTCACCATAAGTATCAATGGGCTGTCTATTCATCCTTGTCAAAATGGATTACCTATACTGCTGCCTTATACTGCTCCACATCCGTCTCCGCATGGCCTCCTCTGCCATTTGAAGAGAGAGAGAGACAGAGAGACACTTTCGCTTCCCTTCTCTCTCTCTCTCTCTCTCTCTCTCTCTCTCTCTCTCTCTCTCTCTCAAGTGGACCTACCTACTGCAGGGCTCCTGATTGGCCCTGCACCTGGGTGCCCCACCCCCTGGGAAAAGCACGGCCAGGGCCTCCTGGCCTTGGAGCGCCCGGGGAAGCCCCGGGATCCCTGCTGGGAGCGGCCCATTGGAGGCTCCACTTAGTGGGCCAGCCCTCCCGCAAGCTGCAGCCCAAGGGAGACCAGCCCCTGCGATCCCCAGCCAGCCCGACCATTGGCCCCGCTGGCCAGGAAGGCGCACCAGAGTCCAGGCTGCCGGGAAGGAAGAAGGAGATGCAGCAATGATAGGAGGAGAGCTCCTCCTGGGTCCAGTGCTGGCGGCGGCTTCCTTGCCCTACTCCTCCTCCTCCCCTTCTTCCTCCTGCTGCCCCCCAGGTGGCTCGGGCAGACGCCGGGACAAGAGGGGTGCCTGGGGGGAGCAGCCGGGCTGGCAGAGGGGCTGGCAGGGGCCATGTGGCACCAGCCCCCACCATGGCTCCATCGATGGATGGAGGGCAAGGCCAGGCAGCGCAGAGTCCCAGTGGGGGTGGTGGCCAGGCCGGGGGAGCGGGGACCCCCGACGATGCAGCCATGCTGCCGCCGCCACCATCAGAGCCGCTGCCTCCCGTCCTGCTCCCCCTCCCCGCCCATATGGCTGAGGATGTGGCGGAGGCTGGGCCGGGGGCAGTGGGGACCCCCGACAATGCAGCCGTGCCGCCACCGCTGCCACTGGAGCTGCTGCCTCTTGTCCTGCTCCCCCTCCCTGCCCGTTCAGCTGAGGACACAGTGGAGGCTGAGCCAGGGGCGGCGGGGACCCCCGATGATGCAGCCTGCCGCTGCCGCCGCCACCAGAGCCACTGCCTTCCATCCTGCTCCCCCTCCCTGCCCATTCGGCTGAGGACGAGGCGGACACTGGGCCAGGGGCGGCGGGGACCCCCAACAATGCTGCCATAAGAGAGAGAGAGAAAAGAGAGAGAAAGAGAAAGAGGGAGGAAACAGAAAGAGAGAGAGAGAAAGAGAGAGGAAAGAAAGAGAAAGAGAGGAAAGAGAGGAAAGAGAGAAAGAGAGAGAAAGAGAGAGAGAAAGAGAGAGGAAAAAGAGAAAAAGGGGGAGAGGAAAGAGGGAAAGAGAGAGGAAAGAGGGAGAGAGAACAGAGAGAGGAAAGAGAGAGAAAGAAGAGAGAGAGGAAAGAGTAAGAGAAAGAGAGGAAAGAGAGAAAGAGGAAAGAGAGAGAGAGGAAAGAGAGAGAAACAGGAAAAGAGAGAGGAAAGAGAGCAAGAGAAAGAGGGAGGAAAGAGAGAAAGAGAAAGAGGAAAGAGAGAGAGAAGAGAGAGAGAGAGGAAAGAGAGAGAGAAAGAGAGAAAGAGGGAGAGGAATGGCGCTTCTTCAACCAGGCTGGGCGGAGCCGGCAGAGCAGCCTTCCTGCCCCCCCTCCCCAGCCAGCTGGATGTGGGTTGGTGGTCACCACAACATGAGGAACTGTATTAAAGGGTCGCGGCATTAGGAAGGTTGAGAACCACTGCTCTAAGTGCTTTACACAACTGAAAATGAAATGAAGAAATTGCTGCTTGTTACAGAATGGAGCACATGTGAAATATCATAAAATAAATTTCCAATAGACAGAGGTTGCTTTAGAACAGGTTTCTCAACCTCTGCAATTTTAAGATGGTTCCCTAGCCAGCAGGCTTGGAATTTTGGGAGTTGAAGTCCACCCATCTTAAAGTTGCAGAGGTTGAGAAACACTGGTTTAGAATATCCGACAGGTTCTGCAATCACAAACAGAAAATTTGGCAACTTTGCAGGTGATATCAGTGTGTTTCTCCACTAAAAGGAAAGAGACCTAACAAGCTTCTCAGCACCTAGGAAGGTGTAACATATTGATGAAATAATTACCATGTGAAAGTTCGTATAGCAATATAGAAGGACAAGTATAATGGTTCAGAATGTTGCTAAACCACAAGAGAAACACGATTTAGTAACTTACTGAATATGCCCTATAGTAGATCAGATGGAAGAATGTTAGTTTGGATTTTAAAAATCAGAGCCAAGCTCTTGAAATACCGAACTGGCTGAATGCATAAAAGATTGTCTCCACTTTTAATAATTGGAAGGAGCCCTAGAAGGATCAATTTGAAATTTTATGTCTATTAGAACATGACATATCAAATGGGCCTATTTTGGCCCAAAGGCTGAACAGCATTATACTAACATTTGACTGTATTATATCCCCTGTCTTCATTGATATCATTAGTTGGACTTCATATATTCTGCATGGCTGCTGTCTATAAAGGCTTTGTATAGCAAAAATTCAGCACAACGTTTTGCAGAGACACATAGCCTCAAGCAAGAAGGGGTTGATGCACTCATGCTGTGCATGCACAGAGTCTCTTCTGGCTACTATATATAGTACACTCAGAGCAAGCAAGTGAATGTTCTTACAATGAAAGGCTCACAGTTGCTCTGCAAAGCCCTAGCTCTGAACAAAAGCAGGCATTCAAGCAGAAGATTTAAACCTTCACTCATCTCCAAAACTCAGATGGCTGAAGTGAATAAAAGAGAAACATGCACAGAAAGCCTAGGACTCAGTAATCCTCTACCTTATTTTACTTTGTACAGTTTTTCATGGGCATAGATGTGAAACTAGATTCGTGTCTTCTTGCTCAAAAACAAATTCCCTCTAACAAAACCCATGAACAATTTAAATCAGGAGTGTCCAATGCATGGCCCACAGGCCACACGCAGCCCTGGACAACTAGTAATGCAGCCCCACAAGACTGTAAACCTTTAACCTTATTATGCAATTTATATGCATTAATTATATCATATATTTTATATGTGGCCCAAGGAATAACATAACCCAAATGTTTTTCTAAAAGCATATATCTTGCACCACACAGTAATACATATCTATTACGCACTGTTGAAATGCCTCCACAAATTTTATCTGCAGCAACCAATATGGGCAGTGATATCACTCAAAATGTCACCATCATGTACTAGAGCAGAGGTCTTCAAACTTGGCCCTTTTATGACTTGTTGGCTGAGGAATTCTGGGAATTGAAGTCCACAAGTCATAAAAGTACCAAGTTTGAAGACGCCTGTACTAGAGTTCCAATATCTCCTGGTATTTGCATGTGCGGTACATTTTGCTGTACCTTTCTTTGACAATGGATATCTATGGTCTACCATAGTGCTTCTCATCCTGGCAACTTGATCTAGCTAAGAAATCCTGGGAATTAAAGTCCACATATCTTAAATTTGCTATTTTTGAGAAACTGATCTACATTAACCACCACAAGTGGTTTATTCCAGGCTGCAATGGATACTATGCATACAGAGGGCAGAGACCCCAAAGACCCAAACTCTGGTAGTTCAGCCTTGCTTGCAACTAGTATTCTAAAGTAGTTCAGAATCAAATCTTACAATCTATATGAAGTAAAGAGCATCAATCGCAGATTTATTTAATGGTGACACAAAGTGATCTGATAAAATAAGCTTCAGTTAAGCAGCAATATCAACAATGAATTGAGTTTAGTGCTGTCCACTCACAGGTGGAAGAGTTCATATGAAGCAGCACATAATACAGGTAGTCATAGACTTAAAACAGTTCGCTTAGTGACCGTTAAAAGTTACAATGGTTGAAAAATGTGACTAATGACCATTTTTCACAGTTACAACTTTTGCAGCATCCCCTTGATCATGTGATCAAAATTAAAACGTTTGGCAACTGGTTCATATTTATGATTGTTGCTGTGTCCCGAAGTCATGTGATCACCTATTGCAATCTTCTGACATGCAAAGTCAATGGGGAAGCCAAGTTCATTTAATAACCGGGTTGCTAACTTATCAACTGCAATGATTCACTTAACAAATATGGCAAGAAAAGTCGTAAAATAGGGCAAATTAAAAATTTGGGCTCAATTCTGGCTGTAAATTGAGGACGGTCTGTATATATATTTATTTACAATATTTTTCTTGTTTCTCTTCTTTAAAAGCACTAAAAAGAATTATTTTTTTAAATAAAATACATTAAATATATTAAAATCCTATGCAATTTATGCAGTAAAATATCAACCAAGCAGAAGGAGGGATAACTAAATCAAGCCAACAAGAGCTAAGGGACTTCTTCCCCCACATGCTCAATTTTCAACGTGCCTGGAAACTGAGCTGGAGTAAAGTTAGGAAAGCTGTGTACAAAATCAACAAATATTGTTTTAAAAAAACAATGTATTTGATTTACTTGTGTTTAAATTAAGTATGTCGTGAGGGAAAATGTATTGTTCCCCAGGGAAAAAGTATAAAGTTACATTACATACAGAAAGGTGTCTACTAAAAAGGATTAGTCCAAAATCACATCCTGATCTTTCATTTGTAGTACTTAACTAAAACAACAACAACATGGAAAGCTAGAACAGAAAAGGATGAATATAGGGCACTGATAGGAATCTGCACTTTCATTGCACATACTTAGACTATTAAAATTAATTATGCCTCCATTCTATTTAACTGTATAGTTGCTTGATGACAACTATACAGTTGTCTGGGTGATTGGCAGGCATAAACAGTTCCTCTCCTGATCCTTTTTGAAAATAAGCCTAGCTAAGTGGAGGATTTTAGCAAAGCTAAGCCGAGTCAGACTTTATTAATACCACCATGAAATATCCAGACTGTAGCTAGACTGGGAAGTAAATATACACACACATATACACACAGACCATTCTATTTTCAAGAAAACTACATGGGTATTTCCACGAATTCAGCAGCAACAGGTTTCAATTCTACAGAGATTATTTTACATTTATTCTTAGCAATGATTGACATGTGCTCTTTGCCAAGCAACAATTCACACAAAATTCTGGGTTTTTTAATGTGTTTTTGGAGTGTGGATATGCAGTTTTAAAGAAAATAAAGAAAATGTGTGATAATACATGCATCCAATCATGTTTGAAAGTTCATGCTGGTATCACCTGCCCAGATTATGAGAAGTTCTAGCACTGTGTGAACAGTAACATTCATGTGTTTTCAAGTTTGGGATTCAACAATACTACTATTGGCAGCTATTCCCTTGCATCAGCATAAGAACAATGTGATCTTCCGAATGGAAACAAACAAACAAAGCAAAAAAACCAAGATGAGAACCACTGAAAAGTATTGACATCTCTAAAAAACACAAACGCCTCAAATCCATCTCCAGAAACACCCAAAAAATCCACTCTTATTCTTTTTTTAAATATATTTTATTGATTTTTTTTAGAATAACAATCTTTAGTGCTTAGTAAATGTGTCTGGGTTCATATATTTAACAACAGTCAATAATAGGTACTTTCTATGCTTTCATAATCAACATGCTAACTAGAAATACCTTTTCTTGGTCTTCTCTTCTTCCAATAGTATTCTCTTTTTACCAACATTGAGCAAATACAGTTCTTAGTACTATTAGTACGTACAAAGTTGAATATAAATATTTTTCTAATATTTAACAATAACATCAGTATGTAATGTCTCTTCTGATCATCTTATTTTACAGTTGCATTTGCAAAAAATCATCTTATGTAAATCACTATAAGTCCTGTTTTCATAACTCTTATTTAAGCTTAATCTCCCCTCAGTATTCAAAACATTTCTTGTCAATTATAGTTTTCTCAAAATTGATGACATTTAAATATCCAAAGTATGTCATACATTTAAATCATCCCAATCATTTTATGATATGATTTCCCATATCATAAAAAATACTATACTACTTATAAATCACATCTCTCTTACTATAAAACCCCTTCATATCTAAAATTTGACTATTCTTTTAACTATATTCAGACAAATGTTTGATCATATAATACTTCATCTGTATGTCAAATTATCTCTCTTGAGTCTGACTCTCGCAGCTGACCATTCTTCTGTTGGGTTGGAGGGCTTAACCCGGATCAAATGGATCAATCATCATCTTTCCATGATCAACGTCTTTCCTTCCTTCTTCATCACCTCTCCAGGGCGACCTTAGACCCATTTAGGATCCCCAGGCAGGGAGAAACCAGCCATGGGCTGTGTCGCTATGATGCAAAACCGGAAGTCAAAATCCACTCTCATTCATTGTGCTGCCCATTAGCTATGAGATGATGATAATGATGTCACAAGACATCAGAAGTTGGAGTTCTGCTTCTCTACAAAGTTTATCACTTGCTTTGTTTTATTAAATGATCCATTCTTAGATTAATTGATTAAAATATAACATAAATGAAAACTGGAGTTGACTGACTTTACATCATTATAGTTGATGTAAAAAAAAATGAATCTCTTACTTCTTAAGAACTGATCCTCATAGACAATCTTTCCTGGTTCACCATCTGACAGCCAAGTAGTAGAATGGCTGTGTTATTCTCCATGCTAGTCAGCAGAAAAGAAAACCCACTGATGGGAGTTGATTTCTCAAAGCCATGTATGACTGCATGACTCCCCTTATTGATTTTCTTCACCCTAATCACTGTCATCGTATCCTATTATCTCCTGATCTATGAACTCACTTTCAACTTTAGCATAAAAGCTTCTATGATTTAGCACCACATTAGTTTTTGGCACAACTTCATGAGATCATTCACTTAAAATGCAAGTAGACAAGAACTAGACTGAACCACTACTGAAAAAATATCTGTCTGTCTGTCTGTCTGTCTTTCTGTCTGTCTGTCTGTCTAGCCATCCATCCATCCATCCATCCATCCATCCATCCATCCATCCATCCATCCAACCAACCAACTTTGTAACTTCTAATTCCTATTGTCTAAACAATACTATAAGCCTTTATTTGTCCTAAACTATTTTAAGTTTTCCTGTATGACTAAGTGCTATAGCATAACTATTATGGTTCAATGATAGATTTTGACTGATTTCATAAACTTGACCTCTCCACCAATAGTGAAAGTCATGTTGAAAAAGTCCATATGGAAAGTCATGTTCCAAAATTGCCATCTTAATTTAGAAAAATTGGGAAGGGGGGGAAGGGGTTTCTAAATACCAAGAAACCATGAATACCATAATTCACACCCTACAACATTTTGACATATGATCTTTATTTCCTAACTAAGGAGCTATTGAATTTCCAGAGTAGCATTATTACAATTTTCCCTTATCTTGAATGTATTAGAAATATCTCTTTTAACCACTAGTAAATTGCCATATGTTAAATTCCCACTTATTATATTTGGCAAAACATCTATAATTTTTTAACCTTAGCTCAAGGACTTTTTTTAAAAAAAAAGTCATCTAGCATATTAGCTTAATGTTACGGCTACATAATGGTTACCTCATAATTTGCCCTTAGGCTTGTGCTGAGATTGAGAAATATATTTGGGACTTGCATGTCCTTGTAGCCCAACCTACTGCTGAAGAGTGGAATAATTAATATGCAGACTTTTACTGGAAATATGGAATAGGATGACTCTTATAAGTCAATTTTTCCCCTGAGTTTGCATACTGGTTTCCAACATTCTTTGCCAACTATAGGTGAAAATGGGATGTCATGTCAGAGGAACTAATTGTGAAAGCACAATCCTTACAGTATACAAATGTAGGTTATTCCCACCTTTAGCTAAATGCATAGAGCAGTGATGGCAAACCTTTTAGAGACCGAGTGCCCAAAAACTGGCCCTGGCCCTGCTCCACCCCCTGCCCTGCCCCCACTCTGCCCTATCCTGCTGGCCCGCAGGGCCACTCAACACCTCCCGGGCCCGCCGCAGATCGCCCAGGCAGCCCAGCAGCACCATGGTGGCCACGCCCTCTGCCCACCTCCCGCAGCATCAACTCTACGCGTTGGGGCATGAGGGCAGAGTCTTGTCTACCCTGACTGGCTGCCATGTCCTTAGTTGCGCTGCTCTGTGTCAGCCACATTCAGGGGCGACTCTCCTCCAGAGAGGCTGCTGGTGAGGAGGGGATTGCGGGCAATGCTGGGGCAATGGCACGTGTGCCCACAGAGAGGGCTCCGAGTGCTGCCTATGGCACCTGTGCCATAGGTTCGCCGCCACTGGCATAGAGAATGGAGAAAAGTGGTATTCTCCATTCTGCTGTCCTACATTCAGTGATATTTTAGTTCTGGCATCTTTTAAGTGCAGCATTACAAAATTTGATAGTGATCCAACCAACCTTCTCCAGCATGCATTCAGCTGTATTTGTTTTATTTCTCGTCATATTACCAAATTAGTTTTTAAACTGTTTAAGTCCCACCAATGTATCCTATCTGATTGGGCTGTATCTGTATCTCTGATATATGGAGCAATCTCAAGGTTTTTTTCAATATGTGGATTTTTTTAATGTGGGCTACTGTTGAATTGTACTGTGCTGGAAGCTTCTATTCATTTTGAACATTTTAGCACTGCTCATAGCTGGTTCAAGTTTTGCTGCTTAGTAGAACATAATAAATTAGAAAGAGGAATGGCTGCACTCTTGATTTCTTTTCAATATGAGTCCATAAATCACACACAGTAGGTGTTTTCCCCATATTCAGAATCCCTTGCTTTCAATTTTATCAATTTTACAGCTCTTCAAGGTACATTTTCAGCTCTCAGAATATTTATTTACAGGAGTTCTTTTAAGATCTAACTCCTCAATATATTTTTTAAAAAATCTATAGCTAGACAAATTGATCATTACTTTGTCACAACACATTATGAAATAACTGCATCGGAAAAACAAGTGCTTCTTCAGGAGTCAAGGCACAGAGGCAGAAATTAGAATAAAAATAAGAACAAACAGGTTGGAGGGAAAGGGAGGGGGAGGGGGAGGAAAAATCTCATGTCCCAACGGTGCTTTTTCAAAAGGCAACTGGACTGTTTTTTCCCTTGAGGAAGAAAAATAAGACATTTTGCTTCTCTTCCAAGAAGTTTCATCAGTTTTGGGAGGATGGTGGGGTGGTGGAAGGATAGATACTGACAGGATAGGGAGGGGGAAGTTGGAAGGATCATATATCTTTGCAGTCATCTGGTCATTAGTACTCTCCCTGAGAGCTCTTGAGGCCACTTGGATCCTTCCATTACCCCCACGATTCTCCCAGAGCCGATGAAGCTTCTTTGATAAGAAGCGAAACATCATTTTCTTCTTCCTCAAGAGGAAAAAATAGTCCAATTGTCATTTGAAAAAGCACCTTTGGAATAACTATGACGTGGATAACTAAGAATCTCCACAGACATGCTACTCTAGATTTTTAAAAGTACAGTGTGATGCAATCAAAACAATTTTTCTTTCAAACCCCCCCCCAATTAATGGCTTAGGGAAGGGGAAATATTTAGTATGACAACAATGCAGAATGTAGAGCAGGACACTCACAGGAGGTTGAAAGGTTCCATAGAAACTTCATGTGCATGATTATACCCAATTATTTCCTTTGAAGACCATTAAGTGAATCGCAGTCATTCTTTCAAGTTGGATCTGTATCTACTTAGAAGTAGGTCTTGTGGGTCCAACTGGCAGCATTTAGCTGACCCTGACTGATTTTAAAACCCTAAGCAGAATGGATCTGGATAAAACTTGAATTGAGGGCTAATAATCCCAGGGTGTAAGCTAAGGTGGGAGAGTGAAAAAAAAAAAAAGCATCCTGGAAAAAAGGCCATGCCAAATTATTTTCATATTGTTGCCAAGAAAACTCCTTGGATATGTCCATGCAATCACCAAATGTCAAGCTCACTCAAAGGAGACTAATCTCCTTACCATTATCTATTTTGTGGGGTTATAAGGTTGGATTGCCAGTTTTGTGCAACCTCATATTCATTTAGCTGTAGCTGTTTTCCCTTTGCTAAACCTATCACTCTAACATTTTTAGGCACAGCCCACTTCCACTCAGACATAAAGCTTGTGGGCCTCTTTCCAAAGAAATATGCTCAGGATTTTGACATTGCCAGACTAAATTGAGTCCTAAGTAAATCAAAAGAAAACGCCTCGTGTAGGTTTTCTCAAAGAGGTTTTCACCAGTGTGTTTCTAAAGTAACCAATTGTGGCATGATCTCAAGAACGTTGAAGCAGCTTCCATTATTGTTCATTTGCTGTTGTATGCCACCTGCCTGATGAGAGAATGTGGGGGATTTATGATCTCCTGTTTCACAGAACACTCAGTCACAAGTGCATTTTCCCTCCCCTCCTGCCTTGCTTTCAATCCAGATGGGTGAAACATTCCAAACTCAAACAAAAACAGAGCTTTTTAATTCTGGATTTTTGAAGAAAACAAATATTCCTGGGAGGCAGCAACCAGTTTGAACAATATGTAAGATATAAACTTTTTGTTCGTTTATGTGAGATTAAATTTATCCAAAATAATTTAATAACTTAATTCACTTTAAAAATAGAGTTACAAATTAACAGAGTTAATAGATTTACAGATGGGGAATTTTTAGAACAGAAGCACAGAAGCAGTGCCCTGCTGGATCAGGCCCCTGGCCCATCTCATTCAGCAGCCTATTCTCATATTGTTCAGCCAACTGCACAAGGAACCCCACTGGTCTCCCAGCAGATGGTCTTCAGAGTCAGTTATACTCCCATCAAGGGTAATAGACATGGATCCCCATGACTATTATGAATTGGTCCAACGCTTTTTTGAAACAAGCCAAATTAGTATTGTACAAGGCATCTCATAGTAATGAATTCTGAAGCTTAATTCTATGTTGTGTAAAAAAAAAAAATCTTTTTGTTGTTTTTTTTCTGAACATGAGTTTGATTGTGTGACCTCTGGTTGTAGATTTTTTTTCCCAGAAACTTCCTGGTCAAATCCCTGGAGTTTTCTTGGTAAGGTCTTTCAGTAGTTTTTCCATTGCCTCCTTCCTAGGGCTAAGAGGAAGAAACTGGCTCAAAGTCACCCTGCTGGTTTTGTGCCTCAGGCAGGATTAGAACTCATCGTCTCTTAATTCCTACCTGAATGCCTTAACCATTACACCAATACAGTGGAAAACAGCTTTTTCTTGTCCACTTGATACACATGAAAATATCAATCCTGTCCCTTCTCACTCACCCCCTTTCTAGGCTAAAAAGCCCCAAGTATCTCAACCTTTATAAGGATGCTGTTCCAGCCCGCTGATCATCTTAGCTGTCCTCTTTTTTGTTTTACTTTCTTTTAGTTAAACTATATTTTTCTAGATGTATGGTGACTACAACCGTATACAATATTCCAGGTGCACCACTGATTTCGTAAGGGCATTATGATATTGACATCTGTATTTTCAATGCCATTTTTATTATTTCTAACATGCTGTAGCATTTTTTCCCAGTAGATGCACACTGTATCAACACCGTTGAACTGTTTCTTATTATTCTAATATCTCTTTCCTCATCAGGAACTGCTAGCTCTGATCCCCTTAGTCTGCATTAGTAGTTGGGATTTTTGGCATCTCTTTACCATTGCTCACATTGAATGGCATCTCTTATGTTGATGCTCCCTTCCTAATATGTTCTTCGCTGTCTATTGTTTTTAACCAATCTGATCAGCTAAGTTAAATATTCTGCTAGTAATGCCTGATTCCAGATCATTTATAAATATGTTAAAAAGCATCTGCCCAAGGAAGGAATCCTGGGGAATCCCAATAGTCAAACCCCTCCATTGTGAAAAATGTCCATTTGCTCCTGTTTGTTTTCTAGTCTTTAGCCAGTTGCTTACCCACAAGAGGACCTGCCCTTTTACTCCATGGCTGTTAAGTTTACTGAGAATTTTTTTTATAAGGAACTTTATCAAAGTCTTTTTGAAAAATCTAAATAATGATGTCTACTAGCTCATCCTTACCCACCTGTTTAGTAAAGCCCACAAAAATCCCTAGCTGATTAAACAAGAATTTGCCTTGGTGAAGCCATATTAACCATCCCAGTGGGGTGGGATGTTTCTCAAGTAACCTAGACCCATGCCATGATGGTGATCACTAGCACCTTTGTTGGTAATGACAATACATCCTTTTTAGGATGCTTCTTTGATTTCTGTCTTCATTTTCATCTCTTTGGGCACTTTGGTTAGGGGGACAATAATACATCTCCATTATGACTTTGCCTTTATGACCTGATATTTCTACCCAGAGTGATTCTTTTCAATGATCTGTTCATTGGAGAATGTTGAACTAATTTGATTCCATGGTATCTTAGACAGAGAAGTCAACACCTTCTCCATTAAACCCTTCCATGTTTTTCCTATAGAATCTGCAACCAGGAATAACCATGGTTATTTTCTTCACTTAAACAGATGCTTTGCTACCTTTTTAATTTTAAAGTGGCAAGCAATTTGATCCCATTTTGGTTGAAGTGGAACCTACTCATCCTGTACAGATACAGCTTTTCCTCACTTTTTTGTATATAATTTTTACTCCAACGTTTAAACAAGAAGATAAAAACTAATACAAACTAATATAAAGAGGGAAAAAAAGAAAAAGACATCAAAGAAAAACAAAAACTGCAAGAAAAGAAAAAAGTTGAAGAAAAATGTAAAAGAAAAAATATAAAAAGTGGCTTTTGGTATTTTTCACTGCAGTTGTAAGTACACTTTAATCTCTGTTTGTAAAATTACATAACATTACTCTTCTTTCTATAATCTATCCTATCTAAACATTAAAACCATAAATCACAAGCTCATTTTTTTCTTTTTTATGCAAAAAGTCCAAAAGATGTTTCCACTCACCAATAAATATAGATGATGTCTTTTCTCTAATCAATTTTTTTGCATTTCATCAAAATATACCAAATATACCAACTATTCCTCCATAGTGGGTAATGTTGAATCTCACCATCTCTGTACAATAATCTCTGCGCATATACTCAACATACAGGGATTATAAACTGAAAACTTTTCTCAAAATATTCTCCAATGCCTAATAAATAGAAAGCCCTCCTCTCAACATCCATGCATTGAGACATTTCAACTCTGCCTGTCTAGGATCCTACATGTAGAACAGGTAACACTGCAGAGAAAGCTATCCTGGAAATCCTGGCTTTAAGCTTCTTTCTTGATGCCCATGTATACTATAAAGCACTATCTATCTAGCAGTCCATCTAGGTGGTGAGTGACATCCACAAATTTTGCACCAGGCATTTTGCAATGGTTTTTTCACCATGGGTCTGGAAATGCCACCTAAGAAAAGACAGCACACATTTCAAATCTTCATTTCATTCACCAGATTGCATACTCTATTCATTTATTTATTCATTCAACCATTTCTATGCTGCCCCAACAAAAAATTCTAGGCAGTTTCAGTTTATAAAAATCATAAGAACAATGAATGACATCATCATCTAAATACCGGGCCACAGCAGCTGCTTCCCATTAAGTACCATATCTTCTGTTTTCCAGAAAAGTATCATCTCCACAGCCTTCCTAAATGTTAACATAGTAGGAGCCATCCCATAGTAGGAGCCATTCAGAGGATGGGAACTACAAGTGAGAAATCCTGTTAGTTAAAATATGAAAAGTTTGATGGCTACTTTTTCTTGTTATTTCTTTTTCACTAAGGAAGACTAAAATTGGCTCTAAAATCACAGTTTCTGACCGAACTGTTAGTTTATATTCTTCAACAGATTCTTTTAAAAAGAATCCAAAATTTGACATATCACCCAATAAAGTAATCATCCCAACCTTGGGGTAAATGGGAACCCAGTCCTAATATTTCTGGAGCGTTTCAGTTTGGGGACATGATAAAACAATGAAAACGCTCATCTCCTTTGGCACAGCACATGAATCATGCTGAATACCAGCAACAGATGTGGTTTATTTTGAGAGCATTGGGCCTCTTTTATATATTCATTTTGGTGATGTAAATAGGGTTTGTGGACCGAATGCAATTAAGGATTGCCAGCTAAGAGACGACACCACCTGAATGAACCTTCTGCCAATCTTACTTTTTCTCTGGAGGTAAAGCAAATGAAAGCAACATCTTCCTCTGAAGCATTTTAAAAAAAAAAAAAACAGCAACTGGCAGAGTGCATCTTGTGTGATGAATATTTTCCAAGCAGCAAGATGTAATGTTAATATATCTCAGCTCCAACTGGTGCCAGATAAGGTTTTGTGAGGACCTCCATAATGCTAATAATATATTCTCATGCATCTTAAACAGCCCACCGATTATTCCAACAGCCAGGCCTCCTAGGTACTTGGTCTTGACAAATAAAATGAGACCAGATGTCCTGATAAGTGCATACATTTTAATAGCAAATAAATGAGTCCTCGGTAGTTCTGCTCCTGTTAGCAAGGGAGTTGGTTTCCAGCTGCTTGTTTTTCTGCAAACAGCTGAATAAATACATTCCCTGTATAATATGATTTTCAGCAAGAAAATGATTACTTGGTAGTTCAAGCTTCAAATATATTTCCCCTACGATTGTTTATCTGGAAGCAGATGGGATATAGCTCAATGACTTTCTAATAACTTTGCAAACTCATCCTTGTGCAGAACCAAGTCAGAAACAGACAATTTTAGAAGAAGGTCTCCCAGGTGGTAGGTTGGCCTTTCCAGACCTAAACCTTATGAGAGTAAGTTATCCATACCCCCACCACCATCATCTTTGAGTTTGTCCAAAGGTTAAAGATTTGCAAATCCACTTCTACTTTCTAGTCTGTCCATAAAAGCAGTTAAAATGAGAAGGACCAGGAAAAGATTGCCAGAATTCGGCATGTCTAGTTTAATAAAAAGAAGGATTAGGGGGTAACATGATAGCAGTGTTGAGATATTTGAGAGGCTGCCACAAAGAAGAGGGGGTCAACTTATTCTCCAAAGCACCTGAAGGCAGAACAAGAAACAATGGATGGAAACTAACTGAGAAACAACCTAGAACCAAGGAGAAATTTCCTCACAGTTAGAATAATTAATCGGTGGAATGGCTTGCCTTCAGAAGTTGTTAATGCTCCTTCACTGGAAGCTTTCAAAAAGAGACTGGACAACCACTTATCTGAAATGGTATAGGATCTCCTGTTTGAGCAGGGGGTTGGATTAGAAGACCTCCAAGGTCCCTTCCAACTCTATTTTTCTGTTAAGACTTCCCCGGGAGGGGGGGGGGCTGCATCTTTTCAATTCCCTCTCCAGAGTTGCATCTGGTTTGCTACCACTGGCTTTTTTAAAAAAAAATAAAAAAAAATCTCAGAGTAAGTTTTTATCCCATTCCTCACTTGTATTAATTACTATGTGGTACTTAAAGAATATTGGTTTCTGCTGATTTGCCATTCTAGTTTGAATAGAATGGTTGCATTTGATTTGTTGTAGTTGAAGGCCTGATGTAAATCTCTGCGTGAATGGATAAATCTTAATGAACAATGATCCTTCTCATATACTCATTCATACTCATCCAGCCAGGACTGTGAAGTGTATGGGGCAGCACTGATTTATCTCAGTGAGTTGCCTTACAGCCTCTTTGTCACTTGGGATAATTAATAGAGTCTTGGGATAACTAATAGAGTTTCCCAATATTGCAGACATTGGAGGAGGCAATTGGAGCAGGTTACGTGATGCAACAGGCTTGCTTTTCTTTACTCTGGAAAGCAAGGGAGCTCCAGTGCTTCCCTTGTTGATTATAGTTTTATGCTTTTTGAAATAGCACCCACTTCACTTGTATCAAACGTACCCAATACATTTAATAGTCATATAGTAGATTGTTTAAGAGTTGTAAACATACTATCTATTTTCAGCCCTTAGGACAATGGCGAAGGCAAGGTTTCATGTTTAGCTTTGAGACATGCCAACTTATTTTTAATTCCCTGGGGGTTTTTTGGTTTTTTTTTTAAAGGAATAGTTTTAAAAAGTAGAGTGGGGCAGGGAGCTTGGTGGATCACAAGACTACATCCTCAGCCATTGTGGCACTCAATTTTCCTTTATAGATAGTCCTTGACTTACAACCACAATTGAGCCCAAAATTTCCATTGCTAAGCGAGACAGTTGTTTAGTGAGTTTTGCCCCATTTTACGACCTTTCTTGACACAGTTGTTAAGTGAATCGCTGAAGTTGTTAAGTTAGTAACACATTTGTTAAGTGAATTTGACTTCCCCATTGCTTGTGAGAGGGTCACAAAAGATGATCACATGACCCCAGGACACTGTAACCATCATAAATATGAGTCAGTTGCCAAGCATCCAAATTTTGATCACATGACCATGGGGATGCTGCAACGGTCGTAAGTGTGAAAAACGGTCATAATCCACTTTTTTCAGTGCCGTTGTAATTTCAAATGGTTACTAAATACACTGTTGTAAGTCACTGACTTCCTGTATTGGGAATCCTAAATATGAAGTTATTCTTTAAGAGAGACTCCAGGATGAAAGCAAGAGGCCTACTTCTAAATTCAAGCAGAGATGAGATTCAAACCAGGAGTTCTTGTTTCATTGTTCTTCTCTTCTCCAATATGCTACACCTGACGTCTAATGCAATGGATGGGAATCAAGACTGAAGCCATAAAAATTAAAGTTTCAACGCCACCAGACATTGCAAATCAGTTGATATTACTCATCATGCCCTTTCTTATGAGGTTATGAAAATGAAATCAGAAGAGTCACATATACTGTCTTAAGGGTGGGGAGGAAAACAGGATAAAAATGCAAAGTGCCAGTGCTAATTGCAATCTCATTCTCAAGAAAATGTTTTTCTATCTTCATCCCACATCCCCTTTAGAATTTTCAAAATCTGCTTAAGGCTGCAGTTTTATCCGCTTTTGGTTTTCATGGTTTATCTACTTTTAATTTCTGCACTGTTTGCTCATAACTGCTTGTAAATTGTTGGCACGTTATTATGCTTTCCTGTTTGTTTTAATTGTAGTCTTAATATATTCAAGCTACTGCAAGAAGGGTGAAATGCCTGCCATGCAATTTAAAAATGTATAAAATAAGCAAAGAAAATCCTGAATAAGTGAGCATGTCAGCTCCACTAAGTTGTTCCTCAATCAGGACAAGACTGAACGAGATTAACCGCTTGTACCTATGGTGGTTCCCTATTTGCTTTTGGTTATCATCTATTTGGTTCTGAAAGATAGCAGCCTTCACCCTCGGCTGCTTCTAAGAAAACATTATTGAGGAGGTATGGTACTGTTGCTTCACCTTAGGAAGTCTATAAAACATTTTTTTTTATTATGGGCTGAATTTCCCATAGTTGGAATTTTTTTTAAAGGAGCGGTTTCCTGAGAACCAGTTTAGTGTAGTGATTAAGGCACCAGGCTAAAAAACAGGAGAAGGTGAATTTTAGTCCCAATTTTAGCATGAAGCCAACTGGGGGGGGGGGACTTTGAGCCAATCCTTTCCCCTCATCCCTAAAAAGGGGACAATGGCAAACCACTTCTGAAATCTTGCCATGAAAACTGCAGGGACTCATCCAGGCATCTCCAGGAGTCCATACTGACTCAAAGGAACAAAGAAAACACGGATACACAGACACACACAGACACACAGACACACAAACAAACAAACACACACACACAAGGTGGTCTGCCAGCCATTTGTATTTTGGAAACTCTTTGGTTGCCAATTCTTCGAATTCTGCCCTCCCCACCAAGCCAAGTTCCCTATAAGATAATGGAAGTTTAGTCTTTCTCTGTTGGAAGAATCAGACCTGGAAATGGAAAGCAAGCTAAAATAAATTCCCTTCCATGAGCTGGATTATGTAAATGTGTTTTCTGGCTAAGTGAAAGACTTACAAGGCAGACCTTGGGTTCACTTCCCAATAAGGTTATTTTACACTGAGACCTTAATGTTATAATGGCTTCATGATCTTGAACAGGACAGCTTACCAGCCTGTGTGTAAATTGAAATGCAAACAGACGGGATGGAAATTATGAATCACTGGATCCATCATTTATGTATAAATCATCCAGAATCTTAAAAGCAAACACATTGTACATTAACTTTGACTGAAGCTTCCTGACTCAACATGCGTGAGTACAATGGAAGGAAATTGTCTTTAAAACTCAACTCTTCATAAAAGACAGATTCTATTTGGCAAGATTTCCTGGGATAACTAGAAAGGAAGATTTTTTTTAACTTTAAACGTTTTTTGTATTTTTTTTGTATAAGGCCATTTGTGACTCTTCATGGAAGATAATATGCAGTCTGAAATATGACAGTTCTATTGTTTAACTTTATTTATTGCTTTCTGTACTTTCAGTTTAGTAAGTAAAATTTTTCTTTGCACAAAAAAGAAGTGCCATTTCTCTTCACGTAGAAACAAAATGTTAAGTATCTTTTCTTTCCAGATAAAAATAGATCCAGCACAGGGAGAATAAAAGCCTTTCCCAGACAATGTTCTACCCGTGTTGCTGATAACCATCTGTAGCAAATGACAACAGGTAAGAACCTTCATTTCATCCAAAACCAAATGACCATCAAGATCCAGTTTAAGAACAAGATACAATTTTTATCAGAAAGGGAAGCCACTGAGGCCGTATGTCCAAATACATTTTAAAATATTACTTTTCCAGACTCATGAACTAGATGATTTGTGCTTATGAGAACTTTTTTTTTTGCACATACAAGGTTTCCTGTTTTATTTGGTGATATCCTGCTGAGGGTTTCCCAGTCCTTTGAAATAGACTGGAAATTTTATAGGAAGTAGAAACATCCCACTACAGAAAGAGAAGTCTGCTGACATAACTGGAACTTACAGTATCTGTCACATGCTTCCTTTCTCAACTAGTATTATCCTATTTGAGCAAGCACTTATCTATTAGTATATTGATACTGTTACTGATGTGTTGATGATATATTGATACTGCTGTTATCATGGTGCCCAGGGTGCTCAGATGTTCAGGATCTCATATTCCATTTTAAATTTCAAAAGGCCGGTATTCTGCAAAGAAAAGAATCAGCTGCGAACATCATCTTTATTTGTAACAATGGTCTGGTCTCCAAATAGCCTCAAAAGGTTTATAGAAAGTTAAAAAATGATGGTTGGCCTGCAGTGATTACTTTATCTGGAAGTAAACCAGTCGCTCCCAAAAAGATGAAAAGTATGGTAACAGAGAACAATTCATGCAAAAGAACTAGAAGGGATGATCAGTAACCTTATAGGAAATAAGTGCTTTTTAACCTGTTGTATTCTTTATGGCTGATATATTGTTAATGGGACTGTCTGCCCAACACCAACTCCCCCCCTTTTTTTGCAAAATTTCCATATAATTTCAAAAATCCCATCCCTGTTTGCTGTTCCAAAAGAGTTGAGGAACCTAAGTCTGAGGCAATGCATGAATCCAGATACTGAGGTACAATCTATCTCTGATTCTTCATTTCTACAAAGCCAGTCACAATGGTCTTCTCCAAATCATTCCTTTGTCCTGAGGACAAAGTTTCCCCAGCATATCCCTAGAGTTTCATTATATTCTGTAATCAAGTTGGCTGAACAAGATGGATGAGTTCCTGGAGATAGAAAAAAATCAAGCAGATTAGTAATGTTTCACAAAAGGAATCATGAAGCAATTGAGCACAATTGCTGATCCACTGCCAATGTTAAGTATGGCATAGCTAGTAAAGATTGATCTTACCTTTATATCCTTGCTCTATCAGATGAGCCAAGAATTGTATGTTTTTACACTTCTTGCTATTGGATTTCTGTAAATTAGTCTATCAGTTCTGGTGTAT
The DNA here is from genome assembly GCF_016545835.1 of Crotalus tigris. Taxonomy (NCBI): domain Eukaryota; kingdom Metazoa; phylum Chordata; class Lepidosauria; order Squamata; family Viperidae; genus Crotalus; species Crotalus tigris. Next base: position 4,989,965 of record NW_024100609.1, on the reverse strand, counting down.
CTGAAGCCACAATAAATGGCAAAGGGAGAATGGGCAAGGAATATGGACAAAGTATTGAAGCCAACTTTCCTTTTTAAAAAAATAAATAAATAAATTGTCCTCAACAGCAGTGGAAGGTTGAAATGAGATCCAGGTACCAACCTGGTTGATATTTCTGTGTATTATTTGTGAATTTAATGTTGAACATGGGATTGTAGTTCATGCCCTGATATCTTCCCATGACACTGGCATGATGGAAATTTGGGTATATTTTCATTTTACTGATTCTCAGCTTTTAAAATGTTTACTTCTCTGTGGTGTGTCCATACTCTTAATCAGCCCTGTAGCCCCATGGAAACACCACTTGTTGGTTTATAAATCTAACTATTTAATTTGAAACTTTTCAATGTCTTTGACTGCATTGGCCACTTCTCAAGACCACTGACTGAATCAATGGGCTGCAAGAGAAACTTTTGTTTTGGCAATCACTGTTGTGCTTTTCTTGGAATCAGTATTGGTACAGTGATTGTGTTATAGAAGCCAATGTGAAAAGGCCGTCCTGAGGATTTCAATGTGCAATGAACTACATTTTTCTTTCATCTTTTATATTGAAAATACCCACTTTAGGAAATAGAACTAGGTAGGTAGTATACTGCATCTGAATTCACAACATATTACACAAGGTGCACATTGTCTTGCCATGAAAGTCTGCAAGATTGACAGACAGATTTTGAATGCAGAAGGTGCTAGGTCCAATTTATGACATCTCCAGGCAAAAGTATCAGCCATATAGAGATGGACCAAAAAAGCGCTACTATACCGAAGATCCTCTACTACAGGGGTGTCAAATTGCCGGCCCATTGGCCAGATGCTTCATGCAGAAGCTGCACCCACCCCAGCTCCAGCAAGGGGGAAAATGTCACAATATGTTGCAACACGTCACATGACACGGCGAGTTTGACATCCCTGCTGTACTATTTGTAATGTAGGAAGTTACAGCATGCAACCCATGGAAATCAATGTGCCCTCAAACACTTTCCCAGTCAAACTCCTGGCTCCTCTTGACTACATTTGTTTTTCTCCAATTCCTTTTTTTACCTATGTATTTTTAAGGAAGCTGGCAAAGCATTTTTAGACAAAACTGGCAAGTTGCTGAAGCCCACATTTTAAAAGGCATTATAGATTCAGAAGAAAAGAGAGGAAGCAATAAGGTAGCAAAAAGAAAAAGTCTACCTCTCATCTAGATATTTATCTACTTATTTGTCTCTAATTATGTTAAAAATTCGAATCCTGGGTAAAGCCAAGCAATAAAAATAAATGCATAGGAGCACCAGGATAATATCAAACTAGAATTTGTTTAATAAAAATGCTGAGTTTTTGTCGGCCAGCACTACCGACATCATCAGAGCATGAAAGCAAGTCAATGGGAGTCCCCTTTTTATGATACCGGCCAGCTTTGCGCATGGCTCCTAGATCTAGTCATCGGTCCATCCAATATCCCTAATTGTTCTACTCTTAAAAGGTGTGCATTTGCTGTTCCCTTGGTGGTTTCTAAGGCTGCTGCTCCTCCATCTACCGTCCTTCCTCCAATCACTTCCCTCGTGCCTGTGCCGCTGTCTGCTAATGCTAATTTCTGAGGCTGCTGTTTTCCCTTCCCCCCTCACGAGGGAAGTGATTGGAGGAAGGAGGGTAGATGGAGGAGCAGCAGCCTTAGAAACCACAAAGGGAACAGCAAATGCGCACCTTTTAAGAGTAGAACAATTAGGGATATTGGATGAACCGATGACTAGATCTAGGAGTCATGCGCAAAGCCGGCCGGTATCATAAAAAGGGGACTCCCATTGACTTGCTCTCATGCTCTGATGATGTTGGCAGTACTGGCCAATGAAAGCTCAGCATTTTTATTAAACAAATTCTAGTTTGATATTATTCTGGTGCTCGTATGTATTTATTTTTATTGCATTTATACTTATATAGATACTATCTAGGTCTAGATAATCTAGATAAGATTAACAGTCTTATCTGATATACTGTACATGCAACTGAAGAAATGGGTGTTGCTTCTCAAATGAAAGGTGCCATGTTCAGTCCTTGTCTTCTTTTGTAAAAAAATATCTGATACAGAGCCAGAGGCTTTAAGGAGAGATAGACAGTTCCAAGCTAAAACCAGCAAGTGTTTCACAGCTTAAACATTGTATGCTTATTTTTCTAAGGTGGTGGGGAGGAATTCCTACATGATTTTATGAGAAACTTCTGCTAGTTACTGTCAATCAAAAACTGAGCAAGATGGATCAGTGGTATGACTCAGGAGCAGGCACTTTTGCATATGTTTCTTTTTTACTAAAAAGTGGTAGAACAGAAAATGTATATTGGTGCAATCATTGCTGAGGTACAGAATACAGCTTTGCATGCAGAATGTCCTCGCTGGGATCACTAGTTAAAAATTATTATCTTTGGAAGGGTAACAAAGGAAAATAATTCTTAGAATCTCACTGGAAACTGAAAGGTGGCATCTTGATTCCTCTTCCAAAGAAATCAGTATAACGTGTAGACAGAGGTCTGTAATCAAACCTGAAAATGTAAAATGACATAATCTCGTTCTACTCTGAATGGGCAGCTCCGGCCAACTAGAGATGGCAACAGGATTACTACTTTAAGTCCCTTAAGATTTTTACCCAGTTTGGAAAGATGCTGGCAAACTCTTTATCTCTCTCACATCAAAGGCTAGCAGAAAGGAAAACAATAGAAATAGCCTTTTCCTTAGAAAATTGCTAAGGGGAGACAAATTATAATCACAATTCCAGGTACAGGGATGATACTCTGGCCATATATTTTTGGTTACTATTTTATTTGCTTCTTTCAGTGTTTGAGCTATGTAACTCCTGAGGTGAAAAAACGCCACCAAAGCACACCTTAATAACTGGAGAGAATTCATCAATTGTTTTATTAAAACTAGCAAGTTTCAGTCAGTCACTGGTCTCCAGCTGTTACGAACCAGAGCGCCAATTGGCATATAGTAGCTTGTATATTGCGAATGTCACAATATCGTATGATTTCACAGAATCTGTTTTTAATTATGCGGTCACTTTCTCTTTTTTTGCTCCTACTGATATCTCTATTGCAATAATTTTGTTTTTCATTATGCTCTTTTCCCTGACATGGCAGTTAATCGGTTACTTAAGAAAAGCCAAAAATACTGCTTATTTGAAGGATCATTCACAAGAAAGATACATTTCGGTTTGGAGAAGATGGATAGATTATATTCAGAATAAATATGGGACTAAAAAGTTCCATTTACTTTATGAGTAAATTTTAGAGTATTATTATTATTAATAATAATTAACTTGTTTGTATTATTATATTTATTTTTAATTTGTTTATTTTTATGTTAAAGGGGAGTTAAAGCGCATTATGGACTTGGTTATTTACATAGTTGGTTAATGTTAGTTAGAGTATGATTATTATATTTGTTACCCTGTACTCAGCTCTGGGAAGTGGGGGAGGGAGAGGGGGGGTTTAGGGTGGGTGGGTTTTGGGGTGTATATTGTAACTTTTATAAAACTTTTCAATTAAAAAAAGAAAGAAAGAAAAGCCAAAAATAATATTACAACCTGGGGTCATATTGTAGCCCAAATCAATCTTTGTTATGTTTCTTTCAAATGAAATAAATAAAATGTGAAACACATTATAATATTTAGATATGTCCTTAAATTTGTTGGTTACCTTGCTTTATATAACATGCCTCTTACATCAGTCACTATTTCTTTTTCCTCTAGGACCAGCCTGATCACAGATTAAGACAGCCCAATATATGCATCTCTAAACAGACTTGATTGATAGATTATATACCATTAGATTGGTGTCATCTCTTAGCAACCTCATACTGTAGATAGATCTGGAATGATCTATCTCCAACCTGGTCCTTTGGGTGTGCCCATTATCACTATAATTGAGTCCATCCATCTTGCTGGTCATACTCCTTTTTCTTTCCCTCCACCTTTGCCAGCATTATAGAGTTCTCCAAAGAGTTGAGTCTTCACATAATCTGTCTGAAGTAAGACAATTTGAGCCTGGTCATTTGTACCTCCAGTGAGAACTCTGGGGTGATTTTTGTTTTCTTTTGAAGATTTGTTTGAACAAACCACAGGCAAAATATTAATAAAATTGACATATACATATACATATACAGTGGATATATATCTCCACTGTCAATTCTAAGGCTGATTCTTCTATCTGTTGTGATTAGATTTGGAATTTTTTATATATATTTAATTTTAATACCATCTTTCCACTCTGCTCTTTAATATTTAGCACTAGAGCATGTATTCCATTTGCATTTTCTCGTATCTTTTTCAAGTACCATCAGCAAAGCAAAGATTATTCATGTTTCTTCCTCCACTCTTAAAAGCCACCCTCATCTTCTTCCTAGCCAGTTTCCTTCAATATATATTCCACATAGAAGCTGAATAGAGAAGGAGAGAGTGTGTAGCTTTCTCTCACCCCTTTCCCAACCCAAACTTTGTCTGTTTCACTGTGTTCTACCTAGACTGTGACTGACTTGTACATACATTTCAAGTGAGAAGTTCTGGGCTTCCTATTTTTCTAAGTACATCCCATAGTTTGACTTCTAGCAGCTCTCTTAAATGTTTAATTTTATTTTTATGATCTTTCACTTTCTTAGTCTTGGTTTCTCTTCTCTGCTTTGCAGTCTCCATATGTTGTTGTTTTTCCCCCTCACATCCAGTTTGCATTCTTCTGTTTCTTGAACTCTGGCAATCTGAGTTTGTGTTCATCCTTCACACTTTGTTAAGTTCATTACATAGTTCTTCTGGTTTCCAATCACGAGGTTCAATATTTCAAAGCATTTCCTGATGTTCACCCTAAAAATTGTGGGTTTATAGAATCATAGGACTGGAAGGGATCTTGAAGGTCTTCTAGTCCAATCCTCTGCCTATGGTAGGAGACCTTTTATCATCTCAGACAAATGCTCAAGTTTCCACCAGTATTGTGGAAACTGATTGGCTTTCTTCTACTATTTTAGCTTAATTTGAAACTTGCACATGAGCAATTTGTGATTTGCTTTAAAGTCAATCCCATATCTTTGCCATTATTACTGACTAAGCAGCTTAGAGAAAAATAAATTGCTTTTGAAGTTCTATCTGGAAATAAATCTGATCAGGATTAGTGCATTCTCAGTGCTGTCATGTTTTCAGTCAACGTTTTATGCATGACTACATTCATTTGACCCAATGTGTTTTAGTTGTTATGTGTGGTAAATCTTTTTCTCTTTACATTCTGCTAAAAGAGCCTATTTGGTATAGTGGTTAAAGCATCATGCTAGAAACCAGGAGACCAAGTTTTAGTTCCAACTTAGGCATGAAGCCAGCTGGCTGCCCTTAGTCCAGTCATTATCTCTCAATCCTAGGAAGCAGGCAAAGGCAAATCACTTCTGGAAAAAAAAATGTTGCCAAGAAAACTGCAGGGACTTGTGCGAGCAGTTGCCAGGAGTCAACAATGACTTGAATTAATAATAATAATAATAAAGGTTTGTGGAGCATGCAAAAATATTTCAGACAAGGGAGGAAATTGCTAGTGGTGGTTCAGTGTCATAAACATATTAATGGATTATTTAAAGAAAACAAAACTTGTGAGTTACCCCAAAGAAATCTATGGCCATGCCTATCCTCTCAGTTCCGCAATATTTAGTAAGCCATTCCAATCAACAAAATGGCTCAGGAAGAGAGCAGACAGAGAGGCCTGCCAATAACAGATCACTGTTATATAAAATAAACTCTATATAAAACAAGATCAGCACAGGATGTTTCTCTGCATCAGAAATAAGTCATGGGAGCAATCAGATCAACAAGCAGTTCCTGTGAGACATATGGGCTTCCTGGAGAGCTTTCCAACAATAATAGTTTCATCAAGTGCAATGTAGAAATTCAAGTAATATTTTTATTGAGCATGCCCTGGCTGGATACAGCACTTGTCTCAATCTAGCTAGTTACAATCCCATATAAAATATATTTAAAACACACACAAACATACACACAGAGAGGGGGGGGGAGGGAGAGGGAGAGAGTTACCATGTGTATACATTTTTTCCTGTGCTTCAAAAAATGTAGACATTTCAAACTATAGCCACTGTCTAAATTAATTAAACCTTTGACACATTCTCAAATGTATCCGTGCCATGGTATGTCTTTTCCAATGCTGTTGTGTTGATGAGTCATACCGTTATTTATTTATTTATTTTTTGTAATTAATCTGGGAAAAAAATATATGCTTCAATGGATAGGTCTGATCTGTATTCCTCTAGAAACCCTACTGAAAATGTCCATGTAGACAAAGCTGTAAGTTAGAAAACCATTTCAGATTTCAATGATGAACTCCACTGAAGACCTAGCAAGGGAGAAGACGCAGTGCTTTCAAAATTGCATGCTAAAAGAGTGGCATATTTTAAGAGCATTTGTGATGAATGTTTCTTTACATTTGGAATCCTCATAAGAAGCATAGAAAATGGCATTTAATCTAAACACAAAGGGCCTCCTCCCCACTTTTATACTCTAATATGGAAATCAGCCAGATTGTAGGTAACAACAGGGATACCGAGACACAGTTAAATAGCCAGAAGCAAAGTGATGGATACTCACCTATGCATAGAAACTCTGCCTTCCATATTTATTTTTCTAGGTCAATTTAGGGTGTTAATGTTATCCTTTCAAGCTCAGATCAAAATTAATTTGGACTATCTGAGGTCTGCCTTTGTTATGGTGAACTGCCTGGACATTAAGAGTAGTAGAAAAGTTATTTCTAAAGATGTCCCTGCATGAAAGATATGGCTAGTCATATATATTAGGTAATGCTCTCTTTCTATATACTCTGCACATTCTGTATGCATTTCTTCTGTAACTAAATTGAACCTGCACTCTCTCTGCTTTTAGAAAAAGCCATCAATTCATCTCTTTTTAGTATAGCCTTTTGAATGATTTTTATGATTGTGCCTAGTGTGTTATAATTGTGTCTTCTGTTTTTAGAATTTTCCTTGTGTAATTGTTGTTAATTGACTAGAATACTCTACTCAAATAGAAAACTGAGAACCCAAATCTACCAAGGATATGGAATCACTGCCAAATCTGGGGTTGTCACAAAGCATCTTCAGTTTTATCTGTGGACAGAAAAACAGAGGAAACAGTTTCACCAATAGGCTCTGACAATGGGCACTTCCACACTGCCACTATTATTACTTCCCAATTTCTCAAAAACATGTTGAACATCTACCAGTCTTCAAAGGTTGAAAACGATAGCAATAGCACTTAGACTTACATACAGCTTCACAGTGCTTTTACAGCCCTCTCTAAGCGGTTTACAGAGTCAGCATATTACCCGCCCCCCAACAATCTGGATCCTCATTTTACCATCCTCGGAAGGATGGAAGGCTGAGTCAACCTTGAGCCAGTGAAATTTGAACTGCCAAACTGCTGGCACCCAGCAGTCAGCAGAAGTAGCCTGCAGTAGTGCATTCTAACCACTGCACCACCAGGGTTCAAGAAGCAAATTCTTTCATTTCATCACTGCCCCACCTGTTTGCCACAAGTACTAGACTCAAGAAATAGACATCCCTTCACATCCACATTATTAAACAAAATGAAACAATTTATTGCATCTACCATATCCATATCTAGGTTGCATAAATTTGGCAATACATACACACACACACACACACACACAGAGAGAGAGAGAGAGAGAGAGAGAGAGGCAGGGAGGGAGGGAGGGAGGGAGAGAGAGAGAGAGAGAGAGAGAGAGAGAGAGAGAGAGAGAGAGAGAGAGAGAGTCCTTATAATCTTGAAGTCTAACTATTGTTTCCTTGAGCAATCTGTTATGGTCTGAAAGTGGAAGGCAGGGTAAAGAACTATGTCCTACAAATGGTTAAATAGACCCCCCCAAGCTCCACTGAGTTACTGTTTCAAAGAAAATAGTGGTTTTGCTCCAGTTTAAGTACACACACCCAAACCAAAAATGTATCGACTTGATTTTTAAACAAGCAATATTGGGGGATCAAACGGGAACCAATTCATTTTTTTTAACTGATGCTAAGTTCTATTACCCTCTTGAGCCTCAAAATGAGGAGACAATTTCATTCTTTCAAACTCCTGCAATTTGGTTTGGATTTCTCCAGCTCGTAGAAAGGAAGTGGCTATGAAGAGTGGCAGCTATATATCTTCTGTATAAGAGGGAGAAACAGGAGAAAATGGAAAATAAGGGGCATTCTTAGGAAGGGTGAAAAGGAAAATCTTTCAGAATTTGTTTCCTTAGAAAAATTTCTTTGGCAAAATTTGGGCTTTTCTAGCCAGAATCGCCTGTTCTTGGAAAATTATGCATGTAGGTTTAGAATTACTTTAAATATTTTCACTGCAGAGCAGATTGTTTTTAAAAGTTGCGTAATCTTGAGATGGAGAGAATTTTTGCCCCCACTTTTATATAGATTAGCCTTCCCCTACTTCTGATTTCCAAGATCAGTTTGGACTATAGCTCCCAGAATTATCAGCAAATATAGCTGTTGGATTTATTAGCTTGGGATTCTACTAAACATAATTCCAAAACAATAGGACTACAAATTGAAGATGGTGGATATACTGTATGCAGTAAAACGATATGTCACAACACGTGCATGAGTCTTTAGCCATAATAATTAAATCCAAGGTCCAGCTTTTACAAGACAAGATTTTGCAGAGGAAGACAACTTCAGTGGTCTCTCTCGATGCACCATGATATTTATCTGATCAGAGAGACGATGTTGAAGAAAAGGAAAAGGGATCTTTTCTGATCCAAAAGAGATTCTTTTTTTCCCTGAATGCAAGAAGCTAGTCTAGTCTTCCATCTACATGTTTTACATTGAGAAGAGGGCTTGTCTTTTGCCTAAAATAAAAATATACTGTCCTGGGAATTTGGAAATTTGAATCATACTTATGGAGAACAACCTCCAAATGTGCTTCAGCCAGAGCCCCTTCTGTTCCTTCCTCGCCTCCTCAGCACTGAGTCACAGTAAGATCCTGTAGCTTTCTCTACAAATTGGTTTGTTTTGGCTGGAATTGGATGGACCCATATGTTACCACCTGCTGCAAGTCCTCAACTTTACAACAGCTTGGTTTTTTTGATCTCAGAACAATTTGTTCAGCGGAGAAGGTAAAACTCACGGTGAGGGCGGAATGTATTCCTCCTTCTAGATAAATAACTGTGAAGTGTGTCTAAGTAGCAGAAGTAAATCCAATACACACCGGAGGCCCTGGGCTAAAGTTGCTAAAAGATTGTCTTGGTCATTTTAATGGGCCTTCCTTTCCTATCTGCCACTAATAGTTCATTGATTCTGTTACCCAGAAACCAAAGGTATATGTCTTCACTTCTGAGGTAGTAGGGCATATTGTTCTCTGAAGATTTTATGGCTTGGAAAGGATGTAACCTTTATTTACTGAACCTGGGCAAGTGGCTGTTTCTCACTGAAACCCAGTATGCCACATTGTTATGAGGGTGACATACTACTTGGAACTTTTTGAAAAAATTATGTAATGTAAACAAAACAAAGACAAATAAAAGTAGTTGGTATATGCAGGACCATTCATTTTATACAAAAGAAACTTCTGAAATAAGATACAGTAATTGTGATTATCCATAATGAAGGATATATTATACTGAAGCATATATTATTATTACTACTGTATTTACTAACAGTGATACTCATTGCTTTCCTCTGAAGCAAAAAAGGGGCATTAATAGTTGAAGGGGAATATTCTAAAAACAAGAAGAGACATGACTTGATTCATATATTGTTTTACAGTTAAGAACATTGGCACAGGAAGAATACGCAACTATATCAGACCTTTATTTTTTTGCAGTGGTAGGTCACAGGCTTTGCTCCTGATTTTGAATTAATATAACCACTACCTATTCTGATGTTCTGAGTAGACAGTTAAATTAGTTTTGCTGTAATAATAATTATTGTGAAATTGCAAGAATTCAGGAAGAATTCACATTTTCTTTTGAAAATCAGTGGGTCACAAATATGCAGCTTCAGTGCATAATAATAAAAGATGGCTGCTACCACTTGAGACAGGCTTTTGAGAGCAGGCAACAGAATTTCATTTTTAATGTGTGCCAGTGTGTCCACAGTAAAAAATAGTAATAAAGGTTATCTCTCTTTTTGGGGAGGGAGGAAGGGAGGGAGGGAGGGAGGGAGGGAGGAAGGAAGGAAGGAAGGAAGGAAGGAAGGAAGGAAGGAAGGAAGGAAGGAAGGAAGGAAGGAAGGAAGGAAGGAAGGAAGGAAAAGGTCCTTTCTAGTGAAAGAAAGGAACAATTTAAACTACAACCCTGAAAGTACATAACACTGTCTTCTTTTTTGTTCCTGGATTTGTTCATAATGCTAATCCAGAGTTCTCTTAACCAGGATTGATTGATTAAGCTGTAATTGATTAGGTTTACTACTATTTTATTAATACTACTTTGTGAACTATGGCTAAGATTTCACAACACACTTAAGACAAAAACAGACAAATTATATTATGGCTCTTTGTGATGGATGAAACTCACATTCATCTGTGCACCACATGTGAAGCAATGAGTAAAATCAAACATATTATAAAAAACTACAAGTAGAATGTAATTTCAAGAGAGTCTGAGAAGTTCAAGGCATCAAGTGCCATTCATTCCATCAATTGTGAATTGCCTTCATGGTGATGCAGAAATCAAAACAACAGGAAAAATGAATTATATGCAGTATAAAAGCATGAAAGAGACAATCTAGAAAAGCTATAGTATTGTAATAACAAAGATTTATAGTAACACAGGCAGCAATAATATTTGTTAAGAGTTGTACTATAATATGTTGATTTTGCCAGCTAGCTAACCTAACTTTAATGTATATTTATTTATTTATAAGATTTATTCTTGTTGCAATCAGCAAGACTCTCAATAATTTACAGTATATGTATTAAAAATACAATAAAACAAAATAGGTCAAACAAAATGAAAAACAAATATGCAATACGTTAAAATATCCATGTCAAACAAATAAAACAAATTTTTATACAAGTCAACTATCTCCATATAAACAATTACAAAACCAATAAAACTTATTGTGATGTTTCATGCCCCACAAATCTCTTAAAGAGCTCTATTTTTAACAACTTGCACAAAGCTAACAGCATGAGAGCTCACCACAGATCAGGGTGAGGCAGGCAGATGTACCACAATGGACAAACCAAAATAGAAAAGTTGTCCCTGCATGCTTCTGTCCTCTCACTTTACAAAAATGGGGAACCACTAAAAGTTCTCCTGAGATGCACCAGTGAAGCAGGTTGTAACTGTTAAGCAAAGAAGATCTTCTAAGTATCTTGGTGCCAAATAATGTAGGACTTTAAAGATTAAAAATAACACTTTGAATTTCATCAAAAGCCTATGGGAAGCCTGTATTCTAGAAAAGCCATGAAGAAGGTACACATTACAAGGAGTTTACACTCCAGATAGGACCTGAAATTCTACTATTGCAATTTTTCAACACAACAACATAAAACTGATAGATTTTGATTGACTATGTGCCATCAAATCATTTGTGTCAAGTGCTGGGAAAATCAGGAGATTCAGGTAGTTCAAATGAGTATAAAGATTTATTGCAAGCTTAAGCTCTCTATAAGAATCTGACCAACTGGCAGTTAAGGGAAATGAGCAGGAGATAAGAAAGGCATTCAAGGTGGGCTGGACTTCGATCTCTTGCAGGCGACCAGAGACCTGTGACTTATGATCCATTTGACCTCTCCCTCGGGCTCAGCATGATCATCTCCTACAGTTTGTGGCTCCTAATGACCACATAGATAGATTTTTTTCCATGAAATATAAAATAGAAATACAAAAGTAACATAAAAGGGATAGCAGATTGTATGGACAATTTTACCTCAAAAAAAGTGGGACCAACTGACCTCAACAGGCTATTTCTGTTGCTAATAGCTTCTGCCCATGTTCTGGGCATAGCCAAAAACTGCTATTAAGCAAAGAAAAACATTACAGACATGCTACTTTGTGAAGAGACTTCAAGAGGTACTCCAGTTATTAGACAAACACACACACACAGGTTTGGTTGATTATGGATTTTAATATTACTATAGATAGTCAATTGTTGTAAGTCACCAGGATCCTGAATGAATTCAGCAATATATCAAAGTATTCAATTGGTCAATCTCCAGCCAATCATCTTTTGTATCAAATATTACTGGTAAGTCCAGCTGAACATTTCTCCCATTTAGTTTCTGTCATAAATTGTTTACCGGTACTTAAGAGGATAAAGCTATTACAGCCTACAAACCAAACCTTACCAACATTGAAAAAGATCCAGATAACCATTATATTTTCACATATTGTTTTGGTTACAGTAGAATGAATAAAAGAAATATTCCAAAACAGTATTATGTAAACAAAGACTGTATTTCATTTTCTATGGTTTCTTTGGTCATGCAAAATTCATTATTTATGGATGCTCAGACAACCACAAGGTTCATGAATATGAATATGCCCCAAAATGCCAACAATTCATTGAATTTCCAGTTCTAGCTTATTTGCTCCAAAATCTATAAACTCATTGCCTTAGAAGGATCACAAAACAATTAGAATATTTTTCTTGAAATCTAGGAGGCCATTCACAAGAAACAAATTACAAAGCTTTCTTGAGCAAGTGACTATTTTGAAAAGAGCTACTTTTACTCCTTAGTGTATCCCTAAATAAAATAAGGAAACTGCAATATTTATGCTATGCACTCGGCGATTGACAAATACATGATATTAGGTGTCCAAATAAATTATTATCTTAACTGGAAGATTATAACCACTTTTGTAGTGTGTTAAGAACTTAGTTTATAAATAAATGTTTATCTCTCCATCTCACCCAACACAATGTTCAGAAAAAAGAAAAATATTGAAATGATAGTTTACCCTGCTTTTGAAATCATCAAGATGTGTGTGTGTTTCAGTTTATGATCTTCTGTGAAGTCATCTGCCTTATAGTAATAGCACTTAGACTTATATATCACTTCATAGTGCTTTATAGCCCTCTCTAAGCGGTTTACACAGTCAGCATATTATCCCAACAATCTAGGTCCTCATTTTACCCACCTCGGAAGTATGGAAGGCTGAGTCAACCTTGAGTCAGTAAGAATCAAACTGCTTGCAGTCGGCAGAGTTAGCCTTCAATACTGCATTCTACCAATACCCCACCACAGCTTGTCACCCATTTTTCAATCTTCAGTAAAGACAATGGTGGAATTCAGCTGGTTCACACCAGTTTGGCAGAACTGGTAGCTAATTTTTTGTTGCTCAGGCCCAGAACGGACTTCCAGAAGTAGCATCCACACAGAGAACCGGTTGTTCACATATCTGAATCCCACCACTGGGTACAGATTAGACCATTTCTGCACTATTTATTACATCTTTGGGAGTCATGAAACCATGATTGATGATGCTATGGAGATGCTTTAAGTGACTAATGTGGAAATTACCTAGGAGAAGACTGACAGGTTAATTTCTCACTTTTGATCTTGTTAAGTTTTGAAAGAATAGCCAGCCAGGGAAGCTACAAAATGAAATTGAAATGTGTAAGAAAAGGCATCAAACTGTCTACATTCCAGTGATAGAAAGATGTGAGGGAGGGAGGCAGTTTCTAAAATAAATAAATAAGCAAATAAGCTCAAAAATACTGTGAATATATCCAAAAGCTATTAAATAAACAAAACCATTCAGATACTTTTTTCAGGATAATATGTAGTTGGGAAACTAGAAGAAAATTTTTGGCACAATACTGAATTGCTAAGCTGTTTAACTCAGATTTAGGTTTTGTAATGTGATACTGTACATGCCATTCCTTGCAAAAAAAAGTTCCAGTTCCTTATGATTTCTCAGTTAGCTTACTGTTATGAATGAGTGGGTGGATGGATGGATGGATGGATGGATGGATGGATGGATGGGTGTAAGGATGAAGAGAATATTACTCTGACTATAAAATAATAAAAGCTATGTATACATACAGTACAAGTAGATTTTGCTTCCATCCTTATCATGCAGAAGCAAGTCCCAAACTGCTTCAGTCATTTAATTATGTGTCCCAGCAATTGATCATGTATGATCAATTCTAGATTAAATCGTAGTTCCATTAGTCTCAACATGCTGGCTTTATATCCCGCCAATTATCTCACCAATCCAGGATGGGGTTTAAAATAGAGTAGATTAATTGTACAAAACAGGACAGTTTTTATTTTTTTCATTCCAGAGTATAAAGTAATAAAAATCAAACTTTATTCAAACTAATAATTTGCAACAGGAGGAGGCAGAGAGTATTAATTCTTCCTGCTATAAACAATGTGATTCATGACTTGAGCCTTCTGGAATTGTTTTCTTAAATATAATCTTAATGTTACCCAGTATAAAAAAAATAAATAAGAAGTGCTTCAATAAATTTGCATAATGCATTTTAATTGACACAATGGAATTTCAGACGTAGCGATGCTCAAACTTGTACATTTCAGCCTCAAAAACCATCAGCTCCGTGATGGGGTATAGATTTGAACCCAGCTTTTTCTTGTTTACGTCAAACACTTTGTCCATGATCCCACAATGGTATTTTTCATGTCTGCTTAGTTTAAATATCTTCAAAATTCACTTCAAAAAAAAAAAAAAGCTTCACTGAATTTCTGAATCAAATAGATGTGTTATCTATTTGAGAAAGGAAGAGAAAAGTTCTTTCTGGGAAACTTCAATTACAAATCCCGGTGCTGAGCTTTCATATGAATAAGGAAATTGCTTTCTCCATTTAGCTATGGCCTTTCCCCTTTGCATCAATTCCACAGAAAAAAAAACCAGGGGGGGGGAGGAAGGAAGAATCATTTTATTTAAACAGGAAACAAATGAAGGCCATTTGGGTTCCTGGAAATATTAAAATAAATACTGACAGCAGCTGAAAGCACAAGGTTTTCTGAAGTATTATAGCTAGCTTTTCAGATGCTGACTTATTTCTTTATGTTTACTCTCAGTTACTGTATATCAGAGATGATGATGTAAGGAAAGGATTTCAAATACAGATGAGCAATATATTTCCCCTTCTGCTTTGACTTTGAAATAAATACTGAAAGAAGGTAGATTCTATTAAAAGTTGCATGGCAATTATTTAATTCTTGCAAACGGGGTAGGAAGCTCATTTTATTTTTTTCAGACAGAATGATGACGTTATTTTCTCAGCCCGATACAGGACAACTCCCTATACCAGGGGTAGGCAACCTTGGCTCTTTTATGACTTGTGGACTTCAACTCCCAGAATTCCTGAGTCAGCCATGCTGAGGGAAAAGGGAGAGGTTTCCAAGCTGAGCCATGCTGGCTCAGGAATTCTGGGAGTTGAAGTCCACAAGTCATAAAAGAGCCAAAATTGCCTACCCCTGCGCCTATACACTGTGTTTTAGAATAAATGCACAGCAGTATACAGGCAGTCCTCGACTTACAACCACAGTTGAGCCCAAAATTTCTGTGGCTAATTTGTTAATTTGTTAATTTATTCAAATAAAGATTGAATCTTATTTTTGACAGAGATTCTAGCATGCTTCTTGAGCCAAACTCAGAAACAAACATCTAGACCTGTTAAAAGCCCATCTCACCAAATAGCTCACAAAAAAAAAAGTTTTTAAAGTAGCTTCTCAGGTTTGTATCAAAACCTGTGTCAAAAAGAAAATTTTTGACCGCGCCACCATACTGGCACAGGTGGGAGTGATTCTGTGGGGACCTCTGATTATGAATTTCAAATTAATTTGAAAACAATCCATCTCTAGTTCCTGGATGTTTTTAAAAATAACAGAGAAACCTGTTCATTGTGATTACAAGGAAGAGAATAAGCCACTCTTTCAGCTTGCTATGACAGGATATGAGACAGAGACCAGTCTGTTTATCAACGCAACTTCTGGTCCATTTTGGCTTTTTTCCAAAAATGTCACACCCCTTCAAATGAAATTGGACACATCAGGAAAACCTGATGACTTTGGATTCACCAGCTCCAAAACCGCCACCAATGCATCCCTGAAATGCTAAACCAAGCTTTATCCCAAGCTCTGTTCTTCTATGAACAAGAATGGACTACATTCACCAGCTAAAGAGACACAGTTCTGGAAAGTTCCATGGAGAGACACAATATATGGTGGGTTTATTTAATTAATTTATTTTTATTTGTTTAAATTAATTTATGATTGAAATATTAATTTAATTAATTATTAATTATTTAAATCTTTAAAATAATCTCTTCTTTTGCTTCTTCACAGAGCTGCAGAGTGACAAGAAGCTCACCCTGTGAAAATCTGGGCCTTGGTTCTTTATCAGAGGGAGACACTCTAACCCTGTCACTTTGCCAAAATACTGTTTCAGACTGGTTAAGCTTTAAACCGCACTTGAGTGTAGGCAGCTTGTAGGAGTGCAAGGCCCATAAGTGCACTTTGGAACTTTACATTTAGAACTATGCTTTAATGTGTAAATCAGCATTAAATGACTGTGCAAGGGCATTTCTTTTTTCCCCACTGAAAGCTCTTTGGTGAAGAGCCAGAGATGGTACTAGAAGGCTAAGATTCAACACAAAATGAGCAGGAAGTTGGAAAGCTCTCAGTGAGCCTTGCTCTAGGCTTAGAGGCAATGATGGATGATAGGAAAGTCCAAACTAAGGGAGAGACTGCTTGTTTTAAATAGAGATATTAATTATGGTGCAGAACAAGGGCAAGTGAGCTTAGACACATCGATAGTAGGATAAGCTCAACTATTGTAGGTTTGCAAAATTATGACCAAAATGACAGAAGGGCTGGCCCATTTTCACCAGTTTTGAGTTTTTCTCATCCAAAGCAAAACATGATATGCTAGGTCTGCTTGACTTTTGAAAGGCTGTTCAGTATCAGCAGGACTCTATAGCTAAGGTTGCAAGTTCATGGAGAATCCAGGAAAAGAGCAAAACAAGAATTTCTCCCTTATTGTTTTATTTTTTGAATGTTCTCAGGGTTATAATTTCTATGTCATGGATTTCTGTGAACTCATTGGGTTTTTCTTTTCTTTTCCTTTTCAATTGGAGAAGCATGGGGTTTGATTTGTTTCTAAGTTTTGAAAGATTAGTATGGCAAAAAAAAAAACAATTGACGGTAAGTACTGTAGTTGTAGGGCACAAACCAAATTTAAAAAATACCAATTGTAAGGAGTTAGTGAGGATCCCTTGTGACTGAAAGGGGATTCAGTACACTGATTCCATGATCTAAGTGCTGAGAAGAAAGAGATGTTGCTAAAAGAGCCAAAAAAACATTAAGGCAGGAATGACATCTTCCAATTTCTAATTGGATTAGAGAAATGTCCATAATATTGGCTCAGAATTGGATGAAGCTAAGGGTAGTCCTAAATGAATTCCAAACATAGTAAATACAATGGGAATTTTAACACAAATTCTCATACCACATTTCTGGTGTCAAAGGAATTGAATTTTGGTAGCAATTCAGACAGCCTAATGTGTAATTCTTCCTGGTAACCTTCCCCTCATTCTGTATCTTTTCCTTGCTTTTAACTACTTCACAATAAAGTAATGGTAGCAAGATTGACAGGCAATATTGAATTTGGCCTAAAATTATACATGGTTATTATCTTGCACCCAGTCATATATACCTCACTGAAGTATAGGAGATGGGAAGGGGGAGGAAGATTGTTTCTTTTTTTAAAAAAACAAAAGATGCAACCAGGTAAATTTATTCCTACCACTGTATGGTGGCTCTATGCATTAGGACCTGACAATACCTGGTGAGAGTGGATTAGGAGAGAAAGAACTGGAAAAAAAAATCACAAAATACAAAGAACTTCAAATAGAAGTGGAAAGTCTGTAGCAAAAGAAAGCAAAGATGGTACCAAAAGTAATAGGATACAATCGCACAACATCCAGAGTACCACTTGAACACCATCAGCATTGACAAAACTCACCATCAGTCAATTTCAATAGCTTTACTTGGAACAACTTACATCCTGCAACAATATCTTTAACACCATCAAACAACAACTTCTGCCTATCCTAAGTTCTTTGGGAAGGTTTCAATAGGTGTATAAAAATCTTATTTATCAGAAATGGCAAAAATTTCGGCTTATCTGAAAGACCATTCACAAGAGAGATATAATTCTGTGTGGAAAAGATGGGTAAATTTTGTACAGAATAAATATGGGATTAGAAAGTATTATTTAGCTTTTGAATAATTTATAGCTTAATGTGGTTATGGTTGGATTTGTTGGTTTTAATGTATTGGAGTTAAAGTACTTTTAATTTTTTGGGATGTATGTATAGTTGATTGATGTTCATTTAATTTGTATGTTTTTTTGTTTTTGTTTTTTTTAACCCTGTATTCAGCTCTGGGAAGGAGGGGGGGGTTATGGGGGGTGGGAGGGGGGGAAGTATTTCATTCTAAAAAGTTTATAAAATTTTCAATAAAAAAAATAGGTGTATAAAAATATCAGATCTAGTCTAAACATCTAACTGACTGTGCGTTCAAACAGTAACAATTTATTTCACTAAGGATTGAAGGTAACTCACCAGGTATTTTCAGACTTGTCAATCCAAAGTTTCCTAAAAGCGGGAAATCAGTTAACCAGCAATTTCCAAGAGTAATTATAAAAGGAAATACACAAACCTGGTGTCCTTAAAGGTGTCGACCACAGTTTGAGCAAAGATGGGCATTCTCTCATCCCCCAGAGCTTTAATCCCAACAAAGACCATTGTCTTGCGGTCTCTTCACAAGCAATAAGTTTGTAGACCACAAGTGAGTGATCTCAAGTCCTTTCCTTGTCCAGAGAAGAATTTGAAGAGTGGCCTCTACCTGCTGGCTCTTCATTCCATTGTGGTCATCAGCTTTGCTTTTAGTGGAGCTGTTTTCAATTCCATTCATAATTTCTCTACCAGAAGTCTGCCACAACTATTTCTCATATAATAAGTGATTTCCAGTAGGGAACATCAAAAGCAAAACTCAGCTATCCTTTGCATATTTTGGTTTTGGTTTTGTTTTCTCTCTCAATTATCCCCCCTCTTGCTCTATCCAGGATTGGGGCATATCCAACATATATAAGATATAATATTTATATATATTAAATATACATATACATATAATAAATATTTATACTTGTGTGTGTGTTTGTGTGTGTTTGATATAAATCACAATTCGCCTCAAAGAGAGCAGAAGCAGCATTTACTATTACGCTTGGTAAGATTATTCCTGTTGAAGAACAATCTAACATTTTGTGTTGGATGAAGGCCATGTAAATAATTGACTCCTAAGGCACCCTTGATCTTGCTACTCCATGAACTGTTAAGACAAGAGTCCATGGAAGACTCAGCAGTACTGAGAGTTTTGCAACAACATCAGACCTTGTGCGGTTTATTGAGAAATGCACTGCAGTAACCAGACTGCACAAATAAATTGGGTTATGAAAGGATGCCGCCTCAAGAAGTTTATCAAATGCCAGTTAGAGATTGTGGGGCAGAAAGATTACATCCAGTCTCTATACAACAATCCAAGTGAGCAGCTTTTCTGTGCTATACTTTGAAGTCCTTCAGAGGTATCTTAAAGCTGCAACTCTCTTTAGTTTTTGTTGACATCCAACAAACTGAGAAATGCAACTATCCACTGTCAGTGTCTTGGCCCCCTAATATTCATGCTGTCATCATGAATAGCAAATTATTCATAGTAGTTGCAGTATATCTAAATCATGCATACAACTCTTATTGTTTTGACTATCCTTGTGCACGGCATTTGCTGCATGCATTGGGCACCGTGGGGTCACTTTTCCATTTTCTCTGCAACTCATCATTTATTGAGTCTCCAGAATACATGCAGCCTCCTTGTCAGACAGGCGTCAGCCACAAACAGACATGGGCTGCAACCATTACTAAGGATTTAATGAAATGAGCCAAAAATTGTTCAGCAAGCAGCCAGGATTTCTTCAATCAAACAGGGGTTTGAAGGTGTTTCATTAAGACATTAGATCCGATATTTTGCATAAAATATAGCAATTTCAAGGCCACGTACATATTGCATTTTAGACCTGTGAATGTTGACACCTACTGGCACCATCCACTGGCCTTTCCCACACCTCTTGGTTTCCTCATCCCAACCCTAAAGCTACAGAATTCAGGTTCCACTCACAAACCTGTAGGACTAACCATAGCTTTCCAGCTGATCCCCTTTCCTTGTTACACTCTGCAAGTCTGTTTAAAGCCAAGGACAGATGTATCTTCTCTCCAATTCAATTTTTCCCCTGATTTTACCAATATTTTCAAATGCTGGCCTAAACTGTATAAAAGGAGATTTTTAAACATTATAAAGTGTCAAAAAATGAGGCATATTCGGCTATGTCTGTGGCAATGAAATAGGACTGCAATCTCTTTTGAATTATAGGTTCCTCCTGCTTCACAACAGTATGGCAGATAGAACTTGTTATCCATAGATAAGGATTAGCCACATTGCTGTTTCCTTCGAAGTCCTTGCTGAATTCATAAATGTAGGTAAACTCAGATAACAAAAATGTAAATAAAAATGTGGGGGAAATCAAAACTGACAGTCCCAATTATGGTGGCCTGTCGAATAGCAAAAGTATCAAGGAAGGGAGAGTATTCAGAAGGCCATTGTGGTTTTTATTATTATTATTCCTCCCATAAAATATGCAAGACAGAAATATTTTCAGTAAACTTTCTTAGGCAGTGAGGGTACATCAGAGAAAAAGAAGTTTTCCAAAAACACTGTGTTTGAAATTAATATTGGCATGGAGGTCAGTGAGAAAAATATAGAGGATTTATATTGTGTATGCAACAGTATTTCAAAATGCTTCTTCCAAACCCTGGAAATAGAATTCTGATTCTGCCCAAATCACATTTGGGAGGAGGAGCCAAGATGGCAGCTTCTGGAATGTGCTCCCATCTTGCAACAGGTCTGGCTTAACTTGACACCCCCAAAATTCCACCTAAGGACAAGAAAAGAAACTGGGCCAGCCCCAGTAACCTTACTGGGACCCATATATCTAATGAGGCAGAAAACAGAGGAGGATCCAATCCTACCTGTCCACCA
Source organism: Crotalus tigris (assembly GCF_016545835.1). Lineage (NCBI taxonomy): Eukaryota > Metazoa > Chordata > Lepidosauria > Squamata > Viperidae > Crotalus > Crotalus tigris. Next base: position 4,968,849 of record NW_024100609.1, on the reverse strand, counting down.
CGGAGACAACTACAAATGTGAATAATTGATCCACGGACCCAGGACCACTTTCACTCCTAAGACTGTAACAAGACTAGACCCAGTCAGAATACAAGCCACCTTCTCAACTCATGAAAGATTCAGCCCAAATCTTCCCCTGGAGCAAGGAAATAACCTCCTGGAGCAAGCTCCCAGTAGGCCCCATAACAACTATATCGCTAACCCTTTTCAGAGGGCTGGTCTTCTTTCTTCAGGAATGCTGATTTTATATCACAACAATGAGATGAAACTGTAGCCAAGGTGAACAGTCTCCAACAAGCCCTGGATCCACAAATCTCCCATAGCAATCAGGAGGCATTTTAGCCTCTCCTAAATGTTATAACCTCATTCCCACCCCATTCCTACTCCAAAAACTTCCCTACTCCTGCCCTCTCCATCACACAAAGCAGTGCTTTGATTGCAATTCACAGGGAGAGGGAACAATGCACTCTGGGACAGCATTCAAGAAAGAGGCCAGAGCCAAAACAAAAACTACATGTGATTTAATGGAATAGACATTGTAATTAATGGAAATAACAGGTGATTGTTTGATCTTATTCCATGCATTGGATAATTTCCCCCTTTCCCCCTTCCCCCCCTTCAGAACATAAAAAAAGTCCTGCTCTGTAGCAACTTTGGGAGGGTTGGAGGGGGATATACTGCCTGCAACTCTGGGAGTTGCATATCCTTGCATTAGTGCAAGGAATCTTCCACTGAATCCCAGGCAGTACATCTCCATTAAATCCGATTGCTGTATGCTTGTTTATTCCTGCTGAGAGTCTTGATCATCGCAGTAAATTGCCAGCTTTATTGGTGGCTTCCCTCCCCTTCCCACCCTCTCCCCCAGCTCCAGTTTCTTCAGACATATCACCAACTGTATGGCTTGCAAGCAGAACAATTAAAAAGGAAGCTCATAGCTCTTCTCCCACTCCCAGGAAAGCTGCTGCTATGATTTCACTTATCTTCCCCACTAACAAAAATGCACTTGAAATACAATCAAAAAGCTGCCCACACATGTACTGGCTGACTTGCTTTACATAGACCCAACATACCTCCCCCACATTAGCAGCATCGGCAGCCTCTTTTTTCAGTGACTCAACAGGAGGCAGAGCAGCAGAATTTAGGGTTTGGAGTTGAGATCCAAAGTCGCAATATCCAACAGGACAATGTAGGAAATATTCGGGGGGGGGAGGTTATTTCCCTTTCCCACCATTGTATGATCTTTCCCATCACTACTTACAACTTCTTCTATGTCACCATCACTGTGCTGCTACCCCAGTAACAAAGACAAGTGTTACATTCTATTTTACTTCTACGATGGCTCAATGACACTAAATATTTCTGTAAGAAATGTAAATGTGTAAATCCAGACAATCATGAGATGGGATCAAAAAAACTTAGAATTAAGCCTGGTAAGGAAAAATTAAATGCCCTGGACCTTATTGAAATTTAGGTACAGGCTTTTTTATGGTTGCAGCACTACCTCTAGCACGAAACCCTCGGCCTGTGCAAAGCTTTAAAAAGGTGCTTCAGTTTGGTGAAACATCTTTTTGCCACATCAAACTGAAAGAGACCTCTGCTTTAATAGACCTGCTCCAAGAGGCTTTATTGGTCTTGTTCTGCTCAATTGGCAAAGCAACCTGCCAGATTCATTCAGCCCATTTTATGATTTGATTCAAAATGCTGAGGTGGAACAAATTATTTTTCCCAAGTGGAGACGCCATCTTCAATCAGATGGCTTCTGTAATTTCAATCAAGTCAAGGTCATTTCTTACAAGTCTAGTATCTACTAAGTTATTGGTAACAATGAATTGGTATTAGGCATCCGTTCACAATAGGATGTTTTCCTAGTGCAAAGCACATTACATTTACATGCACACACATACCTACAGTATGCACATACAAGTCCTTGTCCAGAATATTTTCTATATAAAACTGGATACTGTGTGTTGAATTTGAATACAGCCATGCTGTTAGATCACTGACCTCAGTGCCTTTGAGTGGCAATCACCATTTTTAAAAAGATTTGTTGATCTTTCATTCCACTGATCAGTAATGTAATGCAGATTTACAATTCAACAGAAATTTGGGATGGTGTGTGTGTGCATTGCCCTGATTTTCCTGAACTGGAACAATTTTGTTTAGCTCAAGAACTGTCTTTTGTGCCAAACAGAGGAAAAAAAAGATTCATAGGATGAAATACATTTTTAATCTTTTTCAGGAGGTAAATCTCTCAGATCTTTTTGTGTGTTCTGTATCTGTACTCTGGTGGTGAGTCAGTCTCACAGCCTGAAGCAGCAATCAGCAGGAAAAGCACATATTTTAACTAAAGGAAGGAAATGGCTGTAATTATCATTAGTTTCACAAAGTACCTGCTCACAAGGGCTGCACTAGACTAAGACCTTCCTGTCACCCAAAATATCATACAAAAAGGGACTCATATATTATTTGCCTCATGTTGCTGGTAATAATGGGTGAAAAAGCTATCCTCAGTCCAGCTATTCTGAAACAGGAATATCTAAAGGGGGATGGAGGCAGGCAAGAAAACATTGCTAAATTCTAAGTTCTAAAATGTGAACCTCTTTTAAGATACTGCATAGTGTAGCAGCATCCAGAACTTGGATTGGCCTCCTTTAAAAAAAATATTGAAGAAATCACTCAAGGGAGTGTGATTTGATAGACCTTCATGCCAAGTTGAAGGGTGTAATTGTTAAAACAATACTTACTGTTGGGAAGCATCCACTTCCACCATTCTTCTAGACTTTTCTTGTCATTGTGAAATAAGGAGGAAGTGTTTGTCATCCCATTTTATTTAATCTCCCCAGAACATTTCATTCCTAGGTAGGAGGGAAAGCTTTTTTTCAGAATATCAATCCACATTTGGGCATGGCCTCCTCAGTTTCAACCAAGTGGGGCAAATCCATTTCCATGGAGAGAAGGGATTCTGTAAAAGGGTTGAACACCTGCAGTAATATTAGATGCCAGGCTGATGTCTCTGGGACAGATGCTTTCCTCCCACCTCCCCATAGATCAGACTGAATACAAACTTAATTGCTCCCAAGATACATTCATTCTGGCTTTAAAACTTGGCAAAATTGTCCTCCACCCTTCTTGAAATAGCAACCATCTTAACTAGAGATGAAGCCCATAGCCCTCCCAATGTGATTAGATTTCAGCTCCTTTAACCCTGATGAATGGCATTCCAGGTTGAGGCTGATGGTGTTCGGAGTCCAAAAGCCATAGGTATCTCTTGCAACTTAGAGTAGAGAGAAAACATTTTGCTGTTAACTTCCACAGTGGATTCAGCAAGAGGTTTCCTTAAATTAGAGTTGCCCAAACTGTGAGGTGTTCCTCCTTTGGGAAGGTGCAGACAGAGTCCAAGGGAGATCCATCTTTCCCAAAGTTTCATTGTATTGCTTTCATTCTTAGTGTTCTTTTTGGTTCTTTGGATTTTTAGGGGAGGTGTGATGGCAAAAACTCTAGAAACCCTGTCCTAGAAAGTACAGGTAGTCCTCATCTTACATTTAGTGATCAGTTGTAGTTATAATGGCACTGAAAAAAAATAATAACTTATGATCATTTTTCATACTTACAACCATTGCAGCATCCCCATGGTCATGTGATCAAAATTCAGATGATTGGCAACAGGTTCATATTTATGACAATTGCAATGTCCCAGGATCATGTGATCCTCTTTTGCAACCTGCTGACAAGGAAAATCAATGATGAGGCCAGATTCACTTAAGAATCTTATTACTAACTTAACTGCAGTGATTCATTTAACGACTGTGGCAAGAAAGGTGATAAAATGGAACAAAGCTCACTTAATAAATGTCTTGCTTAGCAACAGATATTTTGGGCTCAATTGTGGTCATAAGTTGGACTATCTATATGATGAGTGACAGATAACAACTTAACATTCCTATTACTAAGAGCCACTTTAAAGCTTAAGTTAACAACCTCTCCCCCTCAAAGCCATGATTTACAGCTTTTTTGCTTTCTTTCACTCACTTGTAACAAAAAAAAGCAGAAGCTCTGTGGTTCTAGACCTCTGTTTTCTTCTTTGAGATTAAGAGGTGTCAACATCAACATCAGCTTTTTTTTTCTAAAGGAACAGTTTTCCCCACAAGGCTCATATATTTAGTGAATGTGGTGTGTATATATAATTTTCATGGTCACTTAGCATAATGATTGCAGAACAATAAGCAAAGCTTATTTACATTCCCTACAAGCCAGCACAATGTACTTGTCAAACAAGTCATAGCCTTTCACTTGTTCTGCAGTTGTTGGTAAAATGAATCAATATAACCCCTGATCACTTTTGCAGGGGCGCAAAGAAGAGTGTGAGTCAAGAAGCTTTTTGATTAAACGCATCTAATTGTTCCATAGCACTCGAGCCAGCTCTAGGGTCTAGCCAGGGAAAAATGTACTGTTTCACAAAGTTGTGTGGAGGGGAGTGGGTGGATAGGTAAAATGTCCAAACAAAATGAAGCTAGAATTTTGACCTGAGAGCAAATTGTTCTCTTTGATAAAGACCAAATGCCATTCTTGATTGATCTCCAAAGGAGAGAGAGAGGAAAAGGTGAAGATGAAACACAAAATGTACCTCAGACTAGGATTAAAATTGGAACCTGAAGAAAGTTTCCATCTTAGTGTTATACTAATTTGAGGGGCTATGAGAATAGATATGCATATCAATGCAGAATATATTTATAGAAAGTATTCATCTTATAAATTAATTCCCATGTAGTGACAAATAAGAGTCATTCTTACACTGTAGGCTCAATAGGCAAGGACTTTCTCATGGATGTAAGGGGTGTAGAGCTATCTCTTCCATGTACTTTCCCACTCAGAATTAGTAAGCATCCATAATCTTGGTGCCTAGGCTGTTCTGCTATTTTTTGAGTCAATCCAGTATAAACCAGGGAGTATGGCCATTCCCAACAATAAGTAATATTTACATCTCAAGTCTTTGACACTATAGTTAACACTTTCAAGTTGAATTCAACTTTGGGTGACTTCTTGCATGTATCCATGCAGTATTTTTGGCAGTGTTATGGAAATGGTTTTCCAGTGCCGTCTTCCAAAATTTTTTACTCATTTTCAGTCTTGCTTTTAGCTCTGGCATTTCCCCCTGACCCCCTCCTAACCATCTCCAGTTGCGTTTAGCCTCTCATGAGGCTGGTGTTAAGTGCTATAAACAAAGATCACATAAATCTTGAATCTTACAACAGTGAGATCTCATTATACCTACTGTATGTGGCTTTCAGACATAGTTTGCTGCCTTACATCTGAAGCTGTCCATCTGGAAGTCTGTAAATTTGTTGGTAAATTTGTATTAGTCAGTTAATGATGCTGATACAACTGTATATTTCAGCTTCTGAAACTCCTCAGACAGGAAGCACCTTAAAATGCATCAAAAAAAAAAAAAGATATTAGTCATTTCTCGATACTGTTGTCAAAATACCAGTGGGTGTTTGAGTGTCACTTCTAGAATTACAAAAATGCCTGCATGCACAATTTTTTCAGTACGTCTGTCAGGATTTGAGAGCTCCAGCTATAAATTATATACTATTTTTCACAGATCTGATTTTGAAACTAGGGCAAAGGCTAGCTGGTTTTATACATGACATTTCCAATTGAAAAAGCAATTAAGAATAAAACAAACAAAAAAATAGACCAAATTAGGTAAAGATGAACTTTTCCCCTGACCAATTGTATCCAACCCTAGGGGCAGTGTTCATCTCCATTCCATGGCCAAGAGTGCCAGCATTGTCTGAAAACAATTCCATGGTTATTTGGCCAGCATGACTATACACCAACATGCATGGAACACTATTATCTTTCCCACTAAAGTGGTACCTATTTATCTACTCGCATTTGCATGCTTTTGAACTGCTAGTTGGGCAGGAGCTGGGGCAAGTAGCAGGAGCTCACTCCATTGCATGGCACTTGGGTCTTGAACCCAGGTTGTCAACATTCTAGCTTTTTTAACCACTGAGCCACCACACACCCCCTAGACTTAATTAAAATCATACATTTAAAATCATGACTAAAAAGACAAAAAAAACCTACAATAAAATCATCTTCCAAACAAACAGAATGCTACATTAAAGAGATAACCATTTAAAGCGCTTTCCAACAGCAGAAAGATTGTTAAGCAAACACAAGTCCTCAAAAGAAATATTCCACAGATTGAGAGCTGAAATGATGAATACAGTTGCAACCAGTCTTGGGGACACAAGCCTGAAACACAGCCCTTGTATTATTGCTTTAAAAAAATATGGATTTTGTTGTATAAATAAAAAACACAATCTTTTTTTTCTAAAAAGAGAAAGTGATCCACAGAACATAAATGTCTTCCCAATTGATCTTATTTGTCCAATGTTGTCACAGGCAGCAATTAGGAAGGTCACATTTGAGACTGACTCAGATCTTGGTCTATATGATTACATGGTTACCTTTCTGTATTGTGTTATGTTTTGACAGAGGACTCATGTTTCTTTCCAACTGAGGCAACACGATCCAGGCATGCAGCATTTTTGGGGTTTCTATTTCTTCACTGTTTTTGTGATCTATGTGGTTGGCAATCTTGCCAAAGCCTGTTTATCTAAGCTGCTTCAGCAATGCTCTCAGTCTTGATAAATTCATCATGTAAGACAAAAACATAAACTATGTCTGCTTTTGAATTTCCTGTCATAGGAAAATTTTCCAAAGCTGAATTAGCCTCAGATTTTCCAGCTCCTCCACTCCAGATCCAAGTCCAAAAATCAATAATAACTTTCTGCTTACAAAAAGAAAAAGGTTTCTGATCACACACAATTATATAGATGAGTACACAACACCTGTTGGATCATCATTTCAGAGGTATTTCCTTTACCTAAACAGAGAACCAAAATGACCACAAGTAGGCAAAAAAACAACAACAGTGGGAGCAGGAGTGACTTCTGAGTTCCTGCTGGCTTCCCCACTAAGTTTCCTTGTGGAAAACTGGTAGGGAACATCAGAAATTTCTTTCTTTCCTTCCTTCCTTCCTTCCTTCCTTCCTTCCTTCCTTCCTTCCTTCTTTCCTTCCTTCCTCCCTCCCTCCCTCCCTTCCTCCCTCCCTTCAAAACCAGTTGCCCTATGATGCACTGTTTCATCCAGTTAAAGATCGTAACAATAATAGTTTTAGTAATATGTAGAGATTTGTGCCACAGTGGCATTAAAATAGACCATATTTTTCTTCTTACAATATGTTTCTCTGTGTGTCCTACTCACACATTACTGAACTCAATGGGGCTCCCCTCATAAATTGGATTATTCTATAAATATTACATTACATATGCTTTAAATAGACAGGCAATATAAAATATAGCAATCAATAATGAATCAGAACAATTGAATAGAGTTATGCAGAGTTTTGAAAAGGTGTTTTGCTTTGAAAAAAATTGTGTTCTTTTGAAGAGAAGCAATTTCCCCTCATTTTCAAGCAGTTTCACTAAACAAAAATCAGTTTTTGCTCAGGAGACTAGTTCCATCTTGACGCTTTTAATCAGGGACACCCATATTTGGGGGCAATATAAAGATAAATATGGTAGCTGCACCTGCACAATTGAAACCCCTCCTCTTTTTACATATAGCAATTCTATTATTATTTGGGCATTTATTTTCATTTAACAACAAGAGTAAAATTAACAACAGAAAAAAAAATTCAACATTAACAAAAAAGGAGAAAAAAATTCTTAGTGTGCAAAAAAGGGGGGGACCCCACAATATATCCAAAATTAATTACAAAGAATCCATCTTTGCTGGATGCTGAAAAATAAATTTAAAAAAACTGATAAGTTCTTTCCCCTTACAAATAATTATGGCTTCCCATTAAAAAAATACTATATTAAATAAACCCAGATGAGAGAATCTGTCTGTAGCACATCTATTATCTTGACTGTTTTAATCCCCTTTGTGGATGCCCCATTTCTTTTCCACTATTTCCCAGCCTTGACTACTTTGCTTCAATTGATGAAACAACTGCAGCCAATGTGCAAAAATAAAAGATCAGTTTAAAGCAGATAAATTTAGTGAATATTGGAAAAGAGCAACACAAGCAACATATTCCAGCAGGATCACAGATCACAGCCTGTCCCAGGACTCATTGAAAAACTATGACTTCACTGCTTTCCTAATGGAAGCAAGGGTCTGGGCCATGAGAAGGAAGGGGACAGTCATGCAGCAGGCATGTCTTTGGGGTTCCAGAGAATACAATTATTTGCTGATGTGACCTAGAGCAGAGCTTTTCAACTGGTGGTACACATACTGTTGTGTCCTGAGCCTGCAAAGGCAGGCTCGGGATGTTGCAATGGTCCCGGGCTGTTGCAAGCTGCCCGGGACCAGACTGAGTGGCGCTGGCCTTGCGCACATGCGCAAGGCGTAGAAGCGCGCCAGATTGTTACCTTTTTGCCCAGGGATTCTATTAAAGGAGACAGAGAGGCCTGCGAGCCTCAGAGTTGTGTTTAAGAGAGAACTACTGAGAATAAAAGGCTGTTGGAATTACAGAATGTGTGCTCTTCATTCGCCGTTGACTCGAGGACTCAACACTGGCGATGAAGGTGGGATCGCTTACAAGATCAAAGAAGAAGATTTGTAAGCTTACCCCAAGAGTCCTGGAGAGAGGAAGACGGCGTTAAACTCAGCACCTGGCCTGCCAGTACAGCGTTGCTGGAGGTAAGCTGGCTGATAGACCCCTTCCTAGAGTAAGAAGCAAGAATGGCGAAGATACGGAGACTGTCTGAATTCGACATTACTCACCCAGAAAGATGGGACTCTTATGTTGCTAGAGTAGAAAATTACTTTAGAGTGAATCAAGTTAGAGAAGATGGCTCGAAGGCCGCTACTTTGCTGTGTGTCTATGGTCAAGATGCATTTGAAATTGCAGAAAATTTGGCAGCCCCTGCTCCTCTTGAATCTGTCACACAGATTTAAAGAAGTTATTGAAGGAACATTTTCAGCCCAAGTTATCTGTTATTGCGTGGAGACACATATTTGAACAGAGGGATCAAAGAGCTGGTGAATCAGCCAAAGAATACATTGCAGTCTTGAGAAGAGCAGCTAAGCCTTGTGACTTTAAAGATTTAGAAGAAAGGCTGAGAGACCGATTTGTATGCGGGCTTAGGAACAGAGACTTGCAACAGAGACTCTTTGCAAAAGAAGACATTTCCTTCCAAGATGCTTTGAGAGAGGTCACTGCAGAAGAAGCAGCAGGTGGGGCGGTCAAGAATATGAGGCCTATCAGGAACAACCCAGAAGCACTCTCCATGCACCATGAGGGAGTCCAGGAGAGCTCGGAAGAAGATCCTGAAGATGAGGTGGATCATCTCTACCCATCCAGAGAAAGGAAGCAGAAGGAAGGCAAAGAAAAGTCTTCAGCTGTACCCAAGTACTTCAGATGTGGAGGTCACCACAAGAGGACCGACTGCAGGTTCCGTTCTGCAATCTGTAGAGCATGTGGCAAGCAAGGCCACATAGCAGCTGTGTGTCTGGGCCGTCAGAAGGTACAACCCCGAGAAGAATTGTGCCTGAAAGTTACCAGGGTCCCCAGCCAAAACAGGGTGGGTTTCTGTGCATCACGTAGAAGCATCTATAGGACAGGCACACACAGGCCACTTAAAAAGAAATTGTCACTTAAGGCCAAGTTGCAAGGAGTTCCATTGGTTATGGAACTGGACACTGGGTCTGCCCTTTCAATCATTTCTATCCACACTTTCAGAAAGATTTGCTCTAGCAGTGGGTTCCAGGCCAAGCTTAGGCCATCCAATATAGTCTTAACAGACTTCCAAAATTCCAAGGTGTGTGTTAAGGCCACCCTTACAGTACAATACAAGGATTTTGAAGGTCCATTAGATGTATTGGTAATTGGGGGTGAACGAATGAGTCTCATTGGACTCGATTGGTTTGAGGCCTTGGGAATCCAATTTACAGGGCTACACAATTTGCAAACGCCAGGCCTACAAGAAGTCTGCAAAGAGTTTGCAGATGTCTTCAGCCCCCAGCTGGGAGCTTACAAAGGCCCCCCAGTTTCTTTGAAACTGGACCCCACTGTCACTCCCATTAGGGTGAAAGCAAGGAAATGGGCCACGCTGATGGCCTAAGTAGATTACCTTTACAAATGGTAGAAGCTGACCCTGCCCCTGCCATCAACATTCTTTCCATTCAGGCGTTGCCTGAGTCTCCCTTAAATGCCAGGGATGTGGCTGCTGAATCAGCCATGGATTTCACACTCACTCGTGTGCTGTCATGAGTTTTGTCTGGATGGCCGGAGAGTTGTCCAGGTACTGAGTTCCAGAGTTTCTGGCTCAAGAAGCATGAGTTATCCACTTTCCAGGGTTGTCTGTTGTGGGGCATCAGAGTTGTTATTCCTACCTCAATGAGACCTAGAGTCTTAGCTTCCCTCCATGAGGGTCATCCTGGCATTGTCAGGATGAAGGCGCTTGCGCGTAGCCATTTATGGTGGCCAGGTTTAGACAGGGAAATAGAGGCCCAAGTAAATGGATGCCTCTTGTGTCAGCGCTCACGCCCTGAAATGCCTCCAGCTCCTGTGCATAGATGGGAGGAGACACAGTCACCTTGGTCGAGGGTGCATGTAGATTACGCTGGGCCCTTTCAGGGACAATTCTTCTTGGTCCTTGTTGACAGCCATTCAAAATGGCTTGAGGTTGTTCCTGTCTCTTCCACCACTGCTGCCAAGACCATTCAAGTACTGAGAGGGATTTTTGCTGCACATGGCCTCCTAGATGTTCTGGTTTCTGACAATGGTCCTCAATTCACTTCTTTCAAGTTTCAGGCTTTCTTGCAGGCCAACATAATTCGTCATGCAACTTCGGCACCATTCCACCCTTCCACCAACGGTATGGCTGAGCGGATGGTTCGCATCACCAAGGATGCTTTAAAGAGACTGACCTACGGGGACTGGCACCACAGGTTGGCAGACTTTCTTCTTGCTTACCACACCACACCTTCCACTTCCACTGGGAAGAGCCCGGCTGAACTTCGCTGGGGGCGCAAACTGATCACCAAACTTGACAAGTTGCATCTGGACAGATTGACTCCTGGGCCCGGTCACCTGTGGGTTCCGGCGGTAGTATGCAAGGTCACTGGTCCATTGTCATATGAGATTTCCCTGGGCGACGGTCATGTCCTTCAGCAGCATAGCGATCAGCTGCGTACAAGACTGGACTTACCCTCTGCAACTCCTGGGCTTTCTCCAGGGAGAGAGGGGGACCACTGTGGGCAAAGGGAAGGGTGTTGGCAGCAGCCGGGGCCAAACTGAGAGGCTGAAGAAGGCCTGTTCCAAGGTTCCGCAAGTGTCCCTAACAGGAATTCAGGGGAACAAGAAATAATACAGGCATCAGTGCCTACTCCAGCCAGGGAGTCACCCAGGGGGCATGCTCATCATTCACAACCTCAATTCAGCACTCCAAGCAGGGAGAATAACCGGGAGCATCCAAACAACCCAAACAATGCAAGAGAACTGGCACACAAACAATTAAGCTGGCCCAGTACTGCTACTGCTTCCAAAAGGAAGTCTACACACAGGGAGGTAGTCGGAGAGGCAAATCCTGATTCTGGCACCTCTGGCATAGAATGGGGGGCAACAGAGTATTGGGGCACTGCAGAAACCCCAGACAATCCCGTTACGGGGCTTGGGAGTGAAGGGATGCATTCCCTTGATAGGTCCATTGTGGACTTGGAGAGTTCTACTGAAATGCCAAATACTGGCGGGCACATAGAGGGGCCCAAGAGCCTACAGTTAGGCAGATCAACCAGGTTCAGTGGGGAGCAAGTCCTGATCTGATAAGCCCAGTGGGCAAGCAAGCAGACCAGGCAACAGAACACAGTTCACGGGGACCACCAGGGTTTAAAAGAGGAGGCAACTTCACTCCAACCTCTGTACAAGAGGAATTAGGGGGTTCTCAGAACCTGAGGAGGTCACAGATTTTGTAACCTTGCTGTCAAAGCAAGGAAGCTGAGAGGGTGTCTGCTGTTGTTGGGGGAACTTGAAAGTGTGAGTGTTGGCACTTAATTCCAAAACAATAGCCTGGTACCATGCTGTGGTGTGGCTAGTGAGTAGCTGCAACAGATGTGCAGGTTCCCTGGATTGGCACACCATGCTTGTGTTGAGGTCGTGTATAACTACCTATATAGTTAATAAGTCTCATCCGGGGGGGAAGGGGTGTTGTGTCCTGAGCCTGCAAAGACAGGCTTGGGATGTTGCAATGGTCCCGGGCTGTTGCAAGCTGCCCGGAACCAGACTGAGTGGCGCCGGCCTTGCACGCATGCGCAAGGCACGGAAGCGCGCCAGATTGTTACCTTTGTGCCCGGGGATTCTATTAAAGGAGACAGAGAGGCCTGTGAGCCTCAGAGTTGTGTTGAAGAGAGAACTACTGAGAATAAAAGGGTGTTGGAATTACAAAATGTGTGTTCTTCATTCGCCGTTGACTCGAGGACTCAACACGTACCACTGGTGGTACATTGGCACCTGGCAGATGGTACGTGACCCTGTCTAGCCTAGACAAGTGTAGTGGGGGAAGGGAACGAGCTAAAGCGGTACAGCGCAGGACTTGCTGTGAGAGAGGATCAGCACTTCCGGCTCACCTGGAAGAGAAAGGAGGAGGAGGGCATAGCAAGAGAGAGGCTATAAAAGGAGACAGTTTTGACGGGAGAGGGAGAGAGAAAAAAGATGTAGCCTTGGGAGGAGGAATCAGCTGGAGCTGCACCAAAGAGAAAAGGAGGAGGGGAGGGGAGAAGAGAGGAGATAAAACAGGCAACTTCTTGGCAGCCATCCATGCCGGGCACGCACACAGGTGGCAGCAACAAACAGGGGAGAAATGCAATGGGGGAGGGGTCACCCTCCATGAGGAATGGAGAAAAGCACCATCGGCTGCAGGTGAGGCATGGAGGAAGGAAGGAAGGAAGGAAGGAAGGAAGGAAGGAAGGAAGGAAGGAAGGAAGGAAGGAAGGAAGGAAGGAAGGAAGGAAGGAGAAAGGGAAAGAGGAAGGGAAACAAAAGAAGGAAAGAGATTTGAGAAAGAGGGAGGCAAGGAAGGAGGGAGGGAAACAGGAAGGAAGGAGATGGGAATGAGAAGCAGGGAGGCAGGAAAGGAGGGAGGGTAGGAAGAAAGGAAGGAGAAAGGAAGGAAGGAAGGAAGGAAGGAAGGAAGGAAGGAAGGAAGGAAGGAAGGAAGGAAGGAAGGAAGGAAGGAAGGAGGGAGATTAGAATAAGAGGGAGGGAGGGTCTGATGGTAGTCCTGCCTTCCTCTTGCCTCTGCTGTGGTCTCCCATCCTATTGTTGAGGATGCTTTGGTTACAAAGCTGGGTCTCCTCGCATGGAGAGGGAGCAGGCCTCCCTCTGACCTATGCACTTTGCCCTCTTGCACCCACCATGATCAACCTGGCCACAGAGAGTGAGCACAGCAGCAGCAGCCTTGAAGAGGAGACAAGCGCAGCCAGGTGCCCCCTTGGGCAAATGTGGCTGGACTGGGTTGGGCTGCGAGGTCCTTGTGCCCTGGGAGCTCAAGGACCTGGCTGGACACTTGCCGTCCCCTGCCCAGGGCTCCGGGCAGCCTGCACCACTGTCTGGGTGTCCCCCGTGCAACCTGAGGGACGGCGAGGCTCCTCCAGTGGACCAGGCTCTGGTGCCCATCCCAGTCCCACCCCCTCCACCGGAGACGCTTGGATCCCTCCCACTGCCCCACCCACACCTCCCATAGGCACCCTGTGACCTGAGTGATGTTGAGCTGGCCACACACCCCAGCCATTGACTTTGCTTGTCCAAAGTTTGCAAAAGGGGATCATATCACCCTGGGACACTGTGACCATCATAAATATGAATCAGTTGCCAAGCATCCAAATGTAAATCACATGACCCTGAGGATGCTGCTATGGTCATAAGTGTGAAAAATGGTCATAAGTCACTTTTTCCAGTGCCGTTGTAACTTCAAACAATCACTAAGCAAACTGATGTAAGTCAAGGACTACCTGTACTTTATCACTTTTTTTCCTTTTGGGGGGGTCATCAAGTTTTTGACACCTTGCTAGGCGACTGGGGATACTCAAATATTGCCATATCCTAATGTATGGCTGTGAAAGTTGGACCATAAGAAAGGCTGAGCGCCAAAGAATTGAGGCCTTTGAACTATGGTGCTGGAGAAGACTCCTGTGAGTCCCTTGGACTGCAAGGCGTTCAAACCGGTCAGTCCTAGAAGAGATCAACCCTGACTGCTCTTTAGAAGGCCAGATCCTGAAGTTGAAACTCAAATACTTTGGCCACCAAATGAGAAGGAAGGACTCACTGGAGAAGGGCCTAATGCTGGGAAAGATTGAGGGCAATAGAAGAAGGGGACGACAGAGAATGAGATGGCTGGATGGAGTCACTGAAGCAGTAGGTGTGAACTTAAATGGACTCCAGAAGATGGTAGAGGACAGGAAGACCTGGAGGAACGTTGTCCATGGGGTCACGATGGGTCGGACACGACTTCGCAATTAACAACAACAAAAAAGTGGTACAATCAGTGAAAAGGTTGAAAAGCCTTGACCTAGAGCATATCAAGCATGCTAGAGTTTACCAGATGGACAAAAACAATTGGATAAAGGTGGTCCCATATACACCAAAGCCCCAAGCTCTGAAGAGCTTTATAAGTGAAATTCTAGCCTCTTCCATTACTTCTTGCAGGTCCTCTGGACTTGCAACCCTATTACTTTCTCCATCACTTTGGGGAGAAAGTTGGAAACTAGCCAGAAATTATCCAACATCGCTAAATCCAGGGATAACTTACTGAGCAGGCCTTCGGGGCCTTCTCTTACACAAGCATAAAATTACCACCACCTGAATTTGCGTGCAAGTCCCCTTCTAGTGGCAATGACCAAAGATCTAACACACAGGTGGTGGCACTAACAATTGCACTTTCTGAAGATTGTAGGCTCAAAGGAGACCTCATCATGGTCAACTCAGTAGGTCCTGTCCAGTTACAGTCCAACTCCAAATGAGTTCCCCTAGAGTTTCCCTATTCAGAGGGAAGTTGATAGTTTAGTATTATATCATAAGATACATAACACAGAATGACTATTGCCTTCAGGTATTATTTGAATGCTTCCTAGATTCGTCATTAACCACCAAAGTTCTTATAATTTCAAGACCTGCAGCTTACATTGATACTCTACACTATCAGTGCTATGATGTTTCATAAGGCAGATCTGGATATTTTTAAGCAATCATCCATTTTATGTATTGTTGAACAGAATAACATCTTAGTCACTGTTTTCATTTATGCAAAAGCAATTAAAGGCCCTCTTTATTATTCTTACTTCTTTTGGAGATGAATTCACAGTCTATTCCAAGATCAGGAGGGTGATATTCCCCAATATTAATTATTTTTAGAATCTGGAACTGATAACTGGAGAGATTCTATGGTCACAGGTCTAGACAGTTTGGTTTAGTGGTTAAGATCACTGGATAAAAACCAGGAGACTTTGAGTTTTAATCCTGCCTCAGGCATGAAAGCCAGTTGGGTCAGTCTGAGCCAGTCACTCATTTTTTTTAGCTCAACCTACCTCACAGGGTTGATGTTGTGGGGAAAATAGGAGGAGGAAGTAGTATGAAGTATGTTCACTATCTTGAGTTATTTATAAAAACGATAAAGGCAGGATTAAAAAAAAAGGTCAGATCCATTTCTGCATGGTCCACTCAGTGCCCTTTTTAACACTTTGACCCATGACTCTGCTGTTTTTTCAGTACTGCTTAAAATCAGAGAACCCCCTTTTCATTTAATCCAACAGGGCTCTCCTTACACTTTTAAAACTCAATTTTATGTATGTATACATTGTTATAAATTACACAAAGATCTTTCACAATTAAAGATCCAATGATCAAAGGGCATTCCACTAAACCTTAGCCTAGTATTATAGAATCAAATGTCATTCACTGCAAAAATGGAAAGCAGGGAGACAACGTATTTTACTTTATACTGTGGCTTCCAAAAAAAACCCCATTAAAATGGCTCATAACAGAACACCAGGATAGAATAATCTGTGGAGACATAATAACTACCTGTGGTTTATCAAACTGTCAAAAAGTCAGGGTCATCCCTTCTCATTTCATGCTTAATAAAAGGCAGAATTTAGCCAGATACTCTGTATGCGTGCGTGTGCGCGTGCGTGTGTGTGTGTGTGTGTGTAGAAAAAGAACTATAGAAAGCTCTAGTCTGGCTATAAGAGTTCAAAAAGACTTTTGGCGCTTGTTTGACAATTGCTACTTTTACCAATTTTTTTTTCCTCTTCCCAAAAGCTAACCCATTTCCATTTATCTCTATGGCTTCAAATCCTGACAGTAGCATTCTATGCGAGTCCTATCCTTTCTTTGTGATTCTATCATTCTAAGCCATTGCTGTGTGCTATTATTTCCTTTTGTATTTCACATCGTGGTTCCCAGAAAATTTCCCATGCAGCTCTATAGAAACCAGGTGAATTATTCAAAGCGTGCATTTTGCCTTGATGGTGCGTTAATGGAAAACCCACAGGACTGTACTACTGTTCTGCCTTCCTTAACCGTGACTCACCTCTTTGTTTTAGCTGCAATGCTGGAACAATGCATAGGGCAGGTATGCTCTCGAGAGGAGGAGGCAGAGAGGATCGACCAAGCTAACACAAAGGATGTCAAACTGTTGAAAAGCTCTGTTTTATTGGAACGAGTATTTTAACAATCAGCCGCATGAATGAGAGTGGGAAAGCCATACTTTCAGCATTAAATCAGCCCATTCACTTAACAGTTGGATGTGTTGATAACTGAATTTCCCATCTGCCATGGAGCCAGATGTTTTCCATCCCTGCTTTCATGACTCCTCTTTTTGTAATCAGCATTACAGTTCCCAGTAAAAGCAACTTTGAGGAAACTCTGTTTTTCTCCTTGCTGTTGCCTGTTGTCTCTTGACCTGTCACAAATTATAGATCGGTTTATCAAATTAGCTTATTTATGTGGAATTACTTCCTTTTGATGGCGCAAAATACACTCCGGAGTTTTCTTCACTTCCCTTTTAAACCATGACACAGCAGGCCTTCCTGGAGCAAGGGGGTGGCATTTCGTCTGAGCAACCATCTGCTGTGCTAATATTGAAATAATTGCCTCCTGCTTTTAGCCAGGGGTTCTGAAAAAACAACTGCCTGTGAGCTTTGATTCATGGATTATGTTCAGAATATTGCCCACTTCCTAAAATAGAACATGCATAGTGTAGATTGTAAGGGATCAATAACCGTAACAGACTTGGAAGGGACCTTGGAGGTCATTTAGCCCAACCCCCGTGGTCTTGAGGAGACCTATATGTCTATGGAGATTCTCAGTTATCCAAGTCGTCGTTATCCTAAAGGTGCTTTTTCATGAGGCAACTGGACTTCCTTAATTTTTTTTTTTTTTTTGAAGACGTTTCTTGGATGAGAAACGAAACGTCTTCAAAGAAAACCAAGAAAGTCCAGTTGCCTTGTGAAAAAGCACCTTTGGGATAGGAGAACCAGTGCTTTTTTTCTAAAAAAAAAAAAAATGTGCCAGAACTCACACATATCATACAACCAGCCTTGCCTACCCTACAAGGTTCCATTCAAAAAAGGTGCCGGAACTCTATTCTGGGTGTTCTATGAGAAAAAAAGCCCTGAGGAGAACTATACTATTTCTTATAAATGGCTGTCCAGTCTCTTCTTAAAAACCTCCAGCGATGGGGCACCCACAAATTCCAAAGGCAATTTTTTTCACTGGTTAATTGTTCTAACTGTTAGGAATTTTCTCCTTAATTCCAGGTTGCTTCTCTCCTTGATTAGTTTCCATCCATTGTTTTTTTGTCTTGGCTCCTGGTGCTTTGGAAAATAAGTTGACTTCCCCCCCTTCTTAGTGGCAGCCCTTCACATACTGGAAGATGGCTATCATGTCTTATCATATCAAATTATATCATAGCAAATCATAGCAAATTTGATATATCAAATGCGGGAAAGCTCTCTCTGCCACGGCTTGAATATTACAAGTGCAAATATACAAATGTTTGGGCAGTGGTGATAATAAAGTTCAATTTAATTTTGTTGTGTGTAGAAGAGCGCAGCTTCAGATATTTTGTTATAATATGAAGGCAGAATATTGGTAGTCCTCAACTTATAACCACAATTGAGCCCAAAATTTCTGTTGCTAGGTAAAATATTTGTTAAGTGAGTTTTGCCCCATTCTATGACCTTTCTTGCCACAGTTGTTAAGTGAATCACTGCAGTTGTTAAGTTAGAATACACTTGTTAAGGGAATCTGGCTTCCCCATTGGACTTACTTGTCAAAAGGTTATAAAAGGTAATCACATAACCCCAGGACCCTGCAACCGTCATAAATATGAGTCAGTTGCCAAACATTTGAATTTTGGTTGTGTGGCCATAGGAGTGCTGCAATGGTCGCAAGTGTGAAAAATGGTCATAAAATGGACTTTTTTCAGTATTGATGTGACTTTGAATTGCCGCTAAACAAACAGGGACTACCTCAGCCCTGTTAAATAAGTGAAATTAAGGGTTTAACGGCAGTATTAAAGCCCTAGTTGAGACCTTTGGAAAATCCTTTCTTACCCCCTTCTCCTTCATAACACAGTCTGACAACAATTGATCACTGCTGCATCAAAAAGAGGAGAGCTTGAAGTCTCCTGAAAGAAAAGGGCTAAAAAAAAATAAATCCAAAATTAAATGCGCAAAATACTCTATTTTCAAATAGCGGCTGATAGATGAATAACAAAGAATTAATTGAACGTTCTTTATTTCTCACACATAAATAACCTATCTTGTGTCCTTAGTTGGTCTAGTCTAGTGCATTTCTTTCTCCTTTTCCTTCTGTTAAATTGCAGGTTAGCTCAGAGAAAAGGGGAGGGAGTCTTGCAGTAACTGTTGAGAACCGGTGCAAAAAACAAGGATTTGAAAATAGTTGACTTTCTCGCCTGGCAAAAGCAAAAGCAGATAATTCCTTAACTACACTTCTAGGTTTATTTTATAGCAATAATTAAGATCATCTTGCATATTTAATTTAGTTCTGAGAACAGAACTCATTGAACAATGGAATCCAAACTTCACATTGCTAAGCGAGGCAGTTGAGTGAATTTTGCCTTATTTTACGACCTTTCCTGCCCACCATTGTTAAGCGAATCACTGCAGTTGTTAAGTTAGTAACGTGGTTGCAAAGTGAATCTGACTTCCCCGTTGACTTTGCTTGTCAGGTTGCAAATGGCAGTCCCATGACTCCAGGATACTGCAACCATTATAAAAATGGATCAATTGCCAAGCACCCAAATTTCGGTCACATGACCGTGTGGATGGCGTGCTTCCATTTTACAAAGCTTCATTTCATCAAGTTCCTCAGCTGAAAGCAGCATGAAAGAAAAGGTGGCTGGATTTACTCTCTGTTGGGAACTGCTTGCAACCCTAACAGGTTTGGGAAAGGATACACTCAATGTATAAGTACTGTAGTTTCAGTTCCCATCTGTGAGGTTGCATTATCAGTCTTGGCCTTGCTCCTCAGGCAAAACTTCAGAGTGTGATGTCAGACTACTGTAACATACTTATTCATAAGTCAAATATACATGGGGTTGCTAGGCAAAATTGCACAAAGAGATAGCTGTACATTTGCAAGGCACTTAAAGATCTCCTGCTTATAATCACTCTGAAATTATTCTGTGGGAAACACACCTACTCAGGATGGAAAAAGCTTTTGCATAAGCCAATCCAAATTCATTATATATCATTAAAGTATCCTGCACTGTGTCTGCCTTGAATGAACTTTGCCATTTGAACAACACCTTTTATTAAAGAATACATATACACTCAAGGTCACACTTTTGTGTCGTGCTATCATAAATAGTAAGGCATCTGAGATGCATTTGACACTGAAGTAAACAATAGCTTCCTTTGCTCTAGACTGGTTTTTATCCTTAAAATAATAATAATGACGCCCAGATGGTTTTGGCAACTTCATCAGGAAAGGAAATGTGGTTCCTGGCTCGCACAATTTCTCTAAAATATGGCTCAGCAGCTTTTATCTGTGCTATTTGAATCACTCATAAGTTTTGAGGTTCTGTGTGGTTGCAAATCTGATAAATTTTTGAATAATCTTCCACATTTTTCTTTAAATGTGTAAAATATTTAAGAGAGTTTTCCCTCAGCTTTTGACACTTTAGAATAGAATAGAGCTGGAAGGGGCTTTGGAGGTCTTCTAGTCCAGCCCGGGTGCTCAAGCAGGAGAACCTATACCATCTCAGACAGGTGAATGTCTAGCTTCTTCTTGAAAATCTCCAGTGATGGAGCACCCACGATTTCTGAAGGCAAAAGCTGTTCCACTGGTTGATTGTCCTCACTGTCAGGAAGTTTCTCCTTAATTCCAGGTTGCTTCTCTCTTTGATCAGTTTCCAACCATTGTTTCTCGTCCTTCCCTCTGGTGCTTTGGTCAGCAACCTGGCCCCCTCTGCCTTGTGGCAGCTCTCAGATATTGGAACACTGCTATCATGTCTCCCTTATTTCTTCTTTTCTTTAGACTAGCCAAACTCAAGTCCTGCAGCCGTTCTTTGTATGTTTAGTCTCCAGGCCTTTGATTGTCTTAGTTGCTCTTTTCTGAATTTTTTCCAAACTCTCAACATCTTTTGGCTGGAGTATTCCAGGTGTGGTCTTACTAGGGTTTTATAAAGCGGTACTAATACATTGCATGATTTTGATTCTATGCCTCTGTTTATACAACCCAGGATTGTATTAGCTTTTTGGGCTGCTGCAGCACACTGCTGGCTCATAGTCAAGTGATCGTTCACTAGGACTCCAAGGTCCCTCTCACAATTACTGTTTTTAAGCCAGGTCTCACCCAGTCTGTATTTGTAGCTTTGGGTTTTCCTGTCTAAATGTAAGACTTTACTTTTCTCCGCATTGAAACTCATTTTGTTGGATAGAGTCCATTGTTCAAGTTTGTCAAGATCTTTTTGGATCCTGAGTTTGTCTTCTGGGGTGTTGGCTACTTCTGTCAGTTTGGTGTCATCTGCAGATTTGATGACTTCCCCTTCAATTGCCTCATCTAATTTCCCATGATTTCCCATGAGTCCATGATTTCCTACACGAAGGACTCTTGACAAGGGATGGGCTACACCTCACGAAAACAGGGAAAAATGTACTTGGAAAAAGACTGGTCCAATTCATCAGGAGGCTTTAAACTAAAACTGAGGGGGGAGGGTGACCAATCTCTAGAATCTCTAAAACCCAAACCCAATCACAAATCCCAAGAAAACAAATCAAATAATGAGATAGGCAGTGATGAAAAAAAAGAAAAGAAAAACTCAAACAACAATCAGGAGCTGCAGGAAACGCACCCATGGATAGGCATAAAAGTCTTAAATGCTTATATAGCAATGCTCAAAGCTTGGGAAACAAACAGGGTGAACTAGAAGCAATAGTACACGAGGGAGGGTATGACATAGTTGGCATAACAGAAATCTGGTTTATATTTATTTATTTATTTATCTTACTTTTTAAGATCTGATTTATTCACTAATACAATCACATATATAAAATTAAAGTAACTACAGGTGCATATACACTGCCAGGAAGATAAAGTCCTTTAGTTTGGCATTATTGGAGAAAATCCAGCTTCCAAATTTTCTGTATAATGGTATGATAAATTTGAATGGAAAAATTCTACCACGGTCAGAGTTATGGCTTTGAATCACATTAAATGCCTACAGATGTAAAATGTATTGCAGGTTCTGGAAAACGATTTTGAATTTTACAGCAATAGCATATAATGGCTTTTGACATGGGCTAGCAGAATAAATATAGTCTTTACAGAATAATTTTACAGTAACTCCCTTGGGTTTCCTGCATTCCAGGTCATATATTACCTATTCCTTTACTTTTCTTTATGCTATAAAATAAAGGAATATAATGACAAAAACATTTACTACTGTACAATAAAGAACCTAATAAGCAGATTTCTTCAAATTATATGGCCCAATCTTAAAACCCATATTATTTCTATGTAAAATATCAGATATCCAGAACCAGTTTTCTACTTCAGCCATATCATTACATAATAATAAGCCCAGAATGTTGGCTTCTTCTACTACTGCATGAGTGAACTGCATGTCAATTCATAATCTCTGAAAAATCAGGTAGGAATAACTTTGGACATGTCCCTTGATAATGTTATCATAGTAGTCTCTTAAAACAAAGGGAACAATTCAACAGTAAAAGAAAGAAGAAGTTGGAAGAAGAAAAGGTGGACTTTGAGTAGCCAGTAGGAGAATGGGCTACTCAGAAGCTCTGCAAATTGGAATACTTCAAAATAAAATACTGGATTTAGTGCAGTATCACATGTGACAGAGCTAATAAAATTAATGAAAATTAATGAAATATATATATAAAATATGAAATATTTATTTCATTATAATGAAATACAATGAAAACAGGCTTTTCAAGAAGTAGAAATACTCACAGAAAAGATATTTCAAACTCTAGTAAAACTTAAAACATTCTAAATGTGGCACTTAGAATTCTCAGTATATTAGGGTGAAATAAAGAAGTAAGAGCTTTAAGTGCTTCTTAAGATTTATAAAGCCCCTTATAAGTTGGTACCTAGATACATAAGAGAACCAGTCTGGCATAGTGGTTAAGGTGCCAGGTTAGAAATGGAGAGACTCTGAGTTCCATTCCTGTCTTAGCCATGAAGCCAGCTGGATGACCTTGGGCCAGTCACTCCCTCTCACACCTAGGAAGGAGGCAAGGGCAAACTACTTCCAAAAATGTTGCCAAGAAAATTGTGGGAACTTCTCCAGGCAGTCATCAGGAGTCATCATGGACTCAAATGGCCTAGACATAGGTATTTGAACATAAGATCTTTTTAACATTTGCATTTTATTGTTTTTTACTCATCTAGATGAAATGTTAATATATATTGCTAGTCCATGTATGCCATATGCTCAATAACTAACTTACTCAAAGATGGCACATGCACTTGCGCACACGCACATACACAAATATACATGTACACTGGCCTATTCCAACCAGTACCAGCCCAACCTGCTAAAAGAACTAGGAAAACAATGCTGCCAATGGCACATTTTCAAGAAGTTTAGGGAACTAAAGCAAGAAGGTGCTGTTTTTATGTAACATCATTAATGTCATGGAACAGCCTCCCGGTGGAGATCTTGCTGTCTTTTTACAACTCATTGGAGATGGAATTGTTCTGGAGGGATTTCCCTTGAGCTGATATGTGATGCCATCTTTTCCTCAGTTTTTCATTTCATTGTATTGTTATTGTCGTTTCTTGGTTGGTGAACGTTTTTACCCTTGCGGTTTGTTAGTGTTTGTCCCCAAGCATTCTACTTATAGTTACCGTTCATTGTTCAAAGTTACAATGGCACTGAAAAAAAGTGACTTATGACTGTTTTTCACACTTATGACCATTGCAGAATCCCCATGGTCACGCAATTAAAATTTGGACGCTTGGCAACTGGCTCATATTTATGTATGACAGTTGCAGCGTCATGTCAGCATCATCCTTTACTACCTTCTGACAAGCAAAGTCGATGGGGAAGGCAGAGTCACTTTACAACTTAAGCTTGTAAAGTTTACAATTCCAAACTTAACAACTGTGGCAACCAAGGTCATAAAATGGGGCAAAAGTCACTTGACAGCTTTCTTGCTTAGCAACAAAAATGTTGGGCCCAGTTGTGACCGTAAGTCAAGGACTGCCTGTACTCTGCTGTTTTCTTGAACCCAAATGGATCTTAGAGCTAAGATGTCATGATAATGTCAAGGAGAAGAATAGGAAGAACAACTGCACATGAACAAAAAGCCTAGAATGTCTGATCTGTATGCAAAAAGGCCTTATCCCATAGATCCATATGGGATTACTTTAGTTCCATATGAACTATCCAATCAAACACCAAGCAATAATTCCTATGCTTAAAGTCCTAGATGGATTTGTATCCTAGTACTTGAATGTTCACTTATCCTATCATTATAGCACAGGATGCTCATTTGGGGAGGATTTTTTTTAGTGAACTCAAAAAAAGGGAGAGGTCCTTCTTTATGGCACTGCACCGATTTTAGACTATCATTCTGAAGGAGACATAGTATGTGTGAGCTTTGTTTTCTTTTTCTTGATGTTTAAGAAACAATTCCTTAATTTATGGATTGGCTAATTTATTCACCTGATTTTTTTTAATGTGCTATTTTTCTTTGCTATTTAGTCTTTCATAAGATCCTGGGCAACCCCTTGAATTCCCATGTTTATACATGAAAACAGAGCAGTTGGCATATTTCAAAAATAACTTCCAAAATATATTAACAAAGAATTAAGTCTTACTAAATACACAATGGGACTTCTTCTCTTGAGAGAAAATATCTAGGATTGTGTTGTACACTAGTGTAATTTAGTAGACTAATCAGCCAAGACAGCGCCATTTTGGTATAATGGTTAAAAGTTGAGCTAGAAGCAGGAAAAGTTGAGTGTATTAGACACAAGCCAAGCCAAGTTTTTTTTCCCATTTAGCCCTAGGAAAAAGGCTGTGATAAACCATTTCTGTAGTTTGACCTGCCTGTATAGTCACCAGTATATGTATATCTGTCTGTCTGTCTATCCAACTGACTATCTCTTTATCTGTCTCTGTCACTGGGCTTTTAAAAACCAAGTTGAAGTGTTGATTTCACAAAACTAGTGATCATGTTCACTGTCATGATAGATAACAGACTTGAGCCCCTAATAATTAAGGCAAAATTGTCTCAATAATCTGCCCTCTCACATCTCATGAATAAATTCCAATGGATCTAAGAGTGATCACTTTGCTTGGTGTGACAGAAAAACCCAGGAGAGCCAAGAAACGTCTCTGCCAAGTTCCATTATACATAGAGAGGCATACATTTCCTAAAGAATCCACTCTCCACTCTTGCCCTCTGAATTAATGCCTAAGCAGCCTCACTTTTTGCTGGGGTAATGTCAGGCTAAACTTGCCTCAAGTAATACTGAACAGTTTGAATGCCTGGGCCAAGTCATGCATCAGTCTGCAAAGGGAGGAACTGTCACTTGTTCATGCACTTCGCATTTGATGAGTCTTGTCTTCTTCCTTCTCTTCCATCTGATGCTCTCTTTGATTCAGCTCATTGCCTTCGTACTATCAGACACAAAACAATCTCCAACAGCCACTGCAACACTGGGGGTGGGGTGGGGGACTTGTATCAATATTTCTGATGATATTCGCCTATTCTTTTCTTCTGTTTCTCACATCATCGGCAAGCATTCCCATTGACAAAGCTCCAGGTATTCAGCTTTTGGTTAATGATGTCTCTGTTTCAAATCCAAGCCTGAAACTCATCCCTGATGTGACTTGAATGATTGGAGTATTCTCTGGAGTTGGTTGAAGGGGAATTCTTGGGCAACACTGGCTCCTACAGACTTGAATCCTTAGTCAGAAGCAAAGCTGTGAACAGGTAGCCCTTAGAGCCACAAGTGGGACCAAATTGCTAAGCAAGGTGGTTTTTAATTGAGTCTGCAAGATTTTACAACCTTTTTCTTTGCCATGATTTATAAAGCATGGCTATTGCTTGATACCTATGTCAGCTAGCCACGGTTAAAGCAGATCGTGGCTTAGCTCAATTGTGAAATGACTTGTATATCAGTAACCATTTTCTGCTGTACAAACAATAAAAATTGTTCTTTTTTAAAAAAGAGAGAGATTAAAAGCTCATATTTATATCTGTGTTTATATGCTATTCTGTATGATACTCTAAGAATATCCGTGAAACAAAGTAGAAGATTGATTAAGATAATCAGGAATAAAGTAGCGGAAACAAAGGAAAGCAAAGAAGAAATGCAAGAAAGTCTTACACTCTATAAACATGATACTGTGTGGGGGGGGGAAGAAATTATTTGCCTGACAACTAAAGGATGTGATACACTATTTGCTATTCTTTAAATCTCATTTAGAAGCTGAGAAAGGCATACATGGGAGAAGGTATCCATTTTCCTTCAACATAGAGGAAAACGGATGAGAATCAAATATTCCCACAATGTTTCAATCCCAAACTGTGCAACACTTTAAACATTCATTTTTTTTTTACTTTTTACCTAGTTGGACCAACTTCCTGAACAATAGCATGGTGAGTGAGCCTTTGCTCAAAGTATTTAATTGTTTTTATATCCTTTGTACAATCCTTGGTTGCCATTCAAGGCATAGCGTCTTGAATGACATTCTCAGACCAGCACCTGGAGATACAAATGAATATTGTAGAGCTAGACACACACACAAAATCTAATTGAATGCAGGTATACCTCTGACCTTACTCAATTGAGGATACTTCTTGTGTGATTACATGATGGTAGGAAACAGGAATGTATCACTTTATAAATATATCAGTATTCTCAATTTGTAGCTCTGAAATATTGTTCTGATTTCACAGTTTGTGGTTCAGTGAAGTTCCTTGAAATATTTCCTCTGAGCAAATAACTCATTACAATGAAGAAAACTAATTTACAAAATACATTATTTGTGCCAGAAAAATAAGCAGTTAGTGTAGGTTCCTCTCCCAGAACTGTATGAAGCATGTAAATTTTAATGATCTATAATTTTTCTCAATATTAGATTATACCATTGATGTGTTTGAGGAAAGAATCCTATCACCACAATAATAGAAATGCTTGCTAATATCTCCTCTTTGAGTATGTTAGAAACAAAAGCGACAGAAACCTTTCTGACCCAGCTCATCTTGAGCTTTAGCTTTCCTGACACACAGTTCCTGCAGTTTATAGAGGTCACCATATATCCTTCAGTTATGGCTTCTCCTATTTCTTATTTATGTCCCTTTTTCTTTTCACTGTTTTAGACAGTTCTTTGCATAGCCAGACTATCCTCTAGATTCCTTTATCTTTCTTGTAGGAATGATGGTTGTGCTTTCAATGTCTTTTTTGTAGAATGTCTCTTTCTCTTTGGATATTTCAAGCTAACCTACCATCCCTCAAAATTCATCAAAATTGTATTTTCTGAACTCTGGCCTACAGGTCTGACACATCTCAATTCCTGGGTAACATGACCAATATCTCCTGATCACCTGTCCTTCTTCAAGCAATTTCTCCTTGTTGGTGAGGTTTATAACCAGGATTGTGGATTCCATTGCTCTTTCATCCACCTTTGCATAAATAAATAACTGAATTTTCCCAGTGTCTCTATTGCTTAAATCTTTGAATAACCGTCATCTGAAAAAACCTCACTTTTCTGTCTATCCAGTCTGTGATAATGTTCCATAATATCACTTTTCTCTTACCCAAAAGATTTCCATGTTAAGATTCTTGCATTTCTGTGCATGTCTATTTTTTTTAATATACAATGCATCACACCTACCCTTTCTGTTTCTGGTGAGCACGTTTTAACCTTCCAGTGCTAAGTGCCAGTCCTGAGAGCAATTTTCAATTTTCAGTCACCTTCATTTAAGTCTGCAACATTGCTCCTCCATCTCTCTCTCTCTCTCTCTCTCTCTCTCTCTCTCTCTCTCTCTCTCTCTCTCTCTCTCTCTCTTTCAACACAGAGTGTTTATTTTTCTTCCTTTTATTTCAGTCATTAAATGCTGTGCACTGACACAGATTTGCAGACAGATTTGCAGTTTTTATGATTAAAGTTCAATCAAATTTATATTAAAGATAAAGAAAACCAAACTAATAACCACAGGGACAGCAACCAGCGTTTGAATTGATAATGAATGTATTAAAGTGATGGATAGCTACTGTCTTTTGGGATCAGCCATCAACAGTAAAGGATCCAGCAGTCAAGCAATATGCTGCAAACTAAATTTAGAAGAATAGCAATGGAAGCCTTGGAAAAAGATATTCAGATGCTCAACTGTGTCTACATCCCAAAATGTCAGAATTATGCAGGCAATAATGTTCCCCATTATACTTTAGAGAGCCACTCTGCAAGTGAGATGGTGGCCTCTAAATTTGACATATAAATAAATCTAAATACTTTATGGAAGCAACAGTTTAATTTTAAAGAGGCAGGACAGAAAAATGTTGATACTTTTGAAATGTTATGTTAGAGAAGATTCCAAAGAATACTATGGGCAGCCCCCCCCCCCAAAATCAAATAAATGGATCATCTATCCAGAGTTCTCACTTGAGGCACCAATGGCCAGGCTCAAATTTTCAAACACATTATGAACAGACGTAGTTCTCTGGAGAAGTGTATAATGCTGGAAAAGGTAGAAGGAAAGAGAAGAGAAGAACAAGCTATAGCAACATGGATGGACTAGGGGATAGTGACAAAGGGTGCACTATTGGCAGACCTGAAGGACCAAGTTAGAGCAAATCTTCCCAGTTCTATCTATGTGGTTGCTAAGAGTCAACATGAACTTAATGGCACATCATCAATCAAATCAAATAATTATCAATTAATCATTAATTCTGTAAGTACCATAGACTATACCTCTAATGCCTGCCCTAGCTAAATACACACACACACACACACACACACACACACACACACACACACACACAAATCAGAACAAGATTATCTTGGTCAGGAAATTCTGTTTTTATACTCCATTACCATGATGACCTTTGGGCTATTGCAAAACTAGTAGCTCTCCTGTTTTCCTGCCCAATCAACAAGTACTTTCAAGGGCAGGAAATCAGGAGTCCAGGCAGTTCAAATGACAATATAGGTGTATTGAATGCTAAAGTTCTGTACAAGAATCTGAACTATTAAGGGTCAAAGCGAGTTGGCACTAGATAAGAGTTGATGGAATTCAATGTGAGCTGGATTTAGTTCTCAGGCTTAGCCTGGTCACGTCCTACAGTGCTCTTATCCCCACTTCCCACAACCACTTCCAAATCAAGCCAACCAGGGCCATCATAAATGGTATTTTGCCAAGGCCCCTCAATTCTGTAACCAGGCATAATAGTAAATATCTATTAAAAATAGAAAGATTAAAACATATCAGGGGCGCAACTCAATAAGAACTGACTAATTATTACGGCTCCTTGAGGCTGAACAATAAATGAATACATCATATAGTTCATTTTGTAATGCTGAATTAATGTTAGCAAGACAAAGAATAACTTCAAAGAGACCATGAATCAATTGATTATTTTTGTCAGCACACTACTTCACTCTTAGTGTAACTGCTTACTGCTTTATATAAAGATAAATGCTTCCTTCCTTTTTCGCAATAAATGTAACACATTTGTCTTGTTGAAGTCAGCATTGCCTAACATCCAAATTTGTTTTCCAATTAAAATCACCAGAGCAAAAGTGAGACAATAGAAGAATGTGCTTTTTTGTCTGTTTTATAGCTATGATTATGTGGTACAAAGAATCATTTTCAGGAACATATAGGCATACACACACATAAAGAAATGCATACATTTCTGCAGAAGATTCTCATAATCCCATCTATGATTTCATAAAATGTGTATTCTCCATTTTAGGTTCCTGGCATTCAGCCAGTCTGTTAGGTAAGTTGGATGCTTTTGTCATATCTTTTATATATGAATCAAAGTAGATATAAAAGAAAATTCATGTTACTCCAACTTGATTGAACATGAAACACAAAATAAAATTCTTTCAATGAACAGAAAAGCAATACAATAAAATATATAAAATAAAGTAAAAGAGCTCAACATTTAGAAATATAAATGAACGTAAATATCTTCAGGTCAAATGGGCCCCTTTGTTTACTTTGTGAAAAAAAACCTGATGACACATTATTCAAGATTTTCAGAGATTAAAAGTTAATGCATAGGTCAATATGAGTGTTGATGGATTTTGAGAAAAGAACTCAATCACTATTGTTGGTAATTATCTTATGACCAGGAAGCAATAGATCTAACTACAGGTAGCCCTCATCTTACAACCACAGTTGGGACCAGAATTTCCAAGCAGGTTGATAACTGAGATATGCTCAGTTTTACTACCTTTCTTCCCATGGTTGTTATGCCAATCACTACAGCTTTGAAAGAGGTGAGCTTTGCCAATTCCATCAGTTTTTCCCTCCATTCTTCCATTGTGGAAATTAATATGACTTTCCATTTTTGCACATAAAGGATTCTCAGTGCAGTCAATGTATTTAATAAACTTCCAAATTTTCTTTAAGTTCTTTATCCAGTAGCCCTAAAAGGAAAACTTCTGCTTTTAATTTTATATTTGTTTTTTAAAATAAAATCTTGTGAATTAAGACAAAAACATGGCCCCAATTTTTCTTTGTTTTATCACAAGTCCATCAAACAGTGGCGTGGTGGCCTAGTGGTGAAGATGCTTATCTCCCACCCAGAAGATTGAGAGTTCAATCCTAGGTAGTGAGAGATGTTTCTCTCCTAGGGTACAAAGAAAAAATACCTGCTGAGAACTCTTTGTAGGTGTCAGGAAGGGTATCCAACCAGTAAATTCTCAGTTCCATTCAGCCCTCCTAATTCTACCCCAAATTAAAGAATTACAGGGTCATAAAAGGGGATTTATTTATCACAGGTCCACCAAAGATGCTAAAAATAAATGTAATTCTTTACAATTACATTTCCAACATACATTTGAAACGCCTTTATACATATCGACAGTATCTTGGGCATTAAGTACCAATGATACATCACATGTCTGCTTCTAATTGGACTAGAAGTACCCATATGGATTGCAGTTGAAGCTACTATGCCTTTCATTCTTTTCTCTTTATATGTCTTCCCCTTCCCCTCTCCTCTCCATCCATAAAACTCCAAATATTACCCATAAAGTACTCATAAAAGGGTATAGAGAATTTCCTGCTGTTGTCTATCTACATTTCCACATTAAACAGCTCACTATTGAGAGCCATTGAGAGCCAATTTCCCATTGAGTCTATAAGTGGTGGACTGTTCCATTGGATAAAGACCATTATTATTTACTTCCACCAATATTCATAGACATAGAGGGCAAGGATAGATCAAATGATGTCTTTGCACATTGCACAAAGCATAGCGTTTATCATTTACATTTAGCACAGCCCTGCAACTGTGACACATCACAGGTAAGCAAATGGCATCTTCACTATGGGTAAGGGTACGTATAGAGGAGAGAGAATGAGACGGGAATTCAGAATGAATTCCATGATAGTTCTGCATATCAATCAATCAGAATAGAGTTGGAAGGGACCTTGGAGGTCTTCTAATCCAATTCCTTTGCTCAAGCAGGAGATCCTATACCATTTCAGACAAGTGACTGTCCAGTGTCTTCTTAAAAACCTCCAGTGATGAAGCACCTATAACTTCTGAAGGCAAAAGCTGTTCCACTGGTTAATTGTCCTCACTGTTAGGAAGTTTCTGCTTAATTCTAGGTTGCTTCTCTCCTTGATTAGTGTCCATCCATTGTTTCTTGTCTTGTCTGCTTGTGCTTTGAAAAATAAGTTGACCCCCTCCTCTTTGTGGCAACCTCTCAAATACTGGAATACTGCTATCATGTTGCCCCTAGTCCTTCTTTTCTCTAGACTAGCTATACCCTCCTGCAAAAGAAATCCAAATCAAACATAAATTCAGAGAAGGTGGTGAAAGGCACATTCATTTTGGAAATCAAAAGTTATCCCTGAGGTGAAGAATAAATTTCTAGGCATATTATGAAATTATGATGTATATTTTTCTTCTGAAGATCTAAGTTCATTAAGATCTAAGTTCACAAGGATATGGATCCCTATCTTCCATTAAAACAATTTTCCTGTTTCTCAGTTGAAAGCAACCAGCCTCTTCAGTCAATCCCATCCAAACTCAAATACGGAATCATACCCTTAACTTTTTGCCTGAGATTTTCAGTTATCACCAGACTGTCCTTCCTTGTATATGAAGTTGCTTTATACGAAATCAGTTCATTGCCCCATCTAGCTTTAAATAGCTGTATTCATCTTAGTTTTCAGGAGAAAGACTTTCATGTTCCCAGCTATATTATGAAACCTTTTATATAGGAAGCATTATCTAAAAACCTACTGGGAATAGTTGCATTAGGGCAGCTTTGGATTTGATTGACAACATGCAGGTTTTGAACTCCTCAAAGCAGCCACTCTTTTTTTTTTAACCTAGAATCAATATGACAGCTGTAGCAGACAGCCACACATCCCAGGAAATGACACAGCTGCTTTAAAGAGCAGTTGCTATCCTCTTGTTCTAGTGCTCTTCAAAGCACTTATTTCTGTTCAGCTCTGAAGTATATCCCAACCCCAACTGCATTTACAAGAAGCTTCAGAAACTATTTCCTATCAAATTTAAAAAATTACTTTTCTTGAGAAAATCAACAGGGTGCACATGTTTTTCATTTTTCATTTTAATTTCTCACATATTTAGAATAGAAAGCATAAGGGATAACCATTCAGAAGAAATAAAATGTTCAAATAATTAAATATGAAGAATATATTACCCACCTGAATATTACATCCCTTTTGTTGCTTTTTTAACCTTATGGTTCATTTTTTCACATTCTGTTGATACGTTTGATCTGCATATAAATTGTCTTTTAGTTCCTTTGTCTTTGAATATTAATATCATCGCTCATGATGACCAAGGTCTTCAGAAATATTCCTGAAAGCTATTTTAAAAAGAAAATGATACAAATTCTCTCTGGAAGTTGGATCCTCATTAATTTCTCACTGAAATAAATCTTAGGCATAAAATGAGTTCATGCAACAGGAAACGCGATCCATTTTTCCTCTAATAATTAAAATGCTGTTCTGCTGGCATGACACACTCAATTATTTTTCAGTGGGTATAAATACTCATTTTGCAATGCTATTTGTTTTAAAGTTTCCTCAGGTGCTATCATGGCTCAAAATGCTATCCAGTTTCATCACCACTAATAAATTTTAACCTAGTGCTCTCAGGCTGAAAGGAATGTATTGCATTATACTGGTTAAGACAGGATATTCCTAGTAATGTCAGGCCCAAGGAACCAAGAATGGCATGAGGGCTTACTGCTGAATAGTTTTTTTTTACTATTATTGTTCACCTATACACAAAATCTTTCCAGATTAAAATAATCTGCCTAAGTATATTAGATATACTCTGTGAATTTCACCCTCTTCCTGCTCATCAAACATTCCAATCTCCACTGTCTCTTTGCTCTCTGGGAAACAATCCCTTCCTCCTGTGACTCCAGACTACGTTCCACCACAAGAAATAGTCACAAGGAGACCATGACATAAGCAGCAGAAGAATGTAGCATAAGATTCAACATTGGTGAAAGCTCATCTGCAGTCTTGAAGGCACAATTGTCCAGCCACTTCATTTGAAATGGTGTCATATCTGCTATAAAGTAGAGTGCATGTCTCTCTTGTGCAGGCATGCCTGTCCTTATATATAGTCCCTGTATTTACAATTTATCACTTGTTGCAACAGGATACGGAACTGCTAATTTACATGCAGATACGCTGGAACTTTGGCCTAATTAAGCCAGTTAATGTAATATATCCTTAATCTGAAGGAGGTTTATAGCCCATTTCTACGAGAGATGCCAAAGAATCCCAGTGTGATTTCAGGGTTTCACTACATACTACAACAGAATTCACACTTTTGCCAAAAAGGACTCAAAGGCAAAATGGACAGTCAGGAAGGGATGCAGTACATATAATTGAGAAAATGCATTCCCAAGAGACATATATTGGGAAAACTGCATGCAAATATTAAATATATAACTCTCTCTCTCTCTCTCTCTCTCTCTCTCTCTCTCTGTGTGTGTGTGTGTGTGTGTGTGTGTGTGTTACAGCATCATAGAACTGGAATTTGAGATCTAGCCAAATTTAAACAAGAATAGCTCCCCTATATACTGCACCTTACCCATAAGCACAAACATAGACATTTGAAACATGACTTCTAAAAAATATTATGAGAGCAATCATCAATAATAGGTTAATGAACTTAGATAGATACCAGCAATAATCTTCAATGTACAATGTAAAGTATAATAACCTAGGTTGTGGTCAGTGTTGCGTCCTTGGCGGGAAAGCAGACACGAGAAGCAGCTGGAGTTCTCAGTTTCTTTTATTCAGCGTTCAGCTTACAGGAAGATGGCTTCAGCCTCGCCCAAACGCCTCGCAGCCTCTTATATAGGCAACTCCCGGGTAAATGGGTTACTTTTCCCGCGCCAGCACCCGCGCATGCGCACGGCGCTGGCGACAGCCTGTCTGGTCCCGGGCAGCTTTGCACCTGCCCGGGACTGCCTGCAAACGCCCGAGCCGTTTGCAAAGGCTCGGGACATAACACCCCTTTCCCCCGGGCTAAAACTACTACCAACATACAACATTTATTTTATATACATTTTGCTCCCCAGTGTTCCCACTGTTTACTGGCTTTTGCCTTGCCAGCAATGTTATGTAGTCTTCTAGGTACTTGGGAGATTTCTTTGCTCTCTGTGACCTTCTTAGCTCTGGATTACTGGCATAAGTCCCCTGACTGGAGGGAGGCGTGAGCCTTTTCTCTCTATTGTGCCCTGGTGTCTTCCAAGGACTGTGCCCCAATGCCTGGCCTGCTCGCTTGCCCACCGGGCTCGTCAGGCCAGGGCTTCTGTTGCTTTGTGACCTGGTTGACCTGCCTAGCTGTAGACCCTCGGGCCCCTTGAAGTGATAGCCGCTGCTGGGCGTCTCTGTAGGACCTCCTAGGTCAGTCCAAGACCTGTCAGGAGGCTGTCCATTCCCTGAACCCCATTCTGTGTTCGGGCTCGTGTGGGTTTCTGTACTTTCCCAAAACTCAGGTGTTCCCTGATTTGTGCTAGGGTTGTTGTAGTCGGGACTTGGTTCCTCGACTAGCTCTGTGTATCTTTGACCCCCTGTAGGATTTGGGGTAAGGTCAGGCCAACCTTGGGGATTGTGTGCCAGCTCTCTTGCGGGGAATGATTTGTTGGGATGCCCCCGGGTATCCTCCGTGACTGGAGTGCTGTGTGACGTGTGTGGAAAGTGAGTATGCCCCCGGGGTGACTCCCTGGCTGGAGTAGGCGTGGATGCCTGGTAGTTAGGTAAGCTCATGGAATTATTGTTCGGAGCTCTCGCGGAACCCTGGGATGGGCCGTTTGTGGCTCCCTCAGTGGAGATGGGCAGCAGCTCGTGCCCTTCCCTTTGCTCCAAAGGGTCCCCCTCCCCCCCTGGAAAAGACCCAGGAGTCTCAGCAGAAAAGTCTCGCCTAGAGCGAAGTTGGTCGATGTGCCGACGCAGGACACGACCGTTGTCCAGGGCAACCTCGTAGGAGAGAGGACCTGTGATCCTGGACACAGAAGCGGGGACCCATGTATGACCAGGCCCGTAATTGCGAGCCCAAACCGGGGCACCCACAAGTAGTTGTCTAGGTGCCCTAGGATGTGAGGTAGATGAAGGCAGTCTGTCCGGATGCAACCGGTCAAGTCTAGTAGTAAGTTGGCGCCCCCAACGAAGTTCAGCTGGACTTCTCCCTGTAGAAGTGGACGGTGTGGTGCGATAAGAAAGGAGAAAGTCAGCCAACCTGTGATGCCAGTCCCCGTAGGTGAGTCTCTTCAAGGCGTCCTTTGCGATGCGCACCATGCGTTCAGCCATACCGTTGGTGGACGGGTGAAAAGGCGCAGACGTGGCATGACGAATCAGGTTTGCCTGTAAGAAAGCTTGGAATTCGGAGGAGGTGAATTGAGGGCCGTTGTCAGACACAATGACATCTGGCAGCCCGTGTGCAGCAAAAATCCCCCTCAGTACCTGAATAGTCTTTGCAGTGGTGGTGGATGAGACAGGCACAACCTCAAGCCATTTTGAATGGCTGTCAACAAGGACCAAGAAGAACTGGCCCTGAAAGGGCCCAGCGTAGTCAATGTGCACCCTAGACCATGGGGACTGTGTTTCCTCCCATCTATGCACAGGAGCTTGGGGCATCTCTGGGCGAGATCGTTGGCACAGGTGGCATGCGTGCACCTTAGCCTCAATATCTTTATCTAAACCAGGCCACCACAAGTGGCTTCGTGCAAGAGCCTTCATACGGACAATGCCAGGATGACCCTCGTGGAGGGATTCTAAGACCCTAGTCCTCATTGAGGTGGGAATGACAACTCTGTTTCCCCAAAGCAGACAACCCTGAGAAAGGGACAGTTCGTTTCTTTTGGACCAGAAACTCTGAAACTCAGGACTAGGGCAGTGCTCAGGCCACCCGGACAGGACCCAGGAGCGGACACGTGAAAGTGTGTGATCTGTACCTGTTTCAGCGGTAACATCCCTGGCACTAAGAGGGAGCTCGGGCAAGGCTTGGATTGATAGAATGTTGACAGCTGGCGCGGGGTCAGCTTCTACTACTGGCAGAGGCAACCTACTGAGGCCATCAGCATGGCCCATTTCTTTCCCAGGCTTGTGGAGTAATGAAAAATCATATGCAGACAAGAAAATAGACCACCTAAGCATTCTAGGGGAAATGATGTGGGGAGTCTGCTTACGTGTGGTAAACAGTCCCAGCAGAGGCTTATGGTCAGTGAAGACCGTGAAATGCCTGCCATATAGAAAATCGTGGAATTTTTTAATTCCAGCAACAACAGCCAGAGCCTCCCTGTCTATCTGAGCGTAGTTGCGCTCGGCAGAAGACAGTGTTCTGGAGTAGTATGCAATAGGAACCTGAGTTCCATCAGACCTGAGATGACTCAGGACAGCTCCAACCCCGTAGGGGGACGCATCACAAGCGATGCACACAGGAAGAGACTCGTTGAAATGTGCAAGAACACTGTTAGAAGTGAGCAAGGCCTTGACTTCTTTAAAGCAAGCCTCATGTGCTTGTGACCACAGCCACACAGCTTGTTTGTCTAGTAGCCTGTGAAGAGGCTCAGCTACACTAGCTTTATGTGGAAGAAAAGAATTGTAGAAATTCAGGAGGCCTAGGAAGGCCTGAAGTTCGGCCTTAGACTTTGGCCTGGGTGCTTCTAAAATAGCAGTTAGTTTGGATTCAGCAGGATGAATCCCAGCAGCATCAATTTTGAATCCCAGAAATTCAGTCGAAGGCACCCCGATCTTGCATTTGTCTTTTCTGAGCTTGAGGCCTGATTCCCTGAATCTTAACAGGACAGCCCTAAGTCTTTCAGCTAGAATGTGTGTGGAGTCTCCTGCAATCAAGACATCGTCAAAGTAGGGGCAGACCCCTGGTATACCTCGTAGTGTGTTTTCCATTACGCTTTGGAAAATCCCAGGAGCGACATTTACTCCAAACTGTAGCCTTTTTACTTTAAAGGCTCCCCTGTGGGTCACAATGGTCTGAGCTATGGCAGCATCATCATCAACAGGCAGCTGTTGATATGCTTGAGCTAGGTCAAGCTTTGCAAAAACACGCCCCCCCTTGAGAGAGGCCAGGATGTGACTGACCACAGGAACAGGATAGGCATGTTGCTGCAATGCCTTATTGAGTGTGCATTTGTAATCAGCACAAATGCGAATGTCCCCATTTGCCTTTAGAGGCGTGACAATGGGGGTCTCCCACGGGCTGGAATCAACAGGTTCTAGGATTCCCTGTTGGATTAGTTTGTCTAGTTCAGTGTCAATCTTACTTTTTAAAGCAAAAGGGACCCTTCTTGCTTTAATCCTAATGGGAGTGACAGTGGGGTCTAGCTTTAAGGACACAGGTGGTCCTTTGAATGTGCCCAGCTGGGGGCTGAAAACATCTGCAAATTCTTTGCAGACTTCCTGTAGGTCGAGTGTTTGTAAGCTGTTGAGTCCTGTGACGTGTATCCCCAGGGCCTCAAACCAATCGAGTCCTATGAGACTCGTTCGTTCACCCCCTACTACTAATAAGTCTAGTGGACCTTCAAAACTCTTGTATTGCACGTTAAGGGTGGCCTCCCCCTTAACACACACTCTTGAGTTCTGAAAATCTGTTAATACAATATCAGAAGGCCTTAACTTGGCCTTAGACCCACTTCTGGAACAAATCTTCCTAAATGTATGCAATGAAATGATGGACAGGGCAGACCCTGTGTCTAGTTCCATAGATAATGGAACCCCTTGTAGCTTCACGTTGAGTGACAGCTTTTTCTTCATGGGCTTGTGTGTGCCTGTTCTACAGATGCTTCTTCGCGAAGCGCAAAACCCTACCCTATTCTGGCTGGGGAATCTGGTACCTTTCAGGCGTTCTTCTTGGGGTTGTGCCTTTCGTCGGCTCAGACACACAGCTGCAATGTGCCCTTGTTTGCCGCATGCCCGGCAGGTAGCGGAGCGGAACTTGCAGTCGGTTCTCCTG
Source organism: Crotalus tigris (assembly GCF_016545835.1). Classification (NCBI taxonomy): domain Eukaryota; kingdom Metazoa; phylum Chordata; class Lepidosauria; order Squamata; family Viperidae; genus Crotalus; species Crotalus tigris. The sequence continues at coordinate 4,930,610 of NW_024100609.1, read as the reverse complement.
TGGCGACCTCCACAGCCGATGCACTTGAGCGGAGCCGAAGAGCTTCCCTTCTGGTTCTCTTCCTTCGCGGGGTGTAGACGGTCGACTTCCTCGTCCGGATCCTCCTCGGAGTTTCGTCGGACGTCTTCCTGGTGCACGGACGCACCCTCTGCACTGTTTCTGATCGGCCGCATGTTTTTTGATGGCGCCGCCTGCTGCTTCTTCTGCGGTGACTTCCCTTAAGGCGTCTTGGAAGGATAATTCTTCCTTTGCGAAAAGTCTCTGTTGTAGCTCGCGATGCCTTAACCCGCACACGAATCGGTCCCTCAGTCGTTCCTCGAGGTCCTTGAACTCGCAGGGCTTGGCGGCCTTCCGTAGCGCGGCGATGTATTCCTTGGCTGTTTCACCGGACCGTTGATCCCTCTGCTCGAAGGTGTGGCGCCATGAGATAACGGACACCTTGGGGTGGAAGTGCTCTTTCATCAGCTTCTTCAGGTCTGCGTAGCTTACAGACTCTACTGGAACAGGTGCTGCAAGGTTTTCTGCGATTTCGAAGGCGTCTTGGCCGCAAACGCAAAGCAGGGTGGCAGCCTTCAAGCTATCTTCCCTCACTTGGTTTGCCTTGAAGTAGTTCTCCATTCTGGATACGTAGGACTCCCACCGCTCTGGATGTGAGACGTCGAATTCCGAAAGCCTTCCGATTTTCGCCATCTTCGGATCTTCAGGAGACGGGTCTATCAGCCAGCCTACCCCCGAATGCGCACCGGATTGGCGGGCAGCTGCCGAGTCGACGCCGTTCCTCTTCCGCCGCTCAGGACTCCTTGGGTAAGCTTACACTTCTTCCTTTCCAGGTAGTGCAAGGCATCCCACCTTCGTCGCCAGTGTTGAGTCCGTGGCGGGAAAACAGACACGAGAAGCAGCTGGAGTTCTCAGTTTCTTTTATTCAGCGTTCAGCTTACAGGAAGATGGCTTCAGCCTCGCCCAAACGCCTCGCAGCCTCTTATATAGGCAACTCCCGGGTAAATGGGTTACTTTTCCCGCGCCAGCACCCGCGCATGCGCACGGCGCTGGCGACAGCCTGTCTGGTCCCGGGCAGCTTTGCACCTGCCCGGGACTGCCTGCAAATGCCCGAGCCGTTTGCAAAGGCTCGGGACATAACAGTCAGTAATTGGGAAACACACAAAAGGAGAATGTGTCAGCAGTAGAACTTTTTCCCATAATGTTTTTATTTATATTTAGTACAGGTAGTCCTCGACTTAGGACCACAATGAACCCAAAATTTCTGTTTCTAAGTGAAACATTCATTAAGTGAGTTTTGCCCCATTTTATGACCTTTCCTGCCACCATTGTTAAGTGAATCATTGCAACTGTTGAATTAGTAACATGGCTGTTAAGTGAATCTGGCTTTCTCACTGGTTTTGCTTGTCAAAAGATCACAAAAAGTCACATGACTGCATGACCCTGGGAGACTGCAACCATCATAAATATGAACCAATTGCCAAGCATCCAAATTCTGATTGTGTGACTAAGGGGATGCTGAAAGGGTTATAAGTGTGAAAAATGGTCAGAAGTCACTTTTTTCAGTGCTGTTGTAACTTTGAAGGGTCATTAAATGAACTGTTGTAAGTCAAGAACTACAAGAGTTGTTCTTGTTTTTTCTGTTGTCATTAACATAGGCTTTTTCCCCTTGAATCCCATTATACTAATAATAAAAATATCTTGTTTAAAATGCAGTTCATATGTGAGAGTAAGTAACACACTATTTTTGAAGGAGTGCAGAGCAGCCAGTATGGCTTTGGATTCAATATAGATAGTCCTCATTTAGTGACTGTTCACAGTGACAATGATGATGAAAAAAGTAACTTTGCAACTAATCTTCACATTTACAACCTTCTAGATCTGTAAAGCAGAGAAAAGATGCAGTTTCACTTACCAATGCATCACTTAGTGACTGAGACTCAGTCCCAACTGTGGTTGCTAAACAGCAGCTACACATAGGTTCAAATATTGCCTACCATTAGCATGTTACTTTTTTTTTCTTTCCAGTGATCAAATTCTAATTTGAAAAGAGCCATCTCAAAAAACTCTTTCAAAAGAGCTGGAAGGCAATTCTATCATCCTCAAAAGCTGGAGTGCCATTTCTGATCTTAGAGGTAACTAGAGAAAAAAACAAGGTATTTACAACGCCCTACAGCGATCACAGAACTGCAGCCTGAATCAAGCAAAATCATTCTTCCTGTCTGTCCTCAATTTAGATCATTGATTAAAGCATGTTCAAAGTCTATATTTGCTCAGATACAAGGTATTAACGATCCACTTATTTAACAACTTTATTTTCATTTGTGTCCTAATGTCAGAACTCATGCAGTGTGGATCTAAATGTTTTTCAAAGAACAAAATGATGAAATAATACATTATTCATCTTCTTCAAAACAATCTGTTTGTTTATTTACGCCAGAAGAATCATAATTAAAATAAGGCATACTATAAGACATAAAATTTAAAACGTAAAATACAAGATTAAATATGTACAAATTAAACAGATCTTGCCCAGAAACTAAAACTAAACTAAAACTAAAGCAATCTCACTTAATGATTAAATCCCACTCAAGTTTATTAGGAGAGGATTTTATCTCCTGCCCTTATTCCAACCAACTCTCATTCAGTGAAAATAGCCAAGTGTGGATATATCAAGGCGAACTCTGTATGATACCTATAGCACAAAGAGATAAAGTTGATTGGGGTTTAACCTATCATTAACTGTCAGATATAAGATTTTATTTCTTTTTTCTTTAATCAGTTTTTCACTTCAAGGTGACAGCATCAATGTCTTTCATTACTACAGCTACATTCCATGAACATCCTGTCTTATTTGATGGCAAAACATATTTTCATTTTGAAAGACTGCTCGAAGGTTGATTGTCAGCTTGCTAGTAGCTTCTAGACTCGAGATTGTTCAGGTGGGCAACGGTTCTTCATTAGGATGGGAAGTTGAACATCATCCTACAAGAATGCATTGGCAAAGCCACTTTTGTACTATTGCCAAAAAGACCCTGATATGGATATGCCCATTAAATCGTTAGAAGTTGAGATCAAGCTAAAGGAGACATTAATTGTATTTTTTTTTATTTATCAAATTTAGAGACCACCCATCTCACTCACAATTCAACTCTGGGAGATGCACAATTTTTGTCGCCTTAGGATATTATGGATCTAGTTTAACTAACACACAAGAAAAATTGGCTTTCAGTATATGCAGGCATGTAAGACTACCTAAATTTAGTTTAATTCAAAATAATTTGTAGAAATAGGGGAAAATGTATTTTCTTGTTCTTATATATCTATTGTTAAGATGTCTATTTGAGACTGTGACCGTACAAAATAAATATCTTTAGAATACAATATGTATGTATGTATGTATGTATGTATGTATGTATGTATGTATGTATGTATGTATGTATTGTTAATAGTATCACACTCTTCAACCTCCAATAGCTCCTGGAATTCATGTTATTTAGTCCCACAATAGCATAGCACTGAAATAAAATTTTGTTTAAAAAAACAACAGATTCTAAACATTCTTGCAAAGAAAAAAGTTTTTACCTGCTCCAAAATGGATCAAATTCACTTCTATGGAAGAAAAGGGAAGTTTTATTTCTGTTCATAATTTACTGCTGACTTCCCTAATTTTCCACATTTTAAAATCTGAACTGAGTTATCTTTCTAAAGCTGGCATTCTCTGGGATAACTATTCAAGAAAACAAAGACTGAACAAGTATTGTGTATATATTATGACCAAATGCATATGAAAAATATTTATTAATGAAAGTAATGTAGCCAACTGTATTATGTTAGAGGTAATGGCAGTTTTAATTCATTCCAGAAGACAGTCACAGAACCACAAGATGACACTGAGAACAGTAGATGCTTCCTTAATTCAGTGAACTATAAGAAAGATGAGGAAGAGGTACAGCACAATCTGACTTGAAAGAGTTTCTTATTATTACCCAATCTTGACAAAAAGTCATTTTAGCCCTCCTGGGATCTCCAAATCTGGTCTACCTAATGGACTCGCCAAATGTGACCCTGTGATCTCAGATTATGAAACCTCATCCTAAGCCATAGTTTTAACCATGGTTTGTTGAACAAGCCGGAATACATCATCATGTATAAGCCACCCTTTCAAATCTGGGTACATATTTCAACTTCCCTCATTCTCAGCCAGTAAGTTCATTGCTGAGAATTCTGGGAGTTAAATCCATACTTCTGGAGGTTCCCCAGGTTATGAAAAGCTGCTGTAAGCTACACTTTCCTTTCCCAAATATTATGATTTATAGTGTTTCAGAATACTGTAATGATCTGTCTTAGCTGTAAGAAATCTGATGCCATGAGTTTCTGGTATGTGGAATATGTGTATGCCTTTAGACCAGAGGCCCCCAACCTTTTGGGAACCAGGGACTGGTTCTGTGGAGAAATTTTTTTCCACGGACCAGAGGGGGCGTGGTTTTATGTGCTGCCTGCATCCAGTGGATGGGGCTTCACTTGTTTGCATGGCCCAGTTGCTGGTAAGCCGCAGCCCGGTGCTGGTCCACGGATTGGGGGTTGGAGACCCCTGCTTTAGACAACAGGAAAACATTCAGTAGTACAAAACAAGGATGATTTAGGGATGGGAAGCTGGCAACAGATATTGCTATATGCAAGGTCCCTTTCCAGCCAAACTACAGCAGATAATGAGACCATGAATAATGAGACAGTGAAAAAATATCATGAATGTGTAAAAATCCACCTGCCATTTTGCTTATGTGTACACATTGCAAGCAAAATTAAAATTATAGATATGTGAACTTTTTTATGCAGATAATGAAGTGTGTTCTATATTGTCCAACTTTAGATACTAGAAATCAAAGATAATGAGACAGGATAGCATGGGCTTTTTCCTTTAAAGCAAAAACATGCTGACCACTTCTCAAGCTATACACATACAGAGAGAGAGAGAAAAGAAGAAGGAGGAGGAGGGGAGGAGAGGGGAGGAGGAGAGGGAGACAGAGACAGAGACAGAGACAAAGATAATTTTCTACCTGTCCTGCAATATTCATATATTGCCTATACTCTGTGTTTGTGTGTGTGTTGTCTATGAATCCATGTAGAACAGTTTGTGCATTGTTCAACTTTCTCAAACATTGCATAAACCTTTGAATAATATTCTTATTATAAAATTCTGACTTTTCCTCTTGGATTTTTTTTCTCCCCATTTCAGGGAAAAATCAATTACCTTTTCATTGAAAATGCCAGGGCTGAAAGCATAGAGAAGAAAAAAAGAAAAGGGGGAAAGTGGCGTAATTAATCCTGAAATTACCTGGTGGTAATTGAAAGCTTTTTGCTGAAAGTTATCTTCAGTTTCTGCTATAGCAAGCATTTAGAAACTGAGAGGGTTTGGTTAAGGTGAAAAAAATAAATACCAAATCAGCCAGCACTGAACCTCTGCTGAATTTCAACTGACAACTTTTTGGATTCAAGGATAATAACTGTGAACAGCAGGACAGGCTTTCCATATAGAAACCTAACAATCTTCTGTAGCTCCTCAGAAGATCCTGTATCTATTGCTGAAGGTCAGATTAAATTATGTCAGAACAAATCACATCTCCAGTCACTACACCGAAAAGCTATTTCATGGGGACTGGGATTTTCCCCCCTTTGTCTCCAAGGGATTTTTTTTTATTTTGGTTCTGAGAGCTACCCAGAATGAAACAGATCCACATTTTGCAGAAATGGAAAGTGGATATACAGTACTTCCATGCCAATCTGAGAAGCCAGGCTCAAAGCAATTTTGACATTAAAAGCCAGATTCATTTTTTTTCATTGTATTCCAAATGTATATATTTGTATTCCAAATATATATGGCAGACAATCCTGCTGTGTTGCATTTATATATTTATTCATTTGGGCATTCAATCTCTACATTTTTACACCACTTTAATTCCAGAGTAATTCACAGTGTCAATGAAAACAGCAAGATTAAAACAGGAATGTACAATAAAATCAACAATTTAAAACTTTCAGAGTTGAAAAATGTGCTTACCTGGTTAAGCTTCTGAGAAAAAAAAATGCCTAGTTTGCATTGCATTGTCGTGAAGTCACCCCTGAAAAGCACCTTTTTCTAGCCACCATTATTTCCTTTTCAGGAGGTAAGAACACTATGACCTAAGAATTGGACAGCTGAATATGGGATTAATAGTGTCAAATTATGTGGAAATACGTAGCTCTGGGTGGGATGGAGGTTATTTTGGCACACAATTTGCAGGTCGAGAGAATGTCAGAGAAAGACTATGAGATAAGAACATTACAGTAAATAGTTGATAGAAGACAGAAATTGAATAGAGATTCAGATTGATAGAGTGAGGCTGAAATTGCATAGAGATTGGGATAAAGATGAAGTATAACGCCTATGCATAAACATATGGATCTTATACACAGTATACTATTCTTTAATGTATATGGAAAAGAGATGTTATGGAAGTACAGACAACCAGTAGAAGCTTTGATGGCATTGAAATGATATTGCATGCCTTATATATTACTTGTACAAAGACATCAAGACATCATACTCTTTATGTATTGGGGTTCGCAGCATTGAAGAGACACACAAGTTATTAACCAAGTAATTCTTTATTCGTTCCACGTTACCACTCAGTAACCCAACAGACTCGCAGGCCTTTTATAGTTTTCCAAACATCCAATCATAAATCCCCTTTTATTCGTGCCTTGCTCCTGTGTGCAAGACCGGTGCCAACCAGTCTGGTCCCAGGCAGCTTTTAGGTTGCCCAGGACCATTTGCAACATTTCTGGGCCTGCTGACTTGCCTCAGCAGGCCCAGGACACAACACCCCTCCCCCCTGGATGAAACACACAACTATACACACAAATACATTTGTTTCCTAGCCAGGAGAAGTGGAATTTCTCTGCCCAGCATACAGGCAAAATACTTTTATACATAATGATGTTAACTTAAACAAAACTCTCTCCAAAATCATAATTGGTATCTCTTATACTATACTAGGGGTTGGTCAACATCCTCCTTGACAGACTAGCAAAGTTCCCTTTGTGATGACAGGAACCTCACATAGTCTCCCAGATGTTTGGGAGGGGCCTTAGCCCTTTGCGATCTACGCAAGGTCAGGGAGGGTGCCTGGTCTGCCAACTCACCTGCCCGGCTAGGCAGACCAGGACTTTTACTTAAGGGTGCCTGGCCTACCGACTCATCTGGTGGGCTCAATAGACCAGGACTTTGATGCCCTTGGATGACAGGTGACCCCCGTCGCAGCGGACTGGCTGGATCTTCTGAACTCCAGCCAGGATCCCTCGGAGGAGAGGAAATTCCCAAGCCCAATGGTGGAGTGGAGTTTTCCCTTACCACCATGGACTGCTCTTGGGAACATTGTCCCTCGAGCCTGCAACCAGTCTCGGACATGCCCTGCATTGCAGCTGTGCCCCAGTAGTTCCAGTCCCCCATGTATTTGGCCGAGGTGCCAGAGTCAGGAGCCGCCTCTATGGCAAACCCCCTCTCAGGAGAATTCCTGTTTGGAGCACTTGCTGATACACAGGCCAACCCCCAGGGTGACTCCCTGTTTGGAGCAACAGCTGAACCTTGAGGATGCCCTTTCTCCTCCACTGGTGCATTAACAGCAACCTGCGGAAATCCCCAGGCACTGTAAGACTGATTCCCAGGATTTTGACCTGAAGTATGAGCTTGTTCCTCGTCCCCCTTCCCCCCGAGAGCAGAGCCAGGAGTGGAAATGCTGGGGGACAACCGCCAACGCAGTTGGTCAATATGACAGCGAAAGACACGGCCATCTCCCAAAGTCACTTCATGTGATAGCAGTCCTGAGATCTTGCAAACAAGAGCAGTGACCCAGAGATGTCCAGGACCATAGTTCCTTGCCCAAACTGGATGGCCCACCTGAAGTCTCCTAGGTGCCCGCAGCTGTGACACCTGTGAAGCCACCTGGTCTGGGTGCAGTCTGTCCAACTTGGTGATGAGGTGGCGACCCCAGCGGAGTTCAGCAGGGCTCTTTCCAGTGGCAGTGCATGGTGTGGTGTGGTGTGCAAGAAGAAACTCTGCAAACTGTGATGCCAGCTATCATGCGTGATTCTTTTGAGTGCATCTTTGGTGGTGCGTACCATCCGCTCGGCTTGCCCATTGGTGGAAGGGTGGAACAGAGCTGACGTTGTATGCCAGATCAAGCTGGCCTGCAGGAAAACCTGGAACTCAAAAGCAGTAAATTGGGGGCCATTGTCAGAGACGATGACATCAGGAAGCCCATGGGTAGCGAAGATGCCTCTCAATACCTGGATGGTTCTAGCAGTAGTAGTGAAGGAGACAGGTACAATCTCTAGCCACTTGGAATGACTATCCACCAGAATAAGGAAGAATTGCCCCTGAAAGGGCCCAGCATAATCTAAATGTACCCTTGACCAAGGGTTTGTGTCTTCTCCCACCTGTGTACAGGGGCCTGAGGCATTTCAGCCCGTGACTGTTGGCACACCTGTCATCTGTGCATCTGGGCCTCAATAGCTTTATCAAGCCCAGGCCACCAAAGATGGCTGCGTGCAAGCGCTTTCATGCGCACAATGCCGGGATGTCCCTCATGCAGAGAGGACAAGACTCTAGACCTCAGTGAGGCTGGGATAACTACTCGACTACCCCATAACAGGCATCCCTTAAATGTAGACAGTTCATGCCTTCTTTGCCAGAAGCTTTGAAATGCAGCATCTGGACACGTGTCAGGCCATCCTGACAAAACCCATGTCAGCACGCGTGTGAGCGTGTGATCAGTGGCAGTTTCTGCAGCCATGTCCCTAGCATTGAGGGGAGATTCTGGTAACTCCTGAATGGAGAGAATGTGCATAGCAGGAGCAGGATCTGCCTTTATTTGTTTGAGAGGTAATCTGTTGAGTCCATCTGCATGGCCCGTCTCTTTTCCAGGTTTGTGAATGAGTGTATAATCATATGCTGACAGGAAAATTGACCATCTCAGTGTACGTGGGGAAATAATGTGTGGTGTCTGTTTGTTAGTAGTAAACAAGCCCAGCAGAGGCTTATGGTCTGTGTAGACCATGAAGTGGCGGCCATATAAAAAGTCATGGAATTTCTTTATGCCAACAACTATGGCCAAGGTTTCTCTGTCAATCTGAGCATAATTCCGCTTTGCAGATGATAGAGTCCTTGAGTAATAGGCCACAAGGACTTGTGTCCCATCAGCCTTCAGGTGGCTAAGTACTGCTCCCACCCCATAAGGAGATGCTCATTGAAATGCGCTAAAACAGCATTTGAAGAGAGCAAGGCCTTAATCTCATTGAAACTCCTTTCATGGACTTTAGTCCACTGCCAAGGAGCCTGTTTGTCTAAGAGCCAGTGTAATGGCTCTGCCACTGCAGCCTTATGTGGGAGAAATGCATGATAGAAATTTAAGAGCCCCAAGAAAGCTTGCAGCTCACTCTTGAACTTAGGACTTGGGGCCTGCTGAAGTGCTTGAAACTTTGATTCATCAGGGTGGATGCCTTGAGCATCAATCCTGAAGCCTAAGAAATCAGTGGAAGTGACTCCTATTTTGCATTTGTCGTGCTTTAATTTAAGGCTTGCTTGGCGGAAACGGAGCCGGACAGCCCTTAATCTTTCTGCTAAATTTTGAGATGACTCCCCAGCAATGAGGATGTCATCGAAGTAGGGACAGACCCCAGGAATACGATGAAGTGTGCGTTCCATGACACTTTGAAATATGCCAGGGGCTACATTAACCCCAAACTGCAATCTTTTGACATTAAAGGCCCCTCTATGTGTTACAATTGTTTGGGCCTCTGCAGTTGCCTCATCAACAGGTAGCTGTTGATAGGCCTGTGCCAAGTCCAGTTTCACAAAAAGGCACCCCCCTTTGAGAGAGGCCAGAATGTGGCTCACCACAGGCACTGGATATGAGTGCTGTTGCAATGCTTTATTCAGTGTACACTTATAGTCTGCGCATATGCGGACTTCTCCATTAGCCTTTAAAGGCGTTACTATGGGGGTTTCCCATGGACTAGAGTCCACAGGTTCTAAGATGCCCTGCTGGAGCAGTTTGTCCAGCTCTGCATCTATCTTGCTTTTGAGGGCAAAAGGCACTCTTCTAGGCTTGATCCTGATAGGAATGATAGTTGGGTCTAAATGTAATGCAATGGAGGGCCCCTTGTAGGAGCCAAGCTCTGAGCTAAGCACATCAGCAAACTCCTTGCATACTTCTGCAAGGCCCAACGTTTGCAAGCTATGAAGCCCAGTCACTTGGATTCCAAGGGCCTCGAACCAATGGAGTCCAATAAGACTCGTGCATTCACCCCCAACTACCACAACATCTAGGAAGCCCTCAAAAGCCTTACGCTGCACCTTGAGTGTAGCCTCCCCTTTCACACTGACTTTGGAATTCTGAAAGTCAGTGAGGATTAAATTCGATGACCTGAGTCTAACTCGAAGGCCACTACTACTGCAAATCCTTTTGAAGGTGTCAAGTGAAATGATTGATAGAGCGGACCCTGTGTCCAACTCCATCGATAAGGGAACCCCTTGCAACTTCACATCAATGCGAAGTTTTTTCTTAAGGGGTTTGTGGGTCCCTGTCCTCAGAATACTCCTACGTGATGCACAGAAACCTATCCTGTGTTGGCTGGGGACCCTGATACCTTTCTGAAGCAACTCTTCCCGAGGTTGCATCTGCTGGCGACCCAAACAGACAGAGGCAATGTGGCCTTGCTTACCACATGCCCGGCAAATGGCAGAGTGGAACTGGCAGTCTGTTTGCTTGTGGAGTCCACCGCATCCGAGACACTGAAGAGCTGCTGGGACCTTGTCTGGCTTCTCTTGCGGCCGTCGTGCTGCAGGCTGGTGCAGTTGGTCCACCTCTTCCTCCGGGTCCGGATCTTGAACTTCTTGGGTGTCCTCTCAATGGACAGTCGCAATTGTTGGAGCGTTTCTCATGAGCCACAAGACCTTCACAGCGCCGCCTGCTGCCTCTTCAACTGCAACTTCATGCAAGACATCTTGGAAGGTGACTTCAGCTTTGGCAAAGATTTTTTGTTGCAGCTCTCTGCTTCTAAGGCTGCAGACAAAATGGTCTCTTAAACGTTCTTCCTGGTCCTTGAATTCACAAGGCCTGGCAGCTTGTCTCAAGGCAGCAATGAATTCCGCAGCAGACTCACCAGACTTCTGGTCCCTCTGCTCAAAAGCATGCCTCCAAGCAATTACAGATAGCTTCAGATGAAAGTGATCCTTCAACATGTTCTTCAGGTCTGTGTAGGTTACAGATTCAAGCGGTTCAGGAGCTACTAAATTTTCAGCCACATTGAAAGTGTCCTGATCACAGACGCACAGCAGGTTTGCTTCCTTCAAACCGTCTTCTCAAACCTGGTTAACTCACAGGTAGTTTTCCACCCGGGCCACGTAAGAGTTCCAGCGCTCAGGGTGAGACATGTCGAACTCTGATAACTGGCCGATCTTTGACATTGCTAGCTTCTCTTAGCCTTGCTGCAACTCCGGCTGGGAAGAGGCCCGTTTGCCAAGCCCACCTCCAGCATTTGCATACTGGCAGGTGAGTGCAGATCTGGGCGCCGACTTCCCGGCTTCCAACTCTTTTGTAGAGGCTAGGTTCATTGAGTTGTTTTCTTCTTTGCAGCGATCCCACCTTCGTCGCCACTTTTATGTATTGGGGTTCGCGGCATTGAAGCAACACACAAGTTGTTAACCAAGTTCTTCTTTATTCATTCCACGTTACCACTCAGTAACCCAACAGGCTCACAGGCCTTTTATAGGTTTCCAAACATCCAATCATAAATTCCCTTTTATTCGTGCCTTGCGCCTGCGCGCAAGACCGGCGCCAACCAATCTGGTCCCGGGTAGCTTTTAGGTTGCCCAGGACCGTTTGCAACATTCCTGGGCCTGCTGACTTGCCTCAGCAGGCCCAGGACACAACAATACTTATTTACCCTGATCACCTGCAGATGCCAATAGGTGAAACTGGCTACATACCATGCCACCTAGGAAGGAAAGCCAACAGAAGATGAACTAATGGAGGCAAAGTCTGGAAGTAAAAGCATTGTAAGCATAGAGCCTATGTACTAATTGGAACCAATCCAGAAATAAACAAAAGAAATAATATCAGTGTTAACCCAGGAGCAGAGGGGGAAAATGCTCTGCTGTGAGTATCCTATTGCAGTGCTTTTTTTCTTTAAAAAAAAAGGTGCTGGAACTCACACATGTCATACAACCCACCTTGCCTACCCTACAAGGTTCCATCCAAAAAAGGTGCCAGAACTCTGTTCTGGACGTTCTATGAGAAAAAAAGCCCGTACAATTTAGTGCACTACTAAGAGCAATAAAAGACAGTAGGAGAGCCAGTTTGGTCTAGTGGTTAAGGCGCCATTCTAGAAATTGGGAGATTGTGAGTTCTAGTCCCACTTTAGGCATGAAAGTCAGCTGGGTGACTTTGGGCCAGTCATTCTCTTTCAGCCCAACTCATCTCACAAAGATGGTTGTTGTGAGGAAAATAGCAGGAAGGAACGTTAAGTATGTTCACCGCCTTGAATTCTTTATATAAAAAATAATAATAAAGGTGGGATGAAAAATAAATACAAACAGAGCCATTACAATGTGCAGCTTTTGTGTCTTTAAGGGAAATTAGCTCATTTGCTGATGATTTGGACATAAGGTCAAGCAGAGGCCAATTGCTAAATGAAAACAAGTTAGACTCTAAGGTCATGTTTCTCTCCCTCCTTCCAAGAGTTTTATGTATGGCTTTGTAGTCTTATTTGATTTATTGAGGCTGTAGCACTACAATCTCTTCTCATCAGAAAGAAGACATATCAATAATATGGATTTTGGAAAAACAGATAGTATGAACTTCGGAATCAGCTGCTTCTGAGCATTTTAAGACCAAATATTCTATCTCTATGCAGAGAGAGAGAGAAAGAGAGAGAGAGGGAGGGAGGGAGGGAGGGAGAGGGAGAGGGGGAGAGAGAGAGAGAGAGATTTGAGATTTTCATGCAACTGAATTTATAATGTTATTGCTATAAGCCAAACAGTTCAGTACATATTGCTCCTCTATAAATACTGTTTCCCTAAAAATAAGACCCAACCAGAAAATAAGCCCTAGCATGATTTTTCAGGATACTCCTAATATAAGCCCCACCCCAAAATTAGCCCCAGTTGTCACCCAGAGGGACGCATTTAGTACCGTATTTCTCTGAATATAAGCCCTAACCAGAAAATAAGCCCTAGTGCATCTTTTGGAGCAAAAAATAATTTAAAACCAGGTCTTATTTGGCGGAAAACATGGTAATGATGCTTTATGGAAGATGGAGATAAATAAAGTAGAAAATATACTTAAAAAAAAAATAAAAGCATAATTTGATTGATATTTTTAACAACTAGCCACTGTTGCAGTGGGGTATAATTATACAAAATGCAAAAGACTTAAAGCAGGGGAGGGGGACTAGAATCATTCCCATTGTTTCAAACCGGATCCCACAAACTTCTATTCCAAGTTGGACTTGTCCTGTTAACTAAAAGCTATATAGCAGCAGTCCCCAACTTTTCTGATTCCATGGACTGGCAAGCAGCAGCTGCGGTGGCGGCAGTGGGGGCAAGGGGATGGTTTCGCACATGCAACCAAGCTCCTGTGTTTGTGCAAATGAAGCTTCACACATTCGCCTGCCACTTGTGCAGCCAGATTCCCCATGGGCCGTGGCCTGGTACCAGTCCGCAGCCCACAGGTTGGGGACCCCTTCTATATGGTATAGGAAGGCTTGCCTTAATATATTATATTAAAATGCTTACAGAGAAGAATAAAACAAATTTGGCTAATTACCAGGAAGAACACGCTCCCTGGAATTTGGGTGGGGCTCTTCCCAATATGAATCTTTTTTTGTAATTCCCCTTCCCACCTTGCTTTAATTTTTATTGACTACTTTATAGAGTTGTATAATGTCCTTTTAGTTAGGGCTTTATTACTTTATGGCTCTTTTTATTCTAAATGTCCTCCAGCTATTTCAACCTACAAAGCAGCATACCCATGTGTTAAAGAAATATAATCATGCATAATAAATAGGCTTCTGATTTAGAATTCCTTGATTTAGCAGCTCAGCTCTTTTGGGCTGCTGGACAATCTAAATGGTCAAAGGTATTTGGGGAGTGCTGTAGAAAAGATAGCTGCCCTGCATGAGGAGACTTGTGTAGCCAGAAATTGGCTGCTGATGTTTGACTCTTTCCTAGAAAAGTGTTACACCTCAAAACCAAACCCTGAGCTGTAACCTTTCATTTTTATTTTTTTAAAAGTTCATGGTATCATTTAAAGCTTGGGGGGGGGGAATATTGCCGGTGGTCAGTGCCTTATAAGTTATTATCAACTTTCTGTTTTGATTAAAATATTTATTTTAAACCTAGGTGGGCCAGGGAACTTGCTGAAGGGGCATATCAAAACTTTTATGAGAGGAGCTGATTCACCTCAGCTTGACAGATTTTAATCAGATTTATCTAACTGAACCACACCTTTATATTCAAAACATCTAGCCAGCGCTTCACTTCAACCTGGTTGATTTGTTTGGATTTGATTTACGTCAACCTGAATCAACTGAACTCACTTTCTCTTTTTTATAAAATCCAGACCTTAATGAAACAAAAAGGGCAATCATTGATACAATTGAGGCAATTGATTAAATATTTACCTCTTTTTAAACATTGGTTGAATGTCATGGATATAGACACTGATTATTTGTAAATAATCCAGGGAACAATTGTTAGAATAATTACTCAAATTCTAAAAAGCAGTTTGTGTTGCATAAAGTAATTCACATGATATAGACACTGCTTATAATACAGTAATTTGTTTTTGGAGTATTATCTTATAATCTTATATTAAGTTTTTAACACCACAATCTAGAGAAAAGCATGTTTAAACTTCACTATGTGCTAATTTATTTTGGTTTTTATTATTATTTTATGGAACTTAATTATTAACATTCACTGGACCAGGGTCATCTGTTTATAACAGTGGTTCTCAACCTTTTTAATGCCGCGACCCCCAACCGGTCGTAAGTTGAGGACTACTCAACTGGTGCAGCACCATTTGCAGACTGGGACTTTTGGCGGGCTCAGCAGGGCAGAGACAGCCTGGACAATTCCTATTGGCTTTTGAAAGCCAATAGAATTAGACTCTATTCAAGAGAGTCTATTCTATTGGCTTTCAAAAGCCAATAGAACAAAAGGGAGTAGCACAGCTAAGGAAAAGGGGAAAAAAATGGCGGACTGCATTGTTTGGCGACCCCCGTGAAATGGTCGTTCGACCCCAAATGGGGTCCCGACCCACAGGTTGAGAACCACTGGTTTATAAGATATGGATCTGAGGTAATCCAAACCTCACTAAAATAAATTATTTTCTTATATACATTATATCAGTGGGGATACTTACAGTAGGTGTGGATTTTGTGCACTGAAGAGTTTATACACAAATTAAGAATTAGATTATATCAGTTAGTTTTATTGTGACAGTATTAGACTTCAGTTCTTTGGATGTACTGAGAAGATCTGAATATCCATGCAAAAGCCAAATCTTTATTTATTAAAAAAAAAACCAGGATTCAGTATCAATGAAACAGTTGATTACTGACATTGTACTATAAATCTCTAGTTCCCAATATTTTCTATTTTAGGTCATTTTCTTATTTCCTCTACAATAGGAGTTTGTTTTGGCAGAGTGTTTCCTAATATCTATAACAAAAGTGCATGATACAGCTGCTATTACAATTTCAGACCACGTTCCCGTGAAGCTTACTGTTTTATTTGATATAGACTGAAATATATTTTTAAATGGTCCTTGAATCTTTCTTTGCTGAATGATAAGGATTTTGTTAACCAGATGGGGCAGGAAATAGTTGTGTTGTTGTTGTTGTTAACAGGGACTTTGCTACAGCAATACCTATGGTATGTAACACTTATAAATCATTTATTCTGGGTCACATTGTTGCATATACTTTCTATTAAAATATATAGTTAATGTTACATTATAGAGGAAGTGAACAAATTACTGTTATCTCTTGTATCTGCCAATCATGATATTTTGTGCTAAATATGAACTTTATTTATTGTATTATTTATTTATGCTTCCAAAACAGGATTTTTACTACATTGCACAAGGCAACAATAGTGGAGGTGGGGGGAGGAGAGAGAAATTTAGTGATTTTATTTGTTTGCTTGATAGATTTATATAGCCACCTATCTCAAGTAAATAATTCTGGGAAGCTTTCAACATAAAATAATAAAAACATTTAAAAACATAAAACGCATAGCAGGTGAGAATCATAAACAAGCAGCAGCAGGGAACATAACCAGGAGACAGACTCAAGCACAGAATTAAATTTTCAGAGCCTTACAGAAGAACAATGATGGGACCAATCTGAGCTCAAGAGGGATAATATTTCAGAGGCCACCACAAAAAATATTCTTCTACTGGCCCTCACCAGCCAAAAGTCCCTGGCAGATGGTTCAGGAGCTTGTTCCTTCTGCCTGAGCAGCAGAAGTTATTAGACTTTTGACCTATATAAATTAAATAATGCAATATTGTACCATCTATTTGGGATACAATTAATAAGTATAAAGAGCTTCCAGATTTATTACCAAGCACTGCTTTGAGTTTTATTATAGAGTTGTATGGTAGCTATTCTTCAGCAACAGATAACAATTTTCTAGAAAGTGTATTTGCCATATTCAGCATAGAACCATGTTAGTAATTTTAGTTTACTTCTTTAGCTCCAATAAGGTATTACTATGAAATCAGAGAGGATTCCTAAATGTTTTTCAGTGAATTGTTATCGATAATATATTGGGAAATATATTATCGATATAGTTTGTCTACTATTTTCTAGAAGTGAAAGTCATGCTTTTCTTTTTATATATAGTAATTAATTATTTATTAAAGTTCAACAATAAAAACTAATACAAACAAAAGAAAAAGAAAAAATAGAAGATGCAGAAAAGAAAAAATAGAAAAGAAAAAAATAAGAAAAAGGTTTTTTAAAAAATGTAAAGAAGTGACTTTCCCCTTCATCATAACAATTATAAACAATTTTAGCAACTTTTATTACCTTTGCTTAAAACTAGAACACAAATGACAAATTTTGTGGAACTGCTTTCAGTCCAACATTTCTTCCCCAGAAGTGCAAAGGTGGAGTTTTTCAAATGAAACTTTGCCTTTTCATTTTAATAATAAATGTTCATTTTAATAAGGAAAGTATCAGTTATTCCAACACTGGGAAAGGTCTTTATTATATGTTCTGAAGGGAAGGGGAGGAGAGGGGAGGGGAGGGAAGGGAAGGGAAGGGAAGGGAAGGGAAGGGAAAGGAAGGGAAGGGAGATGTCTAATGCTCACTGCCAACTTCCCACTAGGATGGAGAAGCTGACAGGAAGTTGGAAATTGCTCCTGCTTCCACTGATTTTTTGCTAGCCCACTCTCATTATAATCACATTGATGTGGGGAGAATTAAGTCTGTGGTTATCTTTGACAGAACTTTGAGATAATTAACCTTATTGCTTCTGTCCAAAACTTATAATTCAGAATTTTTACAATTAACACATAGACCTGTTTTGGCCTTTACTGTTCAGTAAGCTATATAGTTTTGTATATTTGTTTGTATCCTATTTTTTCTTCAGGAGCTCAGACTAATTTATGCAGCACTCCTTCCTCCAAATTAGTTAGTAGCTTTAAAGTAAATTCTAAGGTTGCTGGACTGGTTATTCTTTATTTAAAATATAGCTGTATATTATCTTAGGCTTCTTAGAAGCTGATCTCATAATGTTCTATGCAGAATATAGGATTGTAGGATTAGGTGCAATTATTGCTCAATAATTATTTACTAACTTATATCAGAAGAAAAGAGGACAACCAACAACAAAGTGTCTAGACTCAGCTACATCATTGGAAGACCTGAAAGACCAGGTTAGGGAGAGATCGTCATGATCTATTTGGTCACTAAAAGCTGACACCAATTTGATAGCACACAGCCAAATCAATTTATGTCAGTTTCCACTGTGGCTCATTTCTTAAGCAACCAATGTATAATTGTATTTAGGATTAAAGCAAGCCATACTATACTGTCACTGCCAACCAATTATCAGGGTATTCATTTGGAGTCTAGGACAACTTGCCATAGCCAACTCACCACATTCAACTTGCCATGGGATAACTCACCACAGGACAATTAAATGCTATATTAATCGTTTCATTCAATTACTTTTATTATTGGTGACCACGTTTTTGTCAAAATTATTGTAACTCTTGTATTTCTGGATTGACTTTCCTTATTTTATTATTATTGACCACGGTTCTGTTAAAATTAATTTAACTTTTGTATCTGTTGAATTGTCCTATAGTGAGTTGACTTGTGGCGAGTTGGTCACGGTGAGTTTGTGGTGGTGAGTTGTCCCATTCTGATTCATTTGTCCTTACATGTCCCAAAGGTGCTTTTTCAAGAGGCAACTGGACTTCCTTGCTTTTCTTTGAAGACGTTTCGCTTCTTATCCAAGAAGCTTCTTCAGCTCTGACTGAACGGTGGAAGGATTTATACTCCTTGTAGACAGCTGGTCATTTTCATTCTTTTAGAGAGTCACTGAGGCTACTTGGAAGTTTGTCTGTGTCCTCAGGGTCACTGGAGTAGTGCAACTGTGAGTGTAGCCTTTTTGGAACTACTGAAAGGACTGTGTTGTGGAGCTGTTCTTCACAGGGTTAACATGTAAACGACCATAAATAAATAAAAAAACTATTTTGCACATTCTTTTACCCCAAAACACTTTCTGAATGTGGCATGCTATTGAGAAATCTTATAAATGTTTATTCAAAAATGAACTTCCTGAACTAAATGGACTTTACTTTTGAATAAGCATGTGGATGGTTAAGAGCCAGTGCCTACCATCCTATAAGTGTTTTAAAATAAGTGCCATTGAACAAAATGAATATTTTATTTCTTCTAAATAAACATGCATAAGAAATTCTATTGTGAGTTACTGTAATATTTCTTTAGTACATGGTTCTATTATCTCTTACTAAAAGGAAATGAAGGCTTCTCAGTCTTAGTCATCCTTAAAGAAGGCTATTGAAATTAATTCAATTACTTCAACTATTAAGAGACAAATTGGCTCAAGGATTGCAGTAGGCTTATTCATAAACCCTCTTTGGGCCTTTAGGAAGGGCTAAAATTGGGTGAAACAGATGGCCTTCTACACCAGCACCCTTGTGATTTATGCATGCCAGTCCTCTAATGAAAACCATGCTGCATGAAAATCATGATTTCCAAGGGAATTCTACCCACATTTGCTTAGGAAAGCATTAGAACTTTTTCTGGCAATCCAGATCCTGTTTTATCAGAGCCTATGAGCACAGGAAAAGTTTACAGTGGAGTTCTTGGTACTCTCTATGTGTGTGGTTATTTGTTGCAGACATTTCATTACTCCATAAGGTAGCCTTCACAGTGCAAGGGAGTGTGAGGTTTGCTGCCTGCTTATATATAATGACTTGACTTGCCAGTTTTTAATGGGATTGTGATTTCCTCCTTGGAAATTGAATAGGCCTCCTTGACTTGTTCCTTGAATAGGCAGATTGTTTTCTGCCAGTTTGTTTGCAGGTTACTAATCCCTG
The DNA here is from genome assembly GCF_016545835.1 of Crotalus tigris. Taxonomy (NCBI): domain Eukaryota; kingdom Metazoa; phylum Chordata; class Lepidosauria; order Squamata; family Viperidae; genus Crotalus; species Crotalus tigris. The sequence goes on along the minus strand of NW_024100609.1, from coordinate 4,910,928 downwards.
TTTATCTGAGTGTTGGCTTCTGGAGAGGATGTGTTCTAGACTTTTTGTTTCTTTCTTAGGTTTTCTTTTAATTGTCTCTTTTTAATGGTAGGTAAATGTGGCTTATTTCTATGTGTCTATTGAAGGCTGATTTATCTGAATGCTAAACTTTCAGGAATTCCCTAGCATTTTATTTATTTATTTATTTTGATACGCTGATAGTTTCCCTGTTAAAACTGTGGTTAAGTCTGTCCATGTGTTGTGAGATTAAGGAGTTTTCATCATGTCTTTTGACTGCTATTTGGCATGTACAGTGCCAGTTTTCTGCCTGTCATAGTGGCTGTTATGGTCTTGTATTATTCAGCCACTATGACAGGCAGAATGTAGATGGCTCCTGTTTTTTATCCTTGGCTTCCGTCTTTTGGTTTAGTTAAGATGTATTGGAGGGTTTGAAGACTAAAACTGGGAAAAGCAGGGGGGGAGTGGAACTAAATATACTGGCCCTTTATCCAATTTTCTTTGGTCATTCTTATCCCCCTCCCATCCTGTGTCATATTTTTTGCACTATAAATCCCTGCAAAGAAAATTCTTAGTTTTATTTTTGTGAAAACCAGTCTGTGTATTTTTCAGAATCGAGGGAGAAAACATTGTTTTTCAATTTGTAAACTTACATGTGATAGTGAATGGCATAATAAGCAAGAAATAGTTACAACTATGTTTGAAAGTATGTGGGAATTATTTTTTTAGAAAAACACATTATTATAAAATAATGTTTATTTATATCCTATGTAGATCATATTAGTTTTATCTGTATAACACATTTGAAATTGTGCTTGTGGATCTATTAATAGATTAGGCGGGCTCAATTAGATCACATTGAGTGATCTTATTTCTGCTTCTAACTTTATCCTAAAGGTCTTTTTTTTTTCAGAACAATCCTGTTGAAGTAATCTCACTACAGATAAAAGAGTTCAGCCCTTCCTCATTTAACTATTCAGCACAGCCTTTCTGAAGCATAAAAGTACATCTGCTCCAGTTACAGCAGAATATAGATGAATATATATGATTTTCTTCCTTGTAACATCAAACCAAAATAAGGCTTGCAGAAAACATGGCATGTCTCCATAATGAATATCCATGTCCAATTTGACCCAAAAGTAGCAGGAAAATAGGAGCATTTTTGCCAAAGTAATTCTATTTTTCTCTGCTATTTTCATTCTTTATATATAGCATGTACAGTTGGGATACTAATATTTCTTTGAAATTGATATTGCCTGTGACTCAAATGCTCTAATGAATGACTCATGGGTACTGTGAATAGATATCAGAGGGTCAATTTGGAGCTAGAAGGATCCTTGCAGGAAACAGATGGCGTAGAAATCCATAATCTGTTCTTGCCCTTTCCAAAGATGTCTTCCATTTTTAGAGTAAAATTAATCTTTAAATATTCCTTTGATACTGCAAATTATTTCTATATTTGTAAAAAAAAAGGAGACAGTCTCAGAGGCTAGAAGTATCACAACATTCTTATTGGAACAATGTGAACCAAGGATCTGCAAGATAAGGTTGGAGGTTTCTAAGCACCCAGATTTTTTGAACATTAGTAATAGGTTTATTGTAATTGTGTGAAACTATCACTTTACATTTTACAGCTATAGAAGGGACAGTACATTTCACTGATGGAAGAACATATTTGCAACATAATATGCAAAAGACAAAGGAATGACATGAGATCAGTTTTCATTAATCTTTCTTTCCTTGCGATATGGGTATTGATTAAGGCACCAGATTGTGAATTCTAGTCCCATGAAAGCTGCCTAGGTGATTTTGGGCCAGTCACTCTCTCTCGGCCCATCTCATCTCATAGGGTTGTTGTAGGGAAAATAGGAGGAAGAAGGTGTATAGGATATGTTCGCTGCCTTGAATTATTTTTAAAAATAATAAAGACAGGATACAAATAAATAAACAGATAAAATTCCATGCCACACCATCCAAATTTCATGTGCCAACTCCCCCACTTTTTTGCAGAAGATTGGCTACCAAGAAGGGAAAGAGGGAGGCATTTTGTGGGAAATGTGCTTTCCACTGATGAAGGAACATTCTTGGATCTAACCCATATTTTTCTTGCAACAGAGAATTACAAAACTAAACCTCCTAACAGAATGTCAGTTTCCATATGCTGCAGCCAACATGACCAACAGTCAGGGAATATGGGAAATGGGAATATAATCCAAAATGTCTGAGGGACAACAGTTTGGTTATGCCTGCTATATACTCTCCTTTCATAGTGTCCTAGGAAATCAAATTAGAATAAACTAGGAAGGAATGGGACAGGATGGGACGGGACAGGACAGAAGGGAGCAGAATAGAATAATGCAGATGGATAGCCTTTCTGTTTCAGCTTAGCACAGTGGTTCTCAACCTTTTTAATGCCGTGACCCCCAACCGATTGTAAGTCGAGGACTACTCAACCAGTCGTAAGTCGAGGACTACTCAACTGGTGCAGCACCATTTGCAGAATGGGACTTTTGGCGGGCTCAGCAGGGCAGAGACAGCCTGGATAATTCCTATTGGCTTTTGAAAGCCAATAGAATTAGACTCTATTCAAGAGAGTCTATTCTATTGGCTTTCTTTCAAAAGCCAATAGAATAAAAGGGAGTAGCACAGCTAAGGAAAAGGGAAAAAAATGGCGGACTGCGTTGTTTGGCGACCCCCGTGAAATGGTCATTCGACCCCAAATGGGGTCCCGACCCACAGGTTGAGAACCACTGGCTTAGCAAATTCTGCCATTTGATGTTCCTTCCCTTCTTTCCTTTTTCAGGGTATGAAAATATACAGGTTTTGCTCAAATTCACATTTTGTGATGATTTCTCCATCTCTTGCCCCAGATGACTCCTGATTTGCATTCAACATTGAAACTAGCCATGCAAGGAAGAGGTTGCATGGAGAAGCACTTAGAAAGAAATAATTATGAATGCTTCTTACCCTCTTTTGCTTCTTTCCAGTTTTCTGGAGAAGTGATTACCAAGGAATGTGGAAATAACTCACAAACCAGGATGGAACTAAAGCCAGAGACATCTGCACATGAAAATGTAGCAAAAATGTCACTGACATCTTTATGAATGCCTATTTTAATCCAATGTCCATAATTTTCAGCTGGTCAGAATAATTGTTAAATATTGTCATCAAGGGTGTGTTTACACGAGATATCTCAACTAATGAGTCATTTTCTTCATATTTAGTTGGTGGTTTATTTAGTTGAACTATTTTTACACTATTTTTTCCAAGGCAAAGCCTCCTTGAAGCTACAAGATATATATTTAAATGCCAGTGACTAAAACAGCAACAAAGGAACAGCCACATTAAAAGCTAAATTTATAGAATAAAATGAATACACATTTCAAGAAAAAGTAAAGCAGTCATATACTTAATGTCTTGTTGCTGTTTGTAATCATCAGCACCTTATACTGGGGCCAAATTTGCATAGTCATCAGAATTGGCCTTCCATCAAGGCCTGGTTTCAGACAGAAATTAAATTCAGAAGCTGAACATACCTATAGAGCAGGGGTGGGGAACTATGGCCTTTTTACAATCTGTGAACTTCAATTTTGGGAGTTGAAGTTCACAGATTGTAAAGGGGCCATAATTCCCCATCCCTGATACAGAGAGCTGGAAAGATGCAGTGATACATTTTCTCATAGAGAACAGACTGATCTCGTAATGGGTTTTGGTTAAGAGACCCAATGTAAGTAGAGCACTGTTAACACTGCAAATTTCAATGGGGAACAGAATCAGATTTTTGTTTAATTTGGGAAAATGCTAAGAGAGGGAAGAACATATATAAAATTAAATCATATTAAAGAAATATCCTTGGGGGGAGGAAGCATCTTTCTTCCTTCTCTGCCATGTGGATGGCAAGACCAGGTTTATCCCTTTAGTCAGTCAGGACATAGATTAAAATCTCCACAGCTTTAAAAGATTGTAGAGATGTGGTCAAACACACAAGGACATATTAAGTAATATTCTCAGGTGAAAACCCCAAATACACCTACAACCAAGCATATAAACTGTAGTTAATTAGACATGAGGCATTTTCAAAGAGTGCAATTGCACTGGCATTGTCAGGCCCAGCCAAGTTTCGGGAAGCAGATTAGTATGTTTTCCAGCCTATAGATTGTGATTTGCAGAGCAATTGAAGTCAGGATGGGGCTATGTGAGAAATGTGTCCAAATGATTGAACATGATGCTTCTGAATTTCATCGGCTGACATAGGTTGATCACAGCCTCACTATTTAATCGCTTCATTCTGTACTTTCTCGTAGACTGAAATTCTAATATTTGGGGTAGGCAACCCATTTAGAAAATATTGAGCTTTTTCAAATTATGTATTGTACAATAAGATCAGTAGTTTTAATAGATGTACATATGTGCTTATGCTGCCTTTTTCACCAAGGGCAAAATGCTCATACTCCAAAAACTGCAACAGCTTGGCCAATGTGATTATTGATATTGGTTGAGGTAGCTATTTTCTGCTCTAATTACATGTGTGTTTTTTTAAATATAACTTTAAATGGGATGTCTCTTTCATTATCTACAAAAATCACCCTGCCATCAGCAAGCATGTCCAAATTTGACACTGTGCCAACTTTCTACATGACTGCATCCATCACAATGTTGAATAGCAAGTGAAGGATAATGCAGCCTTATCTCACACCAGTATCTACATTTCGACATCCCACCAATAACAGAAACAGAATGATGTGATTCCTCATAAACGTGCATACAGAAAGGATACTATTTCAATAGGCACATCTTCAATGAATTCCTTTCAGAGTGTCGGCCCCATCCTGTCAAATACTGCTGCAAGGTCAATGAACAGAGCTTCTTTCCTCAGCTGAGGTGTTTCTTAACACTAATATTTAGTCACAGCACTATCATCCAGATCAGAAACTGGCCTGTTCTTTTTGGGTCAGTTGAAGTCTTTGTTGGATTACTTTCATAAAATAATTTCCAGGGCCGGGTGCAGGCAGTGGTGGGAGCCAAATAATTTAACAACCGGTTCTGTGCCCTAATGACCATTTTAAGTATAAAAAAATTGATATACCGAAAGGTAGTTTACTATTTCATGCATTTAATACTTAAATAAGAAAAATAAAAGAGGTACACAAAACTAGATTATGTTATAAGAGTTTTAAATATTAATGAAAAAATATTAAATAATACTTGACAAAAAACAATAATACTGTTATTTAAGATATTTCCCTATTGCTTCTTGATTGGCATCCTCAATTGCAATTTTCTTCACTTTTATCCGAGCATCATCGGCTGTGTCATTTATCCTTAATCATCTTCTCACTGCGGCAAGAGGCCATGAGGCAGGAGGCTGCGAGGCTTGTCACACCAATCATGCAGCGACTGGTGCAACAAGCCTTGTGGCCTCCTGCAGCAAGTAGCAGCACCGGCACAATCGGTGCAAAGAGCCATACAGCGTCTTGCTGCAAGCAGCTGCAATGGCACAATCAGCATGATGCACTGCATGGCCTCTTGCCACAAGCGGCAGCACTGGCACAATCAGCATAAAGAGCCACACTGCGTCCTGCTGCAAGCAACAACAGCAACACGATCAGCATGATGCATTGCATGGCCACTTGCCATGAGCAGTGGCAGTGGCACAGTCAGCGCAAAGACCAATGCAACATCCTGCCATAAGCAGTGGCACCAGTGCAATTGACACAAAGAGCCTTGCAGCATCCTGCCACAAGCAGCAGCAGCAGTGCAATCAGCGCAAAGAGCCACGCAGATTCCTACCATGAGCAGCGGCAGCAGCATGATACACCACATGGCGTGCAGCCACAAGCGGCTGCAGAAGAACTCAGATTTATCATAACTGGTTTGCCGAACTCAACAAAAAATTAGGTACCAGTTCTGATGAACCAGTGCAAACTGGCTGAATCCCATCACTGGGTAGGGGGTTACTGTTTTAACTCTGTTTTCTGAGTTTTAATTTTTTGTAAGTCTCCTAGAGTTATTGAATGTGAGTGGGTCATCTTATAAATTCTAGAACATAGAATAATAGAGTTGGAAGAGACCTTGGAAGTCTTCTAATCCAACCCCTTGCTTGAGCAGGAAATCCTATACCATTTCAGACAAATGATTGTCCAGTCTCTTTTTGAAAGCCTCCAGTGATGGAGCAGCTGTCATGGTTCCAACAGAAACAAATAAAGCAGAACTCCAAGGCTTGCAAATTCCTCAAAGAACATGTTTATTAGTTACAAAGTATCAGTATGTCAAAAGTGAAACCAAGTCTGAAGACACACATAACAATTCCACCCCTAAGGCTATGCAAGCAACTATGTTTCCCAATACATCTTGTTGGTGGGCTTTTCACAAAACGCCCAGCCTGCAGTCTCAGGAGCAGCCGATGACCTTGGTTCCCTTGGGACAAAGAGTTATTTAGACTTGTGAACCACCTAGCAATCAATATGTCAACCGAAAATGAATAAGGAAGATGGTTGCAGCCATGCTCATTTTTAAAGTTGACTGTCGGCTCCCCATCAGAAAGAAAGAGTCTCCTGCAGGAAAAAAAAAGCAGGTTAAGCATTCCCTCCAGGCTTGTGAGGGTATTTATCATAAAACATTTTTATCAATCAATCTGCTTCACATTTGTACATTTCACCCAGGTAGCTTCCAAAAGGGGGTAACCTTTCCACTGAACAAGGTATTGTAACTTTCCCTTGTACAACCTAGAATTGAGAATACATTTTATTTCATAATGTGTCTCCCCCTCCACCACCATTGGACCCAGTGGCTTCTTTGAGGCCTGTCTCAAAGAGGATTCTGACACAGATTTCAATAGACTGCATTGAAACACAGGGTGAACTTTCCCCAACAATTGTGGTAGTTTCAGTTCCACTGTGACAAGGTTAATGATTTTAGCAATAGGAAAAGGACCAAGGAATTTTGGCCCCAATTTTCTACTGGGTAATTTTAACCTTAAATATTTCATTGAAAGATAAACTAATTGTCCAACCTGAAAAGGTTTCTGAGGAGAGCATCATTTGTCTGCTTGCTCTTTGTAAACCTTGATAGCTTTGATCAATGCCTTCTTCACATTCACCCAAACCCCCTGGAAGGATGTCACCCATTGGTCCAGAGTCTGGGAAGTAGGAGGCTTCGACCCGTTACTATTTTAAATGGGGTGAATCCAGTGCTACTGTGCACCATATTGTTGTAGGCTACCTCTGCAAAAGGCAGGAGGTCAGCCCAATTAGCCTGCTGGTAATCTACATAGCATCTGAGGTACTGTTCCACCATTGTTTTAGCCTTCTCAGCAGCTCCATTAGTATTCAGATGAAAAGCTGATGATAGCCCCTGGGAGGACCCTCCAAAATTTTGCAGTAAACTGTACCCCTCTGTTAGAGATAATCCACTATGGGGCACCATGGAGTCGGTATATGTGCTTCAAAAATAGTTTGATTAGCTTCTGGGCAGAGGGAAGTCCCGAGCAAGCAATGAAATATGCCTGTTTGGAAAATAGATCAATCACAGTCCATATTGCAGTGTTTTCCTTGCTCTCAGGTAATTCCACTATAAAATCAATGGCTATCTCCTCCCAAGGTTGAGAGGGATCAGACGCCTGCTGCAATAAACCTGGTGATTTTCCAGGATGCCTCTTCATGGCAGCACAAGTGGCACAATTCTTAACATAACTCTCAATGTCTTTTTTCATTCTTGGCCACCAGAATTGCCTTCGCACCAAATCAATGTCTTTAAAAAACCAAAGTAACCCACTTGCTTAGCATCATGACTCCATTGCAATGCCTGGATTTAAAGATAACAAGCTGTTCCATTGGTTTATTGCTCTCACCGTTAGGAAATTTCTCCTTAGTTCTAGGTTGCTTCTCTCCTTGGTTAGTTTTCAATTATTGTTTCTTATCTTGCCTTTTGATGTTTTGGAAAATAGTTTGAACCCCTCGTTTTTGTAGGAACGCCTCAAGTTTTGGAACATTGCTATCATGTCACCCCTTGTTCTTCTTTTCATTTGACTAGACATACCCAGTTCCTGTAACTGTTCTTCATATGTTTTAGCCTCCAACCCCCTAATCATTTTTGTTACTCTTCTCTGCACTCTTTCTAGAGTCTCAACTGGAAAGTTTAATTTATTTAATCTCTAAATAAATAAATACCTTGCACATAGTTGACAACAGGCTAATCCTATGGTGATTTTTCAGTCATGAATGTTTCCTTTCTTGAAAATTGGTACTTATTATTCCCAGTTTCCATGAATTTGGTATTTTCTCAGACTGTCAGATTATTTGAAGGAATGGAGCTTGCAATATATTCTTAAGTGCTTCTGCAATGATCTTATCTATCCCAGCAGTTTTCCCACTTTTTAACCGATAGATAGCAGCTATTGTTTCAGAGATCCTGGGCTCACATTCTTCAACAGTTCCATCTGGACTATTGACAACTGGTGATTCTATTGTCTTCCAAGAAAAAGATAGCTGTAAAAAAAAAGATGGAAATACTTGCAGCAAAAAAAAAAAAAAAAATAGTTATTCCATTCCAGATCATACAAAAGTGCCATCTGCCTTTCTGATGTTCTCATTCGTGTATTGAAAGTTATCTCTGAGTTAGTAATGAGGCTGAGATATTTTTGACAACTTGTAGCTTCTTCAAGCTTTTTTGCAATGCTATTCCAATGCTGTAAACATTCCATTTTGCTCTGACATGAATATGGACTTACGATATTAACACATGTTAACTGTATTGAGTCTGCACTGTCTTCATTCATTTACTACAGATGGCGAACACAATCCAGAGTTGTGTTCTTCATCATGCTACAGAACAAATTTCCTTAGCACATTTGTTAATTATTTCTGAGAATTGTAACATTTAATCATTTATATTTTCCAGATATTTGAGGACAGCGTATTGGTTGATGAGCATCGATTGGATCTGTTATTTGCAAGCAAAGTCTTGTAACTTCATCCATCCGTAATAGTTCAGTGAGGCTACACTACGAGCAATTCATTTCAATGAGAGTTCAGGGATTCCACTTACAAAATGGTCAGAACCACAGTTGGTGTCTCTCATTAATCTGACATCCATGAGGGATGTTCAGAAATGACTGCAATTAAGAAATAGTTGAGGACTGCTGTGCCCTTTTGTCAGCAAAAACACCATGTTAATTAATGTTTTAGTGGATATTGAAATAAGCTGTTTCCATGTGTTAGCACATTTGTTCCTGCAAATGATGCCAGACACAGGCCACTGTCATTCATCTTTCCAGCACCAAATTTGCCAGGATATTTCCCCAGCCTTGTTGGTTGTTACCAATACGGGCATTTAGATCAATATTAGTTCCCTCTGTGGCCATGAATCAGGATTAATTTTCACAGCAGCAGTGAATCCAGGCTCATTTGTAATGGTGTAGAAAATTGGTCTTTTATTTTAGTGAACTAATCAGTTAACTAATTTGTATCCTGCCTTTATTATTTTTACAAATAACTCAAGGTGGCGAATATATTCAACACACCTTTCTCCTCTTATTTTCCCTACAACAACAACCCTGTGAGGTGAGTTGGTCTGTGAATGAGTGGCTGATCCAAGGTTATCCAGCTGGCTTTCATGTCTAGGGTAAGACTAGAATTCACTGTCTCCTGATTTCTAGTCTGGTGCTTTAACCAGTAGACCAAATTGGCTCTTTTTTTTATTAGTCTTTTGCCTTGTTCATGTTTACTTCTGCTACACTTCTGTACATTTTTATTGTTTCTGACAGTGGTAGAACTACTAATTGATTTGAGACTGGTTGGAAGCTCATAATACTTTAGAGGTTATGTAATCTCCTGCAAAGCCAAAACCCTTTGCATGTTTCTCACCAACTACAGGCAACTACAGCCAATCCCAAACTCAGACAAGGAAGGAAAGTTGCAAAAACAGACATCAACTCATGGGAATGAAAAGAAACATCACATGCTAAGAATAATGCAACTGCATCAGGATGCAGATGAAAAGTAAAGTATGCAACTGGCCAGATACAACCCAAATTGGACCCAAAGCTGGGAAAGCATCTTAAATTGCCTATTTGCAATGTTCAAACAGGCCTCCAAATTGGGCCTCAGGAGTTAATTGTTGGTAAACTATTTTGCTATGGAATTTCAGTTGCAGAATTATCCGCATTGTCACTCACTGCATCTGGAAAAATTCATATCCACGGTGAAGTCTGGATGCTTTTGTTAAATAGCAATAGAATGTGCCCACAAGGAAGAATCTCTTCTCAGGTAAGAGAGCTTTGTTTATAGAATTATTTTCTTGGGGAAATTTTCCAAATGCCATGGAAGCATATTCCCAGTCACCTTAGTGTTGGTTTTCAGTGTCTTAATTATGCTAGATTAAAGGCTTTTATAAATCTTTAAGTTCTTATCAGTGTTCTTGATTAAGAAGGAAAGTTGCTCTTTCCATTAAGGCAGTAAAATATTCTGTTTTTGTAACCTTTTGGATTGCCTTCCTGCTTTTAATAGTAAGAAATCAAAAATATGGTCTATACACCTTTTCATTAGTCCTTCTGCTGGCAGATTTGGTTCTCAGCCACATTCCTTTGTCTCTGACCCATCATCTCTATCATCCTTATTGTGAAATCTAGTATAAGCTTTATGACAGTTAGTGACAGCTTTAAGTTTCCCACAAACTATGTCAAACGTTGCAATTAGAGAAACAGCCTTTTACTTTATTAGGTTTTCCAGAGGTGTATTAGATAAATAGCATGCCAACAGAAAGCTGGGAGTAATTACCATACAAAAGAACATAGTGTTATTAAAAACCACAATGATGGATAGATTGTAGAACATGAAAAATTATATCCTAATAGATCTGGTAGTCTTTAAAGTGCTACAAGATTCTTTTGTGACAATAGATTGATATGATTACTTCTCTAAAAACAATCCTTCTGTGGTCACTGATAAACTCTTTTTAAAGACTGCACTGGTGTGTTCTTTTCCACCAAAGGGTCCTCGTGTTATATGGCCAGGGAAACAAAAAGAAATATTTTGCTGTGATTAAATTAATTCAGACAAACCAATCACTTTTTCATTAAGAAGAGTTTAATGGAAAGATTTGCTCTCTTTCAAAATTCATTTGGCTTTTCTGATATTGAGCAAAATTGATAATGCCATACTGACATGAATGTGTTTAAGAAAGGGAACACATCCTTCCATGTACAATGTTATGCTATCTCCCCACCTCCCAAGAGTGAATTATATTGGGAGCAAAGGGAGGAAACCAAAAAAATAAATAAACCAATATACCTCAAGTACATTGAAGAAAAGGGATTCAAACAAGTGAGAAAGCCACTCTCCACAGACAGCACAGTGGTTGTATTCATATACAGTAGCACACTTCTCAAAATCAGGAGAAGGCCAAACAGGTGTAGCATACAACATGCTAAACTTGGTTAAAGCTAAGTTCTTTAACTTTGGAAGCTGAGTACATTGTGCCAACCAAGCCCATTTTATTAGGTTAGTGTCTTATGCATCCCCTAAAAGTCCATAAACCAAGTTGAACAAATTCTGTAAAGCAAAGTTGGTTCTTCCTCCTCCTCCTCCTCCTCCTCCTCCTCCTCCTCCTCCTCCTCCTCCTCCTCCTCCTCCTCCTCCTCCTCTTCTTCTTCTTCTTCTTCTTCTTCTTCTTCTTCTTCTTCTTCTTCTTCTTCTTCTTCTTCTTCTTCTTCTTCTTCTTCTTCTTCTTCTTCTTCTTCTTCTTCTTCTTCGATCTGAATCTCAAGGGAAACAATGTCCCACAGGGCAAGTCATGCAAAGAAAAGTCACCTCTTCTGGATTCCATAAAATTAATGTTTAATGGGACATAGAACATGCCTATCTGTTCTTGTAGGGCAGGCAATTGGAGGTCCATGGTCCTCCAAATATCCAAGTTTTGTGCCAGGAGGAATTTTACAAGCGACCACTGGCCCTTTGAATTGCATCTGAAAGAGCACTGGTAACAGGTGCAATTCATACAGTAGTGGTGTTACATGGCATACTGGAAATGCATCTGATCCTAGTCACACTGTCACATTCAAGACCTTTGAAATGAGCGGGGTCAGCATCAAAATGTTTTGCATTTCAGTTAAATGCTTATTAGTGTCACATTCTTTGTGTAATTAGTAAGTTTCCTCTTAGCAACTTTTGCTTAGTTCCAGAGGTATTGAATTCCAGGCCTTGCGGGTTTTGTGTATTGTGTGTATGCTCTGGGGCAGAGGTGTCAAACTGGTGGCCTGTGGGCCGGATGCACCCTGTGGGCCGGATGCACCCTGTGGGGTGGCTGCCTTTGCAGAGCAGCCACCCCTGCTCTGCAAAGGCAAAAAATGTCACAATACATCACGATTTGTCACATGACATGGTCAAGTTTGACACCCATGCTCTGGAGTCTTGTTATTACCCCCTGATGGGTAAACAGTCCTGCCCATATTTTGCAGTATGTATAAACAAGATATTGGGCCCCAACTTCCCACTTTGCTGCTGTCTTGACAGCTGATTAATGTCCAGAGCAGTGATTCTCAACCTCAGCAACTTTCAGATGTGTGGACTTCTTATAAGAAGCTATGAGAAACACTGGTCCAGAGAATCATCTTATCAGTGACTACCAGGAACTTCAAGCATCCCCAGTCTTTTTAAACAGCGTTGTTGATAGACTAAGAAAAAAACAGCTTAAATAGACAGGCAATAATGGAAATTGGCGATTGCATTCTCACTTAGTTGTATCAAAATCTTTGCCCCACATCCTCCAATGACTATGCAGGATTTCTTTTCTTCTTTCATCAATGAAAAAATGCCCTTCTGTGTTTGGAAACTACAGCGATTTTCCAATCTCTGCACAATTCTTTTGAGCTTCCTTGAGAAAATATTGGTTTTATCAATGTTCTTAATTAATGTTTAGCTGCTAATTTAAAAGGCCTCAGGGCACCGAGTCAAGAGCAAAAGAAATCTTGCTGGGTGTGAACAATTCCTGGCTGTTAATGATTTGGATGTCAAGATGTGTGCAATAGCAAAGGATAGCTAATGCCCCCTCTAAGCTGGCTGAGCAGCGGCTTCTGCTCCTTGTGAGCGCAGTAAGTCTCTGCTGGGATCAATTTACTTCTTCATTCAAGCCACACAAAAGAATTTGTCAATGGCTCAAGAGGTGACGTCAGTTCACATCGGCTGCAGAAAGTGAGGAAGAGAACAGTCCTGTAACTAGGGAAAGGACTGGCCTTGCCAATTCTAATGTTTCCATCCAAAATGGCAGGCTCCTTTTCATTAAGAAAATATTTTTTAGAAACACTTAATGATTTCCCAGTCTTTGCACTGCATATTGGTGGATACAAGGTATTTCACAGCCAGTACTGGGAAGACAAATATTTTCTTCCTGCTTTTCTTATTGCTTTGGATTTTAATTTTTTGATCCCACAGCCAAAAGCAGTCTCACCCATCAACATATTGTCGGGCCATAGCAGAGGCTGCCCCGGTTACCTGTTCTGAAGGCGCCCCGACTCTCCAGGCGCGCGTCTCGACTGCCCGACATTCAGCTGATTGGCGGGCATGCGCAGAAGACGCTCCAACAGCCAGCTGGCCTCGCTGGCTCTGCACATGTGCGGACGACGGCCAGGATACTACAGCACACGCGCAGACGGTCGGAAGGGCTAGAAATGCCCAGTACCCATGCGCGGACACCGGGATGAATCTAATGACAGTAATTGAAGCATTACAAGCTGCCGAAGCATCAGGAAGCTGTCGAAGCGTCGGGAAGCGTCGGGAGGCGGCAACTGAAGGCTAGCATAATCGGGATGGATGACCATATATGGGAAACTAGGTGGTCCGGCAGAGGGTGGAGGTGCATGGGTGTTAGCGTGGTTGTGGGCTAGGCGGGGTCTCTTTGAATTGTATAAAAGAACCATGACTGTAATGGTTGTTAGTGCTGACTTTAAACCATTATTTTTCTGTAATAAAGTTGAAGTTCTTCGTTCCTGACGTGGTGACTCTGTGTCTGTTGGTTGTGAAGTCAAGACGAGGCAACACATATGCTTCAAGGAGTCCTTTCTCACAACAAGAAACTTACTAGTTACTATCCTGCACAACAAGAAACTTACTAGCTACTATCCTGCTCAGTTTGCATTGAACAAGAAGACTATCCTTGGAGCTTTTCTGGGCACCCATTGTACTGCCAATCAATCACTTTTCAACAATGGCACTCTATCTGCCGGAAAGTACCCATCACTGTTTGCTTGAGCAACCAGCTGTTTTTGTTTTCAGGGATCCTTCTGAAAGGATAAGACTATTGGTCAGCAGGCACTGGCATTCCATGATAGACAGGCAGTGCCAGGCAAGAATATATAGGTATCTCTGAAGAATCTCTATGAGATATGTTCATCCATCTGAGATGACAGGTTCATTTTGCCTCTCACGAAGACCAAATCTATAGATGAGTTAAATCTTAACATTGCTGGACACTACAATTTGAAATAATAAATCACTCAAATGTTACACAAATTTGTATTTCACAGAAATATGTCCAATGTCAATCAGCAGGATTTCTAAGAAAAGATCACATTTTCATTTGTAATGAGGAATTTAGGAATTGTGAAAGATGTGTTAAGGTTCCATAAACCAGCCACCCGGCATCCTCCCTGATTTTTTTTTTTAAATTATTTAAATTATCACTTCAGAGATATTTTGGGAAAGCTTTGGGTAAAACTAAGATCCACAGGAAAGAAAGAAAAAGAACTGGAGAATGTTAAGTCAATTTCAAATAGAACATCCTCATATTTGCTCTGAAGCTTCATTAATAAAAAAATATTTTCACAATTACTTTTGGATAGTTTGCAATTGAAATATATCATTAATTGAGGGAAAATAAATATTAGTTGTAGGCTTTCTTTCTAATGCAAAGTGCGAAGCTTTATTTGATTTTTTTTTTATTCCCAAGGTATGAAGGTTGTGAATTTTAAAAAGTATTTTTGTTTTGGGCTTCCGGTTAGGCATCATAGTGTAACAGGTTCAGGAAGATGGGGCTCTGTCTTCCACGTTCGATTTCGCCCTGCTGAGGACTCTAAAAAGGGTTGAAAGTCACCCCAGAGAGGCAGCGAAGAAGGAGGGGACCCTTGTTGATCACATTTGTGTGGCCAGTCAGAAGCTGCTGACAACCGAAGAAAATAAGCACTAATAAGCAACTTTTGAGGAACGTGGCTGGAACTGGAGACTTTATCTTCTCTTTATGACTTTAAGACTTTTTCCTGGAAAAAACTGCCCAAAGCAAAGAATCCCCCCGATGAGAGAGAAAGGGGGAATTTTCGCCCCATTCCCTCAGGAAAAGAAAAGCGGCGAACTAATTGCTTGGGGGAAAACAGAGAAAATTACAAGATTAATTTTGAATAAATACAGATATATAGCTTTGAAATTTGGGGACCAAAAGTGCTTTTGAGACTTTTTTAGAAAAGAGACTTGAAAAGCTTGCAATAAAAGTTTGGATTTAAAAAGCTGGAAGATTGCATCAACAACATCTAGTGGCAAACCATGGCATTACAATTTATTATGTTTAAAGCAAACTTGGCTTGAAGTCCAAACTCAAATAAGACTTTTGTTATCCTTGAAAACTTTCACTTTTAAAAGTTGCAGCTGGGAAAGGGGAAAAAACCCCTTCAGTTACTTTTCTGTGTGGCAGAGACAATAAACTATTTTGAATCTGTCCTGCCTGGATTACAAATACAAATACTGACTTTTAGAGCTATGTCATGGAGCTATTTCCCTATAGAAGAAACATGCATTACTGATTGAGATGATAGAATACTTTGGATTATAAACCTTTGATTGATTGATTAACAACTTTTAATTGCTTTTTTCTCTCTGGATAGAAAGGATATGTTTTTCATTGGACACAAAAACTTGAATTTTGCTTACATTTGTTTAGGGGAGCCTTAAGGATGGACTGATAGGCTGGCTCAATAATTTGGAGTTCAAATGACAATTGACTGAAACTTTTTAAATCCCTAAATAGATTGGAATATAAACACCACATATAAAAACAAAATGGATATTCCATACTTAGCCTTAAATGGTAAAAAACATCCCTAACACTTGTCTTCAAAGCCCCCAGCTTGATATACCAACAAGAAAATTTTGATGAATCTCAGAAAGAAATTCTATGTTGAAATCAATACAAGAGACAATTGCCTTAGCTCATGATGAGACTAAAAATAATGCAAAGGAGATAAAAGAACAATTTTCTAATCTAAACCTACAAATTCAGAAAATGACTACAAAGAAGGAACTAGTAACTCAGAAAATAGAAGAAAAATTAGAGGAAGCGCATCCAAAGATGGAGGACCTAAAGGAAGGAATCAACAGACAGACTCAGACAAATGAAGAATTAGAAGACGTAGCGATAATACTGGAAAAGAAAAAATATCTTACTCATCATGATCTCAGAACACATTTGACGATAAGGAAGAAGAACTGATTGAACGGAAGATAAAGCTATTAGGAGAATTGTGGAAAATTGGAGAAGGAGGGAGGCTGTTTAATGAATATAAATTGGCTGATCATTCTTCCAAAAATACTTTAATCAAATTGTCTTTCTTATTCCAAACAATATACACAAAAATAGAAGAACCCTCTGATGATTCAAATGCTTTGACTTGGAAAGTTAGTTGGCAAAGGAAGAAAGCTGGAGTAAGACTGAAGAAAATAGAGATTTTGACCCAGTAGATGGAATATTATATTATTAAATAGATGTTTGAACATGGCTAAGAGAATAGATAATTTTTGGAAATAAAAGTATTATTATAACTAGAAAGATAGGATCTGCAACTAGAATACTATATTTTGGTATGAGAAGGGAAATATGAAAATGCTAAGAGGGTCTGAATATGGGAAGTTTTTGGTTACCCAAATATAATTTGTTATGAGAAAATTATAAGCTATAGAAAGACTTTGAACATTGATGGGAAATCAAAATTTTAAAAAAGTAGGAAAAACAGGATATTGATTGAACAAATAGATTTTAAGTGCAAATGCAGTTGAGATGTTTTGATTAGAAAAGATATTTTAAACTGATACTATTAATATGTATAATATTAGAAAAATGTGATAAAGATGTTGATATTCAATTGTATATGTATTAACAGCAATAAGAATTGCATTTGCCTAGTGTGGAAAAATTTGTACCACCGGAAGAAGAGAGGAAGCACTGGATGGTGTAGTATTGGATCTACAGTAGATTGAGGAAATGAATATGTACCACTGAATTACTAATGGACTCAGACAACATGTTGTTTATTAAGTACTTACGATTGCAAAACTAGAAAATTAATAAAATATTTTTTTAAAAAGTATTTTTGTTCTTTTCTCATAATCTTATGAATTGGATTGGATTGATTGATTGAACTCAGAATCGTCTAACCAAGCTGAGTTATAGACTATTTCAAGACTCCCCAAAGGAGGCTCTTCCTTAGACAATGTAAATTTAAGTTCTCTTTTGACAGTATAATTTACAACAGGCAAATACTTAATCCATTCATAATTTAAATGAAAAATTAGAGAGCTCATCAAACCCTACTTGACCATATTGATTTTGCTTCACACCCAATGATATCCATATCCAACTAAACTATGGAATGTTCTATCATAAGGTGCAGTGACGGCCACCAGCCTAAAAGAACTCATAAAAAACTCCCACAAAAAAACTAGGAAAATTCATGAGACATAATGCTTTACCAAAAGGTTCTAGTCGTGATGGCTATATACCAGGGCTGTCAAACTCAATTTCTTTGAGGGCCACATCAGCATTGCAGTTGCCCTCGGGGGGCCAGGAGGGTGTGGCCAGGGTGAGTGCGGCCTACTGGGTGGGCATGGCCAGCTCTACATCGTTTGCATTAAGGGTGCCTGTGGGGGCCTTGGCAGGAGTGGGACAGATCTGAGGGTCTCTGGCAGAAGGGGGTGGGATCGGGGCAAGCGCCAAGGTATGGTCCATTTCTTCATTCCTCACAATGGGTGACACCTCCCCAGCATGCACCCAGGGGACGGGGCCGATGCGGCAGGGGCTGGTTCCTCGCTGTTTGCAGACGGCCTTGTGGAGCTAAGACTGAATGCGTTTCAGCATAGATGACCACCACAAAATTGTACAGTGGCTCCTGGCTGGCCTGGGCCAGGGCCAAGGCAGCGAGGGCCGTTCCCTCACTGTTTCCAGGATGGCTTCGTGGGCCACATGAAACCATTTTGCAGGCCGCATCCGGCCCCCAGGCCTTGTGTTTGACATGTCTGCTATATACCATTGTCAGAACAAATATAATCTTACAATATTTTCTAGGGAGCATGAGTAGCAGAGTACCTTTTCTTTCATACCTTACTTGTGGGCTTCCTACAAGCATCCAATTGGCTTCAGTAAGAATCTGGATTCTGCCTATATAATAGAGCCCTCTCTTTTGATCTGGCAGAATTCTTCTTAGGCCTAGGGGTTTCAAAAGATACTACATGTCAAATTGCAATAGTTGGTGAATATTTAATATATTCATAATTAAAATAAAAAATTAAAACAGCTCATCAAATGCTACTTATTAACATTGTTTTTGCTTCAGATCCAATAGTTACTGCAATCCAAGCATGTCAACAGTACTAGCATAACGAAAATAAAGACCTGTTTAATATCAAATAGCAAAATAACCATATGAAACTCTTTGAATATCCTTCATTACATTCATATTGAATGATCAGAGTGACTTGAGATCAAATACTCTTGGACAAATTTCAGTGTTCACTTGGGAGTAATAACTAAGCATGTTTGTAGTGTTTCCAGGGCTTTTTTTTTTTTTGGTCATAGAATGCCCAGAACGGAATTCCAGCACCTTTTTTGGATGGAACCTTGTAGGGTAGGTAAGGCGGGTTGTATGACGTGTGTGAATTCTGGCACCTTTTTTTTTTTTTTTTTACAAAAAAAGCACTGAGTGTTTCTATGCATTTTAGATAGAAGTAAGCAAGCTATGTTATAACAATTAAATAAATTTAGATGAGGAAATTCAAATACAATGTGGTAAATTTAAAGATTGTGAGGGTTCATCTGGCTGAACCAATAGCAAATAGAGGTCAGGGGAGATTAAAGTTGGCACACAGGATTAACAAAAAAGAAAGCATTCATTCATTCATTCATTCATTCAATTTCTATAGAAAAGAATGTTATGCTGGAATGTAAACTATATGGATCTCTCGTTACAGAAAAGGCCAGTGTGACAAAGTGACACCTTGACTCTTGACGTAGATTTGACTTGATGTAATGTTTCCAACTGCTCCAACCTTTTAAAAAACTGCAGAACAGATCTTGGCTGGGTGTACCTTGTATGGTGTAATGCTAATATTCTAAAGTACCCCTGATTATAACCTGACACTAATACTTCATTTCTTCTTGGAAATAAATGAACTACTCATATGACATTGGGAGATGGAGATGCTTCGTATCAGGGCAGCCATTAGAAGGGCCATTGCCTCTAGGAAAAGGATAGAAAAGAATATGGTTTTCTAATTTTTGTTGCTTAAAAATAAAAAGACTAATCTGTCCCATTTCTTAGTTAATGGTGCAAAACAGTAAGTCCCCGTGTTTATTTCCTCTATCCAATTTCTTCAGGCCAGTAACATATTGCTCTACATGTTAAGTATTAAACTGCCATTCTGGTCCCACAACCACCTTCACTAGGTGAAAGGGAGGCTGGTAATGAATTGATTAGGATGCTAAATTTAAAAGAGCATAAATCCACCATGCACAGGGTTAAATTAGCTCCACTCAATCAGTCACAGTAGGGGATCACCTACACTCAAATTTTGCATACTTAGTAAATTGCCAAGGAAACAGCAAACATCTCTGTGTAGATCTCATTGACAAAGTCAGACAGAGAAAAGACACTACCCAAGCACCAATTGCCTGCAGCGATCAAGCCAGGTCTACTTGACTGGTCAGTGGAGAAATGGCGAGTCCGGAAGCCAAGCCAATATGTGCCTAATGTAGGGGATGGTGGGATAGCAGGTACTTTTTGGAGAAAGTTTGTGGGGTTTCTGTATTCCTAAAATGATTTTTTTTGATGTGTTAGGGAGCTGCCAGAATCACAGTATGGAAATTGGACTGAGTTTACACATATTGCCTAAAATAGAATAAGAGCCAAGAACGAGAGAGAGAGAGAGAGAGAGAGAGAGAGAGAGAGAGAGAGAGAGAGAGAGAGAGAGAGAGAGAGAGAGAGAGAGAGAGAGAGAGAGAGAGAGAAGACAGAGATATGTCTTCCAATGTAAATTATGTGGGATTGACCTTTGGAGTCAGGAGAAAGCCCTGCAGACTAGATAGTGGTCAGAGGCAAAGAAGGAATGGGAGCATAGCAAACTTCTATGAATCCCAATGATGGGATTCAGCCAGTTCGAACCACTTCGGCAGAACCGATAGCTAATTTTTTGTTGCCCAGGCCCAGAATTAACTTACGGAAGTGGTATCCACACAGAGAACCTTACAATAAAATTAGAGCTAGTATTTCTCGGTGTGCTTCTTGAGTACCTCACAAGGCTGACACTTGTTGATCCACATCAGGGAACTGGAAGACATTCCATTCTAGCAGTGATACATTTGAGAGCTTTCTCTTTTCAGACATTCTCTATTTTAGAAAATCACAATAAGTGGGCAAATAACAATGAGAAGAGTGAAAGAGGAATTCAGCCAAAACACCTAGTCTTTCTAAGGAGGGTTCCTCTAAAAGAGTATATTATTGTTTCAGAACTATTGTTTGAGAACCATTATCCACCCAAGCAGCCTTGAAATAATTGTTTAAAGTTGAGTGGGAAATCCAAACTCTAAGGCTGAATGGAGTCTCCAATTCTCTTGTTTTTCCTGCAGCCCTTTGATTCCCTTCATACCAAATCCAGTGGACATTGATAGCAGATGTCCAATGATTTTGAGGTAAGAAGCTTAACAACAGTAATGTAAGCCTTAAAATACGTATTATCACTGACAAGAAAAAGAAAACAAATTTTCTCTCCCTAAACTCTGGAAAGGTTTGGAAACAAACAAAAACCCATATCTCTCCAACCTTCTCCCTCTTAAGAAAATATTAAATTCTGCTTCCATCCTTCCAGATGTGGTCTGCTCAATTTTAAAACCAGAGATTGATCAAATTTTACTTAAGCAAGACATTCATTCTAATACCAATTGAACTTTGGAAATCCCAAAACAGCTACTTCCCTCCAATTGCTTCCTTCCTATCGGCAGCTCTGAAACTTCTTGATGGATCTGTACTTTTTTTCCTCTGAGGCAGCACAAAGCTTTAGAAAGAATTCCCATTATTCAGCCTGATTATTTTTAAAGACAGTGATAGAATTTCAGCTTTTCTGATTTCACTCTTTTGGAAACAGTTCTATATAAAGCCAAGGAATGTCAAAGGAGCCAAAGGAGACTTGGAATAGGATGTCATTTTCCCCCCATTGCACAGTCAGGCTGGAGAGACCCATTGGGTGACATTGACCCAGGAAATGCACACACACTCATGAATCTGTTTGGTCCTTTACGATGCCTTTTCTCTTAGGAATAATGCCAATGGAAACTTATGTTGTGAAGCAGCTGATTTGAATATGATCCAATAACCTACCAAATGTGAGTTATATCTCCCAGTACCAAAGAAAGATGGTAGGAAACACTGTTCCAGCCACTGAACCATAGCTTTGATATCACATGTGAGTAAAATTCTCTTGAAGATAATCCAGCAACATTTGAATCCAGCTGTCAATAGGGAACTATCTGATGCACAAGCAGGATTTTGGAAAGGAAGTGGAACACGTGATCATATTGCTAATCTACGCTGGATGGTGGAAAAAGACCTCTGCATTTGCTTGATTGACTATACAAAAGTCTTCGACTGTGTTAACCAGTGTTTTTTTTCTTTAAAAAAAAAGGTGCCGGAACTCACACACGTCATACAACTTGCCTTGCCTACCCTACAAGGTTCCATCCAAAAAAGGTGCCAGAACTCCATTCTGGGCGTTCTATGACAAAAAAAGCCCTGGTGTTAACCATGACAAGCTCTGGAACCTCACCAAAAATATGACTCAAAGCCAAGATCACCAGAGGCTCTCATATTTTGGGCATGGAAAGTGCTGATTCCATTGAGTGGCCAAGGGTCAGACATAACTAAATGGTGATGACAACGATGACAACAGCATAGGCATCTGCAAAACTCACTGACTTATGAGTAGAACTTTCTGGAGAACTCTGGAATATTTCATTCCTCCTCTCAATCATGCAGAACCTCTTCCAGGACACAGTTGGACAATATCCAGAAGTAGGCTTGTAAAAGTTCATAGGGATGGAAGCTTCTATGAACTGAAAGCAGTTGAGAAGGCTGGGCAAACTTAGACCTACTTAAATTCAGAAGGATGTGCATTAATGCACATTTACAGCTAAGCAGTACTCAGTATTTTCTGGGTTAAAGATTTTACTTGGAATTTGAGGGCCACACTCCAAAACAGACAATTACTTTTTATTTCATTTTCATTAAAAAATAACTTTTTCATATGAAAATCAGACTGGAGAATTATCATATGAACTATAGCTGACTTTAATTAAAAATCCATTATAGTTCATGTGATGATTCTCCAGTCTTTATTGAAATATTGTCCTTTTCTGGCCTATTACAAGTTCTAATCTGATAACTACTTTTGGAGGTTTCTAAAGGGCATATTTTGGAAATCCTGGGGTAATCTCAAATTGGGTGCCTCTTTTTAGGTAATTGTTTTTCTTATTTAATGTAGTAGGGCTGTATTGCTATTATTCTTCTCACGTTCTCATCTTCTCATCTTTCCTACTACCTTCTTCTATTGGCATCTTATGATTTAGCATTTGTTTGTATCTTATGATTTATGATTGTATCTTATGATTTGTGATCTATGACTTATCACTTTGTTGTTTATATATACACTGAGAACCTATGCACCAGAGACAAATTCCTTGTGTGTCCAATCATATTTGGCCAATAAAGAATATTCCTATAGTATTATCATGGCAATTGGCAGCATTTAGCGAACACCTTGAAAAAGGTAAGCCTGGTTTGATTTGGTAACTACCGGGATGAGGAAACTTTGTGAAACACTGTGGAGTAGGATATTAAAAAAAAAAATCCAGAAAAAGACGATAAAAAACATAGACAATAAGGGAGACAATCGTGAGAGAAATATACAAGAACCATTACATGAGCAAGAAGGGCTAGAACATCCTGTAAATTCTGAGAAGCAAAATAGCCTTCAGAAGCAAGGCAGGTTCCTCTCTGATTCACAGAATTATAAGGAGGAGAAGGGAGAGCACAATCAAGTTGCAAGATCCTATTTTTACACTCAATCTCTAGAGCAGGGGTGTCAAACTTAATTTCACTGAGGGCCGCATCAGCATTGCAGTTGCCCTTAGGGAGCCGGGTGGGTGTGGCCAGAGTAGGTGCAGCCTACTGGGTGGGTGTGGATGGAGTGGGTGTGGCCTACTGGGTGGGCGTGGCCAGTCCTACATCATTTGCATCAAGGGTGCCTGTGGGGCCTGGGCAGGAGTGGGACAGATCTGAGGGTCTCTGGCAGAAGGGGGTGGGACCGGGGCAAATGCCAAGGCATGGTCCACCAGGGCAAGTGCCAAGATGGCCACCACAAAATTGTACATTGGCTCCCGGCTGGCCTGGGCCAGGGCCAAGGCAGTGGGGGCCTTTCCCTCACTGTTTCCAGGATGGCTTCATGGGCCACATGAAACCACTTCGCAGGCCGCATCCGGCCCCCAGGCCTTGTGTTTGACATGTCTGCTGTAGAAAGTATAGTTCTACTCTTCCTGTGGAGTTGATTTTCTGGTCTGGCCTACCTAGGGGGTGCTGACCAAAATCCACTTTCACATTGTCACCAACAAAACAACACATTGATGTCCATGTGTTCATCAGAAGTTTAGCCCAAAGAAGTCTTTCCTTTTCCCTACTGATTCAATGTAGATATATATAGCCATCCTGTGAAACATCTTTCTCAGAACTGGTCAGAACCAGAATTCTCAATTAGCACAAAACTTGCAGTCTTTGACTTCATTGGCTGGGAATTCTGGAAATTGTAGTTCCAACATTTCTGGAAGGCAATGGCCTGGAGGGGGATGCTATACTCTTAGTGTTAGCTGCCATAGCTTCTCCCCAAATGAGGACTTAAGAGAAGGGTTGGCAATCTTCTGCTGGATCATCTTTCTCTCTATTTACAATTTCAATGGTTTCCTGAGAAAAAGGAGTGACGATTAAATAAATGTAAGGCTATAACATTGATAAGCTGAGAAGCTACCCTTCACATTTTATTTCAGCTGCAAAGTGGCAATGTATAATCCCAGGCTTGTGCTGTCCTCTGTCTCAGCTGCAATGCAAGAATAATAATATAGTCAGGTAATATATGCAAAGCCTTTTGAATTCACCAAAGACATGGAATACATGTTAACAGCGCTGTTCCGTTTGGTTCGGTGGGGCTTATTTCTATGTGGATATTCATAGAATTGCAGCCCCCAAATTGTTCACTAATGAACAATTGAAATGTGGTCAAGGTGCTCTGTGACATATTGCGGTGACCTCAATAGACCATTGAGATTCCAGGAATCAGCATGCCTTAAATGCTAAAAACAAAAAAGATGGGCGTAGAAACTATAGCAACACAAAAAACAGCCACACAAAGTAGAGAGAAGTGATAATGCTCAAGAAGCAGGTGTTGATTTGAAGTTTGTCTGAACTAGAGATTTGATTCGCAAAGGGTCAGTTCAAATAGGGAGGGGTAAGGTGAAATGGGGAGATGGAAAAGATGTGATTCAAAGTACAAAATTGGTTTTCAACCTCAGAAGCAGTTATTGTTGTCACTGAAGCAGTAATGGCTTTTTGCTTCTTTTCCCCTGTGCCCCACTGCAGCCAGGACAATCACCTCCTTTTCTTTTTGTAATTATTTTATTGGAGTTTACAAATACAAAGATAAAAGACTAATAAAACTAAGGAAAATATAAAAAAGAAAGAAAAAAATGAAGTGCAAAGAGATAGAAAAAGAAAAAAAGATATATTTGAGATTACTCCCCCATTTCTCCAGGCAAGTATAAACAACTTCTGTAACTTAACACCTTTTCTAATATTACAATAAAAAAACTCTTCGTCCCGTATCACATCCCTTATCAATAATCAAATTATAAAAAAAACATCATTCCATCCTAATCAGCAAAAGTTTATTAAGAGCTACCAGAAATAATGGCATGTATATTTTAATATTAATATAATCAATCCATTTTATATTCTAATATATCACTTTCTCTAAGAAATAAAGCAAAAGTATTCCCTCCACATTTATAAACAGATCTTTAAACCTAAAAGAAGTTCCATTAACAGCTATCAGAAACTACACTCTATATATACTGCTCAAAAAAATAAAGGGAACACAAACGTATAGGATTCTATACATTTGTGTTCCCTTTATTTTTGTGAGCAGTATATATTAGCTCTAATCAAATAAGCCCACTTTGAATTCCTTTACCTTTTTTGAACTTTAATCCTATTAAATAATGCCCCACAAGATATATATATATATATATTCAATGCCAATAAACCAGGTAGATGGTTGGCTTACAGGATAAAGAAACATAACAATAAAAAGAGGATTAACAAACTATACAATGAAAAAGGAGAGATGGTTTACCAGAATGAAAGGAAGAAAATGGTGGCCTATGAGTTTTATAAGAATTTATATGAGGATGTAGAACGGAAAAACAAGGATGACATATTAAAATATTTACAATTAGCTGATCTACCAAAAGTTCCAGAGGAGTCTAAAAATATGTTAAACAAAGAGATAACACCTTTGGAACTATTTGAGGCAATCAAGAAACAAAAAAATAATAAAGCCCCAGGTCTGGATGGTTTACCAACAGAAATATACAAAATAATGCAAGAATCTCTAAGTCCAGTGTTAATAGACCTATTTAATGAGGTTCTGAAGTATGCAAAGATTCCGATCTCAAGGGAAGAAGCAACTATCACTTTGATCCCCAAGGACAACTCAGATTTGGCATTCATTAAAAATTACAGGCCCATTTCATTATTAAATTCGGACTATAAAATTTTCATGGCCATAATGGTTAAACGTCTTGAAAGATGCTTAGTAAAATTCATACATATGGATCAAAATGGTTTTCTATCTAAAAGATATATAAGAAATAATGTTAGGATTATATTGGATGTATTGGAATAATACGGTCCACAATGAAAAACAAATGGGACTAATCTTTCTTGACGCACAAAAGGCATTTGATAATGTGAAATGGGACTTTATGTTAAATCAATTGGAATACATGGACTTTGGGGAGAATTTCATAAACATGTTCAAAGCGATTTACTCCAAACAGGTAGCTAAAGTGATAATTAATGGAGAAACTACAAAAAACTTCCAAATTCAAAAAGGCACAAGGCAAGGTTGCCCACTATCTCCCCTACTGTTTATACTATCCCTGGAGGTACTAAATAGAATAATTCAGAAGGATGAGTATATTAAAGGTTTAGAGATTAAGAGAGAAATTTTTAAATTGCAAGCTTTTGCTGATGATCTTGTTTTCATACTCGAAGAACCTTTACAATCAGGGACAAGGCTAATGGAAGTAGTGGCTGAATATGGTGAAATGGCAAGCCTAAAGATAAATAAGGAAAAAAACAAAATACTTGTGAAGAATATGATTAGATCACAGAAAAACAAACTAGCTGATAAATTAGGTATTCAGATCACAAAGAAAATAAGATACTTAGGATACATCTAGCTAGGTATGTAACAATTAAAAGAGACAATTATGATAAATTAATGGATCAGATTAAAACAGACTTGGACACCTGGACAAATCTTCAGCTTTCTTTCATGGGTAGAATTGCCATAATTAAAATGAGCATATTACCTAAAATATTATTTCTATTTCAATGTATACCAATTAGATTAGAAAAAGAATTCTTTCGAAATTTTAACCAAACCATACTTAAATTCATTTGACAAGGGAAAAAACCAAGGATTAAATTAAAATTATTACAGGATGTTAAGGAAAGGAGGAGTCTCGGCCTCCCCAATCTGGAAAAATACTATCAATCTACAATTCTACTGTGGGTGCGGGATTGGATTCGACTGGAAAATCGGAGATTATTAAAACTGGAAGGTCGTGACATGCAGACGGGATGGCATGCCATGTTGTAGGATGAGAAGCATAAAGTTCACCAGTACTTCCGGAGACACTACATCAGACGGGCACTAATAGATGTATGGATCAAAATTCGATGACAGAACTACAGGCAGGTCCCCAATTGGATCTCAACATTAGAAATGTACATACACTCAAGGTTTATTCAGTTGGGGAAAGTAATAACCTATAAAAACATACTAGACGAGAGAGGAGAATTAAAATCAAGGAAGAATCTCCAAGATGCAGGGATAGAATTAGAATGGTGGGCATACCTCCAACTACAAGCAAGATATAGGCAAGATAAAAAAGAGTGGGGTATAAAGATAGAACCGACAGAACTAGATAAAATTTTATTAGGTCCCGAGGATAAAATGATTTTAAAAATATATCATTTTCTTTTAGATCAGACAATGTATGAAGAACAGATTAAGGAGACCATGTTAATTTGGAGTAGGGATTTTGGTTTTAGTGTCGACCTACATATTTGGCAAGAACTGTGGGAAAGGAATAGGAAACTCACTTTAGCTACCTCATATAAGGAAAGTCTTTACAAGATGTTCTATAGATGGTATTTCCCACCCATAAGGTTAGCCAAAATGGGTTCAAACATTTTACCCCTATGCTGGAAATGTAAAACAGCATTAGGTTCATACTACTATATGTGGTGGGAATGCCCAAAGATCCGTGAGTATTGGAACAGGACACGAAACTGGTTGAGGGATATATTAACACTGGACTTAGAGTTAAAACCTGAACTCTTCTTGTTGTGAATAATGACAGAAAAATACGACAAGGGAACAATCTACCTGCTGCTACACATCCTGACTGCAGCTAGGCTTGCTTTAGCGCAAAAATGGAAGAGCAAGGAAATTCCCACAGAAGAAGAGTTAATACATAAAATATTAGCATGTGCAGAAATGGACAGACTCACAATGATATTAAAAGATAAATGTGGATCAGTTTATTATGAAACCTGGGATAAATTTTACCGCTGGAAGAATTTGAAGAAGACAGTCAGGATTAAAGATGAATAAGATAGAAATATATGTTATTTTAAAACAAGTATTGTATATAAAACTTAGATGTATATGTAGAGATGAAGAATTGATTGTAAAAAGTGGAATAATCTGATAAGAATGTATATACTGGAATGTCACGTCAGATCCAATATTTGTTTGTTTTTAATTGTATTATAAATAAAATTTGTAAAAAAAAAGATATATATATTTTCAGATCCACAGCATTTTTTTCCATATCATTTATATAAGGTAGTGTTTTTTTAAAAAATCCAAATCCATATTCCAATCAGCATCAGTCCCTGTTTTAGGCAATAAAATCAGATAATCTTGTAATTTCTGAGTACATAGTTCCCAAACAATCTTAATTTCTTCTATAGTCAAATTGTACTATATTGCTCCATTGTATTAATGAGTCACGTCTCCTTTAATTGTGATCCTTTGTTGCTTCTGGCTCCCTCTAGTCAACTTTCAAAGTCCCCTCTTATCATCTGTTTATTTTCCAATCCACAAAACTTTGCCACTGGAGGATTTCTTACAGTTAATTTCAAAATCTTCATATATTCTTTTATAAAATGTTAAAGGTCCCACAGGAAATTTTCTTTCAAGTCCATCTAGTCTCTTAACTTTCCAAAATCAACATTCTAGTCCTCTTTTACTGTTTCTCAAAAAATCAAACTTTTTCTTTTCAGTCCTTACCCTTACATGAAAGTTCTTTAACCCAGGGCAGAAGGAAATTCTCCTGGTGCAATGAATCCTGCCCTTCAGAAGTTTTTATCAGATAGAAAAGAAATCATGAGCAGCTTTAGAAACGGGTAAACTCAATGCCCAATTGGAAAGTGCCAAACCACAGCTTAGGCAAGATGGTTTTCCTCCTGGCTCCCAAAACTCTCAAATCCACTGGAGACTGCTGAATTTACCATCTCTTCACTGGAACATTCTGCAGAGAACAAACATGGCTGACCCTTGTCCTTTCTTTAATCTGGAGAGAAGTACCGAGATGTTGATCCATTCACCAGCTTCTCTTTGTGCCAAGGTTTTCACAGAGCCTTCTTCAGTTTATCACTGCTGTCCCTGTCACCTCCTAGGGCCAGATGGGAAATGTGGGATTCCCCCAGAAGCTACAGCTCAGATGGTATGGGGAAGGATGCCGAAAGCTGCAGTTCACCAATTAGACCAGTGATTCTCAACCTTTCTAATGCCGTGACCCCATAATACAGTTCCCCATGTTGTGGTGACCCCCAAGTGGGTGTGGCCACCAATAAGAGGGAGTAGGACAGCTAGGGAAAAGGGGAAAATGGCAGACAGCATGGTTTGGTGACCCCCGTGAAATGGTCATTTGACCCCAAATGGGGTCCCGACCCACAGGTTGAGAACCGCTGAATTAGACAGACATCTGTTCTACAGGGATCTAAGCGTAATCCATCCAGCGAATGGTGCTTCCATTACACCATGTCAAAGGAAAAATCTTTTGTGCATTTGATCTTCCCTGCAGTGATTTTTGGAAGTTGCAAGGGAAATCAAGGAAGGAAGGGCAAATATGGTCCTATGAGAAATTTTGCAATCACTGGCCGGGACAGGAAAAGTCACAAAGAACTGATCCCTTCATAACTTTGAGAAACTTTGGGATCTATAGAATGGACAAAATAGCTTCCCCTCTATTTCATTCTTGAAAATGACACAGCATTTTTTTTTCTCTCGGCTCTGAAAATGATTTATTAATATGACCAACCTGTCTTTAGCTGGCTTTTACTCTTCTGCCCCATTGCGTGTCCTCATTTTTCATGATTCTTGGTCATGCAATTAAAGGTAGACGTGATTCCTTTACATTCCATATAAGCAATACAGCTCCACCTTCATCTAGGCGAGGGGGCTGGCCTCGGCCTTAGTGTTATGATGCCACTTGCCTTGTTGAGATGTCACAGTGTCAAAGTTTGGCTGATCCATGTCCTTTGCTTCGCCCTGAGGGCCTTGTCCATCTCCTGCAACTTCTGGAATAGTCCCAGAAACAATCCAGCATCCTCAGTTGCTTCTTTAGAAGCAGGGAGGCGGTGCTGCTTCACAAAGCTTCAAAGGATACTTCTTTTGAAATGTTATCAAAGCAAAGGAGTCCTTCAGACTCCCAAAGGTGCTTTTTCAAAAGGCAACTGAATTTTCTTTGTTTCTCCTCGAAGACATTTCACTTCTCATCCAAGAAGCTTCTTCATTTCTGACTGGATGAGAAGAGAAATGCCTTCAAGGAAAAACCAAAAAAGTCCAGTTGCCTTTTGAAAAAAAACATCTTTGGGACAACCGTGACCTGGATGACTGAGAATCTCCATAGACATTAAGCACTTCAAAGCTTTTTAGGCTTATTCCTTGCAATGTTTGACAAAGAATTCTCGCACATGGCTCTTCTATCAAGGATTGGGCGTGGCTAAAAATTGGAACTTGGTTTTTTTTTTTTTTTTAGAAATTCAACAGGATGTAAGCCACTTTGAGAGAAATTTGGAATTATTATCTCTTGGTAAAAAGTCTTCATTTAGAAAAGAAATGATGTTAGAACATTTATAGGCAGAAAAGCTAAGCTGTAATATTTTGCTTGATATTCTAGCAGCTGTAATGTGTTCAGAGGCATGCTGTGTGCATTTATATTTCTACCTTGGCAGACTTCTTTCCTTTTAAATGGAGCTGCTCTAAAAGAGAGATGCAGAAATAATTGCAGGCTAAGTGTGTTGGGACTCATTTTTTCCTTACTGACCTCACACACTGATTTCAAAGAGGCAACTGTAAAGAGCACTTTCCTGTGACTGACTAACCCAGGGCTTTCTCCAACAAAGGCATGACCTACATCAATCACTGGAAGCAAGCCTGCAAGAACAAACATCCATGTCATTTGACAGCTTAATATTTTGAGCAAACAAGCAAGTGCCTGTCTTTTACACAACATTTACTGGTTTATCAGGAAGTTGTACTTGATTTCCCCTGATGTTATTTATGGCAAGGAAGAGACTTTAAGCTCCAGCCTTTAGTAGGCAGCACAGATCTGTCCTTCAGCAAGATCCTGCTTAAGCACACATTGTTGATAGATGGTAGGTATAGGAAGATAGGTTCATTCATTTTAATTTTTTTTTGATTGATTGATTGATTAATTGAGTCAGTCAGTCAGTCAGGATCATCAAATCATTGTCAACTCTTAGCAACCACACAGATATGGGTTTCTCCATGACGATCTACTCCTAAAGTGGTCCATCAGGCCTTCCTTTGATACATGCATTGCTACTGTAAGTGAGTCCATCCATTTTGCTGCTGGTTGTCCTCTTCTTCTCTTCCCTTCTACCTTTCTCAGGATTAGAGACTTCTCTAGAGAGCTACGTCGTCACATAATGTGTCCATATAGGGTAATTTGAGCCTGGTCATTTGTACCTCAAATGACATCTCTGGGTTGATTAAGATTCCTTTACCATGATCTAAAACAGTGGTTCTCAACCTGTGGGTTGGGACCCCATTTGGGGTCGAATGACCATTTCACGGGGGTCACCAAACAACACAGTCTGCCATTTTTCCCCTTTTCCTTAGCTGTGCTACTCCCTTTTATTCTATTGGCTTTTGAAAGCCAATAGAATAGACTCTCTTGAATAGCGTCTAATTCTATTGGCTTTCAAAAGCCAATAGGAATTGTCCAGGCTGTCTCTGCCCTGCTGAGCCCGCCAAAAGTCCCATTCTGCAAACTGTGCTGCAAGTGGTCTGCAGCGAAGGCGAGCTGTCTGGAAGTTTCCACCCCTCCCTGCTGAGCAACTACTAAAAATGTAAGTAAAAGAGGGCCAGGGGTGGGAGGCCGGCGGGCACAGGGAGGGTTGCTGGTGCACATGGGGCCCAGCGGGTGCCTTACCTCCCTTGGGCTGGGCCAGCTGGTGGCCCAGCCAGTGGTCGGCCTGCACCGTCTCTGCCACTTGCCAGCTACGCCTCGGCCAGCGCAGGTGGCGGAACCACGCATGCGCAGCGCTCCAGGGCAGGGAAAGTCCTCGACTTACGACTGGTTGGGTAGTCCTCGACTTACGACCGGTTGGGGGTTGCAGCATTAAAAAGATTGAGAACCACTGATCTAAAATCTCTTCCACATGCCTCCTCTCTTGGGAATCTACTTACCTTTTTATTTTCAACCACTGTCTTGGAATGGCAGGAAAGGTGGTATCAGAAGGATGAAAGGAAAGGGAAAGTTATTTTAGAGTATCTGTGAAAAAAGTCTCCTTTTACATGGATTCCCAGGAATAGTCTCATAGAAAGTTTTGCCTGAAGCAGAGAGAAATAAATTTCAGTTTGCTATTTCCTTATTTATTTATATACTGTAAGCCACTGGCCAGCAAATCAGTAATTGTTGGACATTTCCACAGGCCACTGCTTGCTCTCTCTCAGAGGTAGTTTGAACACAGCCCATGACTGTCTTCCAAACACCAAGATCAAGGAACAACAACAACAAAAAAAAAAAATCACTACCCTCTCCTGAGGTGCCATAAAGTTCTAGAACAAACTCCCTTATCCTCATTCCATACAAAATGGAAAATGGGGGAAAAATGCATGTATCTCCTCAGCCATGTCCTTACTTCAAGTTGTATGCATTTGTTTGATGGTTCACACACCAAAACTGACTGGTTCCCAGCAGGAATTGCTAAAAAGCTGTCGTCACCTTTCCTGGAAGTAAGGAAAGAACTCTTGTAATTGTGGAAATGGGCCACTCACAAAGTGGGTGGCTGCTCCAATCTCCTACAGTGCTGGACAGCTTACAAAATGGTCGAATGAAGGAAATGTTTGTTCCTTAATCTTTTACAGCACCATTATTTCAAATACGTGAAGTTGAGCCAGAAATAAATTGCCTCCATTCTCAAACATAGCCAATTTCTTGGGATCAGAGGAGCACAGCTGCTTCAACCTGGAGCAGAGTTCTTATGCTGAAGCCCTCGTCCTTCTGATAAATGCTGACTATTTAGAGATAATACTTGGAAGTGGGGGAAATATAAGAGAAAACCAAGCTGTAAAGTGAGAGTGAGGGTGGAGATGAGGGTGAGGGTGTGCGTGTGTTTGTGTGTTTCTCTCTCTCTGTCTATGTATGAAAAATTAAAATAGAGCAGGGGAAGGAAGGAAATCCCCACCCCCTTTCATGTACTGTATAGCTCTCTCAGAAAATATTATGATTGTGTAAAATGCAGGCTAGGAATTACCTCTTTTTTTTTGAAGATTTTAGAATCCAGCCATTCTTTACAGTATAGAAATAGTCTTCCTGTAGAAGACACATCCAAAATATGTCAACTTTCTTTATACGGGTGTTTTCAGCACAAAAGGATGAATGCTGCCCAAGGCTGAGATTAAATGTATAATTCAAGATCAACTTTCAACACTATTCAGTCACATCTGAAGTACTTTTTTTAAAATACAATTTTTGAATGTACTGACTAAAACATTATAGTAACTCTTTATAAAACCCCACCAACTAATTCTTCTTCAGAAAATAGATATTTATTGTTATGTCCCGAGCCTTGCAAACGGCTCGGGCGTTTGCAGGCAGTCCCGGGCAGGTGCAAAGCTGCCCGGGACCAGACAGGCTGTCGCCAGCGCCGTGCGCATGCGCGGGTGCTGGCGCGGGAAAAGTATCGCATTTACCCGGGAAACGTCTATATAAGAAGCTGGGAGGTTTTGGGAGCTGCTGAAGCCATCTACTTGTAAGCTGAACGCAGAATAAAGGAAACTGAGAACTTCAACTGCTTCTCGTGTCTGCTTCCCGCCAAGGACTCAACACTGGCGACGAGGATGGGATCGCCTTACACCGCCTGGACAGGAAGAAGTGTAAGCTTACCCAAGTGAGTCCTGAGCGGCGGAACGGCGTCGACTCGGCAGCTACCCGCCAATCCCGTGCGCATTCGGGGGTAGGCTGGCTGATAGACCCGTCTTCTGAAGATGGCGAAAATCGGAAGGCTTTCGGAATTCGACGTCTCACATCCAGAGCGGTGGGAGTCATACGTAGCCAGGGTGGAGAACTACTTCAAGGCAAACCAAGTGAGGGAAGAGAGCTTGAAGGCTGCCACCCTGCTTTGTGTTTGCGGCCAAGACGCCTTCGACATCGCAGAAAACCTTGCAGACTCTACTGGAACCTTACTGTTCCAGTAGAGTCTGTAAGCTACGCAGATCTGAAGAAGCTACTGCAGGAGCACTTCCACCCCAAGATGTCCGTCATTGCATGGCGCCACACCTTCGAGCAGAGGGATCAACGGCCCGGTGAGTCGGCCAAAGAATTCATAGCCGCATTACGGAAGGCCGCCAAGCACTGCGAGTTCAAAGACCTCGAAGAACGACTGAGGGACCGATTCGTGTGCGGGTTAAGGCATCGAGATCTACAACAGAGACTTTTCGCTCAAGAAGAATTGTCCTACCAAGATGCCTTAAGGGAAGTCACCGCAGAAGAAGCAGCAGGCGGCGCTGTCAAGAACATGCGGCCGATCAGAAACAGTCCAGAGGTTGCATCCGTGCACCAGGAAGACGTCCAAAGAAACTCCGAGGAGGATCCGGACGAGGAAGTCGACCGTCTCCACCCCACGGAGGAAGAAAAACAGAAGGGAAGCTCTTCAGCTCCGCTCAAGTGCATCGGCTGTGGAGGTCGCCACAGGAGAACCGACTGCAAGTTCCTCTCCGCTACCTGCCGGGCATGCGGCAAACAAGGACACATTGCAGCTGTGTGTCTGGGCCGACGAAAGGTACAACCTCAGGAAGAATCGCGCCTGAAAGGTACCAGATTCCCCAGCCAGAATAGGGTAGGGTTTTGCGCTTCGCAAAGAAGCATCCTTAGGACAGGCACACACAAGCCAATTAAGAAAAAGCTGTCACTCAAGATGAAGCTACAAGGGGTTCCATTATCTATGGAACTAGACACAGGGTCTGCCTTTTCAATTATCTCCTTGCATACATTTAGGAAGATTTGTTCCGGTAGTGGAACTCAGGCCAAGCTAAGGCCTTCTGACATTGTGTTAACAGATTTTCAAAATTCAAGAGTGTGTGTTAAGGGGGAGGCCACCCTTAACGTGTAATACAAGAGTTTTGAAGGTCCACTAGACTTATTAGTAGTAGGGGGTGAACGAACGAGTCTCATAGGACTCGATTGGTTTGAGGCCCTGAGGATACACGTCACAGGACTCAACAGTTTACAAACACTCGACCTACAGGAAGTCTGCAAAGAATTTGCAGATGTTTTCAGCCCCCAGCTGGGCACATTCAAAGGACCCCCTGTGTCATTAAAGCTAGACCCCACTGTCACTCCCATTAGAATTAAGGCAAGAAGGGTCCCTTTTGCTTTAAAGAGTAAAATTGACACTGAGTTAGACAAACTGATTCAACAGGGAATCCTAGAACCTGTTGATTCCAGTCCTGGGGAGACCCCCATTGTCACGCCTCTAAAGGCAAATGGGGACATTCGCATTTGTGCTGACTACAAATGCACTCTGAATAAGGCATTGCAGCAACATGCCTATGCTGTTCCTGTGGTCAGTCATATTCTGGCCTCCCTCAAGGGGGGGGGCGCATTTTTGCAAAGCTTGACCTAGCTCAAGCGTATCAACAGCTGCCTGTTGATGATGATGCTGCTATAGCTCAGACTATTGTGACCCACAGGGGAGCCTTTAAGGTAAAAAGGCTGCAGTTTGGAGTGAATGTCGCTCCTGGGATTTTCCAAAGCGTAATGGAAAACACACTGGGGGCATACCGGGGGTTTGCCCCTACTTTGATGATGTCTTAATTGCAGGAGACTCCACACACATTCTAGCTGAAAGGCTAAGGGCTGTTCTGTTAAGATTCAGGAAATCAGGCCTCAAGCTCAAAAAAGACAAATGCAAGATTGGGGTGCCTTCTACTGAATTTCTGGGGTTCAAAATTGATGCTGCTGGGATTCACCCTGCTGAATCCAAACTAACTGCCATTTTAGAAGCACCTAGGCCAAAGTCCAAGGCCGAACTTCAGGCCTTCCTGGGCCTCCTGAATTTCTACAATTCTTTTCTTCCACAAAAAGCTAGTGTAGCTGAGCCTCTTCACAGGCTACTAGACAAGCAAGCAGTGTGGCAGTGGTCACAAACGCATGAGGGTTGTTTTAACAAAGTCAAGGCTTTGCTCACTTCTAACAGTGTACTTGCACATTTCAACGAGTCCCTTCCTGTGTGCATCGCTTGTGATGCGTCCCCTTACGGGGTTGGAGCTGTCCTGAGCCACCTCAGGTCTGATGGAACTCAGGTTCCTGTTGCATATTACTCCAGAACATTGTCTTCTGCTGAGCGCAACTACGCTCAGATAGACAGGGAGGCTCTGGCTGTTGTTGCTGGAATTAAAAAATTCCATGACTTTCTATATGGCAGGCACTTCACAGTCTTCACTGACCATAAGCCTCTGCTGGGCCTGTTTACCACACGTAAGCAGACTCCCCAAATCATTTCCCCTAGAATGCTTAGGTGGTCTATTTTTTTGTCTGCATATGATTTTTCTTTACTCCACAAGCCTGGAAAAGAAATGGGCCATGCTGATGGCCTCAGTAGATTGCCTCTGCCAGTAGTAGAAGCTGACCCTGCGCCAGCTGTCAACATTCTATCAATCCAAGCCTTGCCCGAGCTCCCTCTTAGTGCCAGGGATGTTGCCGCTGAAACAGGTACAGATCACACACTTTCACGTGTCCGTTCCTGGGTTTTGTCTGGTTGGCCTGAGCACTGCCCTAGTCCTGAGTTTCAGAGTTTCTGGTCCAAAAGGAACGAGCTGTCCCTTTCTCAGGGTTGTCTGCTTTGGGGAAACAGAGTTGTCATTCCCACCTCAATGAGGACTAGGGTCTTAGAATCCCTCCACGAGGGTCATCCTGGCATTGTTCGTATGAAGGCTCTTGCGCGCAGCCACTTGTGGTGGCCTAGTTTAGATAAAGATATTGAGGCTAAGGTGCATGCATGCCACCTGTGCCAACGA
The DNA here is from genome assembly GCF_016545835.1 of Crotalus tigris. Classification (NCBI taxonomy): domain Eukaryota; kingdom Metazoa; phylum Chordata; class Lepidosauria; order Squamata; family Viperidae; genus Crotalus; species Crotalus tigris. Next base: position 4,873,738 of record NW_024100609.1, on the reverse strand, counting down.
TCTCGCCCAGAGATGCCCCAAGCTCCCGTGCATAGATGGGAGGAAACACAGTCCCCATGGTCTAGGGTGCACATTGACTACGCTGGGCCCTTTCAGGGCCAGTTCTTCTTGGTCCTTGTTGACAGCCATTCGAAATGGCTTGAGGTTGTACCTGTCTCATCCACCACCACTGAGGGGGATTTTTGCTGCACACGGGCTGCCAGATGTCATTGTGTCCGACAACGGCCCTCAATTCACTTCCTCCAAATTCCAAGCTTTCTTACAGGCAAACATGATTCGTCATGCCACGTCTGCACCCTTCCACCCGTCCACCAACGGTATGGCTGAACGTATGGTGCGCATCACAAAGGACGCATTGAAAAGACTCACCTACGGGGACTGGCATCACAGGTTGGCTGACTTTCTCCTTTCTTATCGCACCACACCATCCACTTCTACAGGGAGAAGCCCAGCTGAACTTCGTTGGGGGCGTCAACTTACTACTAAACTTGACCGGTTGCATCCGGACAGACTGCCTTCATCTACCTCACATCCTAGGGCACCTAGACAACTACTTGTGGGTGCCCCGGTTTGGGCTCGCAATTACGGGCCTGGTCATACATGGGTCCCCGCTTCTATTTCCAGGGTCACAGGTCCTCTCTCCTACGAGGTAGCCCTGGACAACGGTCGTGTCCTGCGTCGGCACATCGACCAACTCCGCCCTCGGCGGGACTTTTCAGATGAGACTCCTGGGTCTTTTCCAGGGGGGGAGGGGGACCCTTTGGAGCAAAGGGAAGGGCACGAGCTGCTGCCCATCTCCACTGATGGAGCCACAAACGGCCCATCCCAGGGTTCCGCGAGAGCTCCGAACAAGAATTCTATGAGCCTACCTAATTACCAGGCATCCACGCCTACTCCAGCCAGGGAGTCACCCCGGGGGCATACTCACTTTCCACACACATCACACAGCACTCCAGTCACGGAGGATACCCGGGGGAATCCCAACAAATCATTCCCCGCAAGAGAGCTGGCACACAATCCCCAAGGTTGGCCTGACTTTACCCCAAATCCTACAGGGGGTCAAACATACAGGGAGGTGGTCGAGGAACCAAGTCCCGACTACAACACCTCTAGCCCAAATCAGGGAGTAACTGAGTTTTGGGAAAGTACAGAAACCCACACAAGCCCGGACACAGAACGGGGTTCAGGGAATGGTCAGCCTCCTGACAGGTCTTGGACGGACCTAGGAGGTTCAACAGAGACGCCCAGCAGTGGCTATCACTTCAAGGGGCCCGAGGGTCTACAGCTAGGCAGGTCAACCAGGTCACAAAGTGACAGAAGCCCTGGCCTGACGAGCCCGGTGGGCAAGCAAGCAGGCCAGGCATAGGGGCACAGTCCTTGGAAGGCACCAAGGCAAAATAAGGAGAACAGGCTCACATCTCCCTCCAGTCAGGGAACTCATGCTAGTAACCCAGAGCTGAGAAGGTCACAGAGAGCAAAGAAGTCTCCTAAATACTTAGAGGATTACATAACATTGCTGGCTAAACAAAAGCCAGGTAACGATAGGAGCACTGAGAAGCAGAACACTGCATAAAATAAATGATTATATGTTGGTAGTAGTTTTAGCCCGGGGGAAAGGGGTGTTATGTCCCGAGCCTTGCAAACGGCTCGGGCGTTTGCAGGCAGTCCCGGGCAGGTGCAAAGCTGCCCGGGACCAGACAGGCTGTCGCCAGCGCCGTGCGCATGCGCGGGTGCTGGCGCGGGAAAAGTATCGCATTTACCCGGGAAACGTCTATATAAGAAGCTGGGAGGTTTTGGGAGCTGCTGAAGCCATCTACTTGTAAGCTGAACGCAGAATAAAGGAAACTGAGAACTTCAACTGCTTCTCGTGTCTGCTTCCCACCAAGGACTCAACATTTATGGTATGTACCTAGGTAGCTGAATATTCTATTGTAGTTATATAGCTTAAATAAAAAAAATCAATGGAGTATCATAAGAAATACCTCATCTGAAAAGAATCGGGATCAGTAAAGGTGGAAACGTTCAGTGTAGGAAAACAGAACTGCAGTATATGAGAGAACAACACAAACATTAACCTGTGCAATCCTCACTTAGAAGGGTATAGAGAATTGCCACCATTTTGTCAGGTCAGGAGTTGTCCCCAAGAGAATGCAAACCATTGATGTGAAAGAGTCCTGTGGCTGCTAAATTACCTATAGCACCTATGTCAGGGGTAGGCATTTCCACAATTACAAGAGCCAGGAATTCTGGGAGTTGAAATCCACGAGTCATAAAAGAGCCAAGGGTGCCTACCCCTGGCCTATATAATTGTATCAGTTCAATTGTCATAGCTTTTGCCAAAAGAATATTGGGAATAATGATGGTGTAGTGGTTCGAATACAGTACCGCAGGCTACTCCTGACTGCCAGTAGTTTGGCAGTTCAATTCTCACCAGATCAAGGTTGACTCAGACTTCCATCCTTCCGAGGTCGGTAAAATGAGGGCCAGATTGTTGGGGGCAATATGCTGACTCTGTAAGCCCCTTAGAGAGGGCTGTAAAACACTGTGAAGTGATCTATAAGTCTAAATGCTAGTGCTAAGTGCTAGTGCTAATAATATTATTTAGAAATTAAGAAAAAAAATTCTTTGTGATATTGAATCCTTTTGTACACCTCTGCAGTGTCCACATAGATTGAGGCCAGGGGTGGGGCTAGGGGGATGATGTTAAATTCCTTCATTTATAAATTGCAGGTATGCTCTGAAGCCACAGTCTCTGACGAAAATAACTTCCAGCTACAGATGAAAGTTATCCTTCATCTCCCTACCATCACCTCTGGGACCATTATAGGCCCTATTTTCAGCAGTGAGGACATGGTAAGTGTTAACTAGGGGTTTTGCAAAACGTTTTGAATTTGAACCATCATGAATTCAAAACACCCCTTTGGAGTTGGAAATATCCTATTTCAAGTGCAAAATAGGTTGCCTTAATCATGTGGGAAATGTTTGGAGTTCGAATCATTTCCTAAACGATCAAAACAGTCCATTTGGCATTCCAAATAGGACATTTTGAATTTGAAACAGTTCCAGTTCAAAACATTTTGCTTTGCTCTGACATGAATGATTCTTCCTCATAACAGCTGACATAACTGGGTCCCCTTCCCTTTCCTCCAACTTAACAGGGCCAGTAAATCAAAGACATGCAAAGCAATATGGCGCCAAGAGCTTGTTGTAGATGTTTTTAAAGAAAAGGCTAGTTCAAGAGACCACAAGCAAAAGAAAAACAAGAAGAAATGAGTGAAACAGACATATTTATGTGCCTAATGTTTGGGTTTATCTTATGTAGATCAGAAGAATAACAGAGTTGGAAAGGATCTTAGAGGTCTTCTAGTCCAACCCCAGCTCCAGCAGAAGGCACTATACCATTTCAGACAAATGGTTGCCCAGTCTCTTCTTAAACCCTCAGTGATGGAGCATGCACAACTTCCGTTAATTGTTCTGTCAGGAAATTTCTCCTTAGTTCTAGGTTGGTTCTCCCCTTGATTAGTTTCCCTCCATTGCTTTTTGTCCTGCCTTCAGGTGCTTTGAAAAATAGGTTGGCCCCCCCTCTTCTTTGTGGCAGTCCCTCAAATATTGGGATACACTTCCCATCATCCATAGGCCAGTAACCAACAGAGGGTTCTATTCCCCTACTTTTTCCTTCCAACAGAGGGGAGGAACAAGGCATCTCAACAGAAGTGAGGAACAAGAATCAGAAGCAGCTCCGCTCAAATTCTTGTGAGAAGCAACCCTTGTTGGTAGCCTATGACACATTTCATATATTTTCCTTTTGGAAATCCAGGTCCCAGGATGGAAACATTTGTCCTTCAAGACCCATAAATCTTCAATGGCCAGAGCATTTTCTTATGGGCTTTGGTTACTGCTTGCCATAGCAATGAATATCTAAATAATTTCAAAACAGGATTATTTGGTAAGAAGATTGTAGGAAGACCATCCCATCTTTACTATGCTCCTTACTTTACCTTCCAATGAACCCCGAATAGTAAAACAAAGACTGCTTAAGAGTTTTAACACCTAGGCTAAAGTTAACAAAGCACTACCTTTACACAGGCAAAATTGGCAAATACCAGCAAATTAACTAAGGAAGAGAATCTCCTCTAGATATTGCAAGTTCCTCATTTCTTCACACAAACATTCCACACACATTTTCTCAAACAATCTCACTCTCCAAGGTCACCACCATTAACTCATAAAAGGTAAATATTGCAAATCTCACACACACACCAGGGAATCAAGGAAGGGAGGGAAGGAGGGAGGGAGAGAGATAGACAGAGAAGGAGGAGGAGGAGGAGGAGGTGGAGGAAGGGAGGAAGAAAGAAAGAAAGAAAGAAAGAAAGAAAGAAAGAAAGGAAGGAAGGAAGGAAGGAAGGAAGGAAGGAAGGAAGGAAGGAAGGAAGGAAGGAAGGAAGGAAGAAAGGAAGGAAGGAAGAAAGAAAGAGGTAATGGGAAAAGAAGGAAGAAAGGCATTCAAATTCAGGAACTGTCTGCCTTTCCCTGCTTCCCCAGGAGTTGCTTTTTTGGCCTTTATTTGGATTGTTTGATGGCAGCTTCACTGTGCTTGAGTTTTGAAGAGTAATAAACCAAGTTGCTATTCTTAGTAGATTGCAATAAAAAAAATGTGACTGGCATTGTTAAGTCCTAGGAGCGATGGCGAATGAAGAATACACATGTTTCTGGAACAGCTCTTTATTGTGCTTATTTCAAACTCCAACAACGAGCAAAGGCACGCAGGCCTCCTTTTATACGTCCCCATTCCCCGGACAAGATGGCAACATCACTAGGCACTTTTCGCACCTTGCACATGCGCACTTGGTCGGCGCCACTCAGTCTGGTCCCAGGCAGCTTTTGCAATTGCCCGGGAACCTTGCAATGTCCCGAGCCTGCATTTGCAGGCTCAGGACACAACAGGCATCCTAAATGGGGGAGCGGGGACAGGAGGGGAAGGACTTCTTAAGGAGCTTTATGTATACTGGGGAGAGTGGTAACATAGAAGGATTCCATGTTGTGTCTTGACTTTTTTTTCCCATTATTGTTTTCTTCCTGGTTCCTCATGCCATGAGTTCTGTTTCTATCCTATTCACCTGCTACTTTCTGGGCAAAGAAGAATCCATGCAAATTATTGCAGGATTACTATTAGAACTTACTCTCATTCTGCCTGGATGAGCTAGCTATCCAGGACATCTTGTCCAGGCAGAACAGGAATGACGTCCAATAATGATGTTGCTCTGTGAAACTATATTCCAGTCTTAACAGGGTTCCAGCTTGGGTGCCCTACCCTAAAAGAATTTGCTGCTGCTTTGCCTGGAAAAGTCAGCAGCAAGGTTAGAGTTTTCTACAATTGCCATTATAAAAAATAAATATCATCAAAGCTAAATATTGAACAGAAAATGAATGTGATTGTCCCAAACACCCCTCTCAATTTCAGAAATGTTGTAAAACAAAGCAAGATCATCCTTCCCATTCCAACAGTTATAGCTTTAAATATAATGTTATTATTTCCAGTGAAAAAGTTTTGTGTGTATAAAGTTTCAAGGTCCTTTGTTTTATTTGACATATAAATGAACATTTAATTATTAAAAAAAAATAACTGGTCCATTTATTCCTTGCTGACTCCTTATGAATACTTATCTTTTTAGGAAGCCACAGCACCACAAAGTTTGAAAACTCGCTATAGGGAAGGCTTCTCCTTCCTACACGTTCAACCAGGCTGTTTATTGACTATGTTGATTGGAGGTTATTCCACTTGAATTATAATGGAGTTGAGGGCGGCCATTTCAGAAAGATAATTGTAGAGAAACCAGTACAAAAAAAAAAAACCACCCTGTCATTCCAAAGTCAAATATTCTTTTATTATTTCAGCAGGGAGCTGGAGAGGGCCAAATCCCTAAGCTTTTTTTTTTTTTTTTTAGAAAACAGCACCCCTAGAAAGCTTTCTCTTTGTATATTCAGTGGATATCTCCTGCTTTTTTCTCTCTCACATTTCAGTGACAATGAATGCAGTAAAAACTGAATGGAATATCGATAAACATTTCACCAACCTGAAGCTAAAATCCATTCAGCGCCAGTTTCAGTTTTTTTCTTTTTTTCTTTTTAGAATGGATAGCATGCTGGGCCTGAAGAATGCAGGCATGGAGAAAAAGAGATGGAAACTGGGGACATGGGCAACAATTATCTTTTGGTGAAAATGTAATAAAGAAGCAGCTTTCTTGTAATACGGCCATGGCTGACAACACGTATTTCACTTAATGCGGGGATGAAACTTAGGGAGCCAGAAAAGTTCTGTATAGCTGAGCATTTCAAATAACAGATATGCTTTTTTTTAAAAAAAAAAAAAAAAAAAGCTGCAATGTTATTTTTATTCCATTGTCTAAGCCTGTCTTTTTTTCTTTTTTCTTTTTTTTTTTTTAAAAAAAGAGGAGTTGTAGCTTGGAAAAAAATATATAGCGTTATCTATTTCTTCAGGAATTACATGTATTTTTTAATCAGATGACTCTCAGGTGTGGGGACCAAAACATCTGTCAGCACTGGTGAAGCTTTTTTTTTTCATCTGGGAGACTCAGATGTTGCCGTGTAGGTAATTGCTGCCTGCAGTTCTCCCAGCTCAGCCAATCACCCTCTCTTAGTTGGGAGATCCTGACTAGAAGTAGAAGATGCTCAAAATAGAACGCTTAAAGACTGACAGAAGGCAGACATCTTGTATGACAAGAAACATATGAGGAATGCTGTATTTTTGAGTATAGTTTATATCATTAGCCTGGAAAGTAAATGTTCTTGCCTTCTTTACTAGTTCTCAGATGAAAGCTTGTCTGGTTCTCATTTTTCTTTAAGGATTTAAGAGAAATTTGCATGACTGCGTGAATCTATGGTGTATGTTTCCTTAAAGGTAGCCCTCAACATTGGTTCAGTGACTGTTCAAAATTATGATGGTGCTGAACGAGAGACTTATAAAGTTGTGGCTATTGTAGCATCCCTATGGTCATGTGATCTCAATAGAGGTACTTAGGTAGGCCCAGCTCACAACTACAATGTCATATCAAGCCATGGTTACATGAGTGACATTTTGCCAGGTACGGAAAATCAGGACCATAGAGTTACAGCTAAGTCAATTTATTGCTCTTGTCTATACACAAGAACCTAGTCAACTAGCAGTCAGCACTAAATTGGCACTAGATAACAATTAACAGAATTCAAGAGGGGTTGGACTTGGACTGCTTGTGGGAACGTAATGATTCCAGGCTGACTCCTCTTTTGACTCCTATCCCAGACTCTGCCTCTCCTTCTCCTACACATATGCAACCTTCCTTGCTGACTTCCCACAAAGCGGGTCAATAGGGAAGCCAACAGAGAAGGTCTTGTTTCCATAAGACATTCCTACCCCTTTTTCTTCCAAAGAGTCCTATTATGGGCTCCCAAGGAGCTCTGTACTCCACAGCATCCCCACTCACCCATGAACCATAGCAACCCACCCACACTCTGTAGCACCTGCCTGTGGCCCCCACAAACCTGTGTACCCTACTGGCCTACCCATACTGAGAAGCACCTATCCATTGTCCCCACTAACCTGTGTGTTCCATCCCAAATTATCCACATTCCATAATGCCTGCCTATTACAATCCCCCTCAGCATCCATGCACCCTCCACACACTATGATACCTGGCCACGGCAGTCCCCTTCCCCACAGAACCAGATTACTCTCCTCCTCCCCTGCTCCTTGCCTGGGACTCCCACCTCTTCCCACTTAGACCCGCATAGTCCTGGGATCATGATGGCAACCAGGACTTCCAGGGTTAGTGTTGGTAAGTAATGCAGTCACATGACAGTGCACTTTATAACCATATCACTTAGTGTCAGACATTCCAGTCCCAATTGGTGTCTGAGGACAACCTGTACATACAACATTCATGTATGTGAATGTTCTGTCTTCATTACAGGTTGTCCTTCTTTAGCAACTGCCTTGGTTTGTAGTTACAGTGGTGATGAAAAACTAACTTCATGATTAATCGTCACATTTATGACGTTTGCAGATTTGTAAAGCAAAGGAAAACTGAAGTAAGATTTTAAGTACAGTCATAGTTTCACTTAGCAAAAGTTCCACTTAATGGCCAAGCTGCTGGTCCAAATTGTGGTCACTAAACAAGGACAACCTGTATACAATCAGCTCATCAATCTCCTTGGCTCTCCAGCCTCAGTTAAATCACCAAAGAAGGCATTAAAAGATGCAATTCTGCTGGGGCCTTTTCAAAGGCAGCGTTATGCTGTCTGTTAAGGGTGAATTAATCTTGTCCTTGAGAAATGGTTGGAGAATTCTTCCCCCTGCCCTTTTAAAAACTGGCAGAATTCATCCAGCCATTTTCAGCAGACAATGTTGAAAGATACCTGGTTCTACTTTTAAGACCAGGTGTTTGTTGTTGTTAAAAAGATTATGATGATTCCTGTCTCACCAATATTTCTAATCTGCAGCCAGTAGTTGAAATTAAAAAAAAGCATCCTGTTTCTTTTCTGCTGATTAAATATTTGCAAAAAGGTGCTGCAAAATGTATCGTGCATTTACTGTGCAATTCAGAAACAAAGCAAGGTGAATGCTTTGCGGTGAATGAAGGTAAATATTCCTGGAAAACATTCCCCCCCACCGCTTCCCCCAGTCCCTCCCCTCCTGGTTTCTGACATGTACTGCGTTTCACGCAGCAAAACAAACAAGGAAGGCAAAGAAGATAATGGAAGAGTCCTAATCAAAGCTGTGATCAAGCTGGATGGGTTTCATCCAGAATCCATTGATCTCCAAAGGCATTAGAGGTCTCCAAGTCCATTTTTATCCCTCGGAGTCATCTTCATTAAATTCAAAAAATCCTAGAACATCTGTGGAACTGTAAATTGAATTTTAACACTCAAATGAATAGCAACTGAAATCAGTCACCCATGTCTGATATGAAAGTGTGTGTGTGTGTGTGTGTGTGTGTGTGTATGCGCACGTGCACACATGCAGATGTATATGTGTGCATGCGTGAAGAGAGAGGTTGCTAGTGGGGAAAGACTCCTTAAACTGGAAACAAAAATCTGATTTTAGTTAAAAACCGCAGATTAATCACCTGCTATTTAATTTCTACCATCTCAATTATAGACCAACAGGCCATCCTCTTGGCATTCATCTCCTGTAATAAAAATCAAATTGATACAGCAGTTATTAAATTTGCTCCACAAAGAAGCAGGTTCCCTGTAGCCAAAGGGAAAATGCATGCCATGCATGTATACAACAACAACAACAAAAAAAAAGTGGCTGCTCACTTCTGTTTGCTTTTCGATGTGGAAGTTGAGCTCAGAAATCCCCCCCCCATAAAGTACAGCAAGCCATGAATGACTATGAGCAGGGATCAGGGCCGTTTTGCATTGCTGAATTGATTTCTCAATCAGTTGAATTGCTCCATAAATCCCTGCATCAATAGAAAACTGTATCAGTTTGAAGTTGGCTGTCCCTATTGTTGATCTTTGCCCTCCTTCTGTTCCTGGTCACCTGCTTCCCTCTTACACAGTGAAAAAGCCTAACAGAGTTGACACACCTGGAGGCAATATTTTCAGGATGCCCAAATAAAGATTATACTTCAGCTATTGATGATGCTCCATCATTGGAGGCTTTTAAGAAGAGACTGGACATCCATTTGTCTGAAATGGTATAGGGTCGCTCCCTTGAGAAGGGGGATGGATTAGAAGACTTCCAACAATGATGATGATGATGGTGGTGGTGGTGATGACGATGATGATGACGATGTTGACGATGACTTAAGCCTAACAAAGGGGATGGGGGAAAATAAAATTAAGGCAATAGCAATGGCACTTAGACTTATATACCACTTCACAGTGTTTTACAGCCTTCTCTAAGTGGTTTACAGAGTCAACATATTGCCCCCAACAATCTGGGGCCTAATTTTACTGATGGAATCTTGAGCCAGTGAAGATCAAACTCCTGGCTGTGGGCAAAGTGGGACTGCAATAACTACATTCTAATCACAGCACCACCATGGTGATGCCAATAGCAATAGCACTTAGATATAAATACCACTTCACAGTGCTTTACAGCCCTCTCTAAGCAGTTTACAGAGTCAACATATTGCCCCCAACAATCCAGGTCCTAATTTCACTGATCTCGGAAGGCTGGAACCTTGAGCTAGTGAAGATCAAACTCCTGTGGGCAAAATTGGACTGCAATAAATACATCTCAATCACTGTGCCACCATGGAGATGCTATGGGATATAACAGAAGGCAGATCTTGCCAGGCAATGTTTTTGCTCTAATTAAGTGCAACTGGAGAATAGCCCTCAGTGTGATATAGCAGTTATTGGATGGGGTGTGGAGTGGTGAGTGACTTCAAGTCAGTCTTGACTCCTAGTGACTGCCTGGACAAATCGCTGAAATTTTCTTGGCAAGGTTTCAGAAGTGGTTTGCTGTTGCCACTTTCCCAAGGCTGAGAGCCAATGGCTGACCCTCGGTCACCCAGCATGCTTTGTGTCTACAGCAGAACTAAAACTCACAGTCTCCTACTTTCTAGGTTGGTGCCTTAACCACTACACCAAGCTGCCTCTTTAGTTGTACTAGAATAAAATTAGGAGATTCAAGTTTAAATTCCTACTTGGCCTAGAAAATGTGCTTAGCATCTTTGAGCCTGTCACCAAATGTCAACAGTATAACAACCTTTTATTATTACTATCAGAAAAGGGGGGGGAGAGGAAAATCCATTATGTTATTTCATCTCTTACCTGGAATATCTTATTTACGTCTAAGGAAGGAAAGAAAAAAAAACCTGTGTGGCTTTTTTTTCTTGACTTTTTAACCTTTCATTAATTTAATAAAGGATAAATCACTATAGTGTGCATAAATAATCTGAGCGATAGTAAAACACATTGTTTAATAACACTTCGTAACAAATGCTAGTTGCACTGAAAATCTTGGAGTGAGGTAATTAGCAGTAGTATAACGTGAAATTTTACTAATGGTGATGCTGGTTGATCATTCCTATTCACCAGAACATGTACAATTGCCATTCTTATATGAAGTAGAGCTGTATTCAGTGGTGGAATTCAGCTGGTTCAGCAGAACCAGTAGCCCTGGCTGGCTGAGGAATTCTGGAAGTTGAACTCCACAAGTCTTCAAGTTGCCAAGTTTGAAGACCCCTGTCCTTGACCTACCACCACAACTGAGCCCAAAATTTATTTTGCTAAGCCAGAGATTTCTCAAATGAATTTTACAACCTATCTTGCCAAAGTTGTTTTTTTTTTTTTTATTGAAATTTTTCAAAAGTTTTACAAATAAAAATCCACCCCCCCCTCCCCAACCACCCCACCCCCCCCCCGACTTCCCAGAACTGAATATAGGATTATTTAACAAATATTTTAAAAATAACATTTGCAATTTATAAAATAATTAATAATAATAATAAAAATCACAGTAATAATATATATAATAATAATATACATAACATAAACCTTAAAATGAATAATATATACTAAAAAAGAAAAAAAAAATAAAAATAAAAAGAGAAGAGAGAGAGAGAAAGAAGAAAGAAGAAAGTAGACGAAGAATAAAGCATATATATATATAAAAAAAAAAAATATATGAATAATAATACATAAAAAATGTATATATATAAAAAAGAAAAAGAAGAAAGAAAGAAAGAAAAAACAATCATTACAAATTATAAAAAGGCTAAATAATATTTTTCCATATCCAAATTATGTTGTATAAAATTTATCCATTTTTCCCATACCGCAAAAAATTTTTCTTGAGATTGCTCCTTTAAGAAAGCCGAAATCTTTGCCATTTCTGCCAAATACGAAACTTTATGAAACCATTCTTGTAAAGTAGGCAAAGATTCCTTCTTCCAATATTGTCCTATTAACAACCTAGCGGCTGTAATCAAATTTAACATCAATATAACCTCCTTAGCATCACAGTCAATAACAATACCTAGTAAAAATAATTGCGGAGTAAATTTTACCCTCCTTTTAAAAATTCTTTGAATATTCCACCATATCTTAATCCAAAAAGCTTTTATATGCTTACACGTCCACCAAATATGGTAATAAGTAGCATCCAAATATCCACATCTCCAGCATTTCGGCTGTAGATTAGGGTACATAATGGACATTTTCTTTGGGTCAAGGTGCCATCTATAAAACATCTTATAAAAATTCTCTCTTAAGTTTTGCGCTTGTGTGAATTTAACATTTCTTATCCAAATAAGTTCCCAAGTATCCATTGAAATCGTTTCACCAATATTCTGTGCCCATTTAATCATACAATCTTTAACTAGTTCAAGTTCTGAATCTAATTCCACTAAAACCCCATAAACTCTCTTAATATGGGTTGGCCTTTGATCTCTTACTTGTTTTAAAAAAATTTCATCTTCTCTAAGCCAGCCCATTTTACAATCCATCTTCCATCTATCCACTATTTGTCTATATTGGAACCATGAATAAGTTAAGTTTTCATGTGTTAACTCTTCCAAAGATTTTAACTGCCAGTCTTGGCCATCCCATCTTAATAACTGTACGTAAGAGACCTTGTCCATATTTACCCCTTTCCTTATACCTTCTATGGCATGCCGAGGTATAGCCCATAATGGTATTTTGAAGTCACTTTTATAATACTTTCTCCACACTCTTAGCAAAGAGTTTCTTATAATATGAGACTTAAAAACCCAATCCACTTTTTTATTAAATATTAAATAGGCATGCCATCCAAAAAATAGGTCCCAGCCTTCCAAATGAAGTATTTCTGTATTTGTTAAATTCACCCAATCGCTAATCAATGTCAATACTACAGCATCATAATACAATTTCATATTTTTGCCAAAGTTGTTAAGTGAACCATTGCAGTTGTTAAGTTAGCAATATGGTGGTTAAGTGAATCTGGCTTACCCCATTGATTTTGCTTCTCAGAAAAATCACAAAAGGGGATCACATGTCCCTGGGATGCTGCAGCCGTCATAAATATGAATCAATTGCTGAGCATCCAAATTTTGATCGTGTGACCATGGGAGATGCCATGACGATTGTGTAAAAAAAGGTCATAAGACAACTTTTTTTTCAATGCCATCTTAACTTTGAGTGGTTTAAGACGAGGACTATCTGTATTTTCCATATTATAGGAATCTGCCTTATCACAGATTAACTATTGGTCTACTTGGCTGAGAGTAATTTACCATATATTGCCTTGCTTTTTCAGGAAGCCCCATCCAGTTAATCACTTAGCCCAGGCATGTAAAACTCGCAATGTCATGTAAAACTTTGTCAATGTCAAAGTCAATGTATCGCGACTTTTCCCCCATTGCCGACAATGGGGTGGGTGTGGTTTTGGCATGATGCATCTGGCCCGCGGGCCGGCAATTTGACATGCCTGACCTAGCCACTTATTGACACAGGAAGCCTCTTCCCAGGAGCCTGGAGAATTTTTCAAATTGAAGTTTCAAAACATGTATGAACACAGGGATAAGATCGCTATACAGACTGCTAAAATGCAAATAAATAAATAAATACATTTTGCAAAAAGGTTGCACTGCTTGAAAGAGAACAAACTTCCGTGCATTCCATGTCGGTTTGGTTGTGCATTGCAAAGATCTTAATGTGTTTCCCTTACTATTTTAGGGAAATGATTTGGGATGCATAAATTGAGATGATTGTCTACTCAGAGGATTAGGTTTAAATTAACTTAACTTTCCATTCCCATCTCTCACCTCACTGAGTAGCAATGTAGCAAATGAGTGCTTGCTTTCTTTCTCTTTGGTGAAAGATGAAAGTCTAATCGTCTTGAATGAAGCCATTTCAGTTTGCGGGTTTGCAGCAGACTATTAGCATTTAAGCAGGGCCTGAATTATTTAATGTTTATGCAAGGATGACTAGGCATAGTTAAATTCATTAATAAATTCTTTTGAAACATTTTGCCAACTACATTAGTGATGAATTGTTAACAGGCAAATACGGGCAAACACAGAATATGACAACCTTAACAGCAATTCAAAGAAATCAGGAGTCGGGCTAAGATCGAGAGATCTCCAGTTAACTCAGCAGGGCCAAGTTTCATCCATGGAAATTCTTTCAACTGGGCTTCTTCCTAGAAGCAATTGGTGGGGACATAAAAGAGGCCAGGATGGCTGAGGGAGGATCAATCCTATTCTCCACTTTCAACAGCCTAAGAAAAATGCTAATGGTTCAATTTTCTTAGCATAGCAATCAATCTGACTTTTATTTTCTAACAAAAGAGATAATGGTCACGGTGTGTACTTACTTAGCAAAACAATCTTTTAGCACAGTGGTTCTCAACCTGTGGGTCGGGACCATTTCACGAGCATCACCAAACAATGCAGTCCGCCATTTTTTTCCCCTTTTCCTTAGCTGTGCTACTCCCTTTTATTCTATTGGCTTTTGAATAAATTCTGGAAGTTGAATTCCACAAGTCTTCAAGTTGCCAAGTTTGAAGACCCCTGTCCTTGACCTACCACCATAACTGAGGTGAGTCTAATTCTATTGGCATTCAAAAGCCAGTAGGAATTGTCCGGGCTGTCTCTGCCCTGCTGAACCCGCCAAAAGTCCCTTCTGCAAACGGTGCTACACCAGTTGAGTAGTCTTTGACTTACGACCGGTTGAGTAGTCCTCGACTTATGACCGCTGGGGGTCACAGCATTAAAAAGGTTGAGAGCCACTGTTTTAGCAGATGAAAGAGAAAGAGAAAGAGAGGGAGATAAGAGGAAGAGGGAGAGGGAGAGGGAAAGAGAAATGCATCCATGCACTCTTCATTGTAGCAATGGAAATAATTTTGCCATTGCCCTCTTCCAGGTTAATATGCTAATTTTTTCAGCTTCCCAAAGTTAATTTTATTATATACACGCATGCATGCATGCATGCACATACACACCCTTGATTTTATTCATTAAACTAAAACGTTTTAAGTACATAAACAAAGTGAAACTTTCCAAGGTTTTAGGACCTGCCAGTCACAAAGCAATGCAGAATCTCTCTAGCTTTGTCAATTTGACAATGTTTATTGTCTGGTAGATGCAAGTAGATGAGTGTCACCAGTAAAGAAATGCCAAAATGATAGAAAAATGCTCAAGTGACAGAGAATCCAGGAAATATCAGTTTGAAGAAACTGTTGTGAAAGGGTATCTTAATGAAATGCCTGGAAAGCCTCTGCGTATGTAGATCAAATAGTCTGATTGCTTTTTATTGTCTCAAGAGTTGCAGTTCAGCTCTCTTGATAGAGCTCATTCCTAGGTGACAGCTGAGAATATTGAGAATTTCTGAATGGAGATTGAAAAATCATGCATTTCAGGGTGATGTGAAGTGTTTGAGGGCTGAACATGCAGGAACAAATGGAGCAGTTGGGGAACAAAGATAAAAGCTGAAAAAAGACAAGTCAGCTTAAAGATAAAATACCAGCTGGTAGAAGGTCCTTTCTTTAAAAAATATCTAATGTAGGGTTATTTGCTTTCTGCACATTTTACATCATGTGAATTTAACTTCACATCTTGCATCTCCAAGGCATTTTCCTCCAAGGAATTCACATCCTTCATAGATCCCATGAAACTTCTTCTTGATGGTGAAAGTGACTTCTATGTAGCAACACTCAAATAAAAAAGTCTAGGAAGACACATTGGTAATGATCATCAGCCTTATTAACTTCATTATCATTATCGTCTAGCACAGACATGTCAAACTTGCGATGTCACGTGACATCACGTGACGTATCAGGATTGTTTTGCCATTGCTGGCAATGGGGTGGGCGCGGCTTCCACATGACGTGTCCGGCCCATAGGCTGGCAGTTTGACACCCCTGATCTAGCATTATCCAAACCTCAGTGTTATTTGGATGGATATTAAAAACTGTAAAAACTAATAAACTGCATTTATAAGTAGCTCAAGTTGGATATAATTTAAAACGCACACACACACACACACACACACACACATAAAAATCACACTTCTACCATGCAGGATTTAAAATTGAAAGCTAAATATACAAAGTCTTTCAGCCAAATTCTAGATGTGATGTGAGAGGATAACCAGTGGAACAGCTTGCCTTCAGCTTGCCTCATCACTGGTGGTTTTTAAGAAAAGACTGGACAGCCACTTGTCTGAAATGGTATAAGTTTCCTGCTTGAGCAGGGGGTTGGACTAGAAGACCTCCAAGGTCCCTTACAGCTCTATTCTGATTGAAGAGAGAAAGGGGAATTGAACAGGCTGTTTTAGGTAAATGAAAATGCACCCTCTTATTTATGAACGTTTCATGGGTTTCAAGGAAAACAGACCACTCCCAATTCTGTAGTAATTTAGATGTTCCTTCTTGGATGAAAGACTCCAATTTTTTCCTCCACTTGTTCTCTATGGCATTGCAAATGAAATGTGAACTTGCAGACACAGCAAAAGGCTGACAAAAGGTTGCAAATTTTCCTCTTGAGTAATTTGGCAAAATGAGGAAAGTGGGGCATGGATGGCTGATTTGGCTTCTGTTTCCATATACAGTGTAACACATCCCCACGACACAAAAACTTTGTCTTGTTATGTCCAGGATGTACTGAGGCATTTTTCTCTGACTGGATCTGGATTCCCTTCTAGTATCCCTCCCTATTACTACTTTTGCCTCTATGTGTAGTCACATGGCTTGAAAGTATTTGAGTAGGTTGATTGATTAATTGATTATGTCCCATCAATTTGACCATATAAATAGATTTTCTTTATGACAAAGTTTCCCTAAACTGCTCTTTCAGGTCTTTCAGCAGTCCATCAATCACCACTGAAACCAAGTCCATCCATCTTGCTCTTAGTTGTCCTCTTCCTCTTCCTTCTTCTTTTCCCAGCATTAGAGACTTCTCCAGAGAAGTGAGTCTTTGCATAATGGGTCCAAAGCAGACTATTTTGAGCCTGGTTCTCAGGCTTCTTCTCCAGCACCAAAATTCAAAACATCAATACTCATAGAGGTAGATAGATGGTAGACAGATGATAGATAGATAGATAGATAGATAGATAGATAGATAGATAGATAGATAGATAGATAGATAGATAGATAGATGATGGATGGATGGATGGATGGATGGATGGATGGATGGATGGGATGGGATGGGATGGGATGGGATGGGATAGGATAGGATAGGATAGGATAGGATAGGATAGGATAGGATAGGATAGGATAGGATAGGATAGGATAATAAGGCAAGCTAAGCTAAGATAAGATAAGCTAAGATAAGGTAAGATAACCTTTATTGTCATTTTTTACTGTGAGCACACTGGCACACATTAAAAATGAAATTGCCATTTTGAATAGATAGCAGAAAGAGGAAACCAGAGTTCTCAAGGTTGAGAACAAAACTGTGACTGAATTTCGAAGTTCTGCTTCATATACACAAAGCCTCCTCCCAGAAGATAACAAGAAAAACAGGTCATGAAGAGGATGTGTAGCGTCCCAGACAACAGAGATGATACACAGATGATAGATAGACGAGAGAGAGAGAGAGAGAGAGAGAGAGACAGAGACAGAGACAGAGAGAGAGACAGAGAGAGAGAGAGAGAGAGAGAGAGGGAGGGAGAGAGGGAGAGAGGGAGAGAGGGAGAGCATCTGAAGCTGCACATGGGTGTCCTTCTGGAAGTGCAAAAGGATGCGCAAGTGGGCAACCAGTGTTGTAGGAAGATCATTGTGCACACCTTCTGTGTTTAGACAGGTCCTTCCATAAGATCTGGGTCTTGACAGATGTCCATTGATACCAACTCATAACAACAGCTCTAAAACAAAAAATATATGCTCTTCAAAAGTTTCTCCCCGTGTGATTTTGAAGGCAGATTTTCCATTTCTAAATGCAAATAGCCTAAAAACACACTTGAACAAATGCCTGCATATCTTGCTCTGCTTCCCATTTTAAACCTGTGAGGTTGATGTAAAATGATATATATTGTGTAGTTTAGGAAGTGTGTACATTTCAGGCTATAATTATAGAAGTAGAATAAAAGGAACTACTTATTTTTGTGGGTTTCTTTATACTGAACTGCTTTCCCACATCCTCTGCCATATGGTAACTTTTCCAACACAAATGTTATGTGCGGTGAGAAGCCGAATGTTTCCTGAGCTGCATTACTTCCTCTTGCCCTTGGCTTCCATGGCGAATGGAAAGTAAAAAAAGAAGAAAAAAAAGATTCCTTTTTCATCAGTCTCTAAATACAGATTGTTAAGAATACAACAAAATGGGGAAGGGGATCTGAGATATACTACTTGGCTAGGCCCAATTTTACTTTTTGACTCATACCACCCTTGTGTGTTTGTCTTCAAAACACTTGGATCATAGTACATAAAGCGATAATAAAGATGGGAGTGAGGGTAGAAGCCATCATCCAAACTAACACTGCGGGTAATTTTCAAGGTCATATATCATTTCTCGGTATGAGCTGCTTTGAAGAAAATTCTTAGAGTTCTCACTGTAATGAAGGGGATGCAACCATAGCTCAATGAGACACAGCAGATCTGTTTGCAGAAGTTCAAAGGTTCAATCCTAAGTATTTGCAGACAAGGCTGGGGGGGGGGGGAAATCTGCTGATTTTCCTGCAGAACTATTGTCAATCAATATCAGCAAAGGTAAGTTAATGCACCATTGCTTGATTCCACATAAGGCAGCTTCCTATGCCATTTCAGCATGCATTACAGTACACTGTAAGTAAGGTAAGCAGTGAAACAGAATACAGGTAGTCCTCGAGTTTTTACAACCACAGTTGAGCCCAAAATGTACGGTGTTAAGTGAGACATTTGTTAAGTAAGTTTTGCCCCACCGTACGACCTTTCTTGCCACCGTCGTTGAGTGAATCATTGCAGCTGTTAAGTGAGTAACATGGTTGTTAAGTGAATCTAGCTTTCCCATTGACTTTGCTTGTCAGAAGGTCGCAAAAGCGGATCACATGACCCTTGAACATGGCAAAGGCATAGCTATGAACCAATTGTCAAGCGTCCAAATGTTGATCACATGAGCATGGGGATGCTGCCACAGTGAAAAACTGTCCTAAGTGCTGCAACTTTGAACGGTCACTAAACAAACTGTTGTAAGTTGAGAACTACCTATAGTAGTAATAGTTTGTCTTGAATGGAGAAGGTGGAAGTTATCATCCTATTCCCCCAAATTATGGCAAAACAACCATATTATATTCGCAGTCAATGAACTGGCATATACAGAAAGCTGGCTTGGATGCCTCCTGGATATGTGAATATGTATCAACTCAAGACACCATGTGATGGAAGCAAAAAGAAAACAAAAAACCCAGCAGTCTGATAGCATCTTTTCTCATAAATTGTATCAAACGGCATAAGCTTTCATGAGCTGCAGATCAGTTTAGAGTAGCTAGAGCAGCGGTTCTCAACCTATGGATCGCGACCCCATTTGGGGTCAATCGACCATTTCACAGGGGTCACCAAGCAAGGCTGTCCGCCATTTTTTTCCCCTTTTCCGGTGGGTGCCTTACCTCCCTTGGGCTGGGCCAGCTGATGGCCCAGCCGGTGGTCGGCCTGCTCCGTCTCTGCCGCTTGCCAGCTACGCCTTGGCTGGCGCAGGGGGCGGCACCATGCATGCATGGCGCTCTCGGGCAGGGAAAGTCCTCGACTTATGATCGGTTGGGTAGTCCTCAACTTATGACCGGTTTAGTCCTCGACTTACGACTGGTTTAGTCCTCGACTTACGACCGGTTGGGGGTCGCGGCATTAAAAAGGTTGAGAACCACTGAGCTAGAGTGATGTGGAATTTAAATTGGGGGGGAGGGAGAATTCTAGGTTACATGTGAGACAGATTAAAAGTCACCTTATTAATTAACAATTATGTTAAAAACTCCTGCTTGTTGAGACCTTCAGAGATGGCCTGACACCTTTTGATGTATGTGACTTCAGCAATTTCTCATTCAATGTATTATTAAAATAGATTTATGAGCTTGGAGGTTTTTTATGTCAGTTTCATGATTTTGTGTCAACTTCCTTAAAAATAATCATACAGCTTTAAGGACAAATCAAATCTTCAAGCAACACAATGGAAGCTATGGTTTCATACTGAATTATCAATCAATGATCAACTTTTGAAAGGTTTTGGATTAGGACAAGTCACAGGATCTGAAATGCCTGGTTGCCCTGAAAGATGAAGGCAATTTAAATAATCTTAAAGCTACACTCTATGCATTACTTCCAATGAAACCTGGTTTTGCATGTGTGAAAAGATTGAGGCTGGCAATATTCTGATGCTTATGTTTACAGATAGTGTTATCCATGAGCATTCCTTTGTGTGGGAAAAAAGGAGTAATGTTTGCACAAATATGCCTTCTGGGCCCACTCCCTGCAGCTAGTGATGTATGGGTACAAAACAAAATGCATTACGACAGGATGCACCTGTTTAAAACATGGTTTGAAAATGTAATATGTGTGGAATGATGTTATTAACAATATCCTTATATCCCTCTAATGCAGGGGTAGGGAACGATGGCTCTTTTATGACTTGTGGACTTCAACTCCCAGAATTCCTGAGCCAGTATGTTGAAGGCCACAAGTCATGAAAGGGCTGTTGTTCCCCACCCCTGCTCTAATGCCAGTGTTGATCAGATCCTGACTAATTTTGAAAGCCTTGCATCTTACAGGATTTAATATAAATGCATGATTATAAGCTGAATGTCTAAACACATTACTAACATGCTTATTATAGCATGTGTTTTTACACTATTTACTTATATATTTATCAAACCTTATTTTCATTAGGGATACAAATTTGGAAGGACTGAAAAAGTCATTAATTTTTGAGTAAAACTGATACAATCATGTGAAAAAGAAAATATATCCTCTTTGAGTTCCATGGTCTTGTAATAAAATACATGTGAAAGTCTCATTTTGGGGCAAATAGGATTAGGGTTAGACATCATGAATAGGAGTTTACTTTTTGAGTCCACCTTATCTACCTTTCCTGGTAAAATGCATGAAAAAATCCCACTGGAGGGCAAATCCATTTAGGGTTAAGATTAGGTCTCCATGAATTTGGACAGCAAAATGGACATCGCCAATGGATTCATAGCAGGTCAGTATGGCTTAGGTGAGCAATGATTTTTTAAGCATACCCTATCTACATTTCCTGATAAAATACATGTGGAAAAAAAATAGGGGCAATCCATTTAGGGTTAGGCTGAGGTCTCCTTGAATTTGGAGTGCAAAATTAACATTACCAATGGATTTGTAGACGGCTGGTATGCTTAGGAGAGGGCTCACTGTTTGAGACTTCTTATCTATATTTATCTACATTAAAATATATGAGAAAATCCCATAGGAAGAAAATTCACTTAGGGTTATGGTTAGGTCTCCAGGAATTCGGAGAGCAAAACACGCATCAACAATGCATTCATAAAAGATCTGTATGCTTAGAAGGGCACTGACTTTTCAAGTGTGCCTTATTTACATTTCTTGGTAAATTCCAGGGGAAAATCCCATTGGGGGGACAAATTCACTTAGTGATAGGTCTCCATGAATTCAGAAAACAAAACAGACATCCCCAATAGATTTGTGGCACATCTGGATGCTTAGGACTGAATTTTCTAGCCCACCTTATCTACATTTCCTTGCAAAATACTTGGGGAAATCCCCTAGGGAGAAAATCCACTTAGGCTTAGCATTACATCTCCATGAATTCAGAAAGCAAAATCGATACAGTGGGTAGATTTGTATGGCTATATAATATTTTTTTTACAATCCTGGTTTAATTCCCCTTCTTTCTCCTTTTTTTGATATCAGCTAACAATGGATTATGTCTCCAAGAAGGTAACTTCAAAATTTGGTCATTTATCATTATCTGTAGCATGTACAAGGACTGAACAGAAACTGTGCATCATTTTATTATGCTATTCTTTATCCACTGCCACACAGAATCTGAAATTTAAACATAATGTACTCAAAATGAGGCATTTTACTTACGAGAATAAAAAGTATAATTTCTGTTTTACAAGCTGTTAAGTCCTAGGTGATGAATTTTTCCTTCAGTAGCTTGTTCCCTGACATTTTGGTATCTGTCATAACCCTCCAGTTAAGCCTGAAATTTGGCCTTTCACAAGAGTCTAGATCAGGGGTGTCAAACTGGTGGCCCATGGGCCAGATGCATCACATGCAGGCACGCCCATCCCAGCTCCACAAAGGCAAAAAAGTCATGATATGTCATGATACATCACATGACGCAATCAAGTTTGACACTTGTGGTCTAGATAATAGGAACTTTTCCTGTGTAAAATGGAACAGTTAGCCTAGTATTTGGGGATTGATTAACATTCAGGCTGTATATTGAGGCAAAAGGCAGCTGATGTCCCAGGCAGAGAAATCAAGCAACCCTATTAAAGTTTTTAAAAGCTCTTCTCCAGTGAAATGGCCATGTCTGGAAAACTCCTTGGAAGGGAATGATGACATGGGCATGTTGATGTCATCATGCAAAGGCTGCAACAAATATTAGCATCAAAAGCCATGCTGCACATATATAATCATATCATCTCCATAATGTTGTTCCAGATATATCATTACTTTGGCATCACTTTGGTTTGTTATAGAAGTTGCTGACTTTACTTGGAGTAGCAGATGGCTATTACATATTTCTGCAAATACTCTGAAGTTCACTGAAGCAAAAGAAGCTGAAGTGAAGCGATGCAGCTGTTCTGATCTTAGTGTTTCTTTACTTTGCAGATGGGTTCAAGTGAATCACCTTTAAATCAACTCACCACCCCATCAGAACTTTACAAAGACCTATTTGTTCTACCAAAAATAGGAGTCTATAACAGGAATATATTTTCAAAGAAGATCTTAGGTCATACATGGACATTTAGTACAGATACTGAAATTGATCTCACCACACTAAGTCATGATACTGTTCTTTGGCTTTGCGCCCAGTAGTTGGGGATGAGGATAGAAATAAGAAGGCACATTCTGGATAACTAATGACCTAGCACTTTAATGGCTCATTAGAATTGGCAGCTTTGGGCCTTGGTTGGAATTTGATGCAGAAAAGTATTCATCTTTCCCTCACATTAATATTTTGCAAGGAAAATACATTAACAGAGGATCCCATTGTCCTTTAAGAGGCTCATGATCAGTAAAAATTATGTTCTTCTATCTTGACAGATTTGGATTTTTAGTCCTTTGACTTTGCGTTATATATTTTTATGAACTACTTATAAAAGTAGTTCCTTAAATTTGAAATTGTAAAGCCAAGCAAACATAACTGGGTAACTACCATTTATTGAGCGTGCCCTTATTATTTTGTAAGAGCTTGCAGTATGATTAACCTCTGTGTGTGTCAGGGAGGATCCCCTCAAATGATTTTGGACTAATTTGCATCTTTTTTTCCTATTTTATTTCAAACAAAAATACATTTTAAAAAAAGGTAATACCGATAAAAGGACAAAGAATTAGTGAAGTTACACAATTAATGCTCAATATAACATTCATAAAAGATAAAGAATACTAAGCAACGTACAGTTGTTTTATTATATAAAAGTATACATTTTTGAGGTTAATGCTGAAATCAAGATTTTTATTGTTTATAAATGTTAACAAAATGCTAAAATATAAATATTTAATTTACATTACTTCACCCTTCCTTACATTCCAACCAATTTACAGCACCTATAAGTGTAACCCTTAGAAACCATATCTTAAGTGCTTGTATTTATCTTACCTTGTAATGTATAGTATATATGGAAGCCATTCTTGGTTAAATTTAGGTTTAGGGTTGTGTGTATATACCTTTAATTTTGCCATTACTGAATATTATTCCAATCATCTATCATCAGTATTATGCCTTTTTTCCAGTGTTGCAGTAACTCTGTCCTCATAGCCATAATCATCTAACTTAATAAATTATAATACTTTAATTGGTATTTTCTGAAATTCTGAAACCTAGTCAAAGATTGTGGTGTCATTTCAAAGCTGAACCCCAGAATTGAACTAATTTGTATCTTTTGATTCCAAAAAGCCATGAAGAAGCAGAATAAGCTAGTCTGCTTTTCAGCCCAGATCTGGAGCTTTCAATAATATGAGCGAATTGCTGTATTTTCTCTTAATGCACCTGAATAAAATCTGCATTGGCACTTCAGATGTTTCTTTTGTAGATACACCTGTGATTTTCTTTTGAGGGTTGAAGCAATATGATGAAGATTTTTCCCCAATTCTTTGCTAGTTTTTGTTAAAAAGTGATGACTTAGGTCTGTTTTTTTGCATCAGCATCTCACTGTTCATTTTTTTCTGGGGTTTTTTTTTTGGTTTCTGTTTTTTCATCTTTAGGGCACTCAGAAGTGCTACTCAGAAAAGCAAGTTGAGGGTTTAGATTTGGAAGCTTAGCAAAGCCTCATTGCAAGGATTGTTTATTTTCCTATGATTTCATCTTCCTTGTTTAGTTTCTAAGCCTCCCTGTGATGGGGAGAGGGAAGAATGAGTTGCTAATAAATGTCGCATGAAAACAGAGTTTTCTTAAAATATTGCCATTTGGTTTGCACTGCCTTCCCCTCCAGTAAGGTTGTTTGCAGCACGAACGATAGCTTTTCCATTCAACAGCCGGTTGAAATATTTAAAATTGTGTATTCATTTGGCTTGCAAAGCAATGTTAAAGTGCATTTCTCCTAGGCCTTGAGTCAGCAGTCTGGAACATTGGCACAATGGCACTGCTGCCATTGTGGCCCAGCCTTATTCTGCTTCAGTACTGTAACAAGATCAGAGACAGGGATGGTATCTTTTCCATTTTAATGTGAGATTAGCTAAGGAAAGATCTTGGTGGAATTTCTTGGCTTTGTTTTCCATCTTAGCTTACCTGCCAATGAGAAAAGCAGCCACCAATGACAATTCTTAACTTCAAGTGGGTGGGATTGGACAGTGGTGGGATTCAAATATGTGAACAACCGGTTCTCTGTGCAAATGCCACTTCCTGAAGTCCATTCTGGGCCTGGGCAACAAAAAATTAGCTACCAGTTCTGCGAACCGGTAGAACAGGCTGAATCCCACCACTGGGATTGGATAAGTACAGTTAGTCCTTGATTATAATCATTCATTTAGTAATCATTCAAATGGCACTGAAAAAAGAGATTTATGACTGTTTTCCTACTTATGACCACTGCAACATCCCCACGGTCATGTGATCAAAATTCAGGTATTTGGCAACTAGCATATATTTTCTGACAGTTGCACTGTCCCAGGTCATGTGATCACCATTTGTAACCTTCCCAACAGGCTTCCAACAAGCAAAGTCAGCGGGGAAGCCAGTTTTCTTTAATGACTTCCTTGATTCTCTTAACAACTGCAGTGATTCACTTAATAGCTGTGGCAAAAAAAAAAAAGGTCATTTTAGTTAACCACTGGAGCAGGGGTGTCAAACTGCCAGCCCGTGGACCGGATGCATCATAGTGAAACCACGCCCACCCCATTGCCGGCAATGGCAAAAAAGTCGCAATACGTCACATGATGTTGCAAGTTTGATACCCCTGCACTAGAGCAAACTGGTTCTAGGCCAGTACCATAACCACTATACCATGGTTGTTGGGCGGTGGCACTCTGGTCCTGCAACAGAATATAGAAATAAATTACCAACTTGTCTATTAATTAACCTTCCTGCTTAAACCTCTCATCCCGGAGGTTTATGATCTGTGCTTCAGCCGCCATCTTGTAAAAGACAGGAATAAGCAGGCCAGACATTGTTTCTCAAAAGAGAAAGGAAACCACAACTTCTGGGGTTGTTTTCATCTACCCACCATCAATTAAATTTGTTAGGAATATTGTTTTCTACTTACATTAAAAAATCAGCTTGTTGAAACCATAATGAGGCAGAAAAACAGAACATCAATAAAGGAATGCAAACTTCATTGCTCTGAACCAATGGAGTTTTAAAGAAACTGGAAGCAGGTAGAACAGATTATGGCCCGGAGAAACCGCCTACAAATCAAATATTTATATTATTGCCCTTGCAGCATTACCAATATTGGTCTAGTCCAAGGGTAGGCAACCTTGGCTCTTTTATGACTCGTGGACTTCAACTCCCAGAATTCCTGAGCCAGCCCTGGCTGGCTGAGGAATTCTGAGAGTTGAAGTCCACGAGTTATAAAAGAGCCAAGGTTGCCTACTCCTGGTCTAGTCTCATGTTGCTGAAAGTCCTGTCAAAACAGGCTTGTCCAAAGACTGGTTTCTCCAGCCAGCTTTCCAAGTTCAGCATGTTAGCAGATTGAGAAATTGCTGTAGAGTGCCATCATTTTTTCCTATAGTGTCTTTTTTTTTTTCCCAGAGCCAATTTGAGCAGAGCTGAATTGAAATTTCTCAGAAGATATTTTTCTGAGAACATTTCTCAAATGCTTCGTTGCTTAATCGCAGAGAAAAATAACAAAGCACTTCTTTCCTTTCTTTCATGGCCACAGACATTTATCCACCCCCGCCCTTCAGCCCAGCCCACAATGACCTAAAATGTTTTTCAGGCCATTTCCGTACTGCCACCATTCACACTCCCTAAATTGCTCCATCTGACAGCAATCAGCAATTGTCTACACTCCTGTCAACATACAATTCTGAGAACAAAGAGGAAAAAAATCACTGCTGTCCCTGAGTCACTATGATCCTGCAACAAATAATCACAATTACAATCACAATTCCATGAAAAAGGGAAGGAAGGAAGGAAGGAAGGAAGGAAGGAAGGAAGGAAGGAAGGAAGGAAGGAAGGAAGGAAGGAAGGAAGGAAGGAAGGAAGGAAGGAAAGCCCAGAAGCCTGGCCCTTTTGAACCTTGGAATCCAGAAGAAAGGAAAAGGAAAGAGTTACCACGTTTTAAATGTATTATATTTTCACCCCACCTTTATTACTTTATAAATAATTCAAGGCAGCAAATATACATAGTACTTCTTCCTCCTCCTATATTCCTCACAACAACAACCTTGTGAGGTGGGTTGATGGAGAGAGAGTGACTGGCTCAAAGTCATCCAGCTGACTTTCAAGTCTAAGTGGGGACAAGAACTCACAGTCTCCTAGTTTCTAGGGCAACACCCTAACTGCTAGACCACAGGTCGGCAACCTGCGGCTCCGGAGCCGCATGCGGCTCTTTGAGCCTTCCTCTGTGGCTCCCAGCCTCCTCTGCCTTTGCAGAGAGAGACAGAGAGAGGCAATTGCGCTTCTCTCTCTCTCTCTCTCTCTTTCTCTCTCTCTCTCTCTCTCTGTGTGTGTGTGTGTGTGTGTGTTTGTGTGTGTGTGTGTGTAAAAGAGAGTGCACTCATTAGAGTGAAATGGAGTCTGGAGCATTGTAGAGGACATAAGCTAATGACTAGGTGGTTACAATAATGACTTTAAAATGTGTTTGATTGACTCACTGATAGACTGCAAACTTGTAAGCCACCCATTCATTGCACATTAGCCAGATTACTGTACTAAAAGCATAAAAGCACAATTTGACACTAAAACCACATACAAACAACCTCATCTTCCTCCACTGGTTACCATTGCTGGGAATCCCCATTTCAAAGTCTCTGTGAAAAAGACTTTCATACTCTTCCTAGTTAAGGATATCCTGACCTCAGGAAAAAGAGTGTTCTAAGCAGGGGACTGCTATAAGATACTGTCCTATGAACCTCTGTCCCACAGATCTTATTTCAGAGGATCAGACCTATGTGCCCAACTAGTAGACTGCACCAGGTGGGGTGGTTCCACTTGGAAGAATGGTCCAGAAGATAGTAAGAGTTCAATAGGACTTAATAAGTAATTACCGGCAGATTGATTTAGACCTGGAAAGTCTACTGGCAGGCAGTGCAGCTGCCACAAAATGGAAGTTGTTTTGATACACTGGTTTTGATACACTAGTCGGGAGGGAGGCCATTACATTATTTGCCAGCTGAAGTTTTCAGGTTATCTTCAAGGATAACCCCATGAAGGGCAAATTGACTAGATTCAGCCCTAGGAAGAAGGTAATACTAAACCACTTCCCAAAAATGTTGCCAAGAAAACCACATGGGCTTGTACATTTACAAGGCCCTTATCCTCCTGGCTTTCTGGAAGAGTCTTAAAACTGATTGCTGGCCTGGGACTCCAATAGGGGTCTCTATACTGGGGGTGGCTGATGGAATAGAGAGAAGAACCCCATCCTGATGTTGTCTATATTCTTGGTTTTTAGTCTTCATTTAATCTTTCTTAATTTTTAATCATTCTGAATTACCTTTTTATCAATATGTAAGCCACTCAGTCGCTGCAGCAGTGAAATGGGCAGCATATAAATTTAATAAATAAATAAAGGCAGTCATCAAGAATCAAGACTCATTCAAAGGCAACAAACAAATAAGCAAGAAGAAGATAAGGATATGAATCTCTGCCTTCACAGCCTCCTGCTGCAGGAAAGTGGATCAGCCAAAGTAATTACCGGTATCACTTTCATTACCTATGCTGCCATCCCCTCCCTGGCTGCATATATTAGTCAGAAGAGACATAAATGTAATAACTTGTTGCACATAGGATCCTGTCTACTTCCTCAGGGTCACAATCTCAAAGTTGACACAATAAGATGTTATCGCTCTCTCTTGGCTTTATTTAATAAAACTGAACAAAGAAAACAGTAAGAAAAAGGAAACAAAACAGCAACCTTCTTTTCCACATTCCAGTTTGTGTACTCATTCTTCTTCCCAACATCTTTTTTCTGCCTTCATCTTTTCATCTAACACATGTTAATACAGGTTTAAGTGGTCTTTAGCTTTACCACTGTTAATGTGGAATTCCTCCAGCTCCCAATTCTGTTGCCATCCAATGATAGTCAAACAGTGTGCAAAATCTATTAAGCTTTGGCATTTTTCTTGACAAAAATGCCAGGTGAATTGAAACAGGCAGTAGCAGCTGAAGAGAGATCAGCAATGGATTTCTAGCAATTCAGTGGTGGGTAATTGGGATCTCTGTTCAGCATGGGAAAAAGGTTCTAGGGTAGGCCATTATGAGTGGCGTTAACCAAAACTGGGTTGTGTGAAGATTTCTCATTACATTTATTTTTTTAATGTGTATGCATTTTACAGAAGTCTCTTTTGCAATACACCTGAATATGCTAGCCAAGAAAACCCATGGTGAACTCCCAGATAATAAAGATTTTTTTCACAATTCTTATTATATGACACATGCCAGCAAACCCACTCTTAGGACAATACAGTAATTAAGGTGGTAAGGGATTTTCAGAACAGGACTTGACTTTAGGAGAATACGTTACAGAAACCACCTGAAATATTAATTTGATCTGAAGTTGTCTTGAAAATATGTTCAGTACAATAGAGGAAATAATGTATGAAAGGCTGCAACTTTGTTTATATTGGTTGCTTCTTGGCAGCATGTTATGTGGGATAAAAATGGTCCTTTGTGCTATGTGTAAGTGTTACGTGTCTATTATTAAACACCCCTTGGGCCCTCACTGCAACTTATGTAGTTTGAAAGACCTGCGTTGTTGGGTGGAGTTTCATTAGCTTTTTAAAAATTTTCTTCAGTTGATTCATAAAAGCTTGTTGTGCCCAGCTTGTATGTATTCCTTCAGTTATTTCCACTTGAACACAGGAATAAGTAACAAATTAGTCCATTA
Source organism: Crotalus tigris (assembly GCF_016545835.1). Lineage (NCBI taxonomy): Eukaryota > Metazoa > Chordata > Lepidosauria > Squamata > Viperidae > Crotalus > Crotalus tigris. Next base: position 4,844,119 of record NW_024100609.1, on the reverse strand, counting down.
GTGTGTGCCCACCAAGAAATGGGTGCTTATAATGAAACTCTGCCCCTTTTAATATGGAAATGTTCTTTCCATATTAAAATATTTTCTATTCTGGTTTAATGCATAATGAACAATAAGTTTTTGCCTTATTTCCATGAATGCTATGTTCCTGCTTTGAATTATGTTCCTGTTCATGACACTTCCGCCCTACCATCGTTTTCATTCCCCAAATCCCTCCGACACAGCTAAAACTAACCCCAGAATTATCTTCACTAGGTTGCCTTGGACACAGAGAACACAGTGGAGTCACCATAAGTCATACTGATTTTTTTTCCACCTCGGTAAAAATACTATCATTCCATCAGTGTTGTCTCTTCTGAACAGGCATGGAGAAACAAACCCCCAAAAAATCCCTCTCCTTAGTCCCTGAAAAAAAATCTCAAGGGACGATTAAGGAAATAAAATTAATTGCTACTACACAAAATCACAAGTTCTATAACAGGGAGTAACACAATGGACAATTGTTTAAAAAGAAGAAGGGAAAAAAAGGAAACATCCTATTACCTTGTGACTCTCGTTGTATTGCATCATCATTAATTTCTGATACCTTGCAGATAACTTCATGTTCACCTGCTTTTTCTAGTATCTTTCAACTGAAGTTGACTCCTACTATAATGGGAGGAGTTAGGGAGAGTCAGAAAGAAATATCAAACAATCCAGACAAGCTCCTCAAATTCCACACTGAGACTCAACTGGAGTTGATGTGGCTTCTTGACTGCTGATCTTTGCAGTTCTTCCCATATGCATATACTGTACATACACAGGGTAAATAGACAGCTTACAAAGTGCTGTCTGTTTCTCCTCAGACATTATGCTGTCTGTTTGCTCTCTCTCTCTCTCTCTCTCTCACACACACACACACACACACACACACTGTTTTGACACAGAATGGCTTGCTTGAGTCCAGTAGAGGGTCTAAAAGCTAAAGTTAGCAAGGCTTGAAGTTAAGAATCAGGGACCAAAACAGGCAGTTATCAAAGCACTATGAAGATGTTCTCAACAGTCAAGGCTGAGACACAGGTAGCAAAAAAACCTGTTCCACTATAAGGGTAGGAGAAAGAAATCAGAATCTAAAACCTAAAGCTGACATACAATGACGGTTAGATCCCTAGAGTTTGCAGCAGGTGATAATCTTTATTAAGAATTTCTTTTGCATATACAAGAAAAGTAGCTCATCTAAGCTTCATCTTGGAATCTTCTGCTGCTAAAAAATGAGTGTTCAAGATATTTATTGCCTTGCCAAGGGTGGCATGTTGAGAAAGGGAAGAGTTCCCACTGCTTGGAAAACAGAGTCTCACAAGTATCAGCTTTGCATAAGAAAAGGTCACCTTTGTGCTGATTTTTGGCTGACAAGAGAGCCAGAAAAATGCCAGTTCTCAAAACAAGCCTGTATCATCTGACCTGATTTGAAAGTGATGCAAAGTCTTCCTATGAGATGCCTTGGGCTGTTCTTCTTTCCAAATAAATACATTGGGAGTTCAGATGGAAAATAGTGTGTCATTAACCAAATATCATATCACTATGTAATGTGAGATTGCATTGTAATATTCCACATAGCTTCTAGAAATAATGTGCATGTGAGACAGCCTAAAATACTTTTGATAAACAATGCCATTTTTGTCTGAACAGGAAACAACTAAGGAGTTATTTGGTCTCTAACTAATAAACCTTAAAAATTGCAGTCCGTTGAAACATTGGATGTGACTCAACCAAAAGTCACATCCCATTTCCCAAATACCAAGTGTTGCGTTACTTTATCATTGGTATTCCTTGTTCTCTCATCTGTGGTCTGACACATCTATACTTGTTAGTGACCTATTCTCAGCATATATTTAGAATTCATTTTTTTTTTTACATTGGTTACACTGTACACATGGATAAAATGCCCCCCCCCCAGATTTTTACAAATATATAGGTAGCAATTTTTTTAAAGGGAAGCGTGATCTGAACCACATATCTACATTTTCTCCTTGCTCAGATACTGCAAATGTAGTGGGATCAGCCGGGTTTAAAGGCTCCAGCTTAAGTCACAGCTCCCCATGTTATCAGCCAAAGAAGGCATTCAGTTGCCAGAAGGAATTCATATGGACCATCCAGCAAGATCTAGCAAATGAACAAGAAAGGGAAGCAAATACAGATTGAATGTGCAGATCCCCCTATGAGAGGAAGAGGAAGTGTCCTTGTGAGGAAAAAGAAGACCAAAGACCCTCCTTATCTGCACTTCTATTATTCACTGTTTTATAGTGGGCAGAAGCCTCATAAATCATAAGGCTCACCTGGATTGCATTTGAGCAATGTGAGGTTTACTTCATATTTTCTCTGCCAGCTCAACCCATACCTTGCGTTATAGTTTCTTCCAGTTTAGTTTTCTATCAGTGTCTGCTTTTAATTAAGCCTAAGGTGGTGACATTAAGGAAGAAATTCACAAAGGCTAATGAGTAATCTTGGAAAATCCATTCACTTTCCAATGCTACAATTCCACTTAAAAGTCTAGGCCAAAGTTAATCTTTAGAATTCCAAGCACATGGTTCTTTTAAATTTAAAAGTTTTACATATAAATGCATGTGGTACTATTCCAAAATACTCAGAGAAAGGAAAATACATATCATTCAACCAAATTTGGTTTTGCTTATGTAAACTGTCTCTGGTAGAATCCAGAAGGCAGCTAAAAAAAATAAATCAAGGAAAAACAATATTAATAACACAGATTCATTCCTCTTTCGCTTTTCTCTTAGCAACATTTAGATAAGTGCAAAGACAATATTGGACTCTAGAAGGACCTTACCATATGCAAGAATGTTTCCCAAGGGGTTTTTCCTTTGAGTCTTGTTTTCTTTAGGACCTCATGTGAAATCAACCACAAATGGTTCCATTATATGTTCTTTTTTAAATATAGATTCATTTTTCAGTAGTCTATTTCATAGTGTAAGAAGTTCTCAGAGAGCTTGAGCAGTGTTTCTGGCTGCACTTGTAATCCACATTTAGCATGGCTAAGTGAGCTGAAAGTCATAGGCCAGGAAATGGAATGTCCAGCCTCCATTCATGATCACACATGTCTTCAAATGGGAAATGCACAGTCCCAGAGCTGCATCTCTCTCCCATCATCCAGTTTCTACAGAGATTGACAAACAGTAATTTTCAGTGTGGTGGAAGAAATTATTATGATTGTGAATAGATAGATATAGATATAGATACAGATATAGATCTAGATAGTGCTTTTTTTGTAAAAAAAAAAAAAAAGGGGGGTGCCGGAACTCATACATGTCATACAACCCATCTTGCCTACCCTACAAGGTTCCATCCAAAAAAGGTGCCAGAACTCCATTCTGAGCGTTCTATGACAAAAAAAAAACCCTGGATATAGATATAGATATAGATATAGATGTATGTAATATTTATTATAATAATATTGTACATAAGATATTTATAATATAGAGTTTTATATATTTATATATAAAACAAGATGGATTGACATCAGCAAGTATTGCTGATTGCAATTGGCAAAAGAAAGCTCAGGACCATATAGGTTGGAAACATGCAGAAGAGGCCTTCATCCTACAGTGAATAGACAATGGCTAGAATGATGATATTTATATAAAGTAAATATAAAATAATTATTATTCTATTATATTTATTAATTTCTTATTTTTCCTGTTTAGAGGCAGGAGGTTGGTTTGTGAAGCAATTTTGGAATGCTGCTTTGTCTGAAGCCAAGTACAAGCAAAGCATTACTTTTTAGCTTTGTGCAAGCCTAATAATCAATATATGTAAATAGAATTTACAATTAATTTCATTAAGTTCTTATATTGATCTTGTCCAGTTATTTTAGATTGACTCCTGGCATGTCAGAAACACCTACAAAAATGGCCCTTGACCTCAAAAACATACTCATTTGACCTCAACACTATATATCCCAGACAGAAGATCATGGTCCATGTTCTTGTTTGGTAAGTATCCATAGCTCTTTCTACTCAGTGATAATTATATGGTCTCACTGAATGCTGTAAAGTGATTACCTTGGTACTAGTAACATCACAAAAATGAAGGGCACTTTCTTGTTTCTGTCTTGTGAGCTTTTTTTTTTTTAATTACTCAGTGTACATCTAGTGCAGTGGTTCTCAACCTGTGGGTCGGGACCCCATTTGGGGTCGAACGACCATTTGACGGGGGTCGCCAAACAAGGCTGTCAGCCATTTTTCCCCCTTTTCTTTGGCCATGTCCCTGGCACCCGGTGATGTATAAATGGTTGGGGGTCACCACAACATGGGGAACTGTATTATGGGGTCGCGGCATTAGAAAGGTTGAGAACCACTGATCTAGTGTATGTGTGGCATTGTTTAGTTTTATTTTTCTACTTCAGGTGCAAGCTACCTCAGGCTGAAATTACTTTTCATTTTCAATCCCATGGCTCATCATGGATTGATTAAAATTCCATGTAGTATAGTGCAAGGGTATTTTTAACTGACTAGTGTTTCTGTTTTTGTATGACTGGGAAGCCAGTTTCAAATGAATTGCATATGGACAAGCAGTACTGCTCTCCTTCTGGATTCCCTCCTGTATGAAAATGCACTGTTATACAGTATAATGTGCTCTTGATAAGCAGATAAAATATATATCTGTTCAAAAGAAACACATTAGTTCATTTTTTGCTTACTTATCAAATTCTAGTAATGCTTGGCTTTCATTTTCTGCTTCTTCAGATAGGCATATAAAAACTCAGCTAATGTCTACATGTTGCATTGTTAAACATACATTTGGAGGTGGTCTAGCTAAGGACTTAACAGGGCAGAAGCAATTCAGTACAGACTGAGAATAACTCCAATTCTTTTAGCCCTTTCCTTATATTGTATTTAAGAAGAGAGGGAGGGTCAGAGACATCATCATAATTTTATTTGGCAGAGATTTGTAAGCAAGCTAGAGACTTCTTTAGCTTCTCTCTGTATTTGTATAGTGGGCTGGATTGAGAAATTAATTCCACAGCCCTAGAGTTTGGGCAAAATGGAATGAGTCTAGCTCCCCCAAAAGATTTTCAAATAGTTGAGATGGATGAATGGATGGATGGATGATAGGTAGGTAGGTAGATTTTAAAAAAAGGTGTCCCTGAGGGTTTTACACTGCTAGTTGTAATTGACTTTAGGAGGCAGTGCTCATCTCTGTGTCTTTAAGCCACTGTCCCATCGAAAGATTTTTCCGTGATCATGTGGCCAGCATGACAACACGCTGGAGCGCAGAGTGTACAGTGAAACCTGGAATGTTCTTACCTTCCCACTGAAGCGGTACCTATTTATCTACTCACATTTACATGTTTTCAAACTGCTAGGTTGGCAGGAGCTGAGGTGAATAACAGGAGCTCATTCTATCACACTGCAGTAGGGCTCAAATCATTAGAGCATAGACCTTCTCCAGCGCCTTTTAAGCCACTGAGCCATCGCACCTCAGATAGGTAGCTAGAAGAGAGAGAGAAAGAGAAGATAAAATAATAGATAGCATTAATGCATACACATACACTTACCTACACATTCATGTAATGTAACCTAAAAACTAATTATAATTAAAAAAAGAAAGAGGAAATGTCATCATTATATTAATATTGAGGAAAAACTGTTATGATATTGTTTTGAAGATAGTGCCAGAGGCATTTGATGATGGCTGGCTGTAATTTCTATGATAATGTCATGTACAGATGTGAGTTTATTACAGGATTGTGTTGTTTTTATGAATGATAAACTGCTTAGAATATTTTGATGGAGAAGCATACAAATGTTTATATAAATGAACTAATTAATAAAAACAAACAAGCAACAACTCAGTTGTGATTGCTTGAAAACGTTTTTCCCTTGCCCTTTTGTCAAAGAAAAAAAATCTTACTCAGATTTTGACAAAAAACACAGCAACAATCCAGTGCCATAAACTAGGTATTGATATCTCTGTCTGGTATTGCATGTTCTACTAGGAACCAGGCCCCAGGCCCACAAATAAGTTCATAAATTCCAAATATAAAGGAATTGAACGTCCAAAGAACATAGAGATTGATCAAAAGTCATTTTAACAATCCTGTTGATTTGTCTAAAACAGGAGTCTTCAAACTTGGCAACTTTAAGACTTGTGGACTTCAACTCCTAGAATTCCTCAGCCAGTAAAATATATTATTTTATTGCTTAGAATAATTTCATAGTGGAAATAAAGATCTACATAAGGAAGCTAACAAGACTTCAAAAACTATTTCCCACCCTAATGGCTGTTAATCAAATTGTGTCTTTTTGGCAAGGAGAGGCAAAAACAAAAATAAATAAAATATCAGTAATAATACAGAATTAAAAAGAAACAATGTAGGTAGTCCTTGACTTACAACAGTTTATTTAGTGACCATTTCAAGTTAAAACGGGATTGAAAAAAGTGACTTATGATCGTTTTTCACACTTATGACCGTTGCAGCATCCCCGTGGTCATGTGATCAAAATTTGGATGCTTGGTCACTGATTCCTGTTTATGACAGCTGCAGTGTCCTGGCGGTCACGTGATCACCTTCTGTGACCTTCTGACAAGCAAAGTCAATGGGGAAGCCAGATTCACTTAACAAACGTGTTACTAACTTAACAATTTCAATGATTCACTTACCGCTGTGGCAAGAAAAGTTGTAAAATGGGGCAAAACTCACTTAACAAATGTTTCACTTAACAACAGAAATTTCTGGCTCAGTTGTGGTCGTAAGTTGAGAACTACCTGTATACAACAAATCCAAAAAGCTAATTTCTTCCACTTCTTCAAAGGATATACAGTATATGGAATCCTGAAGTTAAATTTTAATAAATATTCACAATTTCTGTCAAAAATAAACTCTGTCAAAATCTTTAAATATAAATGATTAAACTTCACTCATTTGAAATCAGGTTGGTATGCATGTCTATTGCATACTGCATATTTTACCAAATATCCCAGGTCGCGGAATAAATGTACAACAATTGTTGTTATCTGCCATCATTGTGCCAGCCTCACAGAGATCATAATAAAATCATGGAACAGCTTGCATCCCAGAATTGTGGATGCTCCATTGCCAGAGGTTTTCAATAAAAGATTAGACATCCATTTGTCCAGGATGGTATAAGAACTCCTGCTTTGGGCAAGGGGTTGGACTAGAAGACCTTTAGAGTCCCTTCCAGCCCTATGATTCTATGGTGAAACTGCTTTGTTTGTTATGATGATAGAGATTTGTGCAAATATATTAAGCCAACAGAGCGGATGTGAGGAGAACTTTCAAGATGACATATAAAATTTGCTATTGATTTTTATCTTCCTGTGTTTTAACTGCTGCACAATGTTGTCAGCATAACAAATGCCTTCATTTCATCTTTTAAACGTTCTTGATTGTAAAATCCGTGGATTAGGGCAGTCTGTAAATAAATGATGAATGGAAGATTGGCAGCAATATCTATGTCTAGAAAGGATATCCAGGACAAGGAAGTTGTGCAGCTTTAATGACTTTAGGGGCCTGACAAGCAGTGTCCTTGAGGCAGCAAATCAATTATCTGAATGGCTAGTATAACTATTCTTTGCTTCATTCCTGGAGGCAGATGTATTTTCTTTCAGCCAAAGGAGAAAGGATTGTGCACAGGCCTTTGTGCTGTGTATTATCATCAGTGATGGGGTTCAAATATGTGAACAACTGATTCTCTGTGTGGATGCTGCTTTCGGAAGTCCATTCTGGGCCTGGGCAACAAAAAATTAGCTACCAGTTCTGCCGAAGTGGTGCAAACTGGCTGAATCCCACCACTGATTACCATCCCTGCTACAAACCACCCTTGAGGGTTGAGGGAACCTCTGAAGTTATACCTGCTGCAAACACTGACTTTAGAAGTCTGCATCTTCAGGCATCTATTAAGCTTCTTCCTAAGACAGGGGTCTTCAACCTTTCCAACTTTGCGGAACAGAGGGGGAGAAGAGGGGATGGTTCAGCACCTGCCACTTGCAGAAATGGAGCTTCCTGTGCAAGCACAAGAGCCCACCGCTCCCACAGATGGAGCTGTACATGCTTGCCCACTTGCCCTCCACTTTCGCAGCCCAGTTCTGAATGGGCCACAGCCTGGAGGTTGGAGACCCCTGTCCTAAGAGACCTCCCAATGCTTGTCCCTGCAAAACAACAGTGGGGCCAACTGCATTTTATATTCTTTCTCTCAATGGCAGCAGATCTATCTACCTCATCACTCTTCAGCCTAAAGTCTTAATGATTCATCTGGACATGATATCCAATACAAAAGTCATGTCTCTTACATAAAAGTAGGCCAACTATACGAGTAGGCCAGGGGTCTTCAGACTTGGCCCTTTTATGACTTGTGGACTTCAACTCCCAGAATTCCTCAGCCAGCCTGCCTGGCTGAGGAATTCTGGGAGTTGAAATCCACAAGTCATAAAAGGGCCAAGTTTGAAGACCCCTGGAGTAGATCAATTATACAAGCATAGAATCCCCCTGTCCTTCTGTCAGTCTGCAGTCCCCTTTTCAGATTTCTGGTTGCTTAAGATCCATCAAAGCTTTAAATCAAAGAGGGAAAACAATTTAGAGGAAACAATAGATTGGTGTGGGCTTTGCTGTGGTCCTGCCTCCTTTTGGTTTCAGCCACATCAATTTTCTCCCTTGCCCTGCCCACACACTATCATCCGCTGGAGATATTAGACAGAGAAAATGAACAATTGATGGAGGAGACAAAGTGTGGGGGAAAATCTCTGGTTCCCATTTTTCATAAACACGGCGTGCCAGTAAGAGGCTTTCCTCCACTTGCATTCCAAAGGATTCCTACCTTTGACGAAGGAAGCTCAGTTAAGGCAACAGGGTTAATACAGGTAGTCTTTGACTTACAACAGTCTGTTTAATAACTGTTCACAACAGCACTGAAGAAAGTGACTTATAACCATTTTTCACACTTTGCAGCATCCCCATGGTTACGTGATCAAAATTCAGATTTCTGGCCACTGACTCATATTTATGGCGTTTGCGGTTTCCCAGAGTCATGTGATCACCTTTTGCAACCTTCTGTACAAGCAGTCAATGGGGAAGCCAGATTCATTTAATAATAATTTAATAATAACCGTGTTATTAATTTAATAACTGCAATCATTCACTTAACAAGGAAGGAAGGAAGGTCGTAAAATGGAACAAATGTCTAACTTAGCAACAGAAATGTTGGGCTCAGTTATGGTCCAAAGTCAAGGACAATCTGTAGTTAATATTGACTGAGAGACTTATCCCGCCTCAATCTATAGATTAGAACCATTGCTTCCAGCAGCAGATTCTTTCAATTGATTTGGCAAAGAAATGCTACCTTATTTTTTTTTTTGTCCCAATACACTGATAATTTGTTTCATTGCATAAGGTTAAAATATATCATTAAGAGAGATTCTAATTTAAAATGAATAGTTTAATAGTTTTTTTTTTTTAAAAAAAAAAACCTGTTCTTCCTTCAAGGTTCAGCACTGTTTCATAAAAAAAAACACCTTACTATCATGATTAATAATATTAACCCATTTTCAGTATTCAATAATTAATGGATAATGTGATAAGTGCTTTGGGTTCAATTTATTTTCACTTTTACCAAAGTCTCCTGATACTCCTCCACTGTACTTTTCTGAGGTTGTTTCAGATGTTTCTCAGCCTTCAAGACCAGCTTTTCACAGTCCTGCAAAGGAGGTGGGAAAGTTCTCCTTTAACATAGGATACAAGCGCCTTTTTGCTGCTATTTATTCAAGTATTGTTAAGGGAATTCCAAAGATTTTTCATTCTTGTAGTCTTCAGAGAGGAAACTTTTCTTTCTCTGTAGAGCTCCTATGAACACAGTGGCTGCCTTGTGTTTTGTTGCGTCCTTCGCGAAATGGCAAGACACGAGAAGCAGTTGTAGTTCTCAGAAAACTTCTTTATTCATTTCAGCATATAAGGTACAAGACGCCGACAACGCCCAAAACTCTTGGCCTCTTATATAGACCGTTCCCGGGTCAATCTGCAACTTTTGGCACGCCAGTACTTGCGCATGCGCACAAGTACTGGCGACAGCCTGTCTGGTCCCGGGCAACTTGCACCTGCCCGGGACCGTTTGCAATGCCCAGAGCCTGCTTGCACAGGCTCAGGACATAACACCCCTTCCCCCCGGGTTAAAACTATTAACCATGCCATAGTAACACATAACCCATTGCGAGTGTAGTGCCATACTACCCAATGCCAGGTATTACTTTTGCTTCCATTAGTCTAAGTGTTCTGTTCCCTCTGTTAACTCTGTTTTGCCAATAGAGTTACAAAATCTTCTAAATACTTAGGAGATTTCCTGGCTCTCTGTGACCTCCTAACTTCTGGGTACCTGCCAAGTACCCCTTGACTGAGGGGTGATGCGTATCTGTCCCCCCTATTACACCCTGGAGGTTCCCAAGGACTGTGCTCCAATGCCTGGCCTGCTTGCTTGCCCACCGGGCTCGTCAGGCCAGGGCTTCTTTCTTTGTTTGACCTGGTTGTCCTGCCTTGCTGCAGGCTCTCTGGCCCCTCTAAGTGACTGTCACTGTTGGGCGATTCTGTAGAACCTCCAAGGTCCGTCCAAGACCTGTCAGGAGGTTGTCTGTCCCCTGGTTCCCGTTCTGTCCCCAGGCTTGTGGGGTTTTCAGTACTGTCCCAAAACTCAGTTGTCCCCTGAGTGAAGTCAGAGGTGTTGTAGTCGGGATTTGGTTCCACGACCACCTCCCTGTGTGTTTGCCCCCTTCTAGGGACAGGGGTAGTGTTGGGCCAACTAGAAGGAGTGTGTGCCAGCTCTCTTGTGGGAAATGGTTTATTGGGATGCTCCCGGGTTTCCTCCCTGACTGGAGTACTGTGTGATGCGGGTGAGTAGTGATTATGCCCCCGGGGTGACTCCCTGGCTGGAGTAGGCACTGATGCCTGGGTTCTAATTGGGCTCCATGACTTCCTGTTGGGAGCACTTGCGGAACCTTGAGATGAGCTGTTTGTAGCTTCCTCATTAGTGATGGGCAGCAACCCCTGCCCTTCCCTTTGCCCAAAGGGGTCCCCCTCCCCCCCGGAGAAGACCCAGGAGTCTCAGCAGGAAGGTCCCGTCTAGGGCGAAGCTGGTCGATGTGTCGACGCAGGACACGACCGTTGTCCAGGGACACCTTGTAAGACAGAGGACCTGTGACCCTGGATATAGCAGCGGGGACCCATGAATGACCAGGCCCGTAATTACGAGTCCAAACCGGGGCACCCACAAGGAGTTGTCTAGGTGCCCTGGAGTGTGTGTAAGAAGAAGGCAGTCTATCCGGATGCAACCGGTCAAGCTTGGTAGTCAGTTTGCGCCCCCAACGAAGTTCAGCTCGGCTCCTCCCCATAGAAGTGGACGGTGTAGTGCGATAAGAAAGGAGGAAGTCAGCCAACCTGTGATGCCAGTCTCCGTAGGTAATTTTCTTCAAGGCGTCCTTGGTGATGCGAACCATGCGTTCAGCCATACCGTTGGTGGACGGGTGGAAAGGTGCAGAGGTGGCATGACGAATCATGTTAGCCTGTAAGAAAGCTTGGAATTCGGAAGAAGTGAATTGAGGGCCGTTGTCAGACACGAGGACATCTGGAAGCCCGTGTGCAGCAAAAATCCCCCTCAGTACTTGAATAGTCTTTGCAGCGGTGGTGGAAGAGACAGGTACAACCTCAAGCCATTTTGAATGGCTGTCAACTAGGACCAAGAAGAATTGACCCTGAAAGGGCCCAGCATAGTCAATGTGCACCCTAGACCATGGAGACTGTGTTTCCTCCCATCTATGTACAGGAGCTTGGGGCATTTTGGGGCGCAAGTGTTGGCAAAGGTGGCATGCGTGCACCTTAGCTTCAATGTCACTATCTAACCCAGGCCTAGTCCTCATTGAGGTAGGAATGACAACTCTGCTTCCCCAAAGCAGACAACCCTGGAAAGTGGACAACTCGTTCCTTTTAGACCAGAAACTCTGAAACTCAGGACTAGGACAGCTCTCTGGCCATCCAGATAAAACCCAAGAAAGGACACGTGAAAGTGTGTGATCTGTGCCTGATTCAGCGGCTACATCTCTGGCAGTCAAAGGAGACTCGGGCAAGGCCTGAATGGAGAGAAGATTGATAGCTGGTGCAGGGTCAGCTTCTATTACTGGCAGGGGTAACCTACTGAGGCCATCAGCATGGCCCATTTCCTTCCCAGGTTTATGAAATAGGGAGAAATCATAGGCAGAAAGAAAGATAGACCATCTTAGCATTCTGGGGGAGATGATTTGGGGAGTTTGCTTACATGTGGTAAACAGTCCCAACAAAGGCTTATGGTCAGTGAAGACCGTGAAATGCCTGCCATATAAAAAATCATGGAATTTTTTAATTCCAGCAACCACAGCTAAAGCCTCCCTGTCTATTTGAGCATAATTACGCTCAGCAGAAGACAAGGTTCTGGAGTAGTATGCAACAGGAACCTGAGTTCCATCTGCCCTGAGGTGGCTTAGTACAGCTCCTACCCCATAAGGAGAAGCATCACAAGCGATGCACACAGGAAGGGATTCATTGAAATGTGCGAGTACACTGTTAGAAGTGAGTAAGGCTTTGACCTCATTGAAACTTGCCTCATGTTTTTGTGACCACTGCCACACTGCCTGTTTGTCTAATAGCCTGTGAAGAGGCTCAGCTACACTAGCCTTATGTGGAAGAAAGGAATTGTAGAAATTCAGAAGGCCCAGGAAAGCCTGTAGTTCGGCCTTAGACTTTGACCTGGGAGCATGCATAATAGCTTTCAGTTTGGATTCAGCAGGATGAATCCCAGTAGCATCAATTTTGAATCCCAGAAAATCAGTAGAAGGCACCCCAATTTTACATTTGTCCTTCTTAAGCTTGAGGCACGTTTTCCTGAACCTTAACAGGACAGCCCTTAATCTCTCAGCTAAATTGTGTGTAGAATCTCCTGCAATTAAGACATCATCAAAATAGGGGCAAACCCCTGGTATACCCCGTAGTGTGTTTTCCATTACGCTTTGGAAAATTCCAGGAGCGACATTTACTCCAAATTTTAGCCTCTTCACCTTGAATGCTCCTCTGTGGGTCACAATGGTCTGCGCTACAGCAGCATCATCATCAACAGGCAGCTGTTGATATGCCTGAGCTAGGTCAAGCTTTGCAAAAACGCGCCCCCCCTTGAGGGAGGCCAGAATATGACTGACCACAGGAACAGGATAGGCATGTTGCTGCAATGCCTTATTCAGAGTGCATTTGTAATCAGCACAGATGAGAATGTCCCCATTTGCCTTGAGAGGCGTGACAATGGGGGTTTCCCAGGGACTGGAGTCAACAGGTTCTAGAACTCCTTGCTGAATCAGTTTGTCCAACTCAGTGTCAATTTTACTTTTTAAAGCAAAAGGGACCCTTCTTGCTTTAATTCTAATGGGAGTGACAGTGGGGTCTAGTTTTAATGACAACAGGGAGTCCTTTTTATGTGCCCAGCTGGGGGCTGAAAACATCTGCAAATTCTTTGCAGACTTCTTGTAGGTCAAGTGTTTGCAGACTATTGAGCCCTGTGATGTGTATTCCCAAGGCCTCAAACCAATCAAGTCCTATGAGACTCATTCGTTCACCCCCTACTACTATTAGATCTAGTGGACCTTCAAAATCCTTATACTGTACATTAAGGGTGGCCTCCCCCTTAACACACACTCTGGAGTTTTGAAAGTCTGTTAACACAATGTCAGAAGGCCTCAGCTTGGCCTGAGTTCCACTACCGGAACAAATCTTCCTAAACGTTTGCATGGAAATGATTGAAAGTGCAGACCCCGTATCCAGTTCCATAGCCAATGGAACCCCTTGTAGCTTCACCTTAAGTGACAGCTTTTTCTTAATGGGCTTGTGTGTGCCTGTCCTATAGATGCTTCTTCGCGAAGCGCAAAACCCCACCCTGTTTTGGCTGGGAACCCTGGTACCTTTCAGGTGCAATTCTTCCTGAGGTTGTACTTTATGACGGCCCAGGCACACAGCTGCAATGTGTCCTTGTTTTCCGCATGCTCTGCAGATAGCGGAGCAGAACCTGCAGTCGGTTCTCTTGTGGCGACCTCCACAACCGAGGCACTTGGGGAGAGCTGAAGAGCTTCCTTTCTGTTTCCCTTCCTTCGTGGGGTAGAGACGGTCCACTTCATCATCAGGATCCTCCTCAGAGTTCCTTTGGACTCCTTCCTGGTGCACGGACGCAGCATCTGGAATGCTTCTGATCGGCCGCATGTTCTTGATGGCGCCACCCGCTGCTTCTTCTGCAGTGACCTCTCTCAAGGCATCTTGGAATGATAAGTCTTCTTTGGCAAAAAGTCTCTGCTGTATCTCTCTATGCCTTAGTCCGCATACAATTCTGTCTCTCAGTCGTTCTTCGAGATCCTTGAACTCGCAGTGTTTAGTGGCTTTTCTCAGCGCAGCAATGTATTCTTTGGCCGATTCTCTGGGTTGTTGATCCCTCTGTTCGAAGGTGTGGCGCCATGCGATGACGGACAACTTGAGCTGGAAGTGCTCTTTTAGTAGCTTTTTTAGATCTGCGTAGCTGACAGAGTCTAGAGGAACAGGTGCTGCAATGTTCTCAGCGATTTCGAATGCGTCTTGACCGCAAACGCACAGCAGGGTGGCAGCCTTTAAACTATCTTCCTTTGCTTGATTTACCTTGAGATAGTTTTCCACCCTGGCTGCGTAGGACTCCCACCTCTCCGGATGTGAGATGTCGAATTCCGAAAGCCTTCCAATTTTTGCCATTTTGTAGAAAGGAAGGGTCTATCAGCCAGCCTACCCCCGATACTTGCTGGATTGGCGGGTAGCTGCCGAGTCAACGCCGTTCCTGCCGCTCAGGACTCACTCGGGTAAGCTTACACCTTTCTTCTGTCGATGTAAGGCATCCCACCTTTGTCGCCAGTGTTGCATCCTTCGCGAAATGGCAAGACACGAGAAGCAGTTGTAGTTCTCAGGAAACTTCTTTATTCATTTCAGCATACAAGGTACAAGACGCCAACAACGCCCAAAACTCTTGGCCTCTTATATAGGCCATTCCCGGGTCAATCTGCAACTTTTGGCACGCCAGCACTTGCGCATGCGCACAAGTACTGGCGACAGCCTGTCTGGTCCCGGGCAACTTGCACCTGCCCGGGACCGTTTGCAATGCCCCGAGCCTGCTTGCAGAGGCTCAGGACATAACAGGTTTCTTCTTTTTTTGTGTGTGTGTAAGAAGTTGCTCTCCAGTATAATAAAACTGAGCTGCGTGAATGTAATATTTCCCAATTTTTAAAGTCAGGACAATTACAGGCAAGTGGAACTTACTTCCAAGTAATGCATTTAAGACGATAACAGTTCTTGGAAGGCCAAAGTCTACTGAAGCTCGCATTTCTGCATGACTCATGCTCCATCAGAGCATTTGATTTCATTTTCCATTTCTACTGAAAATATATATATATATATCTTGTGGCACACATCCGTAAATGCTTTCCAAACAACATGTTGTCAGAGTCATGCAGAACAAGCACCTTCAATTACCTTCCTTTCTTTTCTTCCTTTCTGTTCAATGTCTGATTCTTGGATGTTGCCTCCCTAGAGTTTTCCTGGCAAGGTTTTTCAGAAATGGTTTGCCATTGCCTGCTTCCTAGGGCTGAGATAAACTAACTGGCCCAAGGCCACCCAGCTGGTTTTGTATCTAAGATAGAACTCACAATCTTCTGGTTTCTAGCCTGATGCCTTAACCATTAAACAAACTGGCTCTCCACCTTCCATTTGAAACTTTACATTTATAATTTTTCAAGAGAATCTGTTTCCCTTCAGGATTTTGGGATCTAAGACTTCAGTTTTATTATTTATTATTGAAGAGCTTAAACAAAAATATGGGTCCACTCTCAAAGTTCAACGCTAATGCTTCAGAACTAGCAGAGCTGGGATTTATGCTAATATGCATTATAAACAGTAAACTCACAAAGGAATTGTAAATACTTTGAATCCATGTATCTTGAATGTCAATATTGCATTTACAGAAGGGTGGGCGATGTTTTCAAATATTATTTTTATTATGCACATACCATTAAGAGCCATATTAAATTCAGTCATGCATTTTGCTTTTCTGTATCAGAAATGCTCCAATAAGTATCAACGCCTAGCTGACCTTGATTTTTCTTGGAAAAAGCTAAGCACAGAGAAGCCTGATTAGTTCTTGGATAGGACAGCATCAAAAATCCCAGGACTGTAGAACAGAGTGGGGAGTCAAAAAAACATCCTGACAAAAAGCAAGGACAATTCGCTTTTGTAATATTGCCAAGAAAATTGCATAAATGTAGACATCAGCAATCAAACTTGTCTCAAGGAAGTCTATACCTTTACACTAGAAACAGGGGGGGGTTATAAAAGAGGATTATAAATTCCTTTCTAGAATACATTTTCCCACACACCCATTTCTGACTCCCTTGCCTGTTTCTGCTATTAGGGGAATATAGTAATCTAACCTCTTGCCTCATTCCTTCCAATTCCTGTTCCCAACTGTAACTTTCATAATATGGCCATATTTTGGAAATTGTTCAAATGATAACTGGAGTGTTTTTGAACACTTTTTTATGTTTTACATATTTGCAAATGTGCATTCCTCTCTGATTCTTGATTTGCTAAGCATGGTAGCACTTACTACTTTCTGTTTTTGTGAGATATTGGTTGCTAAATGTGCAACTGGATCTCAGAAAAGGTGCAACAGGTAGTAGGACTACCAATCTGATCAGATGCCTCTTGAGAGTTTAGAAAAGCAAAGCTTACATGCAGCCCCAGAAGAAGTGGGAACTTGTGGGAAAAAGCTCCTTCCATGTGAACATTTATATATGTTCCCCAGATGTGGTCAATTGCCTTCTCCTTTTTCTCTCACTTAGTATGTCTCCTTGTCTGTAATAGCAAAATAATTGAAAAGCAAAGAAGAAAACACAGTGATTAAAAACCACTGCCTATACCGTGATATTATTTATAAAAACGACTATATGTCAGAGAGTAACTTTGAGCCCATTAAGCTGGGTTCAATTTCTTGTGTCTGTATGGACAAATGTTTGCCACCTTTATGGTCCTAGTAATATCTCATCACTCTTTCACTGGATTCAGATCTAAAGGCGACATTTGAAGCCCTCGTTAATCCTGGATGCATGGACAATTATTTTATCATTATCTGTAGAATTTTTTTAAAAGTTATAGGTTAAATTCTGCAGTAGGCTTCAACAAGGAAGCCAAGCTGTATAGCCCTAGGTCATGGATTTTAAAACTTGGCAGTGGTTATTACCGTAGACTAGATCTGAGCCATTGGCCTGGAAAAGAGCCATATTATTTATATAAGCCATTCAAAATCTCTAAGGAGCCTTCTTCAAAATGATCCTCCTGTAGAGATTCCATTACAGATCATCATGGTAAGCAAAAGCAGATTCACACAAAGCACCTGGCCTCACCTCGTCAAGATGCACAAGTGACATGATTCACTTTGGAAAGATGCCTGGCATCAACCTGAAGTCGCAACTACTGTAGCAGTTTGAAATGTAGCTGAGGTTTCTGTGTGCATACAATACCAATGCAAGTAGAATAGCTGGAAGAGATTAGGGAGGCTGTTTTGTAGTTCAGCTACCAGTTGTTGTTGTTTTAAAAAAAGAAGAAGAATATTTGTAGCTCAGGGATGAATTGTGGAGTTCTTGGTTCTCTCTGAGCTTTGTTGTTTTCTTGCAGATGTTTCAATACCCAGCTAGGTAACATCATCAGTGCTAGAGGGGAGTTCTCTCTGTTTACGTATAAGTGGCTTGCATTTCAATGTGGTAGAAATGTTGTGTTGTGGAAGTGTTCTTAGTGGTTCCTTGATTAGGCTGAGGTTTGCTGTTTAATTGTTTGTCAGAGTTGGTAGTTCCTTGACCGGAGTGTTATTTACTGCTTGATTGTTGGTCTAGTGTTAATCAGAGGTATTTTTGGAGGAATGGGGAGAGTGCTACTTATACCAGGTTTTGCTTTACTTTTCGTCCCGCCTGTCTTTTTAGTGACCGATTAACTGCACAATATAATATATATTACTTCTCAACGGAGGCAAATTATATTGTGCTTCTCATCTTCAAAGCAACTGAAAACATGCTCCATTTAGAATTACAGTGAGGAAAGAGATTCATGGCACATACACACAGTGAGCCCAAAGCCAGCTCCTATAATCAGTCCCCAATAAGCTGAAGGCCACAGATGATGTCTCCAGAAGGATGGTGATTTTATTTATTGAAAACATTTATATAGCTGCCCATCTTATGTCAAATTCTAGATGGCTCCAATTCAGCAATACAATATCAATAAAAACACCATAATACATAAATTTAAAAAAACCCATAAACATTAAAAACTTGGCTTAAGAGCTTGTTTAAGTTAGCAAGCCAGCAGTGTGCAGCTATGCTAGCTTTAAGTCATCTAGTAGTGAGCATCAGTCCTCCCTCCAAAAGCAGAGGCTTGCAATCTTTCTTCTAGCCAGCAGCAAACTCCTATGTGTTTTGTAAAGCATCAGCCCCAAGACTGAGCCATGGATGCAGAAGCTGCACTTGGCTGCCAGCCTCTGTTTTGCTTAAGAGCCAGAGTGAGGGAGAAAATGCTGCAAAACAAAAATGAAATCAAGTACTCTTGATTTCTCAAGACATTGCAGAGATTTGGCTTAATGTCTTTTTTTTCCCTGAACGAAGACATCATGTATCTCTGTACGTCTAAAACCATGATTTCCATCAAGAGAATAGACTTGAGTCAAAACACAGTTTGGTCCGGAATTCATCTCTTCCTTGAGGCTGATGGAAGCACAGGGTATTGAGGTATTTTGTTACATCTTTCAAGAAGAGAGCTGTTTTGTAAGGCTTGTTCCAAGTCTAAATGGCTCCTTAAATTTCAAGAAGCTATGGCTAAATGCTTTAAAAGCTGCCACAACAAAGTATATTGGCTTACCTTCGGTATTTATTTTTGGATCCTCCTCTTTGTTTCTTTCCAGAACACAGGAAATTGTTAAACATTTTTGACCAAAAAACCCCACAGGCATCAACTGATTGTTTAAAAAAAAATGTTTTCCTGGTTGAACATGAGGTTTCTCTTTAATAACGACTGGTTATTGTTGTTGTTGTTCTTTTGGTGCCTTCAAGTCCATTTTGATTCCCTGTGACTGCTAGTCCCTACAATAATAATTATCATGAAATAAAACAGATAACTTCCACTGCAGATGAATATACATAAAAAAGAAATACAAAAATAATGCTCAAACAGTAATGCTGTTCAAACTTCAGGTTTTACAAGGATTAACTTAGATCAAAATAATTAGTAAGGTGTTACTACACAATGTATAATGGTATAATTAGGAAAGGAAGGCAAAGAATTACTTAAAGAAAAAGATGTATATTACAAAGTAAAACAGCACAGTGTAATGTTCAGTCATATATTTTATTACAACCAATATAAAATTATCTTAGAACTGGATTTGTACATCTTGGGAAAAGTCACCAGTATATGAACTAAACCTTGATTTTCAACCTCTTTCCCCAGACACACAGAGTAAGTAAAAGAGGACAGGTAAGAATTAGCATGCTAGGAACGTAGCATTTATTAAAATGGCATGACTTTTGCCCATTTCTTCTCTTTTCTTTTTATAAACATTTTGCATATTACCACTTATTCCTCCAAGCACTATGATGTTAACATCTGTAAAAGAAGATTCTCCTAGATGCTTGAAACAGATAGGGAGGATTTTTGTAGAAATGTTGAGCTCACAATGCAGCCCTCATGATTATCTATAGGTAAAAACTTTAGCCTAGGAGTGAGCAAACTTTGGGTGAACAAGGTAACACTTAGAAATTTTAGGAAAGCTGAAGTCTGCCAAGCAAGTTGGACAATATCACCTGTATGTGTAGAAGTAGGATTTTGGAAGGGCAGTGTATTTTATACCTATGGCATGGAAATCTAGTGATTGTATTATTGCCACCTCAAAGTACTGGAAAATAGGCTATAAACATTCAAAAATTACACTCAGATGTGATTTTAGTGGTCCTATAAAACAGGGCTACAAACCTTCTTATAGGCCTCTACCCAATTTTTATACCAAAATAAACTGCTTCTTTTTCCTTCTCCTTTCTTACGGTAAGCCACCTGACATCCTATTTCTCAATTATAATAACTAGCCATTAGCAAAAAAATTAAGGAAGAACACAATTCAGAATGAAAGACCAAAAGGTTTAAGGTTAAATACCGTTTGTTCTGGGAAGGATTAAATGGAAGGTTTGAAAGTTTAGTTTAGATTGTTATTTATTTATTTTTTAAAAAAAAATCCCAGTAATATTTATAGGAAGCAACAGCATGCCCATTCAATATGATGCTGAGTGCACATATGAATATTGCCTAGTTTGAACACATACCCATCCTTTGTCAATTCTGCTAGGGCCATTGGATGGAAAAGAGCAATGTTTCTCAACCTTGGCAACCTTAAGGTATGTGGACTTCAACTCTCAGAATTGCCCAGCCAGCCATGCTGGCTGGGGAATTCTGGGAGTTGAAGTCCACATATCTTAAAATTGTCAAGGTTGAGAAATACCAAGTACAGTGTCTATATGTATATCCATTGATCCATCACACATGGATTTTTTTTCTCCTAGGATTTAGCATGAGCAATCCTATGAGCTAAATTCAAGCAGGCAGAAGCTCTGGAATAATTTGTACTGCCACAAATAAGTTACAAATTAGCTTCAAGGTTCCTGAAAAAGCAACACAAATCTTCATTAGAGAAGTAATGATCATTAATGTGCTGTAACTAAAATGGTCTGCTTCCTTTTCTTTTTGAATCAGGATGATAGATGGAAACCATGTCCACTTTCTGACTGCCACTGCAGTGCTAACGGGCACAGTGAATAAAACACACAATTAAAGTAAACGCAGGGAGCAAGACCACACAGCAATGATTTCATATCGTTCCCTGCCTCCATGCCTTGCCTCCAATTTCTTCCCTTAGTCAATTCTCAAAGACAATTGTGTAGCTTTTACTCTGTGCATGAATAATAGCAATAATGATTTCAGTTGCTATTGTGGTTGTTACACTTATTGAATCCAGATGTCTGATCAGGCAGCCCATTTCATTCTTCACATTGTTTTTAATAAGACTCTTCTGGATTTGATGCCCTGTTGTCTTATTTTTTTATAACTGAAAACTATTCAGCGCAACATCATAATCTACATTCATAGGATCTAGCATGATAATTCCAAAGCCTCTATTTGTTATTATTCACGGAGGGACAGCTTGCAACCTAGTGTTTTAGACTACGTAAATCTGAATTATGATTTTCCTTCTGTTCTCCAGAATCTTTTTCCTATCATTTTTATCTATAGGAGTCAGTCCTTTATTACTTCATTTTTATTTGCTCCAGTTGCAATAAAGCAGTGGGTGCAGACTGCGTTCAGGCTCCTCCCTGATCAGCATCAACTTACGTATGAATCACTAAGTCACTTTCAGTCCCCTGTGTGTCTGGGAGACCTAATGGAGTTTAAAGTATTAGGAGTTAGTGGAATATAAGCTAGCATCAGACTATTCAAGCACAGGCCATCCAAGCGTCATCTTGCTATGGGAGTTGAGAAAAAAAGAGAATTTGTAATGAAAGAATCACTACTTGCAAACTCACACAAACTAGTGCATAAAAAGGAAGGAACAAATATTACACCTATCACCTATTTTGTCTTATTGCAAGTTACAGTATTAATAAATGACAGAAAAGTCATTATTATTGTTCCTCCCGCTCTCCCTCCTTGAGGTAATGACTAGAGAAGGAGGGTACTGTCTAAATGACAATCCAGAGCCTTCAAATCTCATCCTGACATGCCCCTTTTTTTAGCAATAGCAACAGTACTTAGACTTGTATAATGGTGCTTTACACCAGAAGCCCCCAACCTTTTGGGCTTCAGGGACCGGAGGGGGCATGGTTTCATGTGCTGCCTGCATTCCGTGGGCGGGGCTTCACTTATTTGCATGGCCCAGTTTCTAGCATGCCATGGATCGATACTGGTCCACGGACAGGGGATTGGGGACTCCTGTTTTACAGCCCTCTGTAAATGGTTTACAATGTCAGCATATTGCCCCCAAAAATCTGGGTCCTCATTTTACTGACTTTGATCAGGATCAAACTGCAGGCAGTGGGCAGAGTCAGCCTGCAATACTGCATTCTAACCACTGCACCACCACAGCTCTTTTGCCAAGAGAATTACAATGGTGAAGACTTCTTTCAATCAAGCTTTATATACGGTGAATTCATGGGCCATAGGATTTTTTTAGTTAAAGTATGGAAGCAATTTGCCTTCTTTCAGACTTCTATCACTTCTACATTAATTGCATTCTGGGTTTAACATATGTTGAGGGTCAACTAAAATCTAGAAGAACATTTTATACAGCACACAGAGAATATTAGATTACCTGAAATACAGGTAGTCCTTGTTTAGCAACTGCCTCATTTAGTGACTATTTGCAATTATGACAGTGTTGAAAAAGTAATCTTAACAACCAATCCTCTCATTTACAATCTTCACAAATCTATAAAGAAAAGGAAAGCTGTCCTAAGGACAGCCACTGTTTCCATTAGTGACTGCTTCTCTTAATGACCAAATTGGTCTGAATTGTGTTGCTAAACAAGCACTTATCTGTAAGGACCTGCCATTGAAGTTCAAGAAGACTAACAAGACTATCTCATACATACCAATTAAGAAATAAATCATAAACAGATGAGTGGAAATCTCTGGAAAGTATGCAAAGGACTCCTGTCTTAATTTCCATTTAAAAGTGATGCTGGGTCTATATTCAGTGGATATATATTCAGTGGATCTTGCTGAAGTTTTTTTGAATATGCATGTGTGGGATTGTACTGCTGGCCTGCAATAAAGGACATTTCAAGATGCCTTTTAGACATTTTTTCACCTATTGCAGTGGTTCTCAACCTTTTTAATGCCGCAACCTCAACCGGTCGTAAGTCGAGGACTACCCAACCGGTCGTAAGTTGAGGACTACCCAACCGGTCGTAAGTCGAGGACTTTCCCTGCCCGAGAGCACCACGCATGCGTGGTGCTGCCCCCTGCGCCGGCCGAGGCATAGCTGGCAAGTGGCAGAGATGGCGCAGGCCGACCACCGGCTGGGCCACCAGCTGGCCCAGCCCAAGGGAGGTAAGGCACCCGCCAGGCCTCACGCGCACCAGCAACCCTCCCTGTGCCCGCCAGCCTCCCACCTCCCACCCCTGGCCCTCTTTTACTTACATTTTTAGTAGTCGCTCAGCAGGGAGGGGTGGAAACTTCCAGACAGCTCGCCTTCGCTGCAGACAACTTGCAGCACCGTTTGCAGAATGGGACTTTTGGTGGGCTCAGCAGGGCAGAGACAGCCTGGACAATTCCTATTGGCTTTTGAAAGCCAATAGAATTAGACTCTATTCAAGAGAGTCTATTCTATTGGCTTTCAAAAGCCAATAGAATAAAAGGGAATAGCACAGCCAAGGAAAAGGGGGAAAAATGGCGGACTGCGTTGTTTGGCGACCCCCGTGAAATGGTTGTTCGACCCCAAATGGGGTCCCAACCCACAGGTTGAGAACCACTGACCTATTGGTAGTATTCATGACACATAAATCTTCCTCCTTTGAGGTCAGTGTAGGTTCCCTCCTCCCTTAGCATTTTTCCAAAGCAAAATTATGGTGCCAGCACTACTTTTATTTCAGGAATCTCAGCTTTACTTTTTCAGGCCATAAGGCAAGCAATTTTCAGTGACAGGGATTTCTGGACCCAGACTCCTCTCCTCCCATCTCTGCAGTCTCCCCTCTTTCCAGTTCCATTTTCATCTGAAACCAGGAAGGCCTCTTATTCTATTGTCCCCTTTCCCTGCCCAATAGAGGTTTAATGTCTTAATCGTGGACTGCTGTCTGTGTGGGCTTTTTACTAAGTACTCATTCTCATTCACCTCAACCACTGCTACTCCTGAGAAGAATTTATGTTTGCAGGCTTACTACTATGCCATCAAGGTCACATTGAAAAGGAAGCCTCTTTGAATGATGGTTTGTTGACATCTTCCCATAGCTACACAGAACACTTTCCTTGCCTCTATCCTCTTAGTTTTCGTTTTAAGTACCATGATTCTAGTGGAGGAAAAGTAGCTAGAAAAACCAGATGGGGGTAAAGTTAAAGAAGCATATGCCGTGTAACTAAAAGTCATCTGGAACATGTAGGAAGAGAACAGTTTTGGGGGCCAAATATTTTATAACTTATCTCTAGATAGTTTTGCACATATAAAGAACATATATAAACAGCAACGCTGAATGATATCAGCATGATCAGAACAGCCAATCAGTTCTGTGCAAATGTGGAATTGTAGGACATGGTAAAATGTTATATTTTACTTTATCAATTGAGCCGGCTACCTCTACTGCAAAAGCAGCATTACAGTAGGTAACTTACAATGCATAAATTGTTAGGTTTAAAACAACAGCACAGCAAGAAAAAACAGGCAGATAACATTACAATTGTTAAAATTCATGTTGGGGAAACAACAAAACCAATTACACCACTTTAAATGTCAATAAACTAGGGGGTTGTCTGGAAGATCTCTTAATGACCTCAATAAAAAAAACAGAACAGGATGGAAAGATTAAGCAACAATCAAGCATATTTATTTTAAAATACATTCCTTCTGAATTGATGGCATTTTAATCTAGGAAGACATTGTTTGAACTGGATAACTAATTCAAATGTCCCACCAAGACTGATTCTCTTGAAAAAATTCCCCTGAAGATTTTAAAAGCGTTTTCTTGGTATTTTGGCAAAAATCTCATGTGGAAAATAAATTGCTATTGTATTCCTAATAAACATGCATTTACAGTCCCCAATACATTTGATACATAATCAATTGTCAGTATGAAGCTAACCACATCTCACAAGCTGTCACTTGATTTAAATTTACTCACTGCTTTAATAGCTGCCATTTATCCGTTCGTGGCCTCTCTCTGCTGGCCCGTGCTGTGCTTAATTGGTCCTTGTGCTCTGATTATCCTGGATAGATGATATTAGAGCAGGAAAGAAGAAAAGAGAATGAAATCTGGAAGGGTTTAACATGCATTTAAGAAAATACAGGGAGCTCTCTGGGCTACGTTAGAAATGTTACACAAGAGTTTTGATGAAGTGAATACTTTGAATTCCTTAGAAAAGTGAGTTATGGGTCTCTCCTTCAAATGTATTAAATAAGAATCAACCCCTCATTTTCAATCCAATGCATTCTTCAATTTTAAAAAAAATCTATTATTTTCTTTGGCTACACAAGCTCATCATTCAACTTTCCTTTCTTGATAGCTTTTCAAAATCCTTGAATTGACTGCTAGACCTTCTTCGAGGTGTAGATCTTTACATATGAACGGCATCAGCTTGGGAACACCTGCCATGCCAAATGATACTAGAAGGAACTAGATAGAAAAAAAGTTTTAGCATGTAAACTGAGATGACACGCATCTCCTGGGGTTGATGAATACATGACAGTTCCCAGCGTTCTTTGTTACTGTCCATGCTGGCTGGTGTTGCTGGGACTGCTGATTCAGCAGTATTTATGGAATTGTAGGTTGCTTCTCCCTGATTCAAAGTGGAATGGGACAACTGGCGATGGCCAGCTCACCACAGCCAAATCACCATGGCCAACTCACCACGGGACAACTTGCTGCAGGACAACTCACCGCAGGATAATTCAATACTTCAATTTAATTTAAAATAATTTAAAAAATAATTTAATTTTTGTCATTCACATTTCATTTTGTCCCTCCTTCGGCATCCTTTCTTTAAGAATTCTATTCCCCCATTTCTTCTATATTAGTGTAACTCTTGCCCCATGCCCAGTGGTGGGATTCAGCCGGTTCCCACCACTTCAGCAGAACCAGTAGCTAATTTTTTGTTGCCCAGGCCCAGAATGGACTTCCAGAAGTGGCATTCACACAGAGAACCAGTTGTTCATATGTTTGAATCCCACCACTGCCCATGGCCAGTTGTCCAAGGGCAAGTTGGTCATTGCGAGTTGTCCCATGCTGAGTTGGCTGCTGCAAGTTGACTATGGCAAGTTGGCCAGGGCAAATTGTCCTAGACCTGATTCAAAGAAAGAGTCTAAAATACTTTTGCTTCCAAGGCAAAGCAGATGCTCTGTTTTTCATTCTTTTTCATCCACATTTCATTGTAAGAGGAGAGGCTGATCTCCGCTGTAATTGAACAAGGAATCTATTATGCGTTTTGAATCATTAAATTTTAAAGTGGCAGTCTAATAAGACTACTGATTATCCAATTGCTTCATTCTGAAAATCATATTTTCTTCTCATTTGGACATGGACATGGCTACTGAAGTTAATGGCTCGCATTTGCATACGGAGAGTGTCTTCATGTTTATTTCCAGTTCAGAATATGTCACTCACAAATTCCTCATCAAACTTATATATTCATTTCTTTGGCAAAGTGTTTCTTAACTGGTCATATTTGCATAAAAGCATGAACACTTATCTAATTAAGCATTATGTTAATGGCATCAAGCATAACATTAGAATTATCAAGGCCTAGAATTATCAAGGCATTTATACACACTACACTAATTATTTTGCTACTTATGATACACACAAAACTTGGTATTAAAGACTATCCTAGAGAAACAGAACAGTTTTGAAACTTTTAAAAGGGAACATGTGTATTTTTGTCACATGTGTTGGCTTGGCAACTGGGAAATAACCTATTACAGTATCTGTCTATTCTGCTCCCACTCAAAGGTTTTTACTGTCTATACCAAACAAGATTTTAAAGATAAAATTAGTACGTAGGTATCTACTTCTTACTGAAGGATAGATATGACTAGTACTCCAAATATATATTTTTATTTTTTGGGGGAAAAACATTCTGCCTCTTAAATGATTGGTTTCATGTATGGTCAAAATATTGGGGAGAAATTGCTCAATATGAATTCTTCACCTCTGTTACTGTTGTATTTTTTCTAGAAACACTAGAAGCCACATCCATCAGCATCTGATATGGGAAATCCGTAGTTGAATAAAGGGGAATATTTGTACCTCCGGGTTGAAATGAGGAGTCCTTGGTGCTCTCTGATGCAGTGATGATGTTACCTAGGTTGGATAGTGAAATGCCTGCAGGAAAACAACCAAGCTCAGAGAGTATCAAAGACCCTTCAAATTATGGTTGGCATGGTCCCTGGCATTTCATTTGCCGTCCACCAACATCTTGAGATTGCACTGCTGAAACATATTAGCAAAATACTTAATCTTGTTGGTACAATTTTATTCTTCTTCTCCCCTCCCCTACAAAAAAACCCAAATCAACAGCAGTGTGAATAGAACAAAAAAAAAAAAAACCTCTAGCTTCTGTATCCATTCAGATTTTCACTTTTATTATGTTCCATCCATCCCTGCCAGAATTATGCCATATTACTATTACATTTTACCCATCGTAAAACTGGAAATGGGTGTCTTTTGCCTCTACAATCTCCCATTTCCATCCTTACCCTTAACACAGAGGTCGGCAACCTGCAACAATGAAAGAGCCACTTGGACCCGTTTCCCTTGCAAACGAAAAAACTGGGAGCCGCAAAACATGTGCACAGAACACAGGGCTTGATTAAAAAGTGGAGCTTAAGGTGAGACGTGCGCTGGCCCTGCCCCCCATCCAGCTCTGGTATGGATGGCTCTGCCGTCCTGGCTTCTCCTCCCTTCGGAAAAGATTGCTTTCCCCCCGCCCCGCGCTCTCCCTCTCTGGGACTTTCTTCTTTCCGCCTTTTGGTGTGAAGGTTCCAAGGGAGTGGCAGAGGAGGCCGATGGGGAGAAAGAGCTGCTGTGGTGAATCTTCCGAGGCGGCAGCAGACGGCCGCTCGGGCTCGCCTATCTCAGCCTGCTGCGGGAGGCTGGAGTTGAGGCTTCTGGCTCGCTCTGGGAGGGGTGCTCAGAAAAGAGAGGATGGGAAGAGAGAGAGAGAGAGAGAGAGGGAGGGAGAGAGAGGGGGGCCACACCCACCCAGCACCGGACGATACATTAGTGGGTTTTGGGTTGCAGTTTGGGCACTTGGTCTCTAAAAGGTTCGCCATCACTGCCCTATACTATTTCAAGCAAACGGTTGTACACTTCCCAGTCTCTTTTTGAAAGCCTTCAATGATGGAGCTCCCACAACTTCTAAAGGCAAGCTGTTCCACTGGTTAATTCTTTTCACTGTCAAGAAATTTCTCCTTCGTTCTAGGTTGCTTCTCTCCTTGGTTAGCTTCCAAACATTGCTTCTTATTTTGCCTTCTGGTGCTTTGGAAAATAGACTGACCCCCTCCTCTTCTTTGTGGCAGCCCCTTATTTGGCTTTGACTTAGTAATGATATATGATTCTTAAGATTGTTTATATTTGACAGGCGCAGTTCTTTAGGAGTCCAAGCAAAAATTTCTCTTAGTTCTACATAATCTCCCATTCACCTCTTATTATTGCTTACAAACACTAAGCATACATATCAGGGCAGTAAAACTCCAGACAGTTGTTAGATGGGAACAAAAGAAGTAGAACTAGCCATTCTTTCCTACTATCTATCAGTCACCTGGATTTTTTTTTCTTTTGCAGATGTATTATGGTATATCTAACAACAGAGTTACCTCAGAAATGCGGCATCGTGAGATGCAGTAATTAATGTCTCCACCCTCACCATTGCCCACCCAAGTTAAGTATAGAGTACCCATCTAGTCAAGTTACTTAGTCACATGCAGGGTGGAGGCACACATCTTTTGGGGAGGAAAGGAACCCTCCTGCTGAAACAGCTGAAACTTCCCTCTGCTGGGAACAGGGTAAGCTCTGTTTGAAGCTCTGTTACTTAGGATTGCATCCACTAAGTGGATAAATACTCTGATGAGGTATCAAGACACTCTCCTTGCTCCTAATCTTAAGTGCTCCCTTAGCAACAGCAAATCCAGAATTACATTTCAGCAACATATAAAGTTGTCCTCAAGCTGGGATGTTTTGCAACACAGCAAATCATTTGAGGATTATTCCTTCCTAGCTCCTCTTTCCTATTACTTTCCCCATTTGAAGAGAAGTGCTCCCTAAAACTGGCTTTTCATTGTCAGTGTTAGAACAGGACACCATTGTATCATCAAGATGACTAGCTGGTGGCCAGCTGAAGAGGAAGTGTGCATTAGCTTGCCTGTGTTCGTCCTTCTTTCGAACAAGTCAAAACAAAAACTCATCTGGTCATATTTTAGATGCATCTGCTTTCTGTTTGCTGTGAGGACATGGGGAGGGAAAGAGGATAGGAGAGAAGGAGAAGATGACCTCTGTCCTTTTCTTAAGGTACCAATAGGAAATGCCTGGCTAGCATCTTCCATTAACCGACACTGCTTTCATAAACACAGATTAAGAGACAGACCTATTCCTGTCAGTTCTGATGCCTTTTGGATACATTTCACTCAAGCAGCAGACTTTGCTTTACTCTTAAATAACAATTAAAGCAAAAGAACTCCCTCCGTTCACCCCCCCCCCCCGCTCCATATGGAAGGTATTGTTTTGATCGGCAAATTAAGCAAATATTAATACTGTTTTCAAAATTAAGGCACATGCTGTAATGAAAGCAACTTGAACATCCAACATTTTATTATCTAGAAAGCCAATGGATTCACGGTTTTAGTGAGCACAGAAAATCAATGTCATTAAGTCTCCTAAAAATCCTTTTTTACTCTTGCAAAGTTAATCCATGCCATGGCTTGGCTCAGTTCAGAGTCCCTTTCACTTGTCATAAAGGGAAAATGTCCTCTTGGACCAGCAGGGACTAGGCAGATATTGGTAGTGGCCTCGCTGGGCAGAAGAGAAGAAGCAGCCATCTGTGGTGACAGATGTTTGAACACAACCACTCTGGGCTCGATCTGCCTGGGACCATCTTCCCCAGAGATGATGCCCCAAACTGAGAGGTCCAACAGGACCAGAAGGAGCATACTACCCTTATTCAGGTCCCTATACAGGTTACCCCAAGAGAATGACTAAGACTACCCCTGTCCTATAGTTGGATCTGAACCCTGATTGAAAAATATCCAAATAATCCACTTCTTCTGGGGTTAGTCCACCATCACTGTTTCAACAAGCCTCCATTAAAAAAGGGCAGATTAAAGACTGGATTATAATTAATGAAAACTGCTGGATCCTGGGATGACCTCTTCAGAAGGTACCCTGCCCAAAGTCTCCATCAAGACTGCTACAAATATAAAATTGTTTCAAAATAACTATGTGCCTCTTTGGAATGATATCAAAAAGGATTTACAAAGATGGGATAAATTACGTCTATCGTTATTGGGAAGGATCTCTGTAATCAAGATGAAGTTTTACCAAACATGCTTTTTCTGTTCCAGACATTACCAATACTAGCAACTGATGTCCCATTCAAACAGTGGCAAAGGTATATTTCCAAGTTCATATGGCAAGGGAAGAAACCCAGAATTAGATATAAGTTATTGCAAGATGCTAAAGAAAGAAGGGGTTGGGGTTTACCAGATTTGAAACTGTATTTTGATGCAGGTTGCCTGGCCTGGTTAAAAGAGTGGGTGAACCTCCAGAATAAGAGGCTACTTGATTTGGAAGGTCATGAACTAAGGTTGGATGGCACAGTTATTTATGGTATGATAAAGTTAAAGTTAATGTTTATTTTAATAATCACTTTGTTAGACGTGCCATATTACGAGTATGGAACAAGTACAAAAGAAGAATCTCCACAAAGTTGCCTCTTTGGGTATCCCCACAGGAAGCTTTTTTTTTTTTTTTAGAAAAGAAATGGTTGTGAAATCGGACTGGTGGACCTATGGTAAAATAATATTTTTCAACTCAGGTGACCCTATTCTTAAATCAAGGGAAGAGTTAGAATTAGAGGGTTCTACTTGTCATTGGTTTACATGCCAACAACTGAAAGAAAGATTTAAACTAAATAAAAAGTGTTTTGGGTTTGACTTCATTAAAAATGAATTGAATGTTATGGTTCCGGCTAATGAAACATTTCAAAGAACTTCCACACATTTATTTTCTTAAAAGTCTTTTATTGTTACAAAATGTCGGCACAGGCACAACGGAGGGATGCTAGGATCTAAGTTCTCTTCCTCTGAGCACTTAAATTATCAGCATGTTCCCTCCCTAAATTAGCCGTCATATATCACATTATCCAATTAGTGTGAAGGTCAAAGGTTTTCTTCCTCTTTCTTTCCTGGGCTTTACCCCCACCCCCCTTCTGCTCTATATTAATCCCATAAATATCAGACAGTTCTGCATATTGTCAAAAGCAAGAGTATACATTATTGTGTGGCAGTGACAAACATATTATTGCTAAGGCTTATAAAATGCTATTGAAATTGAATTTGAAAAGCGAGCATATAAGATGAAAAGTTTAAAATTTACACTGAATTGCAACTTAAAAGAAAATTTCTACAAGATGATATATCGTTGGTATTTAACACCAGACAAATTATCTAGAAAGTATAAAGGTATTTCAAATGAATGTTGGAAATGTAAATGTAAAGAAGGGACTTTTTGTCATTTATAATGGACATCTGATAAAGCAAAGAAATATTGGAGAAGGATTCACATTTTGATAAAGAAAATCCTTAAAGTAAAAATAAACATGAAATCAGAAACTTTTCTTTTGGGTTTAATGGAAAAAGACTTGGGAAAAAAATTCAGAACTTTGATCCTGTATATGTTGACGGCAGCAAAACTACTGTATGCACAAAAATGGAAGGACATTTCAATTCCCACTATGGACAAATGGTTACAGAAGCTAACAGAGTTGGCAGAGATGGCAAAATTGACTATTTTGATTAAAGAAAAGAATACAAGTACCTTCGTTTCTACATGGAGACCGCTTCTGGACTTTGTGCTTGAAGTGGAAAAAAATGAAACTTTGATTTTGGGTTTCACTGATTAGATTGATTTGCTGTTACAGAAATGGCTAGTTTTTACTATTGTGAAAAAGTAAAAAGTCAAGGCTCAACATTAATGCTCTATTCTACTGCAACAGGGGAAGTCAGAAGTCAATCTCCTTTTTTTTTCTTTTCCTCACTTTCTTCTCCCTTTTTCCTCCCCATTGTGTCCTACTATCTGCTTTCTGTTTTGTGTTTTACTTTACATCTTAATAAAATGTTTTTTTTAAAAAAAAACTGCTAGTAATTTCTCCTTCTGCAGAGAGGTATTGACAATATCCCAACATCAAATGTCAGTGAGTAAGCAGTACACTGTATTTTGGACCAGTTGTAGCTTCTGAATAATCGTCCTGGACCCAAGTGGTTACCTCTCTACCTTTTCTCTCAATGGCTAGTATAGCACCTATCTATTTTCATACAGTTTAGAAGCCCAAAGGAGTCCCATATAATATGGCCAAGGAGTACCTCGGTCACCAAAGACTCTACAGAGTTAATACACAAAGAAAATGAAAAAAAAAACTATAAAGCCAAGGTAGCTTCGTTGTGTCTTTATGAATTGTAGTGGTTTTTCAGGATGTCTCTCAGGAGTTTCCCAATCTTCCCTAGAGACTGTGGGGAACAAACCTTCAATCTCTTCTATACAAACCACATGCTTTCCCTCCCAGCTTATCTCTCCATATCACATTATAAGCAAGTCTGTTGGAGGCCTGCCTGATTTAGTTTTTGCCCAGTGCTTGCTCTGTTGAATATTATGCACTATATAAGCAATTACAATTTGTCATTCTTCTCTGTATCACCATTAGGATTATAAACTACAATCAATGATGGGGTGAAAAAACAAATTTGCAGGTCCCCAGATTAAGGTACCATTGGTCAAATGAAATTTCCATCAAGTGGGATTGCTAGGGTGATCAGCTGGAATTTTATCTCTGGTATCAAAGTGTTCAGCACGTCCTTTGTTTCATATTGCAAAATGTTTAGGAAATCATTTCCATGTGTGAATATTTTTCTCCAGGAATGTCTTTTGGGAGGAAAATATTTTCCATTCTTTATTGCACAAAAGACCACCATTTATCTTGATTTAATATTGTGAGAAACTCCTCTAATGATGATTTCCCTCCTCTGACCTTCCTCCCTTAGAAATTCTAAATAGACTGAAGTTTTAAAAGTTTCCATAACAAGGATTTCAACATTTCCTGAGCAGTGATGCCGAAATATTTTTCTCCTTTCATTTTACCAAACCCTGAATAGAATTATTAGGGTGTCTGTGTATTTGTACATTGTTCATATTATAAAATCGTCCTGTACATGCCCCAGGCAAACCACTTTGCCATAATAAGAGCCCAAATCCTTCCATAATTTCTAAGTAGATATTCTTCTTCCCCATTATTTATACCACAGGATACACCAATTGAACAATGCCAAGTCTCCAATTACCACTATACCAATGTGGCAGAAAACATTGTGAAATATCTCAAGGCTGTGTTCAATACAAACTGTATTAAATGAGTAATCTTTTCTAAATTCCATACTTTGAGGCCCCCTCTTGTATTATAAGTCTTCAGTTCATTGGCATAGTTGCTTGGCTTGAAGTACAGGATTAACGCAGCACCAGATCTGACCAATGAGGTTCATTCAAGTCCAATCTCTTTCATTCATTTTTGTGCTTTTAGAAAGAGAAGATCTACGCCAGAAAGAAACGTTTCTGGTGGGGCCTTAAATACATAGGAACCATTTTGCAGAAAAGAGGTCCTCAATACAGTAGCATCCATGCAAATGATCTTGCCACAGGCTTGCCATCTTTTCAAGCAGCTCAGACAGATTTTGGGAGATGGTAAATCCATGCTCCCAGACAAGGGGAGAACATAAGTTTAGACAATTAAAATCTTTAGTTCTAGGACAGGGGTAGGCGACCTTGGCTCTTTTATGACTCGTGGACTTCAATTCCCAGAATTCCTGAGCCAACACAGCACAGCTGGCTCAGGAATTCTGGGAGTTGAAGTCCATGAGTCATAAAAGAGCCAAGGTTGCCTACCTCTGTTCTAGGAGCACCAGACACCCAGCCTGGACTGCCGAGGTCCTCTCTGGCCCTTTGGTTCTCTATGATAAGCCTGCCTTGGCAGAAAGCATGAAAGTACAGCATATAATGCGGAAAGCAAACATTTGATTCTGCTGTCAAGGTAGACATGAGAGAGAGAAATGTTTGCTGTGCTGTTTTCCTCCCACGCTGAATACTTGGTTTTTCAAAACGAAAATCTTCCCTCACGAAGTGAACCCTTATGGCTAGGATAAAAACCTATTGATTAGTGAGAATTTCAGAGGGGGAAAGAGCCCTTTGGATCTAGTGGATATAAAACCCTGCCATCATGCCCCCCCCCCTCCGGACTTTCAGCACTGCAGAATAAGTTTTTCTAAGTCTAAGGATTACAAAAAAAATAAATAAATTAGAAGCCGATTCACATGAGAATTGGTCTCAGACATCACGTTTTCCCCCTCAGAGTTTGGAGCTTTTTCTCCAGTTTCAAAGCAGGGAACTGAAATACCCTACAGTTCCTGGAATGTCCTTTAGGGACCAAGGAAATACAACTTTCATGTATTGCTTATTTTCTTGTTCGAAAAGAAGGAGTTGTGCCATAAATGTGGTGCCCAAGGCATCAGCATGATTCACATGGGCATTTTGAGCAAATTAGGTAACAAGGAAACATCAAATCAGCAGAAGAAAGCTGATCTGAGGTTAATTTCCCATCCCCTAAGTGGTAGGCATTTCTGCTGGCTAAGTATTTCTTACCTTTGTAGGCCTATCCTATACAGCAGGCACACAGAAAAGTAATCAATGTACTGCTTACAATCTTTACAAACTGAATGGCTAATGAGTTTAACACATTCATTTTTCAAGACAAATTAAACCTGTCAGACTGACTCAGGGATATATATGGGGGAAGTTTGAAACATATTTAAGGGGAAATTTACTTGTCAAAATCGCTTAGTTTGTTGAAGTCTGAGCAATCCCATGCTTCTTTCAAACCTTACAGAAAACGATGTATTCGGGGCATAAGGTCAGTGCCTTCAAAGTGTTGTTGAGCACCAAGGTAGAGAAAAATAGTTAAAATAAGAAACAATGAAGTGGACTAACCTCAAACTGCAATTACATAAATTTCTACATGAAATAGAACACATATTTAATGCCACATGGAATACAGTATCTGCTTAAATCCAAAGTATCTTACTGGATCTTTGCTGTCAGGCATTTTTGGTAGAACAGAAAACCTTGGGCTAGGCCAGATTTTGGTTGCTGGTTTTAGAAGCATATTCATAAATGTGCAGTTTAAGGTAAGTGCCATGCAGAGACATTCCACTCCATGGAAGATGTTTTTTTTTAATGTTTTAGTCATTTGTAGTCATTTGAAAAACTTGACTTCTACTTAAATAGTTGATTTATCTCTATTTCACCAGGTATTTGGATTACACTCTGTATGTACCAGAAGAATCAGATATATTTCTTTTCAGTAAGGTGGCCAAGAAGAACAAGCATTAATGTAGAGACGAATCCCCAAATTGTTTGTGTACTGTATTGCATTATAGTAGATTATTGATTATTTCCATTTGACTTTTTTCATTTCCCAAGTCCTTCCTTCCTTTTTTATTTATTTATTTATTTATTTATTTATTCTTTCTTTACAGACTGGCAAGATTCTACAGTTATAACTGCTCCTATATAGCCTTGGTTTCTTAATCTGGTCTATGTAGTCGGTCTAACAAAGTCTTGGAAGTCTCAATACGTTTCCCTTTGCTCACTTTATCTTCATGTGAACTAGGGAAAGGTTTATCTGAGATGTTTTCTCAGGATATTTTCTTAGGACAGGCTCAAGCCCCTCTTATCTGAACACTACATTGGAAGTGACTCTTCCTATTATCCTTCAAGGCCATTCTCTACACTTGCTACAGACTGGGAACGACAACAAAAAAACCCCTAGAAAGTGAAATACTGAGGGGAAAAAGAGTTTCAGAGTGATCTAACTACAGCCAGTGTGATGTGGTAACTCAGGGGTGTCAAAACTCGCAACGTCATGTGTTGTGTCACGACATATCGCGACTCCTGTGGGCTGCAGTTTGACACCCCTGTGATAACTGAAACAGTTCTGAACAGCTTCTATAACTCCAAGTCAAATGTAATCCATTGCCCTTTCAGTAGATCCTGGTAAATAGTTACTGCCTGTGATTAGACATGACTGAGATCTCTTTATGAGAAGCTCCCTACTATCTTGGTTCCTCAGGCTAGAAGTGAAGCAGAAGACTTTTTGTGCTCAGATGACTGAGGTACTCTCTTCAGCTTGGCGGATTACAAATTATGCAAACTTGCTAAATGTGATTGTGGAGTAACATGTCATGGCAAATCTTTGCTATTGTAACTACAATTGGCTTCAGATCACACAATGACCGACAGTGTTTACAAAATAACAGTTGGCTGGATTCACACAAAAAGCCATCAGCAATCAAACTAGCTAGTATGAACCTAACCTACAGTATATCAAAACCAACAGCTTTCTTCGGTCTCTATAGCACACAGTCTTTGCCAACAGGGCTTCCCAACTTGGCCCTTAAAGAGGCAGAATGAAATGTCTCACAGCAGAGAGAAAACGGAAAAGCTGAAGTAAAAGAAAGGAATACGTGAGGCTGTATATTGACAGGCAGGCCTTTGCTTGCAGCCATAGTCTTACTTTACAAGGTAACGAGGCTGCCAAAAGAGCCTTGCTTGTATATGTCAGCAGTAAGGCTGCCATGATTGAACTAGACTTTGACAGGACTGAACTAACTGCAACTTATCTAGTGGTTTTTTTTTTTTTTAATCTTACTATGGGCTTTTGTAAAGAGACTCATTGCCATGGACTCTTCCCAGAGCAAGTCCTCTGACCTCAACTCTTTTAGGTCTACCAATCAGGACTGCAAATATCCACACAACCTCTGAATGGCAGCACTAAGTTAAAACTCTCTCTCTAGTCATAATCATCTTTGCAGCCCAGATATGGTAGCCAGTAGAAGCCTTGCCACAATTTTATTTTCAAAGTATAGGATAGGATTGGACTAACTCCCAAGGAGAGAAAAAAAAATCAAACTAATATCTGGGATGAACTCATCTGATTCAGTCCCTTGGAGGTCATTCCGCCAGCCTCAGTTTAGCATAATATATGATCACAGGAAGTTACCTGAAAAGTTATTTAGTTTTGATGGTGGATATTGTGGAGCTTTTATTCCTCCAAAGCAATACCCTACTACAGTTGTTCTCAACGTTTGTGTGACAGCGACCCCTGTCACACAAACGTGCCGCACATGCGCGGCGTGGATGCGCGGTGCCGCCCCCATCCACAGCACAGATGCGCGGCGGCGCCCCATGCGTGGCGCGGATGCGCAGAGCCACCCCATGCGTGGCGCACATGCGCGGCGGCGCCCCCATGCGCGGCGCACATGCGCGGTGCCGCCCCCTGAGGGGGAAAAATGGCGGATCGCCTTGTTTGGTGACCCCCGAGAAATGGTCGATCGACCCCAAATGGGGTCGCGACCCATAGGTTGAGAACCGCTGCCCTACTAGAAGGAATAGGGAATATTGGGGTTTTTGTCACAAATAAATGTGATCATAAATGTGTCTGTCGGTTTTGTGGAGACAGTGTCTTTAATTTTGAAACAGCCTGGCCATTTTTCAACATGAGCAAGCACTAATGGGTCATTATGTATTTAGAGCACAACTACCGACCCCATTTTCATTCTTCTAGCTGCAAAATGCTAATGTAGTTTTAGTTAGTGCAATCAAAACTGGCACCAACATTACATATCAATAATAATGTGCATTTTCAGTTACGGAACAGGAATTCCTGCTGTGAATACCTTGGAGAGAAAAGCAGGGAAAAGCATATGAGCTTATCTGGTTCAGACCCGATAAGTTGCCATGCCAACAACAACCCAAAAGTCTGCTATTGAAACATATCATTTAGGAAATGTGGCTATTCTGGTAGCACAATGGGTTGTTTCATTGGATTCAGTACTTTTCTTGAATTAGTTATCTCTTCGTATTAAAGTCATGATGATCTAATATTGTGAAACCTTAAGAAATAAATGAGAAAAATGACCAAGTGCAGGAAATACAATTTGTTCTCTGAAGCACAAAACAGCTGGTAAAGAATATATGGAGTTTGGCAACGTAAGCTTGATGTTACTCTAGCCTGAGTGCTATACTTATTCTAACTGATTCATAAAATAACACAACGATTTATGAGCCTGATACAATGTGACCCTGAAATACCTCCAATGCTCCTCTCTTATTTCAACACACTGGAAAGTGTGTGGATACTGTTAGGCATGAACAACCAGGCTCACATGTCTAGAGTTCAAACTAGCTACTTTATTGTTCTGT
Source organism: Crotalus tigris (assembly GCF_016545835.1). Taxonomy (NCBI): domain Eukaryota; kingdom Metazoa; phylum Chordata; class Lepidosauria; order Squamata; family Viperidae; genus Crotalus; species Crotalus tigris. Next base: position 4,805,731 of record NW_024100609.1, on the reverse strand, counting down.
GCCTATTTCACAGGAATCTTCCCAGATGGCAAATTTGCCTGGGAAAGACAAGGCTCAAAGGCATCCTGGGGGAGTCAGATCTTGCCCTGTTGTGTTTATATAATGAGTCCATACTAATTGCCCATTTGATCCCTCCTCTTGGCTGGATGGTTGTTCTCCAACATGTACTCTGTAAAAGGGACACACTTGTGTTGAAAATATATTTTGACTCACTCAATTGCCTGTGCTTTCAAACCACAAACACAGCAGGTTGTGTGCCTCTGTGTGTGTGTGTGTGTGTGTGTGTGTGTGTGTGTGTGCATATATATATGCAAGTTTGTGTGTATGAGGGCAGAATATAATCAATATATAATATAGTCCCTGGAAATAATTCCTTCATTACCAGTGTCAAGGTATGGAGCACCTCTTTAGATTGTCTCTAAGATTAACATTTCACTTTCTCTGTCAAAGAAAATAACAGATTGTGTCGCTATGATAACAAAAGGTATTTACCAGATCTCTATTGCTCAGAAAGTGATAAATCAATAGCATTGTTGGTTACTTTCCATTTCACTAGATCTGGGAATGGCTTGATGGAAGGACATTATGCTTTTTATGGCTGGATGGGAGAGTTCAATTCACTTTCTGAGTGGATGTGAATCCATGATAGACATTATGAATTGGATGTGAATCTGCTCCCAGCTCAGCTAGATTACAATTTGCATGGGACTATTGCAAGATTAGTAAATACAGTGAGTTAACTTTGGATTCAGACATTAATGGCATTGAAGGAAGCCTTCTTTAGATTGTCCTATTCTCACAGATGTCCATAATTGGAGTTCCTTCATCTCTAAGATAAATACAATGATTAGTTTTAGGTGTACCTCCTTTTGATTTCAAGAAAATATGGTGACATTTGTTGGATTCTGGCTTCATATATTCTAGGGAAGATGAATTGAATTAATTTTGGTATGTATTGGGAGATTTATCTTGCTATCTATCAGAAGGTTTATTCAGGAAATGTAAAAGAAAAATCGTAAGTCAGGATGTAAAATAATTGTGTTCATAAATTCCACCCTTCTAGATTTTAAATATGCTTAAGCAAAAATAGATTCAAAAAGACATTTCCATGAATAAATAGTATTCCCCCCCCCCATTTGATAATAACTGCTTCCTCATTGCTGGTATATTGAAGCTTCATTAACTGAATAATCTGGATGACTATATGATCCCCTGGTTGGTTAGACTGCATAGCCCCAAGCCCTTAAATAACAAAGAGAAAGGGGGAAAACATCTCTGAGGAGACTCAGATAGGAGCAAAATAACCCAAACTGTCAATAGCTCTCCAGAGTCCCAAGCAGAGCTGTTGTTTTCTGCTTGAACATCTGAGATTGAACAATATATGTGAAAAGCAAACACTGTATAGGTCAGCGGTTCTCAACCTGTGGGTCGCGACCCCATTTGGGGTCGAACGACCATTTCACGGGGGTCGCCAAACAACACGATCTGCCATTTTTTCCCTCAGCCGGCGCATGGGGCAGCGCCGCGCATGCGTGCCGCGCAGGGGGCGCCACAGCGCATGTGCACCACGCAGGGGGCAGCGCATGGGGTGGCACCGTGCATGTGCACCACACAGGAGGCCGCACAGGGGGCGGTGCCACGCATGCGCGGCGCGCAGGGGGGCGGCGCCACGTATGTGCGCCACCTCCTTATGACCGGGGTCGCCGGTATAAAAAGATTGAGAACCACTGGTATAGGTAGTCCTCAACTTACAACCACAATTGAGCCCAAAATTTCTGCTGCTAAGTGAGACATTTGTTAAGTGAATTTTACTCCATTTTACAACTTTTCTTGCCACAGTTGTTAAGTGGATCACTAGAGTTGTTAAGCTCATAATGCGGTTGTTAAGTGAATCTGGCTTCTCCATTGACTTTGCTTGTCAGAAGGTCACAGAAAGGGATCACATGACCCCGGGACACTGTGACTGTCATAAACATGAGTCAGTTGCCAAGCATCTGAATTTTGATCATGTGACCATGGGGATGCCGCAATGGTCGTAAGTGTGAAAAACAGTCATAAGTCACTTTTTTCAGTGCCATTGTAACTTTGAGCAGTCACTAAACAAACCGTTGTAAGTCAAGGACTACCTGTATAACCACTAGTTGGCATGTATTCCGTTAGATCTAGCTTGTGTTTATGGCCTTTGATGCATCCTCCTCCAAGTATCAAAGGAACACATGGTACAATTTAGTAACAGCGGTGGCACAGTAAATGAGTGACAAACAGTATCTGTGTGAATATAAAATCTTAAAATGGAAAGCTGTTTCATAATTCTTCTTCAGAGTTTGAAATTATTATAATTGTGGGAGTGTAAACAGGATATATGTCATGTGTTTTTACTTTTACTCTCCTTTGGCAGAGAGCTTGAAGGAACATCAAATGTGTACTTTAGATGCAAGCTTCCAGCTAATGAAACTCTTTCTAGAGATATATTGGCTTGATGGGTATAATTACACAGACACTTCACACATACACACACACATACATACACATTTTTTTCCTATCTGATTCTATAACATTTGTTCCTACAACTATAGAAAATATGGCGTAAATGAGTAACAGAAATCTGCAAAATCTACCAAAAGCATTAAGTAATTTACAGCTTGTCAGGAATGCAAATCAAATTATAATTATGAAAGATCCATAATGAAGGAGACACATACTTTACACAACATGCTTTTCATTACAGCATATCTAGTGTCTCAAGCAGACCCTCAAAAGATGATATTTAGTCTCAAGGAATATTGTTCAGGTAGCTTACTTTATCTCATTGCAATAGCATGAGTAAAAGATCCTTAAGTGAAAAACCAGGCTGATCTGCAGAAACAAAGAAACTCTCGGATGTATTAATTTATTTATTGGATGAAAGAGCACATGCTTCCTGATTCTCAGAATGGGTTTCCTTGGAAATATTCCAACATTTAACTTTGAGAGCCCAGAGATTTATGGCCATCCAGGTAGGTGGTCATCTACAGTTCAAGCACATGGGATGGCGATTTAGCCTGGATCTAGAAGGAAATAGAAAATGAAGTCTATAAGGTGAACACACACAACCACATACACATACATGTACACGCACATACACACAGAGACAACTCTGCTATCAATCAAAGCAGTTCTGAAAAAGAGGAGAAAGTATCCTGCCAAATGTAAATAAGAGCAAACCTGTGGCACAATCAGATGGATCAGAACTGGACATAGGATAGTAGGAAGTTTTTTTAAAAAAGAAATGAAGTTGCCAGTTCACACTCAGTTATGTCCACTCCAAAAGAAAAGCACGGACAAACTCACAACAAGGTCTAAAAATAAACTCATCAAAGCAGAGTTTCTCAACTTTGACAACTTTTAAGACCCGTAGACCACATCTCCCAGAATTCCCCAGCCAGCTTCTGAGGGAGCTGAATTCTGGGAGTTGAAGTCCACATGTCTTAAAGTTGCTAACGCTGGGAACCCCCGCCTTAGAGAAATGGCAATTAAACTTGCAAGATGAAGCAGTAATTCAGGATATTTAAACATATGCAAAGCTTAGGAGCAGCCATTGTCAGAGGAAATCTTCTCTTTCCATTTGGGAAACCAGGCACCGAGTCAAAGAAACGGCTGGACTCCACAGCCAGCTGCTTCACTTGTCTCCTTCTAAATAAAGCCCCTGTCATAATTAGCTATGCTGAACGAGCCGTAGGTATCACTTGATGATGCATATGCTTTCGGTGGCGGCATTTCCGGAGAGAACGCTAACCAGAACCACGGGCTATTTCAGTCTTTTTTGGGAGGGAACGGGGCGGGCGGGAAGAGCAGAGAGGAAAAAGAGCAACCATGGTATGAAAAAGAGCTGGAGCTTCTCCAAGCTTCCCCGGGGCCAGCCAGTCATCAATATCCTGCTTTGGCCACAGAAGGTCTGTGGAGGAAGCCGCCAAATAACAATTGGGAAAGGTTTCTAACCGCAGGAATCGAGGGAAGGAAGCCAAAAGGCCGCTAAGTGATGCAACTCATGAGGAAAAAAAATCCTCTTTCTTTCTCCAGCTCCTACACTGGAGCATTCATCATTGGCTGTGACCTTCCAGGAATGTGCTGACAGACACAAAGCGCTCTGTATGACTTTCTGCCAGGGAACTGGAATGACGGCTGCTTGCAGGGTGTTTCCTTAGCAGCAGGCACCATCTTCTGGAAGGCTAGAGGAACAGCTCTGGGCTGCCCAGCAAAACAGACCCATTCATTTCATTTATGTGTATCCCAGCTTTGTTATGTTTACAAATTACTCAAGGTGGTGAACATATCTAACATACCTTCCTCCTCCCATTTTCCCCACAACAAAAACCCTGTCAAGTGGGTTCAACTGAGGGAGAATGGCTGGCCCAAAGAAATCCAGCTGGATTTCATGGCTAAGGTGGGTCTTGAACTCAACAATCTCCTGCTTTCTAGGCTGGTGCCTTAACCACTACCAAGCTAGGGACTGAAGAGAAGCCATGATTGGGCCAAACCATCCTGTTGCCTGAGATGCTTCATCCTCTATATTTAGAAGGCACTTGGGCAGAGATCTTCCTTCCTTCCTCCCTCCCTCCCTCCCTCCCTCCCTTGGCAGCAGACCATGGCCCAGACAGATCTTTCCTTTTATTCTCGCTTTTCCTAAAATAAGCTCATAACACAAATTGTTTGCATAGCCCTGTGAGAGGAATTATGTGAGGATTTTTATGGGAATACAAACCCAACTCTATGTTGAATCTTGAAAATAAATAAATAGTGGATATTTAGCTATCTTTAAGCAGCAGATCAGATCTTGGCATGATCTTCACAAAAGTAACCCCGAAGAATCCAAATGCAACTTTTCCTGTAGTTTGGCAAATATTATTATTCCTGGCATGAGGGATTAACAGAGGTGAGTGGAGGGAACTGCAAGATGTTGCGATTACAATAGAATTTTAAGAGAAAAAAATATATGGGGGCATGATTTGAAAGAGCTCAAGAGGTTGATCTGTTACTTGAAATAAAAGCACCATTCGTAAAGAAACAAAAAAAAAAGGACTTTAATGGTATACCATTTTGAGCTCAACCCCTTGTTTTAAGAGCAATCTGGACATCATTTGTTATTGCTTTAATTTTGGGATGCTTTTTTAACAATCTTTTATTAATGTTTTAGAATCACAAATCCTTAATATTTTATAAGCAGCATGTTGTCTGGGTTCCAATATTTAGCTTACTAATACATGCTAAACTCCTTTCTTTCTACCTTGTTTTTCTAGCCATTGATAAAATGTATCCCATGTTCTGAAGTATTCTGAATCTTCTTTCTTTTTCATTTTCAATGTAAGTCTATCCATTCCTGCACAGTCTAAAATTCTCTTGATTATCTCTTCCTCGGCAGGTAATTCTTCATCTTTCTAATGTTGAGCAAATAGTACATGTAACATTAAAGATACACATTCTTTCTCATAATTTCCTACAATTATACAAAACAAAACAAAATCTAGCTTAAAATCTACATGTTTATCATTTTGTCTAACCATATATGTATTCTTGACCACAATCTTTTGGCTTTAGGGCATGTCCCCCAAAGATGATAATATGTGCTTGGTTTTTGTCTATATTTCCAACAATTGCTAGACATATTTTTAAACATTTTTGCTAACCTCCCAGGTGGTAAGTGCCATCTATAAAACATTTTATATAGGTTGTCTTTTATTTTAGAATTTCTTTCCCAAAGACTTTGCCAGTTTTCTAACTCTATGTTATGCCCAAAGTTTTTTGCCCATATTATTATTATTTCTTTGACTTGTTCCTCTTCCATCTTTAAACTTTACATATACTTATACAGTTTCTTAATCAATTTTTCATCTGATGTCAATAGTATCTAGTCAAATTCTGTCTGTTCTTTATAAAATCCAGATGTTTTAGCATCTTTTTCAGATCTCATTTGAATTTGATAGGTCAATGCCCTGTTCTTCCAGTTCTTGTCTAGATTTTAGTTTCCCTTCAATATTCAAAATATCTTTATAAGTCACAATTTTCTCATAGTTAATTGGGTTTGGGTGAACAAACACTTCCATTGTTGAAAGCCATCCAGGTATTTTCATATAAATTTTCACTTTTATCTTTTCTCATTCTAGAAGAAGTGTGTTTCTTATATAGTGGTTTTGAAAGTATCTATGTATTTTATTCTTCCCATACCATAGAAAAGCATGCCATCCAAGTTATAGGTCATGCCTTTCTAGGTATAGTAATCTTTTATGCCTAAGGGTTATCCATTCTTTTAACCATGTTAACATAGATGCTTCATAGTATAAAGCCCAATCTGGCAGCCCAAATCCTCTACTTTCTTATATTAGGCTCACCCCCTGAAAATCAGCTGGGGCTTACTTTCGGGGGCATGTTTACTTTTGGGAAAACACAGTATAAACAGAACATAGTGTAGTTCTTTCTTTCACCACTAGATGTCATTAGGTTCCATTTCATAACTTTCCAACCAAGATTTTTTTTTCTTAAAGCTTTATGCCGATACTCTCCAAGGAAGGTAAAAAAAAAAAAATAAAAGTATTATAACTCCCCAAACTTTTCCAACATTGCGTCTCTCTGTTGTGTCCAAATTAATTTTATGGTCTTCTCTATTTTCCCTCAAGAAAGCTTAAACCACTGCTTTTATTCTGGGAGAAGGGGTAAAAAAGGGGGGGAACCCCTCCCTTTAGTTCTAGGAGTTTTCTTGGTTTCAGGTCGCTTTTTTTTTTTCCACGAACAGGCTTTAAAATTGTAGAGGAAGGAAAATAATCTGGGTGTCGCCAGTCTTTCTCCCTGCGATCTACAAGGGTCCCCTCTTACTTTGTCACCTCCCCCCGGGGCAACTTCAGGCCCTTTTTGGGCCCCCACCAGGAAGAAATCGGGTGCGGGAGGCAGAGCTCTGCTTCCCTGCGTCCCTCTTACCATGACATCTGGGATGCTTTTTTTAAAAAAAAAAAAATTTCCCAATCTTACAGTACTGGGATTCTTGGGTCATCTTCCTTCCAGATACTAATTGGTGCCAGTCCTATTTAGCTTCCAATCCTAAACAAGATCAGCCAAATGTCATTATATATTGACTGAATGATTAGGTGATTTCCTACACACCAATACACTAATAGCATCACTGTGTGTTTACACATTTTGTATATACATTGCAGTGCCCAAACTCCATTGCAATCCATGTCTTTATTAAAATGTTATTATAGTTCACCATTCTGCCTCAAAAGAAGCAATTACGAGGGTTTCACAACAACAATCAAAGGTAATTTTAAAATACATGCGCACATATCACAGCCAGCAGGAAACAGCAGTTCATATCAAAATCCAAATTAACATCAGGAAATCAGGAAAAAATAAACTTAAACCAAACATCCAGCAGGCCAAAGGCCTGTGAGAACCGCCAAAGGTCTTCAGCTCTGAGAGAAAAGAGAGCAGGATGGGAGCAAAATGGATTTTCCCAGGCATGACTCCATATTAAGTGACAGCATCTGGCCTGTCACATGTCCACCAGCCAGAGGGATGTGTGACGGAAGCCACTTAATCCATGTTGGAATAGTGCAACTGCAAAATTCTCCCTAAAGTGACATCACTTGGTTAGATTGTATTGGACAGGGAGGCTCCTTAAAGAAATGAATGTTCCTTCGTTTGCCTTTTCCTTAGATTGTCCTGAAAAATCATTGTCAAAAGAAGATTGGAATAATGGTCAGAAAAATGTAAAAAAAATGATACATAAGTCAGTCTGAAACGTTTGGAGGCTGGCTGAATCAGAGAACAGAAAGGATGCCGTTTTCAATGTTACGCAGCGGCATCTAGTGGTTAAATGAAACTGACAAATAAATAGTTCTAATGTACAGTGCATGAAAACGTTCCCATTGATCTTAAAATTTGTGATACAGAAATAGTTTAATTTGGTTTAATTTAATTTAATGTATTCAAGTTAGGTGCCGCCCCACTCCCGACAACTCCGGACACCTCACAGTGTAACTTTAATAAAATATGAATAATCAGAGACTAAACAAAGAAGAAGTAAACAAAAAAAATTGGAACCAAATAAAGAGCAAGAACAAAATTAAGACAATAGATTTCATAACAAAAGCTTTGCTGTTAGTGGAGTATTTGAGCTGATTAATCCATGACTAATGTGACCCCATTCTTCAGTGTTAATAGGTGATCAAAACAATTGCACAGATTGGTTTGGACAAATGGCATGGCTGCTTAATTAAGTGCTACCCCTTCAGTCATTATACATGCAATCAGAGTTGTTGTTGTTCCATTAGTAGCGAGACAGTCGGTTCCAGAGGTAATTTAAGTTGTCATTTGACAAAGTACAGGTATTCCTTGACTTATGACTACAGTTGAGCCCAACATTTCGGTTGCTAAGTGATACAGTTGTTAAATGAGTTTTGCCCCATTTTACGACCCTTCTTGCCACACTTGTTAATTTAGTAACACGGTTGCTAAGGCAATTTTTCCCCATTGACTTTGTTGGTCAGAAGGTCACGAAAGATGATCCCATGACCTCAGGAAACGGCAACCGTCATACGTACATGCCAGTTGCCAAACATCAGAATTTTGATCATGTGGCCAAGGGGTTGCTGCAACAGTTGGGTGAAAAAAATGGTCATAAGCCAATTTTTCCAGTGCCATTGTAACTTCAAAAACATCACTAAATGAACTGTTCTCAGTCGAGGACTACCTGTAATTTAATATATTTTTGATACATCTATTCACCTTACATACACCTGAAGAAATGTTTCAGAGGATTGTGGAATACCTCTTTTGTAAAAACCGGTATTAAGCAACTGGAAGACTATGATTACCATGAGTCTTTTCCTTCCAGTCATCCCCCTACCCTCAGAATAGCCCTTCCAGAATATTTCAAGAATATTTTGATTGAGCTACGGTGAGAGGGAAAAGTTCTTATAACCAGGCAGAGAAAATGGCATGTCATATTCCCAGTACAGATGAGTCTGTTTTCTGAGTGTACAAAATGCCTGTTGTTCCATAGTTCTTTGTTGCTAGAGAGGCATTACTACAGTGTTTCCCAAACTTGACAATTTTAAGGCATGAGGACTTCAATTCCCAGAATTCCACAGCCAGCAACGCTGGCTGTGGAATTCTGGGAGTTGAAGTCCACATGCCTTAAAATTGTCAAGTTTGGGAAACACTGCATTACTAGATGGACTGCAGGGGGAAAGGAAACCAGGGGAGCTGGGGGGGGGGGAGGAAAAAGGAAATATCTGCTGCACAGTCTTGTCTTGAGTTATTTGCGTTTCACCTTGATTTGAAATCCTGAGGTTCTTTAAATGGCCGTTGCTTCTTAGATTTACTCAGCAAATTAAACCAGTACTGTACTATTATGGATGGCTGCAGAGTCAGTTAAATGTTCAGACTGGATGTGGCACTTTCAGAGCTGTTGGTCTCTGATGATGCTAAAGGTAGCTTTGAGGAACATAAGCTGCTCCATGTTGCCTTTTGCAACTAACTGATGGTTATTTAGTCAATGCCAGTGGTGTTCAAGTAGTACTTTGGAATTGCACCCAAGGCAGCTATTGCTATTGGTACTGCCTTTGTTTTCTTTTGCCACAGTCATTCTACTTCTATTTGTAGGTCTTTGTATTTTGTGATTCCCCCCCCCCCTGTTCTTTCTCTTCTATTCCACTCTCACCAAATACTGCAGCACCCAGTATCCATAGTTTTTTTGTTTTTCTTATCAACAATTGTTGTTTATTATTCATAAGAAGAGATTGGACAAGCATTTGTCTGAAATCGTATAGGGCCTCCTGCTTGAGCAAGGGGTTGGACTGGAAGACCTCTAAGGTCCCTTCCAACTCTATTCTTTTGTCCTGTTATTCTTTATAGCCATATTAGTATGCTGTAGAAATGAAAATTATCCTGTTGGTTTTTGAAGATGTAAAAACAACCACAGAGTAAGCCTATTCAGGAGATGTTGGTTGAACATGCTAATAATAGCAATCTAGTATAAGATTAGACCAAGGTACATCAACGTATTCTCATGCACATCTCTCTGCTTTTGACTGTAATATTTTGTTGCGAGTGTCAATGGCACAGTGCCGTATTATTCTTGGCAATGAAGAGAGCACCCAGCTGCAGGGAAGGATGGAGTTTCTATATTTTTGATAGTTATAAGGAGAGAAACGTGTCATTTTCTATAGAAATGTCAAGGTCCTCCTGTGCTTCAGAAATGATTCAGAACAAGGGCTTTGGATGTTTGTGTATATGAAAGTTTTATACCTCTCCACTCATGAATAAAAACAGCTTAAGAGCTTTCCGTTTGTGTGTTAAGTCTGAGAAATGCTGTTACTTCAAGGACTCGGCAGATTAAGGTCAGTGTTACTCTTAAACAGGGCCTTTTAGTTTTCAATCTTGCACAGATTCCTAAAAATGATGGGTTTTCTCTCTGGAACGGTAGGCTGCGGTCTCCTTAAAATAAAACACGAGCCCAGGGAAAAACAGCTTCTTTAAGGTGCAGCCAATAGATGGAATGTATATACCCAGACCTCAATTCTCCTTTTATCTTTTGAATAGGGATTGTTGCCCAGACCTACTCAATAGCAAAGAGGTCTTTACCCACATTTCTCTGAAACATGTCGGAAGTAGGCAGAATCTTATGAATGTTCTTACATAAAAGAATTCCTCAGTTGAAGTCTCTGTTCCACAATATAGAAATGCTTTCTCAGATTGGGAAGTAACTAGCCTGCAGTGTTGAAGCAACATGCCAATTCCAGGATTATTTTTTTAAAAAATCCTAATATGGCAAAATGTTGTTTATTAGATCATTTTAGTCTCGGCTATCTATCTGCTTTAACAGTTTTAGCTGTTTGTATATTTTTTCTAGTTTGGTACATCATCCAGAATCCACTGGAGCTGGGTGAACCAAGAACATTTCCACTAATACTGATAGAGCAAGCACTAGTATAAACAAATAAAATAAAAGCAAATCTCCCCTACCTTCTAGCCCTGATGAAGTTACTTAGTTGGGTAATGAAACATCTGCAAGAAAACATCAAGCGCATCAAGGATCCCACAGTTCAACCCTTAGCTATTCTATCTCTTGGTAGCATTAGCTTAGTCTTGTGAGCTATCAGCATCAGCCTTCCCATTCCCTGTCTGCAACCCAAATTCTCAAGCTACATTTCTTTACTTGCATCTATTCAAATAGACAAGGAATTGTGACTTTCTATAGTTTAACACACTGAAAAAGAACAGGACTTACATTCCCACACAGGTATGGATACCCAATAGTTAATGGTTTATCCCTCTCCACATTGCTCTGCCTGCCACATACTTGTTGCTCTGAGCCAGTGTTGTAACACAAGAAGTTTGTCTTTGCTGCTAACACCTGGTGTTGTTGCAAAGAAGCCAGATGATTTTAACTCCAGGCTCAGGTGATTGATGATCCCCTCTTTTGTCTCGCAGAGTAAGTGCCTCCCACTTTGGATGCAGATGTTGCTGTAGTTGTTTAAAACGCCCCCTTTTATTCTTCCTATTTGGCTAGAGAAACCAATACAGCAGTGCTGAAAGAACGGAGGGATTGAAAGCACGTTCCTCTCTCCTAGATACAATTGGGATGAATTAAGCCTGATATCTGTTTTTAGAAATGACAGGCTTTGGGATTTTTAAAACCTTGGACGCCAAGTCACAGGATCAGCTGGCAAATGTTCCATGGAGCAAATATCATAGCCAAACAAGTAATGAAGCCTGGCTGATTCAAATCTCTTTTTAGATTTTTACTCACTTGGCAATGAAAAATCTTGGATTAAGATGAAGTAAAGTTCATAAACAGTCAAATTAAGTCATCCTGTTGGCTTGAGCTTATTTGACTCTGTGGATATTTTATTTTGCACTTACTTTTATTATTTTCCCCTGGCAAGTTAACTCTGCTGAGGTAATGAACAGCACCCAGTTTTTCTGAGCTACTACAAAGCTTGTCCGTCTGCATTGTTTTGAAAAATATGAAGCTTGACAACGTAGATGATTACATCTTTTGAAATATTTTTTTTCAAAGCATTTTAAAAACAGGCCTTTCCCAATCTGGTCTGGGAATTCTGGGAGCTGTAATCATATTAGTATCCTATTATGATTTATGTTGATTGCTTTAGTATCCTACGACTATCACTGAATGTTGTATCTATGATTTAGGATGATTGTATTTTTAGATTACGATTATCATGATTATTGCTTGAATGTACACTGAGAGCTTATGCAGCGGAGACAAATTCCTTGTGTGTGTCCGATCACATTTGGCCAATAAAGAATTCTATCATCAGGGATACAAAAGATGTTAGTGTGCAGTTTCTCTGGAATCAAATCTGGGATCTGTAATTAAGAGCCGAGGTGGCACAGCAGTTAGAGTGCAGTACTGCAGGCCACTTTAGCTGACTGTGTTCAGCAGGTCAGCGGTTCAAATCTCACCGGCTCAAGGTTGACTCAGCCTTCCATCCTTCCGGGGTAGGTAAAATGAGGACCCAGATTGTTGGGGGCAATGTAAATATATATATACATTGCTTACTGGTGTACACCGCTTAGAGAGTGCTTGCACTTAAAGCGGTATATAAGTCTTATAAATAAATAAATAAATTCCAAGGAATCTGTGCAAGAACTATTTCAAAACACAATTTAGTTAACCTCCCCTTCCTCAAAAGAAAATGCTTCAAAAGGATAAAGAAATTGTTCTTACTTTTTAAATTATACAAGGTGTTTAGGCTTTTTACCAGTTGGTTTTCTTGTTTAGAAAGTCCAGGAGAGTAACAGCAAAACCAAGCTTTCTCCACAGAAAATACAAGGACATTCTTTTCTTGTTAGCTTTCCTTGAATTACCCACATAATATACAGTGCTGTGTGTTGTGTGGCCATTGCAGGAATCTCCAGAAGAAAAGGCAACCCTTTGAAAATGGATCAATGTGAAATGCAGTTCAGTATTCCACGTATTTACTGGGAAATACTTCCCATTGAAGTTCATTCCCAGATGACCACATTAATCAACTCCACCCCAAATGAACAGATTCAGAGCTATTGGCAAAATATGGAAAGAAATCTAAAAATGGTGCTCAACATTTATTTGATGCATATCTACTCCTTTTGAGATAGGGTCATCAAAACAATCAAAAAGTTAAAATTGCATTTTTTTCTTCCATTCAATTTTGCATCGTCTAAGAGCCATGGCAAGTGCATGACTTGCTTTTGCAGCATTTCCAGGGTCTTGTGATTTACATTCAGATGCTTGGCAACTATTCATATTTATGATGGTCATGGTGTCCCAGGGTCATGTGAAACGACCAAAACCTGTTGCAACCACCCAGCAGATGGGGGGAATAAAAACCAAACACCCCCCACCCCACCCCTGCTACCAAATCTCAACAGAAATGCTCACAACAATGAAAACCTGGGACAGGAGGAAGAGCGCTGCCGGGCAGGCAGGCGTCTTGCTCGGCTGTGGCTTGGGGGGGGCACTTTTTTCAGGGCCATTGTAACTTCTAACAGTCACTAAGCAAACTGTTGTAAGTCGAGGACTACTTGTACTTTATCACTTTTTTCCTTTTTTGGGGGGTCATCAAGTTTTTGACACCTTGCTTGGCGACTGGTGGTACTCGGATGTTGCCAAATCCTAAAAGTGGTACAATGGGTGAAAAGGTTGAAAAGTCCTGAGCTAGAGCTACGATGCAACCTTAAAGATGGTTCCTAAGGACTATCCATGACTTTTGAATAGACACGGTTAGGATTACAGAGTCAAATGTTGTGATTCAACCCAAGGAGACGTTCACTCTGTGCTTAAACTTTCCTATTAACCTCCAAAAACATTCTAAAGAACTTATCTTGGGCTGAAATTTGTTCTGTGTGCATCTTTTGAAATCACGACCCACATGACATTTTTCAATGGATTGAATTTATTACAATATATTTATTTGCATTTTGTTGACCATCAAAATGATTTTTAATAGAGTCCCAGCATTACTGCACACATACACAGAGAAAATATTTCCCTCAAATATATATCCATTAATAATTCTCCCACTTGCCCTCAAATTCCATCGCCATTATTTGATTTTCAACATATGGAACTGAATAGCCATAAAATGTATCAAAATAAACAGGGATCCACCTTGCATATTTTAGTTTAATATATGGGAGACCATATAAACAGCGCATATATTGACTTTCTATTTAGAAAAGGTATCTTTTCTGTAATAGAAAACCATCAATACACCAGAAGTGAAGAGGGTCTTTTTTTTCTTTCACAGAAAGAATTAATTCATCCATACCATGTTTATTGTGCAAATTCAGCAATGCCATTTTAATGTATGCAGAACTACCTAGCCAAATTAAAAACTATTTAGAAACTATATCTGCCACCAATTTTAATTTTTAACAATAAAGCTTAAAAATGCTTTAAAAAAATATTCCTTCCCTACCAGTGCCATAACTATCAGCTGAAATCCTTCTCAGCAACTCCATTCAACACTACAATAGCATTTCTAACAAAGTTTAGGCAAGTTTTTAAAAAATAAATTTGACGCCCGGTATATTAAAATCAGCAAATAAGAACAAAATAAATTTGCCCTGGTTTCTCAAGTGATTTCACGTATTACTATAGAAATTCAGAGTTTGCCTCAAGTATTATTGCAGTAGAGTATGTGTTGGGTGATCAGGACAGACCCACTCAAGAATTCTCAGTTTAACCTTGGTGAGTCCAATTCCTGAAAATATTTACTGTTGGTTTATGAACAATTCCTTAAAATTCCTGTTTATAAGGCAATTTTTTCATCCTTTAAAAACTAGAATAAGAAAACAATCTGCATGTACCAAGTAGTGAATCCCACTAATTTTTAGCTGTGCTCTTGTAATTTAAGTAAACGGGAATGAAACCTGTTTAATAGGACTGGGCAGAGTTTTACATTCAATACCCCCAAATGTGTTCAGAGCAAAACAGGAGGTATAACATCTCTCTGCAACTGTAAAGCAGCTGCACCAAAGCAAGATCCAAAGTGCTACACAACACTATTGTTTAACCTTGGCTGGATTGTGCACATTTTGTTCTGAGAATTCAAATACAAATTCAAAATGGCAAACACATGTCCTGGCTGTAATGTGCATTAAGAGGAACGAGCAAGAGAAGCATTCTGCAACAAGAGAAACATGCCCCAAAAGCGATAATATTGAAACAAGTTTTTCCCATGGCTTTCTGTTCCCCAGGCTAGACTTTTGGATTATAAAATGTTGCTAAATCCATAATTGTGTTCTTGGACCTGAGAAGTAGATTTCATGTTGCTCAACTAGCAATTTTAAAGACCTTAAAACTGTCCTGGTTTTGGATCAGTACCTGTATTTCTTTATGTACTGTGATATTGCCCACATATAGGAATCAATGTACATTCAGAAATAATTGAGGAGAAAAAAACACTTTACTAATCCCAGTAAGGTATGGTGTCCAATCATACTATATATAGGATGTCACAGGCAAGGAAAATAACAAAATCCCCTTCAAGGGAATGAAATGGAATGTGTGATCTAGTCCTACGCATCCGACTCCATCTTTATCCACTACCTGCTGATAAGAATTGCCATGGCAAATTACTTTCATTTCAGTTACTGGATTTGCATCATAACTTTAGACTGGAGACATAATGTTTAGTCCTCTTTTTTTTGCAATTGTAAGCAAAAGGAAATAAATAGATGTTTCATTATAGATATTCCTTACAGCTATCGATACCCTAATTCAGCTACTGGAATACAAAAGAACATGCTTGTATGCCTCTTAAAGCGAAACATGTAGAAATATGGTTGTGCACACATAATCCCTCTTCAATTTCAACAGCTTGGGCTTTAGACATGGGAAGTTGTTGTTTTTTCCAAAAAGCTGATTAATAGAGTTTGAAAGAGAAACTGATTCAAATCTCAACCCCATTTCTCCTTCCCTATCAAGCAAAATGACTTTGGGGTTGAGCACTTCTGGTTTTACATGCTCCTCTTTAGCTTTTGTATTGATTTTAAATTATTTTATATATGCTGCTTTGGACTGCCAAGAACAGTAATCAGAGGAAACAGTGATGCTGCTTCAGAAAGGGCTGTGTATTCACACAAAAATTAACAGCACAGAAGGAATTAAATGTGAACATAAAACCAATTTCTAGCTGGGCCATGGCTATAGTCACCCACAGTCCTGATTTGAATCGATCTTCATTCCAAAGATTGTTGAGAACATATGATTTAATCATGTGGGCTGTCTTACAGGATTAAAATTGCAAATTTTAAACACAATTAATGTATGACAAAATTCAACTGTACTGATGGGGCTTATTTCTGAGTAGGTGTATCAGTTGCGCTATAAAGCTAATGACATAATTATTTGGCGGAATGTGCATTGCAGGAGCCAGCGTGTGAAATTAATTCATTAAATATAAAGAGTGACAAGCTATCATACTGAATGTAACTTTCACTATCAGTTGTAAAAGTGCCACTGAGTTAATGGCAAACAAATTTCCTAAAATAGTTTGTATCTTACTTAAAATTGGCTTATGGCTTTGGACCTAATCTAATTATATTTTTATAATACCCAATCCATTATATTTTTTCAGAAGTTAGGCTCAATGACTTTATTGGGACTGAAACTAATTTAACTTTATTGTAATTAACTTTGGCCACTGTGTTTGGGAGCTGCTAAAGTGCAATTATGAAAACGCAAATAGGCAGAATTCTGAGTTCCCTTTTAAAAGAAGCAGAATTTATATAATGGCAAGTGAGGTATATCTAAAATTGATATGAGAAGGATTCCAAACAATTTCTCCTAAGGGGTATTATTTACTCAGAAATCAACAAGAGAAAAATATTAGATTTAAATTTTAACATAGTGAGAAAGATCTTTTAACATATGTTCTAACCATCTCAACAGCATTTAATTTTGCCCAGTCTCTCACTTTAAAAAAACTTACAGGCCTCAAACCTATTGTCTTTATGTCTAGTCTTAAACTGATCACCTAGCAACCTTCCAACAAATATTAAAAGGAAATAGTTTAATAAAAGCAAGGATTTTGTTTTTTTAAAAGATTATTTGATATACAGTAAACAATGGAAATCTGCATTTTAAAGAAGGCCAGCAACTTGTAAAAAGCAACTTCTCTCAAAAACAATCTAAAAGGTTCATTTATAATGTTGAACCTCAAGACAGTCAAATGTAACAAAAAAAGGGAAGATAATGATTTCTCCTAATTGCATCAAGAAAAAAATGAAATGTAAAGGAAAAACTCTCAGTAATGGCTGTCTATAATATAGGGCGCCCCACATCGTATTAATCTCAACATTGTGTGTTAAAATAAAAAGAATACTGAAGGAAATATCTTCAGAGGGTTTAAAATCAGCCAGCTCCTTAACCCTTCACATCTAGTTCACATAGTGCAAATAAAATATGCTGAACCAGCAACAAAACAATTCAAGAAAATTCACTAAAAATACTTCCAGACGTGTTTCCCTTGCCGTTGGAAGCAGAAACCTTTGCGTACTATGTTAGATGGGAAGAGCCACATCTATTTAAATGGCAACACTCTTCATGGAAAAGAAAAGAGGAAAGGCAGAGGTCTCCACTGCCAATTATCCTTCTAAGACACACTATTTGAAAAGCATAGGTCATAGTAGTAAACTCTAACTATGACCATAAAAATATTGCACTGTGGGACCTCTGGTGGGCCCAAACCTTCTAGCAGGATTAAGATGAAACACAGCGTAAAGTAATAGTAGCAGGTTCAAGATTTGGCTAAAACTTAGTAGAGCCAATTAACCTCGTGCAACTGATAATCGAAGTGCATTCAATTCCTTAAAAAAAAATTCATCATAAAATGAAATTGAAAGAACAATTTGGCAATGGTACATATTGACAGAATTGGAGGCTAGAATCATACCCCTATCAATACAAACTAGTACAGTGCTAGTGATCACAGCCATGCTGTGTTAAGCTTATCAACCGACTGAATTTTGTTCACTTGATCTCAACGTATTTCGTTGACGACCATTTTGGGGGGGAGTATAAAAAATGCACGTGTTACACCTCGAAGGCTTAGAGTTATTTCCTCTTCCTCTACTGAGAAGTAGGAGATGGAATGGCTCCGGTAGTGGTTCAAGGGGCAAACATGACACTGTGCTTTCAAAGCTCACATGGAAACACTGAAGGCTGTAGAGGACTTCAATTTTGAAATTTCCACTACCACGGTACCCAGAACTGTCCCTTTAAAAAGAATATATTGCACTGGGTACCTCTTTAAGCATTGTGCTGGTGAAGAGCTGGATGGGCAACCTTGAGAAATGTTATTTTAAAGAACAACGGTGATTTCTGAACTGATTTTTTTTTTAAACCACATCCCAAATTCTGTTTGAGGTGCAAAATGCAGTTGAACAACTGAAGCACAGAAGAGCTGAGATGTTGAGATGCTGCCAAGATGTTTCAAAAGAGTTATGGTAAACTAGAATGAACATCTTGATTTTCAAAAGGTGGCAGTGGCTCCCTCCAATATGTGAACTGACTGTAGGTGTCAGAACAGGGGAAATCTGAAGAATGCCTTCTTTTCAACAAGGGAAATACATGATCCACCACTTCGCAAAGTCTCACATACCTGTAAGGGAAGAGAGAATGGGGGGATGGGGGGGGGAAGAGAGAGAGAGAGAGAGAAACATATGAGATATTATCTAAACCAGGGGTCCCCAACCTGTGGGCCGCAGCCATGGCCTCTTGGCCACTGGACCGTGTGAATGGCTGACCAGTGCGTGCACGTGTGCTCTGTGTGCATTCCCCCCACTCGCGCTAGCGCTGTCTTGAGTGTCACACGGGGACTAGCCCCGTCCATTGTACAGGCGCTAGCCCCGAGCTCAGCACATATGGGTGCTAGCCCTGCCCCCAGCATCACGCAGGTGCTAGCCTTGCTCCCATCGTCACATAGGCACTCACCCCATCCCCAGCTTCACATGGGCTCTTGCCCCACCCCCAGCTTTGCATGAGCATTCACCACATCCGCAGCATTATGCAGGTGCTCGCTCTGCCCTCAGCATCGTGAACACACTCGCACCAGCCCCATTTGCATACATGCGGCCACATGCCTGCCCCTTTCTTTCCCTAAAAAAGTTGGGGACCTCTGATCTAAACTATTTTGTTTATTTGTTTAATTTACATGCTGCCCTTCTCACCAATAAGGCAACTTTAGACAGCTCATAAAAACAGTAAAAAGGTGGAAAATAGACCATTATTACTGATGTCATGAATTGCATGAACACAACTCAGGCAAAATAATTAGAAAAACATAACATCCCTACAGCCTTTGAACTTATCTCTGAACATTAGGCATACTGGTGTGATTTTCTAAAATAGTGCTAGGAGTTGAGATGCTGCTGAAGATTTGTAAACAGCAGTTAGTCAGCCTTACAGCAAAAGACTTGTAAGAAACTAACCCATAACAGTTTTACCAAACCCACTGAAGTAAAAACAGCTACAATAGCATTTCCTGCAGCTTACGGAAATGAACAGGTGAACAAGTAAGGCGTTTTTAAGAGTGAGGCTTTCAATGGCTAAACTGAAATTATCCTGATGTTCGGATTTTGTAGATTGGAAAGAGCAGGATAGAGATCTAGGTCAGGGGTAGGCAACCTTGGCTCTTTTATGACTTATGGATTTCAACTTCCAGAAATCCTGTGTCAGCCATGCTGAGGGGAAAGGGAGAGGTTTCCAAGCTGAGCCATGCTGGCTCAGGAATTCTGGGAGTTGAAGTTCACAAGTCATAAAAGAGCCAAGGTTGCCTACCCCTGATCTAGATGAAAGCAACAAGATCTTATTTTTCCTAATCAAATTTATTAACTTTAGGGAAACTCCATCTGTATCCAAGCTTTACATTTCCCTGTATAATCATTTTTTCCCACCAGAATTTCAACTTCAGAAAACCTATCAAACACAACCACCAGGGTAGACATACAGACAGCTTATGAGACGGCAGAAAACAAAAGTTTGGAAAGGAGAGAAGTTGTTAATGGATTTTACCTACAACAGGACTCAGTCATTCTCTTTCTTAGAGATGTTTACTTGATTATTCTGTTGTATGCACAAAATACCCTCATCTTATTGAAATCTTAAGAGGGCATTTTTTAAATCCCTGCAAGTGTATTTTTAAACCAAAAGCGAGTGTCCTTTAACAAAGAGATTGTTTAAATAAAGAAAGCGCTGAATCCAGTACTTTTTTATCTCTACACAACCAAAGTGAATGTTGGGAATGTGCATCATATCACTGAATTTTTATTTCAAGTCAATTCATTTAATTCCTGTTATAACTTCCAACATCAAGGACTTAAGAAGAAAATCAGCACTACATAAAGCAACAGAAAAATACTCACGATGAAATGTTGGTCTTAGCATGCTCTTGAATTAGTTCTCCTTTTGGATTAACAGTGAATATTCTGTTTAGTGAAACTCCAACTTGCTTGTACGAGTACACATCCTGGACAAAATAACAAAAATATATGAATCTCATCAAAATAACCCACAAATAGTTTTAGGTGTATATATTACAGGCACAGTTACAAAAATATATTCCAAGTACTACTACTACTAATAATAACAACAGTAAAGTTGGAAGGGACCTTGGAGGTCATCTAGTCCAACCCCTTGCTTAGGCAGGAAATCCTATATCATTTCAGACAAATGGCTGTCCAGTTTCTTCTTGTAAACTTCCAGTGTTGGAGCATTTACTGCTTCTGGAGGCAGGTTGTTGCACTGGTTAATTGTTCTAACTGTCAGGAAGTTTCTCCTTAGTTCTAGGTTGCTTCTCTCCTTGGTTAGTTTCCACCCGTTGCTTCTTGTCCTGTCTTCAGGCGCCTTGGAGAATAGCTTGACTCCCTCTTCTTTGTGGCAGCCCCTGAGATATTGGAACACTGCTATCATGTCCCCCTTGTCCTTCTCTTCGTTAAACTAAACATACCCAATTCTAGCAACTGCTCCTTATATATTTTAGCCTCCAGTCCCCTAATCATCTTTGTTGCTCTTCTCTGTACTCTTTCTAGAGTCTCAACATCTTTTTTACATCGTGGTGACCAAAACTGGATGCAGTATTCCAAGTGTGGCCTTACCAAGGCATTGTAAAGTGGTATTAATACTTCATGTAATCTTGATTCTATCCCTCTGTTAATACAGCCTAGCACTGTATTGGCTTTTTTGGCAGTTGCAGCACACTGCTGGCTCATATTTAAATGATTGTTCACTAGGACTCCGAGATCCCTGTCACAGTTACTACTATTGAGCAAGGTACCCTCTATTCTATACCTGTACATTTGGTTTTTCTTGCCTAAATGTAGAACCTTGCTTTTTTCACCATTGAATTTCATTTTGTTAGATAGTGCCCAGTGTTCAAGTCTGTCCAGATCCTTCTGTATCTTAAGCCTGTCCTCTGGAGTGTTGGCTATTCTTTCAAGTTGATCAGAATTTCTGGGGCAGTAGTTTTCACCGTAATAACACAGAAATGATTTGCCACCATTGTTTTACAACAATTATTTTAAACATTTCCTAGTCACGATCACCATTAAAAACTAGCAGCAAAGTTTCACAAACATTCAGTGATTGCTTGATCTGGCTGCTTAGGGAATGGAAGCAATATAGAAGGGTGTATCTGAGCACAGATAAGAACCTTTGTTAAGGATTATCTTGAGAAGATAAGAGCAGTGTGTGCATTTCTCTGCTGTTGCTGTGTCTACTGACTGTCCATCTGCAAATTTAAGCTGATTCAATTACACCTAGGGAGGGACCAGTGGAATACCTACAAGGTCATTGAGGGCTATTTTCATTATCTGTTGGGTCTGATCTACTTTGAGCTGAATGTCAGCCGTGCAAGTTCTTTGCAGGTGATTGAGGCACAGTCCAGTTCCATTATCTGGGAAGGGTTTGAATCTGTTAGTTCTGAAATAAGGGCCAGGGTTTGTGAGGGGCTGTAAGTGTGGCCACTTGTGTTTCAGATCTATGTCCATTTAGGTTGGTCAAGTTCTCTCAGGAGGTGGTATGGTTGGATCTATATAGTGGTGAACTCATCCTTGAGCGAGGGGATGGTTCTACTGACTCTGGAGGAGATGGTTTGATCCTGCCTCAAGAAACCATTGCAGGATCCAGCAACATTGGAAAATTAGAGTTTCAATGGGCACTCCTGGAAGAAACAGATTCTTTGGACTCCTTTAGTCCAGTCTCAAACCATATGTAGCACTGAGACGAACGATGGCATCCTTCCAAACCAGATCTAGGGTGGTCGGAAACAGATCGAAATGGCCCAAGCCAGCATGGCCAACTGGGGCAGTGGGAATTGTACTTTAACAGAATCTGGAGAATAATTTTGAACTGAACAATAAATCCACAGTGCCAATGCTGTGGAAGAGCTCTTTGGGAACAATCATCCCAGTTGGTACTTACAGCAGGCCTGTTGCCAAAAGCAGCATAAAAAGGTTCTGTGTTAGGATGAAATAAGTTTTTTATGTCAGTTAAACACTGAACTTTAAATTTCTCTGGCTTTTTCTCTATCACTTCCCTGAAATAAAAGAAGAAAATAAAATTAGGTAAAAAAAAATAAAAGAAGATAAATATTAGATGATAATGCTTTTATGTTCTTTCAGCTATGTAAACAGTTTCAATTGATGAAGACTTCTGACTAATAATCTCTCAAGGTTTTCAGAAATATTTCATGCTCCATAGGGCTGTTTAAAATTAAATGTGAAGACTCATTCTATGTACACAAAGAAGGCCAATTGCATTGCTATAAGCCTGCTGATTTTGGCAATGTGAGAGCTGTGTTCATTTTTGCCTGAAATAGCTTAAATCTCACTGCTTTTTCATCAGACTCACATAATTATCTTTCTTTAGAGTTGATTCATAAATACTGAATTCAACAACATGCATTACTGGACCACAATATTTTACTACAATGTTTCATATATGATACCTTTGCAACCATACGTAACTGTTGACACCCTAATCTTATTGGTAATAAATCTAACCCCTGAACCATTTCAGGAATGGAAAAAATAACACCTTGTTTACGGCAGGGTTTCTCAGTTTTGGGCCTTTTAAGAGGTGTGAGCTTCAACTACCAGAATTCCGGGAGTTGATATCCACACCTTTTAAAAAGGGCCAAAACTGAGAAACACTGGTCTAAGGTGGCAAGACCAAGCGCTGTGATACCTGTGAAAAGCTGAGAACAAACTGCTGGGACTCAATAGCACAGGCCCTTGTGGTAACACCGTTCCCCGCTCATTCACCCAATGCAAGTAACCTCGAGTCATATCTGCCATCCCAATAGCCCGGGCTGAACAGTACAGGAACTTATATCCATTTCTGTGGTTTTAAAGAGAGAAAACATGCCACCATCATCATCACACATTTATTTAAATCGTTTTTGCGGCCTACGGAGATTATTATAGTTACGTACTAGATTTTCACGGGTGTAGGTATGCAGGTCTTGGTGTATTCCAGCACTCCACCACCCCCCCACACCAATATATAGAGAGAGATGGCAGCTCTGATCACACTTTGCTCGCACAAGCATGAAGCCGAAGACCCCAGCCTGAAGATGACGAGTGGGACCTCGTCAAAACGTCGCCAAGATACTCTCAATCTTACACAGGAAAAGACCCGAATACACCAAGACCTGCATATACATATACATATACATATACATACATACATAAAACATTTGTGACTTTCCTAGCCAGACTCCAACAAGCAAAGTCAATGGAGGAAGCCAGATTTGCTTAACTATCACATGATTCATTTAACAACTGCAGGAATTCACTTAACAACTTCAGGGGACAAAAGGCCATTAAAATGAGTGTGACTCACTTAACAACCCCTTCACTTAGCAATGGAAATTCTGGTTACAATTGTGGCTGTGAATTGAGGACTACCTTTGTACCTCAAAAGGTATACAAGTCCAAATACAGATATGCAAGAAAATTGAGCATAGTTCATGTCCATGAGTTCTGCATATTCATTAAAGAAGGAGAAAAAAAATGGCTCTTAAGTAAGTTGGGTGGACCACTGAAACAAATGTCTTTTTTTATGCTAACTTAATAACTTCCAGAGTTCTGGATTTCAACTCCCAGAATTTCCTAGTCAGTATGGCTGGTTGAAGAATTCTAGGAATTGAAGTCCACAAGTCTTAAAGTTGCCAAATTTGGAGGCCCCTGTGCTACACTATGATTTCTGAAAGATCACATTCAGGGATGTTCCAGGAGAGGGCAAAAATGGTAAGAGCTGCCTCTTGTTAGGCAGCCATGCTATTTATCATTCCAAAGCTGCCCATCCTTCTTCCTAAAGGATGGATGCTCAGTTCTCAATATTAGAAATATTCTTAGCTTAATAAATGGCATTTGTTTTTATATGACAACTCATAGGCAGTGGAAACTGACATTTAAAAAGGAAGAAATGTGATTTTGCAGAATAGTTAATATACTTACTGGCTCACTTTGTGATACAATTTAGCAATGCCTTGATGTGTCCAGTCCTTGCCAAGGGTAGGCAAAATATGACCTAAAGTATCTGATCTGAAAAAACAGAAGATATTTGAAACCAACAAGAAATATACAATAACAACCTGTATTTGTGGAATACAGAAAACACTTTTGGCAGTTAACATTAATATACTGTCAATTAATTTTACTAACTATTTTCCATCTTGTTGGTCAGAATAATTACTTTAATGATGTCTAGCAATGCAGGAATATATTTAGAAATATCACTCACTTTTTTTATTTTCCAAACAATTATCTTCATTTTACAGTGGGAGTGTTGGAAATATTCTAATTTTGACTCTACTGACTTGGTAATAGTATTATTATCAATATCCTTCCATAAGTAAATTGTATATTAGAAGCAGCAGTTATTTTAAGCCACTTTATCATACACTCTTTCACTTCTGTTTCAAATTTCAATAAACATTTATACATTTTAGCAATTATGTGTTCCTATTTGTACACAATTCTATTTCAAACTCAATCCTACAATGTTCAGAACCATGAATTCTTTTATCTACTTTAACATTTTATAATAATTGTAAATAAAAAAACATTGATAAGTATATCCCTCTATCACTAGTTCTTCTGTTGGTTTTATTTTACATTTCCCTTGACAGAATTCTAATAACTCACGATAAGTAAGCTATTTATGTTTGCTTACTATTGCACATCCATTTACTTGTTCTAATAGCAACAAAGGTGTTTTGGGCACAAACTGGGTTTGTATCTATTCCCTATTTTTAGTATGGCACATATAGCAGAATTTGATGCATTAGTAGGATTTAAGATTAATAAACAAAAGCTAAAGATTGTAATAAAAAATATAAAAAATGCAAGATAAAGCAGAATTGATGAATAAAAGGTTTAAAATTGAGGAGAAGATAAAATATTTGTCATCATATGACAAATATGGATTATATATTACTTCCAAATAACTATGTTAAGACATAGAATGAAGTTAGAAAAGATATGTTAAAATGTTACAATTGATATTGCTGGGAAGAATTTCTATGATTAAGATGAATGTTTTGCCTAGAACAGTGGTGGCAAACCTATGGCACAGGTGCCAGAGGCGGCACTTAGAGCCCTCTCTGTGGGCACGCGGACCATCACTGGATTTTATAAAATCTTTTCGCTTTAGGCGAAAAAAAAGATTCAATTAATCAGTCAATTTCAACTTCTCGTGGGAAAAAAAAGATCTTGCAAAGTTGGAATTGATTGATTGAACTTTTTAGTCCCACCCAGTCTGCTGTTACCGCTGTAGCCATGCCCACTCAATGGGCCACACCCACCCGGCACCCAACAATGCATAAGTGGGTTTTGGGTTGCAGTTTGGGCACTGGGTCTCTAAAAGGTTCGCCATCACTGGCCTAGAATATTGTGTTTATTTCAGGCAAAACAAAACATCAGTTCATCAAAACATCAACTGATACACCAATTAAACAATCCAGAAGAATATATCTAAATTTGTGTGATGGGAAAAAAATACAAGTTAAATATAAGGTGTTGCAAAGTACAAAGAAAAGAAGAAACTATATTTTGCAGCTTGATGTTTGATTTGGATGAAAGAGTGGGTGCTGCTGAGAAACAGAATGTTTTTGGAATTGTAATGACACAACCTGAGATTTGGGTGGCATGGATAATTGCAATACGATAAAGTTAAGGTTAATGTAGATTTTAAAAAATCATCATGTTGGACGTGCTATAAAAAGCAGCAATGGGTTCACGCTTCCCACATAGGTCATTCTACATTTTGGCATTTTGGAGAGGGGAGGGGGCATTTCTTTTTGCATACTGTATAGACCTATCCACTGCCATTTATAAACCATAATGTGTCAATTCAGCTAATTGTGCTTAATTCAATAAGCCACATTTATACAAACTGTGACTTAGCATGACAAAAAAAATCAGATCTCTGACTTCAGCAATAAAAACATAGATAGATTAGATGGATGGATGGATAGAGATAGATAGATAGATAGATAGATAGATAGATAGATAGATAGATAGATAGATAGATAGATAGATAACCTTGTCATTTTTTCCTGTGGGCACAATGGCACACATTAAAAATGAAATTTAGTTGCTTTCTCTCAGTGTACACATACATAACACATTTAAAACATACTATATACAACATAGACCTACACCCTACATATAAATATTATTCACATATATAGGAATGATCAAAGAACACTTTAAAATGGTTACTAAAATTAACAAACCAAACAAGAGGATACAGAAGAACTGCAACCACTGACTTCCTGGGCTATGAAAAACCAAGAAACATCTACCTGTACCTCCTGCAACATTTTACCCATATTGTGGTCAGGAAGAGTATCTCCTGCAGCTGGCCACTGTCTAGCACATAAAAGAACAGGAAAGTACATTCTCCTATCTCTTTCAGTCAGACCGGCAGAAAACCACTATATTTTTTGTGGGTCACTCTTGTATCACATAACAGAAGCAAATAGCTGGCATCCCCACTTTGTCTGATGTGGCACTGTGTTTAAAAATGGCCCAGTGCTTTTATATGCTGTATAACACACAGACTGTGCCATCAATGTGTTGCTTGGAGTACGGTAGTTTGGTCCTTAAGTGAAATGTATACACAACTCCACCACACTAAACCGAAAAGACACTTCAAAGGAAATCTTTTAACATTGTTTCTGTAGGACTTAGGTTTGCTCTTTCACAAATCATGAAATAGCCCACCTTTTAGTATTTGCTGCTCAGTTTAAAGTAAAAACATCACTATTGGTTTATCTTATCAAAGAGAGCAGAACATAGTATTCCCTGAACAGACATGTGTCATTCTGTGTCTGGCTAAAAACTCACCTTGTGATGGTGCCATCAATGTCAGAAATAATGACTTTGTCATCCCAGTTCCATAAATAAATGGTACCTTCACAGCGACATGTTCCTTGATATTGTGTTGTGACACTAAAAGTGACATCATTGGGACCATTTTTAAGATTGAGATTTTTCTGTTAAAAAAAAAATACACACAGTCTAGAATGTAAACTTATTTGAAGGAAATATATATGGAATTGTAGTTCAAATGAAGTTGAAATTATACTTACAGCTTCCAAGCTAACAATTTATGCTCATAGATTTAATATTAGGGAAATATTTCATTTCACACCAACTAATGAATCATTTTGTTTTGGCCTTAAGAAAACCTACAAGGGGGAAGTCCACTAGTGTACAAAGCCATGACACATAAAATTCCTTAGGAAAATCTCATTAATGCTATAGGTAATTTTGGCATATACAGACAGTAATCACGTTAAGCTTTCCCAAAATAATTTTATAGACACTTAAACATCAACTTTGGTTAAAGCAAGATGCCTCCTTCGCTTGTATTCAAAGCTGAGCCTATAGAATGAAATGCTATGTTATCAAAGAAGCCCCGTTAGCCAAAAAGATGTGAAGACTCAAACTGGACTTCTAAAAGTTATGCCCCATCTCCATCACCAATCAAGAATCTCTTCTTGTCAGTCAGAATTACAATGCAAACACTCAGCTTCTCTTTTCTCCTTTTATAAAAATTATTCAGACAGGCCTAAATTATTTATGATTATGATGATTTATTACTTGTTGCTTGCATATACACTGACAGCTTATGTACCGGAGGCAAATTCCTTGTGAGTCCAATCACACATGGCCAATAAAGAATTCTATTCTACTCTAAATTCCAGATTTTGCTTCACAAAGCGGCAAAAGATTCCACAGATGACCCCTCAGGGTTTGCTCAGGTGCCATTTTTTGGCATGGTGACTAGACAAAATCTTCCAATGACTTGGTAAAAGCAGAAGGTCCATGGCTCAGTGACCGAGCATATTCTTGGCAAGATCAAAGTGGCATCTTTGAAGCATTTTCTAGCACCTCAGCCACTAGAAACCAGTATGCTTTCTTTCAAGAAGGGGAACAGACTCTACACCAGTGGTTCTCAACCTGTGGGTCGGGACCCCATTTGGGGTCGAACGACCATTTCACGGGGGTCACCAAACAAGGCTGTCTGCCATTTTCCCCCCCTTTTCTTTGGCCACGCCCCTGGCACCCGGTGATGTATAAGTGGTTGGGGGTCACCACAACATGGGGAACTGTATTATGGGGTCACGGCATTAGAAAGGTTGAGAACCACTGCTCTACACCATAGTAAAGATATGTCACTGTAGCATACCTCAAAGAAAAAGAAAACAAATTACCAGGACCCAGAGAAGGAAACCCCAAAGGTGCTTTTCAAAAGGCAGCTGGACTTCCTTAATTTTTTTCCTTGAAAACATTTTGTTTCTATCCAAGAAGCTTCTTCAGAACTGAAGACGCTTCTTGGATGACAAGTGAAACATTTTCAAAAAAAAAAACAACCCAAGAAATTCCAGTTGCTTTTTGAACAGCACCTTTAGGACAAGCATGATCTGGATGAACGAAGAATCTCCATAACCAGAAAAATAAATTTATTTATGAATGGTCCCATACATTTTACTGATTTTTCTCAACCCGTCAATTTTTTCCCTTTTACTCTACTCTTTTTTTTTAATACAAATTTTATTAAGTTTTCCAATTTTTACAACAAGGTGCTTAGGAAACAGCGTGGTGATGGGATAATCAATTATCCAAAAACCAAGACATTTGTATATAGCTCAGGTTAACTCGTTAAAAATTCCCTCTCTAGTTTCCTCAAATAATATACCATTTTTACTCTACTCTTAATGGATATTATTTGACTGTTTTGTTCTGCTACAGTTCAATTAGCAGGCTTCCTTTCCCATGACCATGGACATAACTGGACCAGCTGGACTACCAATCAATAACCTCCTCTTCTCTTGTAAGCAAGTGATGCCCCAGGATATCCTTTACTTGATACTGGGAACTCTCTTATTATCACAGATGGATTCTGTATGATGATCACGGGGAGGAATCCTGATGACAAATGTTACTTACCAGCTGTTCTGAACTGAGTCGAAGACTCTTTTTATAACCTATTCCAGTCAACAGTGGAAGGTGAGTGGTTTCACTTTTAGTTCGATGGTCTTCATCACTTGAGGAAGAATCATCTTTGATTCTGAAACATCAGACACAGAATGCCCCCATTTTTTTTCTGTATCATCTCAGTGGGGAAGACATGTTTGTAAATATGTATTCCTCAGCCATTTTTGATTATTTTATTTATGGCAAGTGAACTCTCTTTGGGAAGCTAAGCCAAGAAAGAGTGACTGGCTCAGGATCACCCAGTGGATTTCTTTCTTTCCTGATATGGACAGCAGTCTCAGCAATCCTAATCTGTTACTCCCCTCAATTTAAACCATACAGGCTGTAATCATACTGATATAATCCACAACCATTTATCTCTGCCTCTGATTATTCATAATTCAGTATTTGTTGAAGCTCCCAGAACTGCCATCTTAATATAAAAGTAATAAAATAATACCTTAAGGTAGCAGCAGAGACAAACAGAGCCATTTGTCACGACTATGCTATCAGAACTAAAAAAAAAAAAAGGATTTTCGTCTTGCAAAACCCCAAAATAAATTTTTCAGTGAAATAAATTTGAAACAATTTAGAAAGCGACACCATAACATAATGTCCAACAGATTTGGATTCAAATCTTATTCATTTATGAAACTCAGAAGATGTTTTCTTACTATTTTGAATAGATAAATGAGATAATGTTTAAAAATTAAAAAATAATAGGATAGAAATGTCCAATACCTGTCTGCAATACTCTTCTCTTCTTCTCCACTGAGACTTTGCACTGGCTTTGCTTCCTGTGGGTAAAATGTAAGTAAGAAAACAGAGCTACAGCAAAAATTAATACAATTGTGGCACTATTGCAAAATCCATTCTTATGGGCCTCCATAGTTCTGTTTTATCCAGCTATGAGGGAAACATTTATTCGGGTGATTCACATAAGCAGCTTTATTATGATTAACAATTTCTTCATGGACCTACTTCTAAAGTTTAATGGAGAATATTAATGACAAGTAAAAAGTAAAGGTAAGACTGAATGTAACTCGACTTATTGATGACTTCATGGATACATCCATGGGGTCTCCTTGGCAGCAATACAGAAGTGAATTGCAATTGCATTATTCTGGGTAATCATTGTATACCATTAGCTGAACGGAACAGCTACGTCTACTGTCTTTCTACTAGAGAATAATAAAAGGGCCTGGCCATGCTAATCATATGCCTTTCTTCAAGATCTCCCATAACCATTTCGGCAATCCCTGCAGGAGCTAAAATGCTTAATCAGATGGCTCATGACCCAAACCAGCAAATGAGTTTTTCAATTATTGACAGTGACCTTGATTACTATTCAGGAAAATAATATGGCTAGGTTTGAGATGCTGAAGAAAGAATGTGAAATATCGTACCAAGAATTACAATAATCAGCTTCTCGGAAACCTTTCTTGTGGCAGCTTATATAGCTTAAGAATCTGCAAATACAGATAGTCCTCCACTGAGCCCAAAATTTGTGTGGCTAAGTGAAATTTGTTAAGTAAATTTTGCCCCGTTTTACCACCTTTCTTACCGCAGTTGTTAAGTGAATCACTACAGTTGTTAAGTTAATAACATGATTGTTAAGTGAATCTGGCTTCCCCATTATTGGCTTTCTCAGAATTTCACAAAGGGTGATCATATGACACTGCAACAGTCATAAACATGAGTCGGTTGCTAAGCATCTGAATTTTGATCACGTGATCAAGGGGATGGTGCAATGGTCGTAAATGTGAAAAATGATAAGAAGGCACTTTTTTCAATCCTGCTGTAACTTTGAACAGTCACTAAACAAACTGTTTGTTAAGTAAAGGACTACCTGTAATCTTTACATTCTGTTATCATCTAAATAGGATCCCAAACAAACAAGCAAAGCAATGCCAGTGTTTAGCATTCAACAGTTCATTTTGTTAAATTTGGATTCTTTAAGGAGAGTCAATAATTCACAGATTTCATGCAGGTGTGTGTGTGTGTGTGTGTGTGTGTGTGTGTGTGTGTAGAAGCCTAGAAGAAAAATTCAGGGTAGTTCCAGATTTACCTCTTTGATAGAGTTATTCCTCCCTCTCCATGAAAACCACCATCTTCCACCTTTTTTGGGCATCTTATCCCTCATTATAGAATCCACAGTGGCCTGTGATAAATGGATGGTAACATAAATAATGGAACTAAACAAAAAGTAATTGAATTCATGCAAACTAAAGGTTTTCTTAAAGAACAACACAAAAAAAAAAGAACACAGAGACAATTTAAACTGAGGCAAAGCAAGTCAAAAGAAACATACTATCCGTGGGCTACAAATCTTGTTAAAGCAAAACCTAATGGTATCCACAAGTGCACGGAAAGAACTTAAACAAGAACACTTCAAAAATTCAAAAAAGAATAATTGGGAAAGAAAAATGGGAACAAAAAGGGATAATAAGTTTAGTGTAATGCACAAAAGGTGGGGAGAAAGAAATACTAATTTTGTTTAGTATAAATTATAAAGACATTTTATTGGCAAGGAATTCAGCACGGTTGCCTTTCATAAAAATAATAAATAGCTGGATGTTTTATTATCTTCTAATAATTATTAGAATAGGCTTAAACGATAATGGCTGAACGAAACTTTAGCATTAACATGGCAATCCAATAGCTGCAAACTGCTGAAGAGAAAGATACTGTCTTACAACTGCATGCATATAAATATAGGTGATTTCTTATTCTAACCAAAACAAATATTTTCTCCTTAGGCCAAGATAAAATTAACATCCAGTCCAATAAAATACAATTCAATATTCAGTAGAGAAGGATCAATCCTAAAATGCATTAAAATACCTTGAATAATTCACCAGATTCTAGTTGCCTAATGAAAGTTACAATCTCCCCTTGTGAACGAGCCATTAAAAAAAGGCAACAATTGTTTTCCTATCTCTCCTTTACCACAAAGACCACAGCTTTACATCAGTTCAGATGCACAGTCCACATGAAGGCTGCAGCAGTGGGGGAACCAGAAGCTGGACTGCAAAACCTATCATCTCTGAGGACTGGCTACAGTCAATGGGGCTTGAAGAGCAGCAACTGGGTCTCACTCTCCGGCTTTTAGCAGTAAAATAGAGATTTTATGTGATCAATGGGGCAGGAAATGCTTTCCTCAGGTTACAAAAGCAACTGGGACCAGAATTACTGACACTTAAGTGATGCGGGCATAAAGCACGATGTCAAGGGACCGCAACTCTTAGCGGCAACAATCCCGGTAGTCCCAGATGCCACAGTAACCCCAAGAAATGTGGGTGATTAAGCAGAGGGGGACATCTCCATGTGCAGGGAGGCTGGAAGGAAGAGGGTGTGGTGTCACTCAAGCACAGGAGGCTGGGCAAAGCAGGACAGGCAGTCGTTGACTTACAACAGTTCATTTAGTGACCGTTCAGAGTTACACGGCACTGAAAAATGTGACTTATGGCCATTTTTGTAGCAGCCCCACAATCATGGGATCAAAGTTCAGATGCTTGGCAACCGGTTCATACTTATGGCCGTTGCTGTGTCCCAAGGTCATGTGACAAGCAAAGTCAATGAGGAAGCCAGATTCACTTCACAGCCGGGTTATTAGCTTATCAACTGCAGTGATTCACTTAACAACCGTGGGAAGAAAGGTCGTAAAATGGGACAAAACTCACTTAACAAACTTCTCGCTTAACAACAGAAATGTTGGGCTCAGTTGTGGTCGTAAGTCAAGGACTACTTGTATGCCGCATGAGTGAAGGGAGGCCTGGGGAAGCAGGCAAACAAAGGGAGGGGGGCGAGGCAGGGCACCACGCCAGGCAAGCCTAGGAAGGCAGGGGAAGACTCAGCAGAGCGATTTGTTAAGCCTTCCCTGTTGGTTTCCCTGTTGGCTTTGCTTGTAGGAAGCTGGCAGGGAAGGTTGCAAATGAGGATCATCTGACCACCAGGCACTGCAACGGTCCACAGTAGGAGCCAACTGCCAAGTGCCCAAGACGCAGTCACATGACAAGGGGATTGTGTGATGGCTGGAACTTCTACGAACAGTTGTAAGTTTCCCTAGTTCAGCACCATCGCAATTTCAAATGATTGCTGAACAAGTGGGTCAGTAAGAAAGGACTACCTGTATGGCATATTGGTTTGGAAGAGGACTAAGCGTGAATTTCTAGTGAATTTGAATTCAGTAATGGAAATAGCATGAAACTACTGTAGCTGGTGTGAGCTGTCAAGGATCTTTGCTCTTTTCATGCCATTTGACCTTGTAAGGAAAAAGTGAAAGCAGATAGCAAATCCTGGCTTGAATTTATCTGCTGCAACTTTACTGACTGGACAGATAAATCAATCAATCAATCAATCCTCAGCTAGACAAAAGGATGCTACTGAGTCCATTATTTCATCAAACATTAAACAAATTAAGGGCTATCTTGGGATAGATTTTTATGTCACTATCAGTCTACAGGAAAGACCTCAATAGACTTCTAACTGGACATAAGTGTGTCTAATGAAATCAATTCGTTCAGAAGTGGGTAAGAGACTTTATATGCAAGAGCTAGGCCTAATGGAGTGTGTAGATGACCTTGGGGGATGAAAGAAAGAGATACTGTCTAGGAAACAATCAGACAAGAGGAGGAGGAGGAGCCCCCAAGAGTTAAATGATCAGAGAAAGAAACTTAGGAAGAATCTGTCCTAACTGATCAGATGGGTCAGAGTGATAGTGGGAAGTCTGGGCCTTCAGACTTACAAGTTTCCATTAATATAACCTTATAATGAAGTAGATTTGGGCCATCTACTTCTGTTTCCTGTCAGGTTAACCCAGAAAGGCTGACAATAAACTCTGAGTTTCTTCCCATGATAGCATACATCCAGACATGGGGATAACATACAACAAAAGATTATGCAGCTCCAAGCTTCATTAGATAGATAGATAGATAGATAGATAGATAGATAGATAGATAGATAGATAGATAGATAGATAGATAGATAGATAGATAGATAGATGATAGATCAGTGGTTCTCAACCTTTTTAATGCCACGACCCCCAACCGGTCGTAAGTCGAGGAC
Organism: Crotalus tigris; assembly: GCF_016545835.1. NCBI lineage: Eukaryota > Metazoa > Chordata > Lepidosauria > Squamata > Viperidae > Crotalus > Crotalus tigris. The sequence continues at coordinate 4,771,129 of NW_024100609.1, read as the reverse complement.
TACTCAACCGGTTGTAAATCGAGGACTACTCAACTGGTGCAGCACCGTTTGCAGAATGGGACTTTTGGTGGGCTCAGCAGGGCAGAGACAGCCTGGACAATTCCTATTGGCTTTTGAAAGCCAATAGAATTAGACTCTATTCAAGAGAGTCTATTCTATTGTCTTTCAAAAGCCAATAGAATAAAAGGGAGTAGCACAGCTAAGGAAAAGGGGAAAAAAATGGCGGACTGCATTGTTTGGCGACCCCCGTGAAATGGTCGTTCGACCCCAAATAGGGTCCCGACCCACAGGTTGAGAACCACTGTGATAGATAGATAGATAGATAGATAGATAGATAGATAGATAGATAGATAGATAGATAGATATCAATAGAGCGCTATCAATCTAGGTTGTCTTTCTCTTTTCAAAGAGACAATTCTGAAGGCAAATTATCTAATCCATCACAAACAATGGCTTTGAAAACAAAATTGCAAAATCTAGAAAATCTATGAAGTGCCAATTCATGGCCAAAATTAATATAATTATTGAGCGACTTAAATATTTCTTATCTATTTTTAACTAGGTAAACTAGAAGAAATGTCACACAAACATAATTTTACTTTCCAATATGACTGAACTAAGGAGGAAATGGCTAAATGTTATCTTGGAAACACTGTTATTTTTTTAAAAAAACAGTCTGAATCTCTAACTCTGTAGTCCTTCTAAACCAAGAATAAAAAGACTGCTAGAAAAAAAAAGCAAAAAGGTTACCTTGCCCCACAATGAATTACAATTGTGTATTAGTCAGGGATAGAAGAAGCCAGAAGTCCCCGGGATGTGGTGTGGTGGGAGGGGTAACACTACAACCTACAGAGTCTGGCTAGCCCAGGGGTCTTCAAACTTGGCAATTTTAAGACTTGTGGACTTCAACTCCCAGAATTCCTCAGCTAGCCCTGAGGAAGTCCACAAGTCTTAAAGTTGCCAAGTTTGAGACCCCTGGGCTAGACAGAAAGAGCAAGGATCTTTACCCACAAGGCTGGCATGGTCAATCTCACCTTTGGCAAAGGTTTCTGGAATGCCTGCATTGCCAGCAGGAGCGGAGCTGCAGTTGTCCAGTTGTAGTACCTAAGAGAGCAAAACAATCCTTGAAACACACCAATTATTTAATAATTATTATTTAAACATGCAAATTAGAGCCGGTTTGGTCTAGTGGTTAAGGTGCTGGCCTAGAAACCAGAAAACTGTTGAGTTCCAATCCTGCCTTAGGCATGAATATGTTTGCCACCTTGAGATGTTTATAATAATAATAAAAGATGTAAATAAATACATACATAAATTATCACAGAACTTAAAGCAACTATTTCTATTAAAAAGGTTGGCACCAGAGGCATTTAATTAAAACATTTCAGGCATTACATTAATTTTAATTTCAATACGCTGCATATAAATGTTCCTATATAGGGATATCAAATTAGGTTTCACTTAGTATTTTTTTTCCAAACTTTCAATTAATTTCATCCATTTTTAATGTGTATTTTCCCCAGAACAAGCACTTCTGCAGCTTATTTTTCTAATATAAAACTCGCAAGAATATTTTTCTAACATGGATGTGCATTTTGGTGCAGGTAGGTGAATTAAGATTAAAATGCAAAGGAAACCAATTCCAGGTCAAGTTTTATTTCACTGAAGGAAATTCATTCACTATGTATGCTATTATGGAAACAGCATCCCAGAACTGGAAGAGACCAGATCAACACTTCTTTGTACAATGCAGGCTACACTACATCATCTCTGATAGATGACAATCTAGCTTATAAGTGAAAACCACTAAGCAAATGGGAATTGACCATTTCTTGCAGCTTCTTATTTCCATAGTTCATACAACTAGGAAGTTCTATCTGATATCTAGTCTGATCTTCCTTCTTGTATATTTTTAATTAATTGGCTTTGACCTTGTCCTTTAATGCTATAGAACCCAACTCTATTCCCTCTTCTGTGTAAGAGCTTTTCAAATTTTGAAGAGTACTATCCTATCTTCCCTTAGACATCTTTTCGGCAGGTTAAACATATTGCTCAAGTGGCTTGGTTTCTGAACTATTTACTAATCTTGGTGGCTTCTCTCTTAACTCATTCCAGTTTGCCACTGAACAAAACTGAACACAGTACTCTATAGGGAGTCCAACCAAGGCAATTACTTCCGATGATCTGGACTCTATAACTCTGTGAATCAATCCTATGTAGCATTTGCCTTTTTAGCAGCTGCATCACACTGCTGGCTTGAAGTTGACCAGATCCCTTTCACATGAATTACCGCAAGTCCTACAGATAGTCCTCACTTAACAATCCAAATTGGGACTGGAATTTTTCATCATTAAGTGAAGCAGTCATTACATAAAACCTCACAATTGCACCACTTAATGATAGCAGTTCTAATACTCCTGGTTGCGGTCATTAGGCCAGAACCGTGCTGTTGTTCGGTGAAAATCTCATGCTTCTTGTGCCACGGCATACTTGTCTCTGCTTCAACTCCCTGCAACCCATCTCTTCCCTTTTAGCAATAACTCAACCTTGAACCTCACCAGCTCAAGGTTGACCCAGCCTTCCATCGTTCCGAGATCGATAAAATGAGGACCCAGATTGTTGGGGGCAATAGGCTGGCTCTGGAAACTGCTTAGAGAGGTCTGTAAAGCACTGTGGATCTAAATCTAAATGCTATTGCTAAGAAGATGGCAAAGGTCAGCAGGGACAGCAGAGGTGGCGGAGCGCAGGACATCTAAAAGGGCAGAGATGAGGAGGGATAGGTGGTGGGGAGAATTGAAGCATGTTTTGCAGACATAAATATGGGCAGAGTGCCAAGTGCCCAAATTTGGATCACATGGCCAAGGGGGTGCTGAAATAGTTGTAACTTCAAACACTGACCATAACTATAACTCTTTCAGTAATAGTTGAATTTTGGTCACTAAACAAATGGTCATTAAGCTTTAGACTATGCCCAGCATTTTTTTACCCAGGTGCAGAACCTTTAACTTCTCACTTTAAGTTCCATCTTGTTAATTTCAACCGATTGCTTTAGCCGCTCTAGATAATAATAATAATAATAATAATAATAACAACAATAATGATGATAATAATAATAATAAAGTTGGAAGGGACCTTGGAGGTCATCTAGTCCAACCCCCTGCTCAGGCAGGAAACCCTATACCATTTTGGACAAATGGCTGTTCAGTCTTTTCGGATCTTTTTGAATCTGTTCACTCTGAAGGATTCTGGTTTGTTGTTGTTGTTTTTAACAAAATGCACACATTTTATTGTGCTAAGCTGTACTCACTTGTTTCCAATCTTCACCACAAGGTTAGGGTGGTCGATAATAGCTGGGTTGTCCACAAACTGCTGATAAGAGACTTCTTGTTCTAAAAACTTTTCTGTTTGGAAGGGAAAAAAACCATGAATGAACCTCTAGTTAAAATAGCACTTGGGATATATTGTAGAATTAGCCTCTTTAGGAAACCACAGGACTATAAAAGCAGTTCCAGAGCCTGTGATCTCAGGTAGCCAGCACAGCATAGTTTTAGGAGAAAAGGAATATAAAGCCTGTTATTTGAAGACTCCCATCAAAACTGAAGCAGAGAATGCTGCTTGAAGTAGACTCTAACCACCTTGGTTCTATTTGTAGGAATTCCAGCAGATAAATTCACATATTCAGCTTTAAGAATAGTCTGTCCTGATTATTCTTGAGAAAACCTCAAACTGAACGTGGGCCACGTTAGACTGAATCACAGATCTGAATAAATTTGTGTTCAGACAACTGTAATGCTGAAATATGAATCTTCTTTGAAAAAAAAGACACCCGTATACAGGCTATAACCAGTCATGTAGCTTTGGCAATAAGACTCCTGCAATATATAATTTACCTGACACCAACTCCTGGATGGTGGTTGCAACCAAACCTGCCTTCCGCCTATGTTGTGCGTTTATAGGTTAATAAAAAAATAAAGTCACCTTGCATAGACTAATCTGAATAAACATGAATGGTGCCCTTTAAAGCAGCACTGAAAACAATATTTACAGCATGACTTAAGGTTAGGCAAGAACCGAGATAAACATCTTAGAGTAGCATGTTATTGCTAATTGATTAGTCATATACAAATGAATCAAGCTCAGCTACCTCAACCTGTAATAAGCAACAGCTCTTCTACCCACGGTTCTGCAATCTCCTTGAACCTATTTTATCAACTTCCCATCTTTTATTTTATTTGGCTGTGCCAGTTTTTCTGCTTATATCACAAGCTCAAACTCTGTGAATTTCTCCTTGCTGATCAGCACTCCGGGAGAGCTGTATTTATTTTATCTAAATTTGATTAATTGGTTCTCCTTGGGTTTATTTTTCTCTTAGTAATGATTTCCAAATCCATAATTTGCTGTTTCTCAATAGCCAGGTTTCACAACTGATCCTACCATAAGATCATTGCTTTAGCTGCTCTGACTGTTGCTGTCATTGAAATGTCTTATATTTCATCATCTTCCCCACATCTGTCTTTCCATTACTATTTTATTCTGCTCCTCCAAACTCAGCTCTTCTCATATACTATAGATTCCTCAGAAAAATAAAACAGATTTCCAGGAAGATTTACTAATCTGCTGTAAGTCAGTTTTTGCTGTTGATAAACCAAAAGGTAAACTTCCTTCTTGGGCTCGCTTGCTCCTTCCCTCTTATTTTGCTTATTTCTCTTTTACAAAATCTATGTACTCATCAGACAAACATCTTTCCACACTTGGCTTTCTTCTTCCTTGTAAGATCTTAAGTAAAAAACTTCATTTGAGAAATCCCTGCAATTGTTTGGTCATTTACACGTGCGCTTATGTCCCCTTTCTCTGATTTAGTTATTATACTGGTATTTTCCAGTATCTGAGCCAAATGAATATTGTTTCATATTTACATGTGCTTTAGCACTTAAAATGCATCTTCGTCTGCAACTGTGAATCGTTCACTGGCAATTTCATCTGCACTTACCTTCCTACTACCTGCCATAGATCACTTTTTCATGGAGTAACTTCCTGAGTGTATTCTTTTTTTAAAAAAAAAACATTTGTCACTCTGAAATCTTAGCTATAAAAGGAATATTAGTATAGTCCTTTACTTCTATTAGATTTCTTCTGTGTTTACTCCAGTATTAGCCATACATTTCCTGCTTTTCCCCGAACTTCTTAAAAACTTATCTCATTTTCTTTTTCTTGATATTTTTTTTAGTTGTTGACCAGGGATTGAATGTTTCCCTTGTTTTTTGCTGCTTGATGCCAGAAAAGTGCATTTAGTTGTCCTGTATCCTTCCAAGACTTTCATCCTTCATCTTTTTCTGGTTATTTAAACTTGCTTGCTCTAAAAGCCATTTAAAACTTTTTTTTTCTTTTAAATTTTAGGAATATTTTTTGCAATTTGGTTTTCACTATGTGTCTCAACTCCTCTGTATAGTTCTTCTAGTTCTCTTTCACATATTTAAGTTGATTTTACATTCTAATTAACTGGACCAAATCTTGTTCTCTCCAATGGTCTAAATTTAATTTATGCAAACATGGCACCAAGTTTATGGTCTGTTTCACAATCTGAACACTGAAATTTCTGGCTTACTGCACTGCACTTCTCTTCTTTGTTTCCTATTATCTAGTTAGCATGATTCTGTTGTTTTGTATCTGATGATGTCCATGTGTAGAGGCTATTTTTATCCTCGAAGCAGATGCAGGAAACAGAGATTCTCTTCACAAAGTTTTGTAAAACTATCTTATCTTTCTATAATTTTAAATTCCCTCATTTCTTCACATTTTGCACTTCAAAACCTATTGGTAAAACTAATATAAGAATGTTATTATATTACCCCCTCTTATAATTTGTCAAATACTCACGTTGTCCACCACTTAGTAGGTGTAACACTTGTAAAACATTAGTGCTCACTGGGTTATTAAGCTAATAGAGATAGCCTTACAACAATACAGACACAGTTTCTCATTGCTTTTCTTCCAGTTTGATTTTCAAGCTCTTATTCCTCACTGTGCTAATTGAATTTTTATTCAATTTACATTGCCATCCATCTCAAACATGACTCAGGGTGGTTAACAAGGGATAAAAACAAGTAAAAACATCATAACCAACACAACAAATAACAAATATGTTGTATATAGTATGTTTAGGTGTGTGTCATGTATGTGTTTCATTTTGAGAGCGGACACCTAAATTTCATTTCTGATGTGTGCTGTTGTTGTGCCCGCAGTAAAAAAATGACAATAAAGGTTATCTTATCTTATCTTTATCTTAATAAATAACATATATAGCAGATGAAATAAACTAGCCAGAATAATCAGCATAACCTTGCTATGGGCTCAACCATACATCCCTGGCTCAGTAACAGAACCCGATCTTTAGGGCCTTATGGAAAGCTAGTAGGGTCAGGGCAACTTTAATCTCTGGGAGAATGACATTCCTGAGGGTGGGCATCGTGACAGAAATGGCTCTGGATTGTGTTAGTTGACTCCCACACCGAGAATTACTGTTACCTTCATTACCACCATCACCACCACCCTTTTGACTTATCTGGCAAGGGAACGATACTAAAGCATCCTACTCTCACTCTCAGCATCACTGAAGCTACTAAGGCCCTTGGCCAGACTCAGATGGTAACTCTAATCGGTACATCTTCACAGTACAATTTAAAATTTGGAAAGGCAAGACCACATCTCTCTTTGGAGTCCTGCAGAACTTTTTGCTTAACTGTGGGTTTCCCCCCACACACACACACCACCCCCTTCCATATGAATTTATTAACAGTGTCTCGCCATCCTTGTAAAGTTTTCTCAGAAATTCTGAGCAGCGCTATTTGAAATAGATAATTTATCTTGGGTAATGCATCCATTTTAATAAACAATTGACTGGAAGCAAGATGGGGCCTACCTGCTTCCTGCTTTCCTGTCCCCAGGATGCTAGGAGCAGTGTCTCTTGCATAACCTTAGAGAAAGACTGGGCTGGGACTCCCCAGACATTTGGTCCTTTGTGAAGGGGAGGGGTGGCTGCTTCACGCTGGCCCTTCCCCAGAGTTTACAGGCATAGATGGGGAAGATAGGAGGTGGAAGGAATTGCAGCACCCCTGCAATTGATCATAAGGGCAGGTGGAGTGCCAAGCACCCAAGTTTCCATTATCCGATTCATTATTTTCATTCTTCTAATTTCAAGGGTGCTACAACACCCGTAACTTCAGGAACGGGTCATAAGCCCTTTCATTCAGCATTGTCGTAATTTTTAGCAGCTGCTGAACAAGTGGCCGTAAGCCGAGGAATACTAGTAATGAAGAATACCACATTATACCCAAATTCTTTAAAGGATGGACATTTGTACATCCTTCTGTCACATATGCCTTAGTGCACAATATCTACAAGAGGCCACTATACACTTTTTCCACAGAGGGGTTGGAGCATTCAAACCAGACATTACTGTATTTTACAATACCGCAGGAGTAGCGGAGGTGTTGAGCGTACCTTTGGATATTTCTTTATTGTCGTTAAGTCCGCCGCAAAGTGAAATGGCAATGGAGGGCAGGTCTCGGATTCCATCCGAAGTGCTCTCCACACCACTGTCCACCCCTGAGCTTCCGACCGATTGAGGAGATTGATTGGCTGAGCGGGGAATATTATCACTGGCGTTCTTTGAGAGAGCAAGATGATCGCCACTGAGAAGAGAAGGAGAGTTAGTGCCCTCCACTCTTTCCTAAAACTCATGGATTTCATCATCTGATTCATCTAGCCTACTTCTCAGCCTTGATAGGTTAAGCCAGGGGTAGGCAATTTTGGCTCTTTTATGACTCGTGGACTTCAGCTCCCAAAATTCCTGAGGGGAAAGGGAGTTTCCAAGCTGAGCCATGCTGGCTCAGGAATTCTGGGAGTTGAAGTCCACAAGTCATAAAAGAGCCAAGGTTGCCTACCCCTGGGTTAAGCAATCGCTACAGGGAATCTCTCTTGTCGAGCGATTAAAGCCTTCAAAAGGCTTATTAAAGCCTTCAAACAAAGGAGCTTCTAGGTAATATATTTGGACAGGTACAGGGAAAAAAATTTACTCCCAATGCATGCTTCTAATCTTACTCTGGTACCTTAGATATTTTTTTTTTAAAAAAAAAAACAGCCAATGTACAGTCCAAAGATTCCCAATGCGTCTTTTGGATGGGCACTAATTTTTATAAAAATAGCAAAACAGCCCTGGGAGTTTGATGTTTGATGTTTGTTCAAAAAAGATGCCCTTCTAGCACCAGACCTAAAGAGGTATGATAATGCTCCAGCAATTTTTTTTTTTTTGCATGATCCTTTCATTTTACTTCTTCTACTTGTCACTTTTAAAAAAAACTAATTTGTCTTAAAAAGCATTAACAGAGAAAAAAAGAAGTTTTGGCTTTGTGCTTTTAGACAAACTTCAACCAAGTACAGATTTCCTTCAAAAGCACAAGGGACATAATTTTGTATGTGGGGACACAAGATCCTGAGAAAGCTATTTCCATAAATGGTAAATGTCAGTTTATAGCATGCATACTTTTTAGGAAAATAGAGTGCAGCAACCTCTGGCTCCATGTCAGTCAGATCATCTAAATATACACCATCAGCACCAAGATGTCGGCTCCGCTTATCTGTAAAATGCAAAATTTTATTATCATACAGTACTTTTTAAGCAAGTACACTTGTCTCCTTTGAGGAAACAAAAATGTGCGAGAACTTATTTGATCCATTTAACAAAGCTTTTACCAGGAGCTTATGATACAAAAGAAACAAATAATAATCCATTAAAAAGAGTAGGAGAATAAAATTCGTGGCACAGAATAACAGTGGAATAACAGACTCAGAATAAGTTTTTGTGGGTGCCGAAATGGACAGGCAAATGAGATTAAGTACGTGAAGTCGTATCTCAAGCAGGGAATTTTGTGGTTGCTTTCTTATTTAGGCTTTCCTCCATTATAGCAAAGCTACAGTTCATAGTACAGTTTACAGGCAGTCCTCGACTTACAACAGTTCATTTAATGACCGTTCAAAATTACAGTGGCACTGAAAAAAGTGGCTGATGACTATTTTTCACACTTACGACCGTTGCAGTATCCCCATAGTCACGTGATCAAAATTCAGATGCTTGGCAACAGACTCATATTCAGGACAGCTGCAGTGTCCCAGGGGACTTGTGATCCCCATTTGCGACTTTCTGACAAACAAAGTCCATAGGGAAGCCAGATTCACTTAACAGCTGGGTTACTAGCTTAACATCTGCAATGATCCACCTAACAAATATGGCACGAAAGGTTGTAAAAATGGGGCAAAATTCACTTAACAAATATTCCAGTTAGCAACAAAAAAAAAATTGGGGCTCAATTGTGGTCGTAAGTCGAGGACTGCCTGCACTGTGTTTTCCATTTTAAGGGTTTAGAAAACTGCACTGTTCATTGAGCTGTTATCTTTGTTCTTGCTCCCCCAGTTTTAAGGAATTTGCTGCACCTATTTAAGGAAGGGAAAGCAGAAAAAGCCTCTTTGCATGCAAGGTGACTATATTCCACTCCTGTTGACCTAAGAGGCAAATCGCTTTTTCCTCTTTCCTTTCATTATCTCATTTCTTGGAAAGGCCAGTTAATTTCACTGATAACAAGCTGTTGACAATAATACTTGGTTGCAAAAGTTTGCCGTACCCTTTTTTTTCGAGGGAGAATCTGTTTTGCTGGCTGGCTGCATCAAGCCGGTGGTGGCTGGCTTTAATTCTTCACCGGCCGGAGGTGAAGGGGCTGCTGCCCCTAAAGTCTCTATATCCATTTGGGATGTTTCGGGTGCCAGGAGCTCTGCTTCTTCCACAACCAGCACAGTCTCATCCTGTTCAGGGTCAGGTAGGGAAGAGAGGTGCTGAACCTCTTCCGTATCGGTACTCTGGATGACTCGGAAGTGAGTGCTTTCAGAAAGATTCACAGTCACTGAGGTGCTGGATTCTTTTGGCTTGTGTGGGGTAGCAGTCTAGAAAGGAAAAAGAAAAGCGCCTAATTCAAAAAAGGTTCCTGAAAAAAGAACACAGAGTGACACAACGCGTGAGAAATAAAAGCAACTTCGTTGCACTCATATCACAGGGCAAAATCCCTGTTAATGGTTAGGATTATTTCATAAATACATTGAAACAATCTGGATTTGCCCGCAAGTATATACTCTCCAAAGTCAAAGATGATACGTTTTGAGACCTTTGTTGGCTACTATTCTGGGGTATAGTCTCGTGATAACCTGATCTTGCCAGAACTACACAACCTTAGTCTGGGCAGCGGCAGGATGGAAGGCCACTAGGGGATAATCTTTGCGCTGAAATCTATGAAGGAACAATACTGAGAAATCCCAGTTCTTAATGAGAAGATGACAAAACTTTTGTCAGGATCCGAAACAAAACATGACTTCAGCTCCTTCTTCTGGACCATGTATGAAATAATTAAAAAGTAGAGTAAGGGATTAGATTTCTATATTACAGAGAAGCAATCCTCTACTTGTAATTCAGTCTACATTTTTAACACTAGAAGAGTAGGAACAATTCTTCCCACTCTGTTGCAGAAATCAAGTTTTACAGTTGTTACGGGGAGGTCATTTAGTCATCATCAGGCATCTGGGGTCAAAGGAACACTCCTAAATATGTGTAAAATTGTTTTAAGCGAATTCGGTATCTCAAATTCTGCTCAATATTGAGATATTGGAAATCAGTCAAAAACCCACTCATAAGTTAAAAGGCAACAGTTTTGCTTCCTTCCACATATTCAATTATTGCGTTTTCCAGAAAGTGACAGAGGAAAAATGACAATGTCAATACAGTGCCATGCCTTAGTTTTGCATGCATACATTTGATTCCCACCTGTCTCCTCTCCCCATGTACTACTGCTAAGAAAACATAAGGAAGCATCACCATCAGCTTTCGAGCTACACTTCCATCATTTTTGTATCAACCAGAAATTGTTCTTAGTTTTAACTCTAGCTTAACTGAAGAAGCAAGTATTTAAACCATATTCAATACTTGGTTGTTAGGACAAACCACAGTTAAAGCTAATTCAAATGTGTCTAAAAGAGAAATAGATTCTTGCCCTCTCTACAAAGCCATGGCAAAACACCAGTTGAAGACTGGGCTAAGAGTTCAATATTCCTAATACTACTAATGATAAGCTAATAACTATATCTTCCCTGTGTATCTGTTAACCACTTCAGAGTTCTATATCCCATTCAGACAGAAGAAAAACCTCAAGTATTCTATTAAAAAATCTGGAAATGTCTCATTCTTGTTTCTTTTCACATACCTTTGTGGCTTGAGGTAGTTCTCCCCAGTCCCAATGCATCTGAGGATTGTTGTTCTTAACACTTCTTTCCAGAGGCTTACTGACTAATTCAGAATCACTTTTAGGAGTGAGCGATCGTGAATCTAAAGGGCTGCAGGAAGAACAAGGAAAAATGGGAAGAGCATGAGATAAGGCAGGATGTTTAGTTTTCTATTCTGAATGCCAATGTAAGGACTTAAGCCTACTAATTCAATTTGGATATTAAGTCTTGATCAAGAAGCAACCTAAACTGCTGGCCAGATGAGGAGATTAATATGGTGTTAAAGTGAGATACAACATCCTGAAGCTAAACAAAGAGCTAACAGTCCTATTCTTCTGTTTGACAAAGAAAAGAGATTTCCAAATACTTCCTTTAGGATTTCAGTCATACCTATGACCACACCATAGCCCTTGAAACATGTACAAGTGCACAAATAGCAAACTCACTGTGCTTTTCCCTTTTAACAGATGATTTGCCAAATGGATACAATATATGTTTTCAAATAATCAGTTTTATACAAAGGTAGATTGTATTAGTTTCAACAGGATGCACACTTTAAAGGAAGTTGCCAGAGATCGCAGCAAAATAAAGCTTTAGGGCCAAGCCCCTATCCTCCAGAAAAAAACAAAAAGATTTCTTCTCCTTCTTTCTTGGATAGGACAAGGTCAACAAAAGATAATTCTGACTATACTGTATATGCCCACACAAAGGAAGAGACATATGGGAACTGCAATGTGCACAAACAGAGACAGTGGCTCCTGAAACAGGAAAAGCAGCACAAGGGTATGCATATCGTGACTTTTATCCTCTAAGCTCAGACCTGCACATGACTTTGGATAACTGTGCAAAAGGTTTCCAGCTAAAAAATATCCATTTTAAATTCCAAACAGGTGATTCAAATTTGAAACACGCTGTCAGAATCTTACTGGAACATTCAGAACCCCAAACAGCTCTGTCTCAAGTTTGAAACAGGTTTCTGAGATCAAAATAAACTTGTTTCGAGTTCAGAACGACACTGGTATTGTTAAAACAGCACATTTCAATGCCATACAATCCGTTTGAACTTGAAATGGGGGTATTTTAAGCTCAAACTATTTCAAAATCAAAACATGTTGTCCTCCCTGGTGAAATCCATGCAGAACCCTTCACACAGTGAGGGTATTTTTCCCACTTAGGAATAAAATTGCTGACACAAAGCAGAAGTCTTGAAGTACAAAGAGCAAGTTGAGTAAATAAATTATATGTTTAAAGTATGTATAATTTTGGCACTGCTCAGTTATAGCACCATTAGTCAATTATTGAGGAGGAAGGAAGAAATTGGTGCCTATATTTAATTCTTAAAGTGTGCACGCAAAGATAACATAACCAAAGGGAGGGAAGGAATCATTATTAATGCTAGTAGAAATGTAGTCAAAATTATCCATACATAAGGAACAAGCACTGATAGGCTTTACAAACACTGATCCTCTCTATTTCCAAAAAAAAGTATGATGGTGATTCAATGGCACATAGTATAAATTAAGGCTGGAGAACACTGATAACCAGAGGTATGTAATCATCAAGAAGAAAAACAGAAAAAATAAACAACTTCATTAGCGCAATAGGAAAGTCACTATAAAATGACCCAGGAGGTAGAATGGAAATTGCTCATTGAAATCAATTGCATGAGTAAAATTTAAAAAAAAAAATCTTAATGTTGCTGGGACTAGGCTAAGCAACTATCCACTATCCCAATCCAGAAAAAAAATACAGAACAAAAAATAAAATCTGGAAGGTGTAGACCTCTAAGTGAAAGCACGCTGTAAATATTTATTTACAGGCTCCATTCATTTCTGTTGCAGTAATAATCCCCAGTAAGAAAACTATCCCTTTCTTATAGCCTATCTTAGAACAAATGCTGAGGGGTCCTTGGTGCTCTCTGAGTTTGGTTGTTTTCTTGCAGACGTTACCCAAACTAGATAACATCATCAGTGCTAGCCTTTAAATGCTGCTTTCAAAAAAAATCAACAATTTGAATTGCAAGGGGGGAAAAAATGATTAGAACATGTTTTCACCTTCCCTAGTTGGAGAAGGAGAAAACCAGACTTTTATTATAAGTTGGGTTTTACTTTTACAAACTCCAGATACAATCTGAAAATTACAGAAACTTTCCTAGTTGTGAAATGTACTGATGTTCCAGAATATAGAATTATATCCTTTAAAATAGGCATCTAAATTTTAATACCGTTGTCTAAATATGGATTAAAATATAGTCTTATTCATAACGTAGAAAACATACGGATGAGCAGCTCGTGTACATATGCAGTGAACCTGATGCAACAACAAAAGAGAAAGAAACCTTTTTCAGGGTGCTGATGACCGGCTGCTCTCAAATGTCACTTGCAATAAGAAACTCAACAACTACAGAAATGGGAACTGTATTTTTTTTTTCTCCGTCATACACAGGGGAAAAAAAGCACAAGCAAATGCTCTCTGAAGGAAGGAAGTTATGAATCTATAAAAGCACAAAGGCCAGTGAGTGTAAAGGAAACCCCCCCAAGCCAAAAAACCTCTTTGTAGCGTCAGCCAGTCTACAGATTTCCCACACCCTAAAGGGCATGTAAGCCATTAACAAGGGATGTCTCTTGCTTCAGAACAATTTCAGTTTCTAATTGCTGATTCCCACGTTATACTTTTTTTTTTTTTCATGCAAACCTCTTACTTTTTGCTTCCTTAAAACGTTTTTGGGACAGTAAGCTTCAGGATATGGAAAGCCTGTAGAACTACCAGAAGCTGCAAGATCAAGCTAAACTTTTCTTTGCTGAACATGATGACTATAGTTTGCATTGGAGTGAAGTCCTGCACCATCATGAATCACTTTTAAATTAACTTTCTTTTGAAATGGATTCTTATTCTAGAATTGTATCACGTATTTCATGCATTTCTAAAACCTATTTCATGCACATATAAAACTCCAGGCAGCAAAGATAGGTAATGCTCTTATTTTTTCCACAAAAACAGGCCTGTGAGATGAGCCTGGAGTCGGAGTGACCGGTTCAAAGTCACCCAGATGTTTTGGAGGTCTAGAATAATTCATTACTATATATATTCATAAACTTATAAACCGGATGGATACATTTTTAAGATTTGTAAACTGAAAGAGCCTGTAACTGTAATTTTGAATTAGATTGGTTTTAATGAAAATATAGGGAGTAGATCCTGGCATTTTCCTATCCAAGAGCTATACTTCCTTGTCAATGGACAGTTCTTTTGGCATGAAAATGGTATGTGCAAAATTGGTGCTTTTCACGGAGGGAATGAAAAAGCCCTTGGAATGAGAAAAGTTTCATTTCTGCATCCAAATCCCTCTGTTGGCAAGGATGATTGGAGATATGTCCCATATATATAAAATATAGCATGGTTAACAAAATGCTGTGTCAATTTTATTGTGCAACTGAGGAATTCTTCTGACTTGTTATCAAAAACTACCCTCTTCTTTGCTAGCGCAGAGGCCTGGTCTAGCAAACAGGAGCCTGCAGTTTAAGAATCCAACTTTGGAAAGACAAAAACCAAGAACGTAAGGCAGTAATCAATGAATTCTAAGACAGGCGAGGTGAAAGGAAGAACAGTAAAAAAAGTTCTGAAGAAAGGAAAAGGGATAGAAAACGAGTGCCATGACACCCATGTGCAGGATCTAGAGAAATGAGTGAGTGAATGAATGAATGAATGAATGAATGAATGAATGAATGAATGAATGCCACTCAGTTTGATGGGAGATTTATACTTTTGTACAATTAATACTATGATTTAAAAATCCCAGACAAAAACTTTATGAACGACTTCCCGGTTTCCTGCCATGAGTTAGTAAATAATACCAGTTTGATAAGATCTGCCAATCTTGTATATTGTTAACAATATTAAATGGTTAATCACCCGTCCAAAAATGCAATTGGCTGTTCTACCTGTCTTCAGCAGGACAGTGAGAGGTCAGGTCAGGACAAGAACTAGATAAGCTTCCCTCTGCTGGAACAGTGAGATGAGAGGACCTCCCTGTGCATGTTCTAGGTTTACTGGATAGTATAATATAGCAGGGGAAAAAGAAAAAGATTAGGCCACATTATCCTGCAATATGTTTCAAATCAACCCATGTTGCTGAGGCTGTCATCTGCCCCTTGGAAAACAGCCATATGGGGTTAAACGAAAGGTTTAAACAAGACACAGGAAGGCAGAACACAGTTCAGGAAACCACTAAACCACTCTACACAAATGCTTAACAAGAAGCTGCAAACAGCATAGGCACCATTACACTTTGTGGTAGTATAATCACATCAAATCAAGCAGCACTCAATCCTAAGGAGACATAAAGGCTTTGTGTATGTTTATACCAATGAACAGAACATTATACCTAAAAATGGATACTTAAGACCAACAGTTTTCTGAAATTAAGCCTAACAAGATAGAGATCGAATCATTCCTATTATATACAAAATATACAGAAAATCTCTATTCTAACTATTTTGGAAAGACAACGCTTGAACTAATCATTCTCGACTCCCCACATAAAAACTGTTCCAAACAATTCATCTTCCTGCAGCTTTGAAATGAAAGTAATTTGCTTATACACATTCACATATAACATATACAGTAGCTGAGCCCTCAATGTATCACTGAAGCTGGAACTACTGAACTGGAATTTAAATGGTTGAAACGGAGTTGAAACCAGAGAGGGATACTCGTAGCATTAAGGCCAGAAGCATGAAAAGCCTTGTCTTTTCTTTAACTGCTGAATAGGTCTGAAAAGGGAGATTGCATGAAAAGGGTTCATCACACAGACTGGAGAGTATTTAACTTATCCTGGTAACATGCACTGTACCTCTGTCTGGGTGTCCATTCTCCATCTGAGTGGGGATGAGCAAGTGCATTTATAGAAGAAACTGCCTCGATCTCTTCATCCCTTGACAAATCAAGGACAGATGTTCTGAATATAAACAATACATACAAAAAGAAGGGATTTGTTTTAAATGCCCATATCTAGCATTGAATGCAATATAAAAACACATTTTAAACTCATAGATGTTGTTAAAAATCTAGATACTTTTAGAAATTGTGCAATTTAAAAAAATGGATTCTATTTTCTGGCAAAAAAAAATATATTTTCTAAATTTTCCATAACCACCTGAATTAGGAATTACTGGTAAAACCTATTATGTTACAATATATATCCTATTGTACCATATATAACATCTGAGGTTCTTTCTGGATGGGTCCTTTAAAATGTTCTAGTAATTGTTTATTACAAATTCAGTGGAGCAAACAGATGGTGTTATTATCTAATTTACTTTTTTTTGTTTTTAATCTTGTTTTCATTTAATGAGGACACAGTAATTTATTTTGAAAGAGTACAGGAGTATGCTGCTTCAAAATTACAGATGCACCACAACACCATCAGCTGGGGGAAGGGTAAAAGAAATAGGCAACTTCACTTAGACATTTTGATTATGCGTGCATGCCATTTAAAAAAAATAGAATTTCAAAATATTACAAATTCATCTTTGCCTTTCCCCTTCTTTTCTGGGCAGTATATAATAAATATTCTATCTATCCACATCTATATGCAAATATGTATTCTTTTAAAATATATATATTGGTAAGAATTCTGAAGAAATATGGATCAAACAACTGTCAACTGCTAGTTGATAATATCCAGTTATTCACTGTTCTCTAGACACAATATTTTTACACATTCATCAGTTTTATCTGATCTCATGAATTCCTTTATATTTGTTTCAAATATAAAATCCTTTTACTGTTACAAAACACAAATGTCAGAGAACAGAACCACAGAAGCTGAATGAGTGTTTTGGGAGTGTTTTGAAACTTCCAGCTAATTTTTCAGTAAGATGTCTATATGAATGAATGAAATATCTCTGGGCATGTGGACAGGAAAACGTAATCCCTTTATCTTTTCACTATACTTTTTTTTTTTTTTTAGTTCCGTTTTATGAAATAAAGGACAGTAGTAAACAGAGGAAGGCTAGGAAACTGCAATAGCAAGAACAACTAGGAGAGAATCCATAGGCATTAACCTATCTATGAGGAAAGGATTTAACAAGAATGAATTGTTTGGATGCTATGCTGCAATTCATGCACACATCCTTTTAAAAAAAACAATACAACATAAATGACAGCTTGCATTTGAACATAACCTTTAACTTTTCAACTAAACTTCACAAGGTAACTAGGTTACTATAATCCTGTAACTTTAATCAAAATAAAAGCTACAATCAATGAGCATTCTATATTTCTTGTACTACAAAAGAAGCAGAAAAAAAATCTGTTTAAAACACTTAAATATTAAAGTATTATTTGACTTGAAAAAAATTAACACTTTGAATGCATTAGACCTTTAGATCAGGCATATCAAACTGCCAGCCCACGGGCCGGATGCTTCATGCCGAAACTGCGCCCACCTCATTGTCAGCAATGGGGGGAAAGTCGCGATATGTCACAAGTTTGACATGCCTGCTCTAAATTAATACCTGGAAGTCGTATCTAGGAGCTCATTTTCTTCGTCAGAACTCATTTCTATCGGGAACATGTTTTCATCTTCCGTGGTATCTGCATTTTCATCTCTTTTTGAAATGTCTATTTTATGGGCAGATTTCCTTCTCCTCTTCCTCCTTTTCTTGACAGAACAACTTGCAGTCATGGATTCAGTTGCCGAAGGAGAAGTAGGGATTGGTAACTGTGAAGGACCAGCAGTGTCCATGCTCCTTAACCTATCAACAGAATTTCTCTTCAGCTGTAATTCCATGAGAGAAGATCCCTCGGACAAAATGGGGGATGTAGCCAAGTGGTATGGAATTGCCTCCTAAAGAAAGGAAACACAAGCCTGTTGGCATCTAATATTTGTGCAAAAGATGTGCTGTCAACTCAAACGTAACAACAGTGAATCTACACACTCCAAATCTGTCCTGCGCCAGTGAATCTTTCAAGGCCAGCAGAATATGGGTATGTGTATATAAACAGAAGCATAAATATAACTACTAATACACACATATACACACATGTCCATCCTTTGAAAAAAGCCCTCTTGACAGAAACTCTTTTGGAAAAAAACAAACTCAGAAAAATGTACAAATCAAGAAAACATCTCAAACTTAAGAACTGTGACTTGCCAATAAGTGACCCCTAATAATCCTTGATTATAAATGCTAACCACTTTGCAAACTCAGTAAATTATAATGATTTAATGTATTCACCTTATACACACATTATATTGTATGCCAGTTTTTCTCCGCTAATGGCTTTTCTGTAACTAAAGAAAATGGTAAAAACCCCTCATTTTATTCCATAATGTTTAGCTACTACCTGGCACAGTTCTTTGAAATAATTTGAAGAATGTGATCATGAGAACTAGTGGCTATTTTAGACATAAACCTAGTCCTTCATGACAAATAAAATGTGATGAGAAAAAAAAGCTTGATATAGTAGATAATCCTATCACAACTGATCTCTTAAAACAAACACCAATTCCTTGATTTGTTATTGTTTTCTATGTCCCCTTGGACACTATAAAATATGACAAACAAATACATATGGTGGGCTGGTCTCACCTCTTTGTCATCTGTTTCCTCTACAAAAAATGCTTCTCCATTGTCTCCTAATTTCATGTGCAAATCCACAGATTCTCCATTAATTTCTATGTCAACCTTAGAGAGAATACAAAACAAAACAACCCACAGATTAAACAAAATACCTCAAGAAAATATGACATGTTCATTCCTTAAGTGAAAGAACTTTTTACCCATTTTATAGCAACAGGATCCAAGTAGTTAAAGCACTTCACGTTACATCAGCAGTTTCTATTAAGACTGATCGGTTGTATTAGAATAACTGAGGCTGCCTTAAGTTCTGTGAACAAACTCATAATAGATGATACTGTCTGAATCCAGAACATCCCAGATATCCTTATTAGTTATTATACTACACCAAGTAACATTAGGAGTGAAGACCATAATCTAGCAAAAATTAAGAATTATTTACTTAGTCCAGGTAACATCTGATTTAAGATCTTTTAAATCTCTCTTGTTTCAATACAAGTTCTGGAATATGTGGTTAAAACCACATAATATAAAGTTCATAAAAGAGCTTGAAGCAGCCATTTATCAAGGGATAGGCTGAGGTGAGTAACTAAATAAGCTTTCATTGCTAGATAGGTGACAAAAGCACTTATGCAGAGCAAATAATTCCTGAGAACACAATTAGTCTGACTCACAGCAGTTATAACACATAGTTCTGTCACTTGCTGAAAAGGCGGATGATTATTTTTTTAAGAAATCCACAGGCATTGTCTCTTTATTTGGACTCATTGTCATTTGTTCTCCTTCAAGTGTGGTAGGAATAGAATCAAGCACATTTTTAAAAAAGATTAACTGGCTGTCAGACACACACCTGAGCTCTCCTTGTGACCGCCATATGCTAGGATGAAAATTGTTATTTATGGCTATTGCCACCATCCCCTTTGGGAAGCAAATGAAATAGAAGAGTGCGAAATTTTCAGGGAAAATGATAGAAAGGAAAGTCTACTGAGATTCTCCGTCATCCAGGTCATGCTTATCCCAAAGATGCCTTTTTAAAAGGCAACTGGACTTTGTTTTTTCTTTGAAAATGTTTCGCTTCTCATCCAAGACGTTTCTTCAGAACTGAAGAAGCTTCTTGGATGAGAAGCTAAATGTCTTCAAGGAAAAAAGAAAGTCCAATTGCCTTTTTAAAAAGCACCTTTGGGTAGAAAGGAAAGGTTTCAACTGTTCCAATCCTTGTGCCCATATGCAACCTGACATTCGACATCTTACCTATTTAACAAACGCAAATCTTTCCTTTTGCAATATTCTGGGCAAAGGGCGTACAGCTGACAAAGAAAAGTCAAGCTGAAGTTCTCTGTTTCTTACCACTTTTTCCTTAGAACGCAGAACTCCCATCTTTCCAAAGCGTACATGGAAAGGTGAACATTGGAGGTTTCCATTAGGCTGGCGGATAACAATGATATCAATGCATCCAGACAACGTGGCTGGATTTAATCCTCTATAGAGCTCCTTCACTGTCACAAAGACTTGCCCTGCTAATTGTCCAACGTAATTCATGGTTTGTGCCTGGAGATAAAAAACAAAAGCAAATTATCATTAGATTTGCTGATTTGCATTCCCACAACAGCTGCAGAAAACCCCTGCAAAGCCAAAGCAATTCTGCAAAAGAGCATTTAAAAAAAAAAAATCAGTCTTCAGTAGAATTGACCATATTTCTTCAGGCCAGATCTAATCAAATAAAGAATATGACCTGGCCTTCAAGAAGAAAATGAGTGGGGAAAAAGGATACTACAACAATAAAACTTAATCCCCTCACTCTTAGATCCAGGCATTTGCATTTATCACTGATTTCATTCTCCAGTTCATGCTATTATGAGCTTTTATATTCATTTGACTTACACCCATTGCAAGCGAGACTGAATCACTGAAGTAGCCATATCAATGGAGCAAGCCCCAGATAACATGCTGATAAGACATACAAGTATATATTCGGAAATATGTGATAACCAACCTTATAAAACCATCCTATTAAACATTGTGCATTAACATATGACCTTATAGGAGTCTGGCCAAGTTAATGCAACATGTCCCCAGGTAAGAAGGAAGAGGAGAGCCATCAAAGATGGGTACTCTCCACTGAGAAGGCAGGGAATAAAATGAGCAGATTAAATGCAAAGCACTTTTTTTCAGTGATTTTTTTTAAACAGCAGGAAATAACACCCATGAGTCTCAAAGGTAGACAGAATCCCCCAGGGAATAAGCAAAAGAGTAATTTAGAAAAGTTTAGAATCATAGATCAATAGATCACTCCAGACTCCATCATCAGGCTCCACAATACTCTTTGATGACTCTTGGGGATATGGAAGATCATTAAGTGACAAAAAAAAACAGGTTTCTTAAGGCTGGCAATATCTTAAGTCACCCATTTCAGGACCCTGAACAATTCCTGAAAATTGAACTAATTTTTCTCATCGGGCATTAAGAGGCAAAAATGATGATTTTTGCCCCTTAAATTCTGCCCAAGCCAGAAAGCCCTGCTTCAGTGATTTCATGTCATCAGCATTACCAGCTGCTATTCTTCAGGCTGAAAAAGTTTCTTTATCCTTTGATGTCCTGAGTTTATCCTACTTGTGATGAACAAAAGTTAGGCCTTGGTAAATCAGTGTGCTGTAAATATTAAACTTGAATTCAAAGTTTTACTGAAATTTTGGATGACCAGCCATATTTCTCAGTCTAACATATTACCATTATGAGTGGGATAATATATTTATCGATGCTGCTTTTGACTCCTTTTCAGAGGAACAGTGACACACAAATAATCCCTTAGCCCTTTTCTCTGACATAGCAACTGAGATAGTTGGTATTGTTTATAAAATACTTGAAAGTCTTCCCTTTAAATCAGTGTGGCGACTTTAAGATATATGGACTTCAACTCCCAGAATTCCCCAACCAGCATGTACTGTACTGTACTGTAAGTAGACAGGAAGATCTCCGTGCTGAAAACAACTAACGGGCCTCTCTCATCTAGCAAGACAAAATTCTGCTAACAATATATTTTGCAGGACATGAAGACTCAGATAAGCCGGCTTGTCGTAGTCAAACTATGAAACCATTATGAAAGAATTCCTGTGACTGCAAGCTCTGTTTATACCGCCAGCCTTCAGTTTCTTGCACTGCTTGCTTGTGCCTGCTCTACACATAAGTCTAAAAGCAATTCTCTTTTCTTGGCAGAAGATGTACTTGCTTCTTGTTTTGGTAGCAGCCTGTTCTTTTGTGTTTATGTAGACCAGTGGTTCTCAACCTGTGGGTCGGGACCCCATTTGGGGTCAAACGACCATTTCATGGGGGTCACCAAACCACACTGTCCGCCATTTTTTTCCCTTTTCCCTAGCTGTCCTACTCCCTCTTATTGGTGGCCACACCCACTTGGGGGTCACCACAACATGGGGAACTGTATTATGGGGTCACGGCATTAGAAAGGTTGAGAACCACTGATGTAGACTGTGTGAAAACTAATTCTCACAACAACCAAAATCAGTGATGATGGGATAACAGAAAAGGAGCAGAAAGAGTTGTGACTCCTATAAAAAGGATTAGAAGAAGGGCAAAAGCTAAATCGTGACCTATTGACTCTTGCCTGAATAATCTCCAATAGATCAGAAGCATTCGTTGTTTAAATTCAATAAAAAATAGAATAATTCAAAAATTGTGTGTTAACTCATCAGATTGCTAATCAAGAATGCTTGGGGGGAAACCAAAAATAAATTTTGCATGAAATGATTGATTCTCCTATGTTTCACAAATTCTTGGGCTGAGCACATGCTTAAAGACTGCTTTTTCTTCAATTTGTACCACATCTACATGCGGGCATCCCTCTTTTGAACAGGAATCCAACTGCTGCAAAAAAAAAAAAAGAACAAGTATAAACTGGACTCCAAAACTGCAGAGCATTGGCACAATGAGTAACAATAACAGAGGTCAACTGGAAAAGCACTCCAGGACAAGAAAGCAGATTTCTTTCATATCATTCAAAACAGACAGGGAGGGCCGGAGGGGGGGGAAACCAACGGTGGAAAGGCTATCTTCAGCCACAAAGCTATCTTTAGTTATTTCCATTTTTCCTCTTCGGCATGACCTCTTCTGCCCAGCCAGGATGCAGCAGAAAACATCCTGCCGAGCCACTGTCAAGTGTATTAAAGCCAGATTTTCTAGAATACTAAGAACTAGGAAATAGGCTGAAAGGACACAGAAGCATTCTAAAACCACAATCTACTGAAGAGCTCCTATGTTTCTCTCATAGCCTTCTTGGGCTACAAAAGTCTCCTCAAGCAGCACAAAAATAGACTTCCCCTCAATCTCTTTTTATTTCAGCAGGCAGGTCCAAAATATTATATGTTACTAGCATGATTAAGGAACCCTTTCTGATAACTCTAAGACAGGGTTTTTCAACCAGTGGTACGGGTACCACCTGTGGTACATTGGCACCTGGCAGGTGGTACGCGACCATCCTAGAAAAGTAGCGGGGGAGGGGAATGAGCTGAACCGGTGGTAGCAACGCACAAGCCTGAGCGAGAGATGGCTGGAGCTGCAGGGCTGTCAGGGCTGAGCGGAAGCACCAGAATCAGTACCACTTTCCAGCTGATCGGCACTTGTTCCAGGATGTCAGGGCTCAGTGGAAGCACCAGGATCAGCACCAGGCTCCAGCTGGAGCTCTGCATCAATTAGCTGGAAGAAGCACCGATCAGCTGGAATGTTGCAGCATCTCCAGGGTCTTGGGATTTACATTCAGATGCTTGGCAACTGATTCACATTTATGATAGTCACAGTGTCCCAGGGTCATGTGAAGTGACTAAAACCTGCTGCAACCGCCCAGCAGACGGGGGGGGGGAATAAAAACAAAAATCCCCCCACCCCACTCCCATTGCCAATCCTCAACAGAAATGCTCACAACAATGAAAACCTTAGACAGGAGGAAGAGCGCCACCGGGCGGGCAGGCTGTGGCTTAGGGGGGCACTTTTTTCAGTGCCATTGTAGCTTTGAACAGTCACTAAGCGAACTGTTGTAAGTTGAGAATTACCTGTACTTTATCACTTTTTCCTTTTTTGGGGGGGGGTCATCAAGTTTTTGACACCTTGCTAGGCGACTGGCGGTACTCAGATGTTGCCATATCCTAAAGGTGGTACAATGGGTGAAAAGGTTCAAAAGCCCTGCTCTAAGACACCTTCGTGTCCACCTAGTACAAGACGCTACCTGAGAGTGAAGAAGGGAAAAAAGAAAGCTGATCATGTGTGGTACGTACAGGTAGTCCTCGGATTATGGCCACAATTGAACCCAACATTTCTGTTGCTAAGTGAGACATTTGTTATGTGAATTTTGCCCCATTTTACGACATTTCTTACCATAGTTGTTAAGTGAATCATTGCAGTTGTTAAGTTAGTAACACAGTTTGTTAAGGGAATCTGGCTTCCCCGCTGGCACTGCTTGCCAGAAGGCTGCAAAAGGTGATCACATGACCCTGGGATAATGCAACCGTCATAAATATGACTCAGTTGCCAAGAGCCTGAATTTTGATCACATGACCATGGGGATGCTGCAATGGTCGTAAGTGTGAAAAATGGTCATAAGTCACTTTTCTCAGTGCCGCTGTAATTTTGAACAGCCACTAAATGAACTGTTGTAAATTAAGGACTACCTACATGGGTAAAAGTCACCATTGGCTGAAAGACTCTGCTCCTGTGGTTCAGGAGAGGTGGAGACCATTGGACACATACTCCTTCGATGTTCCTTCTCTAGAGCTATTCGGAAAAACCATATCCCCTCCATAATTGATAGGCATCCTGGTTGTTCGGAAAGTATTTATCTCCAGTGGCTGCTTAAGGATGAGCAGGCAGTGATCACAGTGCAGGTGGCTAGATTCTGTGCACCAGCATTGGGGATTCGCCAGAAACATAAATAAACATTTTAGATCTTTTTAATGATCTTTTATAATTAATGTTATTATGTGTTTTTATCCAGCATTAGACTATACTCAATGTATTTTTATTGTCAGGTCAGTACGATTCAGTTTTTCTGAAGCTAGCTAGTTTTTGTTATACTGTCTGTAAAAGTAGGCAGGCCTTGGTCACCCATTGATTACATCATTAATTGTAATAAATTGCTGTCTTCTTGTGTTGGTTCTGTTTAGTTTTGTTTAATTTATGTGTTGGCCTTTGGCTGTAATAATAAATTGATTGATTGATTGATACCTACATCGGTATAGTCCTTGTCTTATAACTATAGTTGAGACCAGAATTTCCGTGGCTAAATAAGGAGGTTGTTTTACAACCCGTTTGTCATGGTCGCTAAGCAAATCACTGCAGTTCTTAAGTGAATCATATGGTCATTAAATGACTCTGGCTCCTCCCCCTATTGACTTTGCTGGTTGGAAGCCGGCTGGGAAGGTTGCAAATCACAATCCCTTGACCCTGAGTTATTATCAATACTGGTTGGCAAGCTCCCAAATTTTAATCATGTGACTGTGGGGATGCTGCAATGATGATAAGTGAAAGGACCAATTTTATTGTAAGTCACTTTTTCAAGGTGTCATTGTAATTTCAAACCGTTGCTAAACAAACAGTCGAGGACTACCAGTCCCCCTCTCACTGGCAACAGATTAAACTAAAAGAATTAAATTAAAAGAGATACAGCATTTTCAACGTGACCAGTCCCATATAACCTATGAGGCACACAAAAACCAGAAAGGAAGAGAGGAGTCAGGTACTCTGCAACAGATTAATTCTCAAGTGGGCAGCATTAGACACTGAAATTATAAATAGATAAACAGCTTGGGATATCATCTCCTGTACTCCTCTCCTTTTCATGGTATGGCTAGGATGCCCTAAGAAGTCCACTCTATGAAACTGGGCATAGATTTAGCCTTGTGGGCAGAAGTAACAGTGGTCAGAACCAAAAAGTAGTCATCTGTGCTGGCCTTTTATTTCCTTTCTCAGTTTTCTTTTCGCAAAATCAATATTGCTTGCATTGTTGAACAGGGACTGCCATACAAGCCTATGAGATGACATTTTTCCATAGGTTTTTCTTTGCCAACTGATGATAAACCATAAAGTTATCAAGCAGAGAAAGATAACTCAGAAAGATAACTCAGATAACACAGAAGAGAGGAGAACATTTCATTTTGGTAACAACCTGGATAATTATTTTCGAAACAACGATTTAACGATTTCTTGAAAGAATCCTCCATTGAATAATTCAACTTACAGAGTTGGAAACAGGTTATTAGAAAAGTTTGATTACTGAAATTCAGTCCATATCTCTAGTGGGCATTGTTATTAAAACAAGGCAAAAAGACAGCAAGCATGGCTTAGTCTCCAATATTTGAGCACAATACGAAAAGCAAAGCCTTCTGGACCATACTATATTGAACTCTTCCAGTTCTTCTGCAGTAATTTAATAAAATGAAAACCAACCAAATACAATTTCATTTTCATTTTCATAATTCTCTTTTATGGCTTCCTACTTTCTCACATTTTAGAATAAATATCATAGGATAATCAGAAAATGATTACAAAACTTATCTACAAAGAGTTCCTGAATCTAACCAACTTTCAGCCTCCAAACTAGCTTACATCTTTATTTAAAAACCTAACATAACCTAAATAATACAATGCACTAAAAGCTAAACAAACAGAACCCCTTAAATGAAATTGCACAACAGAGATTGAAAGACATCAAAAGGAAAGGCTTTGCTGTCAAAAATGAAGATTGCAACCAAGCTTTAGAGAAATCAATTTCCACAGTCTACAATTAAATTAAAAAAGGCTACTCATTTCAAAGAATTGAAGTGGGATAAAAAGTAAAGCTACTTTTGAAAAGTGCAACAGGAAGTCAGGAGCATACTGTATTGGAAAATGCATGGATTTACTTTGCAAAACTGCTAATTCTCATTTAGCAAAGAAATCAAACTCTTTTCTAACTACTGTATTTTTTTATTCACAGAAAGAGCAGCAGATATTAGTTTCATACAGATGCCTATTTTCTTAATCTCCTGCTTATCAATCCATTTAACTAAAACAGCATGGATTTCAATCTGTGAAGATTTGCAGGCAAGGAATATGCTTTATTAGTCATATTTAGGCATTCCTAGATTTATGACTGCTTGCTTAATGACTGTTTGCTTAATGACCATTCCAAATTATGACTGATAACCCCCCCCCCAGCTACTTAAACATGTTTTCAGAATTATGGCAACTGCACACACACCCATGGTCATGTGATTGCATGACACCTAGTTCACTTTACAGACCTTTGCAGAATCCTACAGTCATGTGACCACGATTTCCTATGGGTTTTTTTCCCCCCGTTTCTGGTGTTTACTTCTGGTTTCTAGCAAAAAACAGCCATTGGGGAAAATGGATTCATTTAATGGCTGCCATGTTCACTTAGTGTTTGCTTAATGATCACTGTGTTTGCCTAATAATTATCATAGAAACAATTGTAACTTTGAATCTGGTCACATAATGCCTCGACTTACAACCATAATGACTTACAATCATAACTCCATGCTCAATTACAGTTGTAAGTTGAGGACTACCTGTAGGTTATTTCCCCAAAAAAGCATTTCCTATTTTTTCGTATGTTACATGGCAGCAAACTGCAGTTTATAAAGGCTAAAAATCAATTCCGGTCTATGTTTGTTTACCTATTCCATTGGTACAGATAATTGTTCGCTGTCATACCTAGACTTGCAAACCATGTTTATAATTCTGGTTCTGATGCACTATAGTTTAATAGATGCCATGTAATGGAAAGCAATGAGTGGCATGGAAAATTTCATGTATTCATGCATTTTACCTTTACCGTATAAAATTCCCAAGGGATATTTACTTATTCAATTTATATCTTAGTTTAATTTTGTGTAACTCAAACCATCATGCATAATGTTCCTTCCTATTTTCTTCTCAACAACTGTGCATGTGGATTAAATTGAAAGAGAATAATAGGCCCAAATAGTCTAAGGAAGAATTAGAACTTGCAGCCTCTCAGCTTCTGGTCTATACTGTTGTTTCACCACAACCACAAATTAGGATTATCAAATCAGCACTGATCCGACTTGATTCAGAAAAGTAATCCAGTTCAATAATTCAAGATACAATAAGTTTGGAAAACTGATGCAAACCTTTAGACCCTCTGTTCAATTCTGGTTTCTCAAAATCAAATGGGGAAAATCCATTTCTGCACATGTAGAGAAGCATAAAAATCATACAGATTAGAGATTTGATCAAACTGTTTTCAAGTTGAATGCCCAAAACTGAAACTTCACATAGCTATGAAAACAACCCTGCCTCTTTTCAGGTCCAAAACTAGCCTTAGTTATACAAAAGCAAACCATTAATCCTCTAAAAGCCAAGGATGCAATGGACGTCAGGTGGCTACCTAGAATTAGAAGTATTATTGTAAGTGGAAAGTAAGTACTTTCTGTATTCATGGGGGGGAGGGGGGAAGAGAGACTCAAACCTAATTCTTATATAAGACTAAGTACTGATTTGGGGTTTGGGGAACTAGAGCACTACAGTAGTTGTCTTCAGTCTAATTTCTAGCTTTGACCATCTAAAAATTCATCCCTTTTTATTGCTGAGTCAATATCCTTTTAACCACCATCGCCACCAAGCTCTGTACAAGGAGATAAGCCTTGTCTTTAAAAGCATAACTCATGGAATAACCACCAAGAAGAAACCCTTCATGCCTTTCCTCCATCTTCTTACCACAACCACTTTCCTAACATCTTTGATCAGTATAAATAAGCCCACCAATGTTTCTACATTCACTCATGGGGAGAAGGGCCAATTGATTGTTATATATAGCTTTAAAAGATCAGCACTGAGGAAGTCAGGTTTTTCCAGCATGGTCTAAAGATAACCCTCAGCAGAAAATTGGAGGCTCCCCAGAGTTTGCAGCTCAGAATTGCTTTGAGAACAACTGAATATTTCAGTTACACCAATGTAGTCTTGGCACAAAAATAAACCTGAACACTTCCGTACTGACCCACTTTTTAAACTAACATAACCTACCAAACCAGAATGGCTTTGTTGAAATACTTAAGCTTTGTTTATGAAGAAAAACAAATGCTAATATGTATAGACACGCGTGAGACTACCATCATGACATACTCCCCTAACTGCTTCTAATAAGCTTGGAAAAATATTTTGTCCTATTTAACTGTGCAAAGAAGGCTTGAAAACCAAATGTTCCCAAACCAGAAAAGCTGCAAATGCACTGAAAGTGGAAATACAATACACAGCCCATTGTTGTTAATAATGTTTCTGCAGGAATGCTTTAAAAGCCCACGCAATGAACTAGCTATGAGACTCTCCATTTAGAGCATAAATTCACCTTCTGGGTCTGAAAGCACTTTGCAAAAATGAGGGCTAGGTTTCAGCTTGACCTGAATCATTCCACTGATGCTGATGAAATCAAATGTAAACCATTACTGAATCATAGCTATTGAGAGAGTGAATAACTGCATCTCATCCCATCTCATCTAGAATTATATTGTTCACACAATCAGCCAAGTATTTAGACTAGATCTGGCATTTTTATCCTCTTATCCACTCCTTCCCAAGAACCTGGGATAGGGTGATTGTTATTATTATTAGTAGTAGTATTTTAGATAAATATCTGTTTCATACCTATCTCCAATCAGGTGCCCTCCAACTATCTGGAGACTACACTTCTTAAAATTCCCCTTCCAGCAAGCCATGTTGAAGTCCCAAAACTGCTTAGAGCAGGGATCCCCAACCCCTGGTCCGTGGACCGGTACCGGGCTGCGGCATGCCAACAACCTGTCCGCACAAACAAGCAAAGCCCCATTTGTGGGATGCAGGCAACACACAAAACCATGCACTCTCAGGTCCATGGAAAAAGTTTTCTCCACGGAACCAGTCCCTGGTGCCCAAAAGGTTGGGGACCTCTGGCTTAGAGGGTACCAGTTTGAGGGAAGACTGTGGCCCAGCTGCACAGAATTTTAGAAAGTTGTGGATTTTATTTTCATAATATGCTTTCATATTAAGGTTGTAATTGAATGCATGTTTTTAATCTTAAATATAATGAAATTACTGGGCATCACAAAAAAAATCTGTCTGAATACCATGTAATTTTGAGTCCAAAATTCTTTATACTTAAATCTAGTCATAACTACTTCTTTTGATTACACTATATCTGATGTTTCATTCAAGGGCAACACACATAATACTTCCCCTTTAATCCTTACAACAAAACTATTAGGAAAGTTATAGACCAATATTCTCCAGAGAGCTTTGTGGCTGAGCAGAGATATGAAACTGGATTCCTCTCAATAAAATCAAGCATACTACAGGGCTTTAAAATGCAAAACCACAAACATATCATGATTTAGAGGCTAAAATTCAAATAATATTGCATAACTTTTTCTACCACAGACTTACAATCAAGGTGAACTCAGAGAAATAAATAGTATGTTAATACAATGAATAGTATGTTAATACAATTTCCCTGAAGGTTTACATTGATTTCCCTAAGCAAAGGAAACTATTCCAGTGAAAGAAAACAGGCCTTTTCAAAAACACTGTGACTATACATTTTACAGGCAGAATTAAATTTACACTTAATGTTTGCCTATTGAAATTGCTGGAACAGTTTTAGCTCACACTCATTCTATCTGGCTTTATACCAGAAATGCTAACAATTCCTCAGGTAAATAGTTTATAAAGGCTAAATTGTACTTTCTTCCATGCCAACAAAGCCTGGATTCCCCTACAGGAGTATTAGGCAATAGAAACATCATTTAAAATGTTAACTGATATAAATATGTCATCCAGAGATATAGAACTCACTAACACTATTTGGGCTATTGACACAATCTACATATATCTAACAATATCAAAGGGCCATTTCTCATCACACATTAGGCAACTATACAATCAAACAGAAAACACTACTTGCAGATGCAGAAGATCCAGAAAAGTTCAACTCTCTCTAAAACATCTAAAGCAGCGGCCCCCAACCTTTTGGACACCAGGGACCGGTTCCATGGAGAGAGGTTTTTCTGTGGACCGCAAGGGGCATGGTTTTTGCATGCTGTCTGCAACCCACGGATGGGGTTTCGTTTGTTTGCACGGCCCGGTTTCTGGCATGCCGCCGCCCGGTATGGATCCACGGACCAGGGGTTGGGGACCCATGATCTAAAGCATCTAAAACTGCTATCATTTCTTGCCATCTTGAGAAACCAGTAAGTGCTTTCTTCTTATCTCAAAACAGCTCTTATAGACAAAAATCAGTACATATCGTTCTACCACAGGCCCACAAACCTTTTCCTTTTGTTACCACCTAGGCCCAGCTATCTCAACCTTTGCTGCATATGTTCCCCACAGTCTGCTTCTTAAATCAACTAGAAAATTCTAGACAAAGACATTATTCTTCCTCCTAAGGCTAAGCAATGGTACTGTGTCACCAACTATTATTAAAACCCAGCTTATCTTTGGATAAGGGCAGGAAGGGAATCCCTGAAGTTCAGTACTTTTCTAGAAAATATATGAAACACTCATCCAGATTAAAAACAAAAAACCATACATTAGACCCAAAGCAAAACTATACCCTTGCCTTAAGATAAACATTGTAAGCATCTTAAGCCAAGCAGGAAAAATTCAGCAATCTCTGACTTCTTTGACATTCCACCTCCAGTAGGATCCGTGACCTGCTGCCCAAAGTGTCTTCCAGCTATTTCATACCTTGCGTGATTTCTCTTCTCCACTGTAGAACACATCAGCAATTTCTCCCAGGGAAGCAAAAAAAAAAAAACAGCTATCTCTCCTGAGGCTCTCTTACTCCAGAGCAATGAATGACTGCAGACCGGGATACAGTAGAGGCACAGTAGCTCAGAACCAGCGCTTCGCTTGCTTCTGTGTCTTACAGAGGCTACTGCAGGGATGTCAATTCATCCCACATCACTGCTTCTCGAACCCGCCCTGGAGGAGGGAGCTAGTGAAAACAGACAGGAGGCCAAGGGGGGGAATTAAGGGGAATGACTCGAACTGAGATTACAAAGGGAAGTACAGGATTAATGGTGGGGCTCCCCTTTAACTGTTCCTGCTTCTCTGATTGCTCTGCTCTACAGATGTAGGTCAATGGGAGATAAGAGCCCCCAAATCACTAAAAATGGATCTAGGGAATGTAAAAACATCATTGGCTGCTGAGACAAGGGGGTGCAATGCACGTCATTGGAGTTTTGTAAAACCTGGAAAGTGGTCATCATATTCAAAATTAAGAAGGGCCAAAATCAGAAGTAAATTAATAAGATGGGGATTCTTTCATATGGTAAAGTTTCTTTCAAGTAAAGCTCAGTTCCAAGCAACTTAAGAATCAGTCGCGACTAAAGTGCTGAGCTAGGCTAGAAACCAGGAAACTTTGAGTTCTAGTCTTCTCTTAGAGATGAATGGTGGCTGGATGCCTTTGGCCCAGTCGCTCTCACTCAGTCCACAGACCACCTCCCAGGATTGTTCTTATGGGAAAAATAAGAAATAGGAGCATTAGATATGCATACCACTTGGAACTGACAAAAAATAAACCAGTAATAAAATAAAATGATACATCCATATCATTATGGTTTGCAGCTATGTGGAAGTTGTTTATCACAGCCCGCTGGCATTTTTTTCAGCTTCCCAATTAAGCCCTTAGGACAGTCAATGACAGCCTCCCGTTCAAGTATTAACCAAATCCAACCCCTCCTTAGTTTCCAGGCCCTGTGGTGCTACTTTCTGGAATAAATTGATTTTCTGTATCTTGTTGGAAATCTGCAAGGTAACTTGATTAAATATGCATTCAAATTATAAAAAATGAATGTCTCCATTAATATATTTTTTGCCATTGATTGAACTGAATTAAGTTACACAAAATAACTTTTTTTGAATGATTTGAACAATCTGATCTGAAATAGTCACAAAATCAGCCCTGTGCATTCAAATGCATTGGAGCAGAAATAATTTCAGCATACAAAAAAAGCCACTTCTGTACCATCCATCCATACTGTACAATGTACGTAACAATTGCCAAATGTGATCAGGACAAAATATTTTGGTTTTCTAAGATGCCACGCAATTTTGTGCTTTGGAAAAAAGAATACCCATTATTTTCAAATTACAGGGTGGTAATCTTGAATACCAGAGATGACAGACAGACAGACAGATATCCAGGTAATATTTCAGAATTTCATTAGATTAGAATGAAACTATAATCTTATTTGGTATTTTTTTTCCATACGTAGCAACAGCAAAAAGATTGTTAGTTTTAAATGCTGCTGGAAGAATAAATTTCCCAAAACAGGGCTTCCTGGGACAATATTCCAGGTCTTTAAAAAAAAAAAAAAAAAGATAACCCTTCTAAATCTCTTACTTTGCACAACTCTTTTGAACCCTGGAAACCTGGAAACTGACAGGGCTATCAATGGTGAGGCAGAAACCCTGTCCATATTTAAACTCTACCCTGGGTCTGGGGACTTTATGCCAGGAGGCTTCCGCTAACCCGCGCCCACCTCCTCCCTCTGCAAAGACGAAGCGCTTCCTCTAAATCTAAGAGGAATGGCAACGCGAAAGGCGGGAGAGGAACCACCTGGTTTTAATTTGGCGGGTCCCGTTCGGCCGTCGGGATCCCCCCTCGGCAGGGCCCTTTGCTTTTGAAGTTGATCTGCGCTTGGCCGTTGCATTGTGACTCAGCGCCAGGAGGAGGAGAACTGAGGTGATCCCTTCAGCCAATCAGAGGGCCCGCCTGGCCTCAGCCGAACAGACAGCCTTCAGGAAGGGGGCGGATGCGCATAATGTGAGTATTTGGGTGGCGCTTTGGAATGTTGTTTGCCGGAGCCTTTCAGGCACGTGTCATGTAAATACCATTATCCGGAGGCTGCCGTGAAAAACATTGCTAGGATCGTCGGAGGCGCTGGCTTAATGGGCAGGCGGAACCGAAAGGATTTCATATACACACGTTAGAAAAGGAGGTGATTTATTAGCATGTCTAATAAAAAAGGACGAGGTGACGATAGTGCCAGTCAATTACGCCGTGGATCACACGGTGCTTATTTGTGCTGCTCGGGAAAAAGAAAATCACGATACCTTTAAAAATAGCAAATGAATTCCTCCATCCTGCCCGGGCGGAATGGTGGGGGGGGGGAGAGAGGCAGATTTCTCTGCATTTTCAATTTAATAAATCTTATACCCAGGTGTGGAGAACGGCGTTGTTGAACCCGATCTCGTAATTTTACAAAGCTACTCTTTCCGTTGAGCATTAAAAACCGTGGTATTTGCTGCTTAAGCAATCTTTCTCTCTAGTCTGATGTAAAGGGAAGCAACCGAAGGCCCTGTTTGGGTGATCTGACATCAGATACTCCCTAGAAAACTAACTTGGTTGAAGCAGCAATTCTAGATAAATTGCTTGGGTAGTAACTTAGTGATTAAAATGAATGGAGAAGAATGGATTCACTCGAACATCTCCAGGTCAAAAGCAAGATGAAAAAAAAAGATGCTGTTAAACATATTAGACAACTAATAATTTATGTATTGGCTGTTTCACAGTTTTTGCTTATGATATCTATGTACAAGGGTATCACAAATGTTCTATGTTTCACAACAGAAAAAGTAGCTGCCTTTTGAGACACTCCAGTGTATATAATCCACTCTTAATTGTGTTCAATAATTGGCAGGAGTAATTTAATAATACTCATCTATCAAAGGAACTCTAGGCTATGAACAGAGGTCCCTGACACATTCTCAATCTGTGGGACACAAACACACCAGCGCCTCTGGGCCCCAATGCCAAGAGGAATTTTCTTTATCTGCACGTACAATCAATTATTGATTTTTCCTGCTGTAAAAGTCATGGCCTTTCTAGAGTGATTCACTGGTTGTATATGTTCTTGCTACATGAGACCATTCTTCTCTATCTTGATAGGACTGCTAGAAGCTTCCAAAGATAGTGAGTGTTTATCTCAGACCTGCTGCAAGAGTCTGTGATTCAAGTTCATAATGACTATAATTCCCAGTGAGAGGTCATACTGGCTAAGCAGATGGAAGCTGAAGTCCATCAAAACCTGCAGAACCACGGGTTTTGGCCCCCTCCACATTTAATTGAGGTTTCATAGAATAGTTCACTTTTCACAGTAGAGTAGTTTTCACTTACTATCAACCACAGTCCTTAGACTTCCTGTATTATAATTCCAGCCTACAGTTTAAAAATTTGAATATCCTGAAAACATGGTATTGAGACAACATAATATGGCTACTTATTCAGTTGAAGGTCTATACATGCACTTTATTTTAAGCATCACTCTGACCATACAGAATTCATGTTTACTTAATTGCCCAAAATACCTGTTCAGCTCTGGATACATTAATACAGTTTAGTAAGCATAACTCCAATTTAAAATTTTACTTTTCAAAGTGAATTAGGATTGGCGAATATACTTATTGCCCCAAGTTACAGTTTGGCTGTTCTAGCACTATAGATTTGGTATAGCTCCGATCACATCTTTTGTATGATTCCTGTTACTAATTCAGGAAAGTGGTTTCTTAATCTGACCTTTCCTGTTATTGATGGATTGCAACAGCAGCAGCAAAAGAAACAAGTAAAAAGCAACAAAACCTATTGCTGGCATGTTATTATAGGAAGAGAATGGGCAGGAATTGAGTGAACCCATAAAAAAGAATATCAGGATCTTAAGTAACAGATCCTCCTAGTGTTCTAGGAATATTCATTCCCAAACATTTGAGTTTTAGAACCTTTAACTATTTAGCGCTTATAGCATGCATTGTAACATTTTGTACAGGTAGTCCTCGATTTATAAACATTCATTTAGTAACCATTCAAAGTTACAACAGCACTGAAAAAAATGACTTATGACTGATTTTCACACTTGCGACCAATTCGGCATCCCCATGGTCACGTGATCAAAATTTGGGCACTTGGGTGTTTTTGGAGGAAGTCTATATAGAATGATGATTGTATTTAGATTTGTTTAGGATTCAAAAGTGTTTCAAGTTTTTAAATATTATTATTAATATTTTTAAGAGAAAATAATTTGTTTAACTAAATGTGTCTAGATTTGTTTAGGATTTTTAAGTTTTTTTTTTTTTGGATAGGTGAGAAGATTATGAAGATTGAAGGAAATATGTATTTACTTTAAGTTTTCTAAGAGTATTTAGTTTTAATGGTATAACAAAGGTTTATATGTTTATTTTTTTGTATTAGGATAAAGAAAGAGGGAGAAATTAGATTTTATATTATAGGCATAGATATTCAAAGAAAGTAATGTTTAAATTTGCGTTTTTGGAGGGAGTTTATATAGAATGATGATTGTATTTAAATTTGTTTAGGTTTTAAAAGTGTTTTAAGTTTTTTTCTCAATTAAGCCTGTACTTAGCTCTGGGAAGTCCAAGGGAGGGTTTGGGAGGTTGGGGAGGAGGGGGGTGAGGTAGGGTTGGGGGGGGTATGGGAAGGGGATTTGTTTTTGTAAAAATTTAAAAATTTTCAATAAAAAAAAAAAAATTTGGGCACTTGGCAACTGGCATATATTTATGACAGTAACACTGTCCTGGGGTCATGTGATCACCATTTGTAACCTTCCCAGCCAACTTTCCACAAGCAAAGTCAATGGGAAAAGCCAAATTCATTCAATGACTGCATAATTCACTTAACAACTGCAATATTTGCTTAATCGTGACAAAAAAAATAGTAAAATGGGGCAAAACTCACTTAACAAGTGCCTTGCTTACCAACGGAATATTTGGGCTCAGTTGTGGCCGTAAGTCAAGGACGACCTGTATAACAATTTTCACATATATACGGTTTTTAAAAAGCGACCTTTTCAATACATTGAAATACATAGTCAACCTTAGCTAAACAGGATGCAAATGCACTTAGTCCTTCGCCCTTTCACAATTGGCCTATCCATTTTCACTTGCAAATCATTTAAATCCAGAAAACAAATTCTCTCTGCCACACATCTCCCAAAGCTATCTAGCTTTGTTTATTATAAAAATCGAGGATATATAAACAGATATTTAAATACAGTAGTTCTCTCGCTTGATTTCTTAGGTGGGAATCTTAAGAAATGGTAGGTATTCCTTAGTCCATATTTTGTTGAAGTATTAACTTGTTTCTGGAATTCCTACTGCAGACTGGTTAATTGGTAGGGCTTGTCTATATTCAAAATCTTGACTAACATGTATATACAGTATATACAGTAGAGTAGATTAGTCACTCCCTGAGTTATCTACTGAAGTTTTCCTCATTTGCGTGATGATCCTGTTTTCTTTTCAGACATTTAATGTTCTTACCTTGGTTCCTACATCCTTCTCCTTAAATCCCAAGAATTGGATTTCCCTCCACCAATCCTGACTTCCTATATCTTAGGAAGAGGCTATTGTTAAACCCGGACTGCTCTTTAGAAGGCCAGATCCTGAAGTTGAAACTCAAGTACTTTGGCCACCTAATGAGGACTCACTGGAGAAGAGCCTAATGCTGGAAAAGATTGAGGGCAATAGAAGAAGGGGACGACAGAGAATGAGGTGACTGGATGGAGTCACTGAAGCTGTAGGCGTGAGCTTAAACGGACTCCAGAAGATGGTAGAGGACAGGAAGGCCTGGATGAATGTTGTCCATGGGGTCGTGATGGGTCGGACACGACTTCGCAACTAAAAACAACAACAAAATTGTTAAAGGGGGAGCATCATTTCCAGGCAGATTCTGATAATATCAAAAGTACTGAGTTACAAGAGGACAAGAAAAGATGAAAGAAAAAACCAGGGTTTGGTTGGATGAACCCAGTTTTAACTTCTGCTCCAGTTAAAGGGTAAAGGAATTATCAAGTAAGAATAGCTAAAGGATCAGAGTAAGAGATTGCATTGCAGTAGTTAGTTCTTTGCTTCCTCAAAAAGTGACAAAGTCCCAGGGTAATGTTACAGGCTTTAGTTTTCTTTGAATGAGTCAGCACTGATGATTTACAGTAACCTTTTCATGAGAGTTTTATTTATAGATGCAGAGGTCAGTGAAAAGAAGCAAACAACAGGCAGCAGAGTTGCATGTCTCACGACAGACTTTTGAAAACCACTTGTGTCCATCATGTACAACCTAAGCCACAGTTTGGTTGGAGTTTTCACCTACACCTTGACAAATTAAAATGACCAAATTGGTCCAAACTATTCCACTCCTTCACCCTGATCAATGGCTGTCACTGTCTGAAGACGGAATGTTCTAAGTTACCAAGGCTTCAGGCTGTGCTTTTGTCAAGCTCCTCCCCACTCAGGTGCTCCTTTCTAGCATCTTACTGGTTTGGTCAAGTGGTAAAAGCACCTGGCTAGAAACCAGGAGACTGATAGTTCCAGTCCCACCTGAAATTTGAAAGCTGATTGGATGACCCTGGGCCAATCAGTTTCTCTCAGTCCACCCACCTCCCAAGGCTGCTGTTGTGGAGAAAATAGGAGGAGAAGGAATATTAGGTATGTTCATATGTTGAGTTATTTATAAAAACAAGAAAGGCAAGATATAAAGAATAGAATAGAATTTAGAGTAGAATAGAACAGAACAGAACAGAACAGAATAGAATAGAATAGAATAGAATAGAATAGAATAGAATAGAATAGAATAGAATAGAATAGAATAGAATAGAATAGAATAGAATAGAATAGAATAGAAATCTTGAAGGTCTTCTAGTTCAACCCTCTGCTCAAGCCAGAGACCCTGTATCATTTCAAACAAAGGGTTATCCAATCTCTTTTTGGAAGTCTCTTTCAAATTGGCTGGGGATAATGGACTGGCAAACCTATTAGGGTGGTGATTGGGGTGAACCACTTTCAGGGAAGGTGGCATCAATGTTTAATATCATTGTTGCATTCCAATCTTTTGGGCTCTGCTCCAAAGTCTGGTAACTAGGGCTCCGGAGAACTTGGTTTCTAGCAGCTGCTTCTATAACAAATCTGCCTTGTCCATGACTTAACTGGGAATTCAGTAATGTTTGCATTACTGAAATATGACTGGGGAGGGGGCACTTCCCTTCTTTGAGGTTTCCCAAGGTAGTTTTCAAGTACGGCATTAGCATGGACTTAGGATCAGGATGATGGCAGGGCAGTTGTTATTCAACAAATTCTAGTGGGAGATTCCGGGGGCACTGGATATGAGGCCTTTTTCGTGAATTTGAGCTGTTGGGATTTGAAAGAACTGTTACTTAACTGTATGTTAGAGTTTCCTGGCTGCATAGCAACCTCTCTGCCTAAGCTGCTTGAATCTGTGCCAAGATTGGTAATG
Source organism: Crotalus tigris (assembly GCF_016545835.1). Taxonomy (NCBI): domain Eukaryota; kingdom Metazoa; phylum Chordata; class Lepidosauria; order Squamata; family Viperidae; genus Crotalus; species Crotalus tigris. The sequence continues at coordinate 4,731,925 of NW_024100609.1, read as the reverse complement.
GAATTAATTCCTGGGTTGTGGGAATTCAGTCAGCTATCCATTGGTTACTTTGGATAGTGAGGTGGGTGGCATGTAAAATAAATAAAACTGAGAGGCATCTGGTAACCATGATCCAAGTTATCTCTGGCCCAAAATGCAAGCACACATTAGACCTGGTTTTTATCCTACAGCCATGGCAATGTGATATGGAGTTGGAAGAGGAGTGGTGTGGAGTTACCATCAATCCCTTATCATAAACAGATCATCCCTTGCTGGCTTTGGTGGTAGGACGTCTGCAACTGCTCCAGAATGCAGAGGCATGGGTAGTTTTTGGCATATCTCACTATACCCATGTAATGCTTTTGCTTCATTAAATAGAATAGAATTCTTTATTGGCCAAGTGTGATTGGACACACAAGGAATTTGTTTCTGATGCATAAGCTCTCAGTGTACATCCAGGCAACAATTGACAAATCATGCTCTTAATCATAAATTACAATCATAAATCATAAGATACAACAGTCAGTGATAGTCATAGGATACAAAATAATCAACATACATCATAATAGGATACTAAATAAAAACAAACATAAATCATGAGATACAAACAACAAAGTTATAATTATAAGAAGCTAGGAAATGGGTAATGGGAAAGAGAAGGATAATAGTAATGGGGGGGGGGAACTGTCTGGAGAGTATTATCAGGTAGGCAAGTATTGCTCTCCAGCTATTCTGTTCTTCCTTTTTGTGTTAGGCCCTCAGCAAGACTGAATCTGGGATTTGGCTGGCATGCAATGAGTAACCCAAATGTTCCCTTGTTCAGGTTATAGAAATGTTGTACAGGTAGTTCTCGGTTGATGACAGCAGTCGGGGTTGGAATTTCCATCGCTAAGCTACACAGTAGTAAAACACATCACTTAGCAACAGCTGACCTGAGACTTCCTGACTTCCATTGCTAAGCAAATCATCATGGGTTGTTAAGCAAGGATGTCACCTGATCTCCATTTGAGACCTCCTGCTGGCTTTCCCACTGACTTTGCTTGTAAGAAGCCGGCAAAGAAAGTTGCAAATGGCGACCTTGTGACTGCAGGACCCTTAGGGGTTGGAATTTTGAGGAGAAATCCTGTCACTCCTTCAATACTGTCAACAAGGCCAGATGGTTACTGCTCAGCAGTTAGAGTGCAGTACTGCAGGCCACTTTAGCTGACTGTGTTCAGCAGGTCAGCGGTTCAAATCTCACTGGCTCAAGGTTGACTCAGCCTTCCATCCTTCCAGGGTAGGTAAAATGAGGACCCAGATTGTTGGGGGCAATGTAAATATATATATATATATACATTGCTTACTGGTGTACACCGCTTAGAGAGTGCTTGCACTTAAAGCGGTATATAAGTCTCATAAATAAATAAATGAGTGATTGTTAAGCGAGGGGCACTGTATTTTATGAGTGGTGAAGCAATAGAGATTCATTATAATCCTGCTTTCCAATAAAAAAAATATTATTGAGAGCTGTTCAATATTTGTGCTTAAAAACAAAACAAAACAAAGCTAAGGACCTGTATCTGGTTGCTTAATAAGAAAGGCTTGGTTTAATTATTTAGACTTTTTTTTAATGATTTGGCCAAGCTATATCCATTAAAAGAGAGGTCCATAATGTGCATATGGTTAATAAAATGCTGCTATATACTTCAAACTCTGGTTAAAGCTAAACTACCATGAAAAATTTTAACATTGGGAATTTATGGCAGTTTCATCCAGTAAGATTTTTCTTCAGTCAAATCACATTCATTCTGTCATTTGCCTGTAGATTTGGGTTTTGATTTGGTTGTTTTCTTAGGTAAAAGCAATGCTTTTTTTGTCATAGAACGCACAGAACAGCGTTCCGACACCTTTTTTTAACGGAAAAACCTGTTCCTTTTAAGCTGCCAGCGTGAGTACAGGTAATCCCCAAATTATGAGCGTTCACTTAATGCTCTCATGCTTACTCCTCCCTTCCTGCCACGTGGGAGTCACCTGAAAAAGATCTGTCTCCTCTCTGCTACAATTCCTGCGGCCGCTCCAATCTGAGGCCAGGGGATGCATCCACAGCCCCCCGTGGCCAAATCTGGGCTCCGGAGGCCTGGAAAAGACCTCCAGAGCCCAGGTCTACGACTGTGGAATGATTTTGTGCCCCCCCCCCCAGCAGCCTGATCTGGGCTCCAGAGGCCTGGAAAATATCTCCGGAGCCTGGATCCATGGCCGTGGAGTGATTTTGTGGGGGGGGCCATGTGGCCCGATCCAGGCTCCAGAGGCTTGGAAAAGACCTCCAGAGCCCAGATTGGGTCTCTGAGGGGGCGCAAAATCGCTCCGCGGCCATGGATTTAAGCTCCGGAAGTCTTTTCCAGGCCTCCGGAGCCCAGATTGGGCCACAGGGGGCTGTGGACGCATCGCCTGGCCTCAGATCGGAGTGGCAGCAGGAACCGCAGCAGAGAAGAGACAGATCTTTTCCAGGTGAATCCTGTGCGGCAGGAAGGGAGGGGGAAGCATGAAGTATCTTAGTGGGTCCGGGAGACCTTGGGTCTGTTCCATCAATAAGCCCTCCATGGCCTTCCCCACCCTGAGATACCTCATGTTTACTTAACAAACCATGTGCATTTTAATGAGGAAGAGAGTGATCTCGCTAAAGGAACAAGATTCATTCTATGAGTTTTCGAGTTACGAGTGGAATGAGCAGGCTCCATTACACTCGTAACTTGAGGACTACCTGTAAAGCTCTGGCTCGGTGAAAGGAAGCTGCCCGGGGAAATCGGGGGCATCGAAAGTCGACCCGGAAACACTTCCACAGCCCTGAAAGCAGACCCTCTTCTCTGCCTTGGTTCATTGGGCTCCCCCTGCCACCGCCCCCTGTCCTCACCCCTGTGTTGGCCACCAGGGACCAGACTGGCTCCTGGAGTGAATCTCTTCAAGGGACTAGGGGCGCTCCCAAAGCAGCAGCGCCACTGCCGCCTTGGTCCCTCTGGCTCCAGAAGAAGCCTCTGTGTCATCAGAGGTGGAGGAGGACGAGGTGGCACAACACATGCCTGCTCCAAACAAGCGCCCTCTCAAAAGCCGCGGTAATGGCATCCATCAGCTGATGCTGCTCACGTGATCTGCGCCTCAGAAGCTCCCTAAAGCGGTTTCTTCTCTTCCCCCCCCCCCCCCATTCTGTAAAGGGTTCGACTGGAGCCGGAGCTATGCATGAGTTCCGGCACCTTTTTTTTTCTTTTTTTTTACAAAAAAAGCACTGGGTAAAAGGCATACCAGAACAGCAAACACAGGAAAGGAAATGAAGGATTCCCAGAATATCTGCCAGGCAAAACTTTTTCCATCCTTTTTAAAGCCTTGAAGCTGACTTTGAGATTTTCACTGAGCATCAAAGTTATCACTTATAGGAGTCTAAGAAAAAGCATTAAGGATCCTAATCGAAGCCTTGCTGCCCTATCCCTCCTCCTAAAAAAGGACCAACTCATGAAGTTAATGATATATGCAATCTACAATATTTCCTTTGGTTTCTATAAGTGTTATATATTATTGCTTTAAAACCTGATAACGTTGTTTTGATTAGAGCACATCTCCTGTGTTTATGTTTGTGAAATTCTAATACCAATTGATCCTCATGAGAGGATTGCCAAAGGTAGAACACCAATTAAGTTGCACTGTAGATTATTACTTTCTGTCATTTGCATTTGATACTTGTTTTGCAAACAGCTAAATTATCTTTATGAAAAATAATAACATTAAGGCATGATGGAATAAGTTTTTATCGGAAGGAAGGAAGGAAGGAAGGAAGGAAGGAAGGAAGGAAGGAAGGAAGGAAGGAAGGAAGGAAGGAAGGAAGGAAGGAAGGAAGGAAGGAAGGAAGGAAGGTATCTTCTCTGCAGTATAATATTCCATTAACATGGCAGTTGTATTTTATTTGTAAAATGTTCATGTTTTCTATATGACTTCAATTATTCTCAGATTCTTACAGTCCTTTCATTTTGGTCGTGGAAGAAGTATCATATAGAACAAACTTTCTTGCGGCTCTAGTGACTTCTGAAAAGACTGTCAAGGTTCTCCCATGAAGAGGTCATGATATGTTGGAGCCCTGCTGGATGTGGTGTCACTTTTGTGTGGATCACCATTTTATTATTTTACTCTTGCTTATCAATTTATATGTTGGGAGGGGGGGTTGTTCTATTCATTAGGTTTTGTTGAATTTTCTGCAAGCCATCTAAAGTCACTTTGGCTGAGTTTTGTGGCCATACAAATGTTTTAAATCTACCCATATACTACTAAAACTCTTCTGTCTGTAACTTTGACTGGGCAAAAGTGCATCATAGGGCAAAACTTTTTCAAACAAGGTGCTTCAAATGGGTTAACTTACAGAATGTGTCCAAACTTTGGGAGCCATGACTCCCATGGAATTGAAATTCAGCAAATTTTGTAAAATATTTTATGACATAAAATTATCATAACATTTTATGACATGCTACAAAATACCTTAAAATATTTGCTGTGGTCAACTCCTAATGTGTTATATCTTCTTAAATGTTTAAGAACTATTCAAGTACATTAGAAGTTCTGCTATTGTTGAAGTTATTGAGGTATCTGGGGAGGAAATTGTCTAGTACAGGGGTAGTCAACCTTGGCTCTTTTATGACTCGTGGACTTCAACTCCCAGAATTCCTGAGCCAGCCACTCTTGTATAAAGAACAGTTGCTGGAATTCGGTATGTCTAATTTAATGAAGAGAAGGACAAAGGGTGACATGAAAGTAGTGTTCCAATATCTCAGGGGTTGCCACAAAGAAGAGGGAGTTAAGCTATTCTCCAAAGCGCCTGAAGGCAGGACAAGAAGCAACGGATGGAAACTAATCAAGGAGAGAAGCAACCTAGAACTAAGGAGAAATTTCTTGACAGAACAATTAACCATAAAAGAGCCAAGGTTCACTACCCCTGGTCTAGTACATAATTAAAATCAGAATAGGAGGAAACGTTTTAAAGCCATTGCGATGTTTCAGAAACATTATTGAAAATTTCCTTATCCTTTAATGTCCTCCATTTCAACCAACTATTACATGGCTGTATTAATTCCTGAATATATCTCGTAATACCATTTAATTTACTTGGATAGCCCAGTTTTACTTACTTAAAGATACATTTATGTATAACTTTAACAGCAATTCAAGAACAGTTGAAGTGTTTTTTTGGAAAAGAGAGAGGTTGTCAGTTCCTATACTATACTAATTTGCAAGCAAGGCTTATTTAGTTCAGTAGGATTCATTTTCAAGGAAGTTTGGATTAAATATTAGTCCTTATTCAGATCAATCATAGCAACTTGGTTATCACTTATTTTTTGTTATTTATGTACTTGGGATACAGTGAAAATAAAATGTACAAAGGTTTTGACACTCCTTATTTACTGTGTTTTACCCAACCATATTTACCGCAAGAAAATCTATATATGTGCTCAAAACCACCCATCAATTATCTTTTGGTTTCTTGTTACAATGATAATAGCACAATCATATTTTCAAATTATCTAAGCCACAAAGATTAGAAACACAATTTCAAGCCTACTACTGCTGGAGTGTACAGAGGATATACAGCTTTGTGATATAATCCTTTGTACATCAATCAATAATTCAGATCAATTTATTCAAGGTGAAAGACAAGTACAGATACTAAATAAAATTTAAGACAGAGTTAAAATACATTTGTAAAGCAATCTAACCGGCTTCTAATATGTGAAAGCCAGGATGCAGCCTATATTAAATTTTAATTAAACACTAAAATTATATTAAATGTGACATCTAAAATTACAGCAAAGAATAGGTATCTATTAATATAAGTGAAGTGGTAATATCTAACACTCAAATGAATTATAGGGATCCTATGTACACATCTCCCTGAAAATATCCCATAGAATTCAGTGGGAATTCAGAGTCCAGAATAAGTGAGAATATTCAGAATTCATTCAGAGATCAATACGATCCATCTGGACAATTTGTTTAACATGCTTTCTGCCACTTTGTAAGGCTGCACAAAATTATGCTTGCATAATTTGTTCTCTTCAGATATTTTGCCACTGCCTCAGAAATGAGTTTCTAGATTTACGGAACTCACTCTTGTATAAAGAACAGTTGCTGGAATTCGGTATGTCTAATTTAACGAAGAGAAGGACAAAGGGTGACATGAAAGTAGTGTTCCAATATCTCAGGGGTTGCCACAAAGAAGAGGGAGTTAAGCTATTCTCCAAAGCGCCTGAGGGCAGGACAAGAAGCAACGGATGGAAACTAATTAAGGAGAGAAGCAACCTAGAACTAAGGAGAAATTTCTTGACGGAACAATTAACCAGTGGAACAACCTACTCCAGAAGTTGTGAATGCTCCAACACTGGAAGTTTTTAAGAAGAGTCTGGACAACCATTTGTCTGAACTTGTATAGGGTTTCCTGCCTGAGCAGGAGGTTGGACTAGAAGACCTCTAAGGTCCTTTCCAGCTCTATTCTATTCTATTCTTTTTGACATACTGTGTGCAAAAGCAGTTACTGATTCAAGGGAGCTCCCTATTTCAGACAGCACCTTTCTGCCATGCAAGATGTTTTGTCAGTTGCATCCTTTGTTTATATCTGTCTAGAAACCTTGCACAAGACCACTAGGCCTGTATAGGGTAAATAACTTTGCTAGTAAGAATTTGGGCTTTCTTTTTCACTTTCTTAGTACTTTTTCCTATTCTTTTTCTCTTCAGTTCAAAGTTAGTATTGTTTGTATTCTGTTCACAGTTTCTGTAATAAAGTTATATGTTTTAAAAAAAAACCTGTGGAATGTTATTTATTGCTTTAAGATTGTAAAAGCCCAGCCTAAAGTGGTAAGCCGGCATTTCCAGTATACTATACCGACAAATTGGCAAGCAACAGATGTCTTTGCTACATCTTACTTCCAAGGAATTAGAAACTATTTACAAAGTTCTTTCTTCTACCATTTTAGCATCACAGCAATCCTCAGGCATAGATTATACTGGCAGAAGATCAACAGACAAAGTCATCAATGAGCTTCACTCTGAGTGGGATCATAAGTCTCTATGATCCAAATCCTACCTTTTAAGTAGCATAGCAAGTTTAAAATCAACGGAAGCTCCGCACAACACCACCCCAATTTCCTGGAACCCATTTACATTCTCAAGAGTAAACTGTTTAGCAAAAGAATATACAAGTCCTACCCAGAAATCTGTGAAAATAATATCTGTGTACATATTGGCTCCTCAGATGACCTCTTCATTCTGCCTCCAGTACCTCCACATTTTGTAATCTAAGTAGGGCCAAGCAAACATTCCAAGAGGTTGTCATATGGGTGTCATATTGCCACATCCCTTGCTCATCTGAGGGAAGAGAGAATGCTTCCTTTAGCATTGTTCAGGATAACACTGCATGAGCATCCTCACACAGTATTACTAGGTAGATTGCTAACCCTCTAGATGTTTGATTATCCTGGTTTATCAAGAGCAGATTTTAAACTACCAGCCTTTACTTCAGAAAAAAGTAAAGCCTGCAGAAAGGTGACTTCTAGTCTCATGGTTTGTTACACATTAAAATGGTTACTTTGCATATTTACAATGTGAGACGCGGAAGAGCTGCTACCACGTAAAGCAGAGGTCCCCAACTTTTGGGGCACCAGGAGAGGTTTTTCCACGGACCAGAGGGGCGTGGTTTAGTGTGCTGCCTGCATCTCACGGATGGGGCTTTGCTTGTTTGTGTGACCTGGTTGCTGGCATGCTACAGCCCGGTACTGGTCCACGGACCAGGAGTTGGGGAGCCCTGACGTAAAGGACACAGCACTAAATTAGGATTACTTTCCTATTTGAGTTCAAGAATTCAAAGCCATCAGCCGCTTCTTGTTATTGCAAGTTTTGTGATGGTTGACGTTATTTTCATCTTAATGTTTAACATCCACTTGAATTGTTCAATGTCCATTTTTATTTTCACAATTTTTCTCTTGTTCCCCGCTTTCAGCACTTTCCATATATCTGAAACATATTTTGGTCTGTTTGATTCCAATCTTCGCTCTTGCCTTTCTAACAATATATTCTCTGTGTAAATTATACATAGAGAGAATATTCCTGCTTGTTTCATTCCCCTTCTTATTCTAAAACACTCTGTTTCTCCAAATTCAACCCTTATATCTTATTCATTGTAAAGTTTCCTCAGAAAAAATAAACACAATATGACATTAGAGAATTCTGTCTCTCCAAATCCAATTCTGCATAAAAGAACCCAGATTGCAGTTAGTGTTCTATTTTGACAGCCTGTTCTAATCTCTTACTATTTTAAGCAAGAACTTTCAATTTCAGTTACTATTCAGTTACTATTTCTATTAAAGGAATGGGCATCTTTTCTGATTCTCCACTCCCCCAAGTCCCTATTCAGAAAGAAGACTGCTGAAATCCTGTGTGATTTCAGTAATGTTGGGGTGTATGAAGGCATCTTTTAGAAGTCCAGCAAAGATTTGGCACCCATATATCGGGTGAAATATTAGCTGAATTACTTTTTCAATATTGAAGATGAAGAATTATTACTGGTACTGAACAATGATGGTCAAAAGTTACCCATAAGATCCAATGTGGTACCGCTGTTAAGGTACTAGGTCCACATTTAACTCCACTTTTAAGCCTGGACATTTACTGGGTGACTTTTGGTAGTTATTCTGTCTTTGTGGAGATAAAACAAGTCAGATGTATTCCAACTTTTTTGAGCTTTTAGGAAAAAAACAGAGTATAAATCAAAGAAATAAATATAATTTTGCTTGCTGATAATTCTCTTTCAATACCTTGTAATATAAATCTTCACATATAACTTAAAGCTTGATCCAGAAGATTCTTTCAAAATATTATTGTTGACTTCTAATTAGCTTTTAAGACAGGCACAAATTTGCTGATACATGAAGTTTTTCCTTTCTGATATACACATCAATATTTCTCAACTTCAACAATGTTACAATGCCTGGACTTCAACATCAGCTTTGGACTGATCTACATAAATTTTTATGGCTGTACTTCAGGATGAAGTGTGTAACATAAGAACAGATGTTTCTACTACCTCTCTGAGAGCCTTTATTTCTGACCTGTGACAAAACAATTGTGGCCGTGCTGATGAACTATATCAGGTGACTAAGATGAATCATTTAGATAACTTTGACTTATTGAAGGAGTAGGAGACTGAGACTTATGGTTTTCTCAATGTGATTTTCAGATTTTAATCTCCCTTGTTTGTGAATGTGAGGTGATGACATTGCAGGACAAGTTGTGAAAAGTTTTATGGGAATCAGGACACTCCAGGCATGATGAGTATGGTAAAATCCTTCCACCATGACTTTTTAAAAATCTTACATTTGAAGTCAGATATTAAACTGATAAGAATAGATGCTACACATGATCTTAGCCAAAAGGCCAAGAAACGAGAAGAGACAATGCGATGGCTCAACAATTAAGATGCCGGATTTGTCAGTTGGAAAGTCTAGCAGCCCAGGTTCAAGATCCAAGTGCCACGTGACAGGGTGAGCTCCCGTCCTTGCCCCAGCTCCTGCCAACCTAGCAGTTTGAAAGCATGTAAATTCAAGTAGATATATAGGTACCACTTCAGTGAGAAGGTTAACAGTGTTCCATGATGTCATGCTGGCCACATGACCACAGAAATGTCTTTGGACAGCACTGGCACAATGGCCTGGAAACTGAGATGAGCACCGCCCCCTACAGTTGGCAACAACTAGCGGAGTAAAACCCCAGGGACTTCTTTTTTTCTTTTCTTTTTTTTACATTTGACGTAAATACAAATGTAAAAAGAACATACTTACATTGACATTACGAGTCCAGACATCTCTGATCCAGCCAGGATCTTTCATCAGTGGAATCTAAAATTCAAGATAAACATTTAATTAACACCCTAGTGACACAGTAATTATTTAAAAGGGGCAGCACTCTGATCTATGGAAGTGTGAAGTCTTCCGTACTTGCACGTCTTTATTGGTTTCCTTGTGAAAATCTATTGAAATAGATTTCCTGAGATGTCTGCCAAAGGCTTTCAGTTCCTCTATAAGAACACTGAGTTGGTTGCAGATTTGTTTCCCAGGTGAATTACTGAATGGTTTTCTATTTGGAACTCCAAAGTTACCTTTAACATTGATTTGAAGGCTCTTGATATTCAAAACATGCAGGGGGGGGGGGACAGCAAAATTGTCCCATTTCTCTACTTGGCCAATAGAGGTATCCCATGGATTTTTTTAAAAAAAAGCAAACATCCTGAGCTTAAAGACTGGTGGTTTTATCCTGGTGGAAATCAGTTTTGCTTATTTAAGATGGAGCACCCCTATTTTGGCAATCTTCCATGTCTCTTGCAACCTACTGTGCTTTTGAGAATGATCTTTTAAACAGTTGGGATATGGCACAGAGGGATGCTTTAGAAAGAAAAAAATAATAACCCAGGACCATCACATATCTGCACAAGCATGGACCTGGAATTTTATTTTTCCCCTGTGATAGTTCTGTATTGACTGAGTCAACACAGCTGACTATTTGTAACCTTCCAAGATAGTTTTCTGCAGTTAATACTACAAATGTCTTTATATCATATGGATTGCCTTTCCATTTCACAGTGACCCCACCACCATTCCTTGTAGCCATTGTCCTCAGTATATGACTCAATATATGCACATATTTTTATATGGCTATGCTTTCTACATTCATGACATTTCTATCCATAGACTAGACATTGTTATCCATACTGCACCAGCTACATTGTTTGCATAAAGAATGAAGTGTTGCCTTACAACTTGTAGTAAATAGAGATTTAATGTTTCAGACCCAGGAACCAAGAATGACATGAGAAGTTAACTTCAGAGAAGTTTTTATTGTTGTTCACCTACAAACAGAATCTTGCCAGACTAAACCACTTATCTACATAACTATTAGATATACTCAATAAACAACTAGGTGCTGTCCACCTCCACCCTCTTCCTACATATCAAGGATTTTAAGCTATGTTATCTCTTTGAGAAAGAGCCCCTCTCTCCTGTAACTAAGCTTGTAATAAAGTTCTGTTGATATCCAGAAGTTGAGTGTATATGCATATGTTATTCTATACTATGAAATAGAGGAAAGAAGATTAGGCCTTCTAAATTATCATAAAATAAAATGAATACTGGTTAAAAGTGCCATTATCAATAACTTTTTACAGAGGCTTCCAGATTGTTTATTTATTACATGTTTATCCCACCTGTCTTACTTTATAATTTACTCAAGGCAGCCAACATACATAATCCTCCTTTCTCCTCTTATTTTCCCCACAACAAAAACCCTGTGAATTGAGTTGAGCTGAAAGAAAGTGGTTGGCTCAAAGTCACCCAGCCAGCTTTCATACCTAAGGCAGAACTAGAACTCATGATTTCCCAATTTCTAGGCCAGCCATTACATATACAGTACATTGTTTTTTAATATTAGTGTAACAGTTTCACAATCTTTGAGTGGTTGCTAACCTATAATTAAAAGCAAGAGCCTTAAGTAAGCACAATGTGAAATTGTTTCCTTAATAGTGTACAGGAAGTAATTTGATCTGAACATCATTTAATTAACAATCCTACAGCAATACAGTACAGTATGGGAGACTACTGGGAGCCATTCTGAAGAACTATCAAAACTATACTAAAATATATAAGATAAAATACTAAATATCAACAATATGCAGAGACAGAAGTATCAATAGGTCACCATAATAGGCCAGGGGCTTCCAGTCCTGGACTTACTACCATTTGTTCAGTGACTGTTTGAAGTTAAAACAGCACTGAAAAAAGTGACTTATGACCAGTTTTCACACTTATGACTATTGCAGCATTCCCATGGTCATGTGATCAAAATTTGGGTGCCTGGCAACTGGTATGTATTTATGACAGTTGCAGAGTCCTGGGTCATGTGATCACCATTTGTAACCTTCCTAGCCAGCTTCTGACAAAATCAATGGGGGAAGGCAAATTCACTAAATGACTGCATGATTTACTTAACAACTGCTGTGATTCACTTAACAACTGTGGCAAAAAGGTCACAAAACAGGGCAAAACTCACTTAACAATTGCCTTGGTAGCAGAAACTTTGGGCTCACTTGTGGTAAGCCAAGGACTATCTGTAATTGATAAGTCTTCTGCTGGCTAGGTGGGGACTTTTAAATATTCTGTAAAGATAGCCATTGTCTTCTTCCAGGGGAAGACAAAATGAATTGGATTCAAGGGGAAAGGAAATGGTTTTCAGGGCGCCTTGGCTGGGAAATATATTTTGTCTAACTAGGCCAGGGGTAGGCAACCTTGGCTCCTTTATGACTGGTGGACTTCAACTCCCAGAATTCATGAGCCAGCATGGCTGGCTCAGGAATTCTGGGAGTTGAAGTCCACGAGTCATAAAAGAGCCAAGGTTGCCTACCCGTGAACTAGGCCTAGAAATTCAAGCCCAATGTCTAGAAATCCTGAGGGGATTGAAACAAGTAAGATAAATTTGTCAGGGAAAGTATAGACAAATGTGTAAAGAATTTCTAATTTCTTCTAAGACTCTAAGTGCTGTTTGTGTTCTCTGGTGTAGCATTAATCTGTACTCTTCCTTCCTCTGTCCTCCTTTATTTTGCTTGCTCAAATTAATGATAATTAGTTTTAATAGGCAGTTCTCAGCCTCATGTAGCTTGAAACAGATGACATACGTTTCTAAAACAATCCTTTGTTGCCTTCTTAAAATAAAGATCCTTTATTTTCAGGTTAATCCAGCATTGGTCTTTTCCTAGTATGATACATTCCGAAACACTTTTGGGTTTGGCTAGTCCAGAGGTAGGCAACCTTGGCTCTTTTATGACTTGTGGACTTCAACTCCCAAAATTTCTTGAGCCAGCATGGCTGGCTCAAGAATTCTGGGAGTTGAAGTCCACGAGTCATAAAAGAGCCAAGGTTGCCTACCCCTGGGCTAGTCTGATTAAAAGGGGAAAAAATGGGCTGTTTATTTGAAACCTTATTCTTGGGAAAACAGATTTCCAGTTCTCCCCATTTAAGAGAACTTCCTTCCAGAGTGCAATACTTTCACCCAGGGAAATAGCCATATCTCTGACCTCAGTTGGGAGAGTTCAAGGATAGTGATTTAGGCATAGGTTTGACAAGTTTGTGTTTGTGACTGATACCTCCACCTCCTCCCTACTACAGTGGATTGTTTGACAAATGAAACATTTTTCAGTCCTATTGATTTCATGCACAAACATTAAACAATCCCTTAAATTGAACTAGACTCCTGGTGCCCATTTTATTTTCATAACAATAAATCAAAATTGGTTTGTCATAGCCTTCTTATGCAATGGGTTTTTTTCTCCCCCTCTCTTTCTTTCTCTTTCCGGTTTAGCTTACAAACCCATTGTTGTTTTATGATTTCCCAAATAATAATCACATCCAACTGCTTAAGTTTTTCAAAATCAAATAAGGTCAAGTAAGTGCTGCCATTTAGCATATGCTTGGCCGATGAGTATATATTATTTAATTAAAACCAGTGACATGAGAGTCAGTTTGGTATAGTGATTAAGACACCAGGCAAGAGTCCAGAAGATTGTGAGTTCTAGTCCCACCTGAGACATGAAAAACCAGTTGGGTGACTTTGAACCAGCCGCTATCTCTCAGCCCAAGTCTTACAGGGTTGTTGTTGTGAGGATAATAAGAGGAAGAAGGAATACTATGCTTGCCACCTTGAGTTGCATATAAAAAAGGCAGGATAAAAATCTAAAAAAAAAAAAAAAGTAACAGACCTAAGTAATATTGTCATCTTAAAATCAGTAGAGATGTTTGCATTACACCTTTACAGGGTAAGCTCTGTCTCACTTGTACATGTCCAAAGACAACTCTGAATGTGAGACAGTCCATCTAGAATGAAAGGTGTAATTAATATATATTCAAATCAGCACTAATAGTCCCAGGGTTTGACATTTAATTTTGTTCCAATATTTTTACACAACTGATTACCAAATTTATATACTATGTTTCACTGATTATTTGCTTAAATGCCTTCAGGTAGGCATTGATGCTTTGCAACTACCAGCAGGATAGACCTTCTCCAGCATGATCTGTCCCCAGTCTGGCCTTTCAGGGCTCTCAACAGCTCACCAATTAATGCTATAATTGACTATCAATCTTGTTGCAGGTTATTCTCTTCTTCTATTTTCTTCCACTTTTCCCAGCATTATGGACCTCAAGGGAACTAGGTCTTTGTTTAAGATGTACAAAATAAACGATTAACCTAGTCATTTGTGACTTCACTAAAGACTCTGGATTGATTTGTTCTATAATCCATTTGCTTGTGTTCTTAGCTATCCACAGTATTCTCAGGAATCTTCTCTAATACCAAGTTCAAAATAAATTTAAATAACAGCAATTATAACAATAATAATAGCTTCCATACTTTTTCTATCACCACTGCTTTCAAGAGTTGGACCACACCAATTTAAGGCTTAATCCCAAGGCAGGATAAGAAAATGACTTCAATCAAACTAGCCACTCACATTTTCTTCCAACCTCATTATCTTCGCTTTATAAATCATGTAACAATAAAAACTTCCTAAAACAAACAAATCAAATAAAACCACAGACAGAGGTCTGCGAAATCAAAATTATTTACAAGCTTCAGTTGAAAAATTATACATAATATTAAAACGCCATCAAACCCTTGTGAGAAGCAGTAGGAGCAGCAAATGCATCATCTTTAATTTTAAATATGGTAAATATTGATAAATGTACTCCATGCAAACAGAAGTTCTTTGAGGCCATCCATAATTTTTAAAAGTAGGAAGGGTTCTGAGAGAAAACGTTTAAGAAACACTGGCCCATACAATCCCAAGATTCAAACCTTACTGTCTCAAGGCCTGGGGGAGAAAGCCTTCCTTTTAGGGCTTTCGGGAAAGTGTAAAAAGGTGAGAATCTGCAGGTCTCCGGGGAGAAATGATGATTGTTGTTGTTAATTGCGAAGTCATGTCCGACCCATCGCGACCCCATGGACAACGTTCCTCCAGGTCTTCCTGTCCTCTACCATCTTCTGGAGTCCTTTTAAGTTCACACCTACTGCTTCAGTGACTCCATCCAGCCATCTCATTCTCTGTCGTCCCATTCTTCTATTGCCTTCAATCTTTCCCAGCATTAGGCCCTTCTCCAGTGAGTTCTTCCTTCTCATTAGGTGACCAAAGTATTTGAGTTTCAACTTCAGGATCTGGCTTTCTAAAGAGCAGTCAGGGTTGATCTCTTCTAGGACTGACCAGTTTGAACGCCTTGCAGTCCAAGGGACTTGCAGGAGTCTTCTCCAGCACCATAGTTCAAAGGCCTCAATTCTTTGGCGCTCAGCCTTTCTTATGGTCCAACTTTCACAGCCATACATTGCAACTGGAAACACCATGGCCTGGACTATACGCACTTTTGTTGGCAAAGTGATGTCTCTGCTTTTTAGTATGCTGTCTAGATTTGCCATAGCTTTCCTCCCCATGAGCAAGCGTCTTTTAATTTCTTGGCTGCAGTCCCCATCTGAGGTGATCTTGGAGCCCAGAAAAATAAAATTGAAATGATGATAGCTACCATTAAAACACAGACAAAAGGACAGGCTTCTTCTCAAACTTTCTAGAATGCAATCACAGTGCTAAATAAATGTATATAGGTTATGGAGAGAGATTTTGGATTGCCTCACCCATCTCCTAAAAGGATCTGCCTGATAATTTTTTATTTAACTTCCAGACGTGACTTGGAACACTCAGGAAATAGTCCAATAGGTTAAGATGGAAACAACAAATGTAAGCAAGACAATAATTAAAGCAGGGAGTGGAAACACTGTCACCATGCCACCCAGGTTTCAAAATGATCCATTGGTAATAACTAAGTATCATTAGCTCCTTACAAAACACAAACATATATTTAATGTATAGCCACAACACAATTAGCATCATGGTAATGAATAGCAAAATCTGTTTTCCTTACTGCTTTAAATACAGGCAATCCTCATTTAGTGACATTCAAAGTCATGATAGTACTGAACAAGAGGACTTAGGACCACTCCTCATAGTTGCTGCAGTCACAGAATTGCATCATCTACACCATTTGTAGCCTTCACTGCTGGCTTCCAAAAAGCAAAGTCAATGGGAAAAGTGTCAGGATGACAGAAAATGGTGATCACATGACCACAAGATGCTGTGAGCACACAGGATTCATCTAGCACCTATCAGATTCTCCACAACTGCTGCCATAAGTCAGCATGGTGACGGGATGTTGCGTTTTATGATTGCATCACTTAGCAACAGAGTTTTCGGTCCCAATTGCCATCATTAAGCGAGGCCTACCTTTACTGCCATTCTCTTACACAAAGCTTTATTTGAAAGTATGTACATACTTCCAAATAAGTATGCAAAGGATTATCCCTAATCTGCATTGCTATTTAGGGCATATCCACACTGTACTTGGCAGCTGCTCCTGTCCTGCCCTTGTGATAGTTTAAATCTAAACTATGTTAAGAAAAATCTATTTGGATTAAGATAGTTTGGCTACACCTTGAAAAGGAGCTGGCTACGATCACCTTCCACTGAGCAATTCTCAGCGGCTGGTCCTTCCCACCTTTCTGTCCAATGGCCAATCATTTTCCTTCCTGAGTTGGTAATATGCATGCATACCTATATATAAAACACAGGTGACCACAATTTAGCCCAAAATTTATATTGTTAAATGAGACATTTGTTAAGTGAGTTTTGCCCTATTTTATAACCTTTCTTGCCACCGTCCTTAAGTGAACCACTGCAATTTTTAAGTTAGTAAAAGGTTGTTAGATGATTCTGGCTTCCCCATTGACTTTGCTTGTCAGACAGTTGCAAAAAGGTGATTACATGACTCCAGGACACTGCAACCGTCATAAACATGAGTCAGTTGCCAGGTGTCTGAATTTTGATCACGTGACCATGGGGATGCTGCAGCGGTCATAGGTGTGAAAAACAGTCATGAGTAACTTTTTTCAGTGCTGTTGTAACTTTGAGCGGTCACTAAATGAACTGTTGTAAGTTGAGGACTACCTGTGTACAGTATGTAACTATTCAAAGTTACATTTAAATACACAAAGTTAAAACATCAAAATGCCCATACCCGGTAGCACGATAACCAGCTTAAAATCAAATTTCTTTCTTATTTTTCCAAAGTATTTCTTCATGAAGATCTCTTGATGCCCAGATTGCCAAGTTATTTAGGTGACTCAGTAATAAAAATACCTGTTTTCCATTCAGAATAATCTCCGTTCAAAAACAAGCAGAAATCTTTTTTTAAAAAATTACTATTTTTCCTGCCTTGACCTCTATTTTTCAGTAAGCTGAACTCACTTTTACCTCAAGTGATTGGTGACTAGGGAATGATAAAAGAAATGGAAAATGCCTGGAGTTTAAAAAAAAAAAACCAGGAGAAAATAACAGTCAAGAAAAGAAACGTTTGCCTTTGAAACGAGGGATATTCTCTACGTGAAACAAGCATCCTAACCTCTGGGCCATGGAGATAAGAGAGATAACAAAAGACCTCTTAGAAGAAAGACATGGAAAATGAGGGTTATTCCATCCTGTGCTTGGGTTAACCTGAAAGGAGGTTAAATATTGCCCACAAAAACAACAAAAGCAACATAAGAAGAAAACAACCCTTGCAGCAGGAAAATGTACCTGAAGGTTCCTGATGCAATGGGAGAGGTGTGTGAAAAGTGATGTCATCTGTTCTTGCCCTCAGATAATGGTTGGCTCACTAACTAGAGATAGTTCTTTAATCATCCAATATCATTTTGGCAAAACTAAATATGGCAATACTTAATAGGAAATATAAATAACTATAAACTGCCAGGAATCTCTATAATATAAGCTTCAGCAAGTACATTATTTACTTACCTACCTACCTACCTACCTACTTATTTATTATTTATTTATTTATAACATTTATATAAGCAGCCATCATAACCAACTCTGGGTGGCTCCCAATCAAAAGTAAAAACAATGTAAAAACTATAATAAAACTGTAACACCAAGACATTAAAAACCAACAAAAACCTGGCACCAAGTGAAGCTTATGATGTGCAGTTACCTAACAGTACCCTAGTACATGGGGAAAGAAAAACCAGATCTTCCAAGCTTTGTGGAAAGTCTGGAGCAGGGTCCCCCTGTGGACCGTGGCACACTACCTGGCCATGACCTATTGGCCACCAGGCGACATGAGTGGCTGGCCAGTGTGCACGTGCACACAGCCTCACTCACGCCAGCATTGTCGCGAGCATCGCGGGCATTCGCAGCCCTACTCACATGAGCAACAGGTGCTTGTGCACGTGGATGTACATGCGTTCATCTCCCGATATAAACCATCCCTTCTTCCCCCTGCTCCGGACCACCAACCTGGAAAGGTTGGGAAACTCTGGTCTGGAGGGTAGATGTCTGCCTAACTTCAATGGTGCAGAGTGATCCATAGGGCAGAGGCTTCAATGGTGCAGAGTGATCCATAGGGCAGAGGCTGCTAGCTCCCACCGGATGGGTAATATTTAGGGGAAGGAAACAGGAGCATATCCACCCTATCTGACCAGGTAGGACAGGTCAATGTCTTTAAGGAAAGGCAATCCTTTAAGGAAAGGCCTTATACTATATAGGGCTTTAACAGCGAACACCACCTTGAACTGCACCCAGAAAAAAGCTGGAAGTCAGCACAGTCATGCATCAGTGGTGTTACATTGCCAAATGTAAGAATCTTGATCAGGGGTGTCAAACTCAATTTCATTGAGGGCCGCATCAGCATTGCGGTTGCCCTCAGGGGGACGCGTGGGTGTGGCCAGGGTAAGTGCAGCCTACTGGGTGGGCGTGGATGGAGTGGGTGTGGCCTACTGGGTGGGTGTGGCCAGCTCTACATCGTTCGCGTCAAGAATGCTTGTGAGGGCCTGGGCAGGAGTGGGACAGATCTGAGGGTCTCTGGCAGAAGGGGGTGGGACCAGGGCAAGTGCCAAGGCATGGTCCACTGGAGGAGCCTCACTGTTCCTCTCAGGCTATGCGGGGGGGGGGGGGCTTAGGGAGCTAAGACTGAATGCGTTTCAGCATAGATGGCCACAACAAAATTGTACATTGGCTCCCGGCTGGTCTGGGCCAGGGCCAAGGCAGAGGGGGCTGTTCCCTCACTGTTTCCAGGATGGCTTTGTTGGCCACATGAAATCACTTTGTGGGCCACATCCGGCCCCCCGGGCCTTGCGTTTGACATGTCTGCACTAGATGGAAGCAAAAATCTTAGAGGTTTTTTGTATCTCTTTAGTGTCATCTAGTGATTGTCAGGATTCACTCATGCCTTGGTCACTTCCAGTTGGGTTACTGCAATGCATTCTACATGGGCCTGTCTATTAAGGCCACCCCAAAACTTCAACTGGTCCAGAATGTAGCAGCATGCACAGTATGATAGCAATAGCAATAGCACTTAGACTTATATAGCACTTCATGGTGCTTTACAGGCCTCTCTGGTGCAGCATTCTGGACCATTTGAAATTTTGGGGTGGTCTTCAAAGACAGCCCCATGCAGAGTGCATTGCAGTAAACCAAATGGGAAGTGACCAAGGCATGAGTAACTGTGAGCTAGGTCCAGGAAAAGGCACAATTGGTGCACTAGATGAAACTGAAAAGCCCCCCCCCCCCCTTAGCCACAGTTGCTACCAGTACCTGCTCCTTTAGCAGGAGCCAGGAATTCAGGACTCCTAAATTGAGCAGCAGCTCAGCCCAATACTGTGTTTCCATCACATCAGAGGGATCTGCCCAGCCAAAGACCAGCTCTGACAGATGCTGAGAATATTCCTCACAGTGATCCTGCCAGAGTTTATCCAACTTCTTTTTACCCAGGAAGGACATGGTTACCTGAACCCGGGCTGCTGGTTGGCAACCTGCAGATTTAATAAGGCTGGAGAAGTAATTACACTCCTATTACCATAAGGTAGAGGCTAATATAGGCTCTTACCTGTGTTCAGTTGGCATCACTCTTTGCTTAAGTAAGAAGTATTAAAAAGCCTCGTTCTTTTATACAAGAAGAAGTAAACACCAAACATACAGTAGTGCCCTATAACTCTTCTTTTAAGGGACTTCCTAGTAAAGTGGTGGTATCCTTGTTATAGGAAACCACAGCAATTTGGCGGGAAAGATCCAAGTGCTGGGCCTGGGAACCACCATTTTCATTTTCTACCATGTTCAGCATGGATGCTGCAGGAAAGAAGTGATGGAGCACTGAAAAGAGTGGTTTTGAATTCCAAAGCATTTTTTCCCCTGTGTTTTTGTACAGGAAAACTCCATCTTGACTTAGCTTCAGCCTATTCTTGATTCAGTCCGTCTCTTTAACTGATGGGTGTATTTCTTGTCTCCAAAGGAGAGGTTACCAAGTCTAGCCCTCAAAAATCCTGATGACCATTAGATGACACTAAAGAGATATAAAGAATTAAGATTTTTGCTTCCTTTTAGTGATTTTCCAGATTTTTGCTGGATCAGATAATAATAATCCTGCCCTACAGCATTTCTAGTTGTTCCTGGAATCCATTTCTTAAACAGGTCTTATTTTCAGAGAGACAACAGAGATCATCAGGAGTGATAGTATTTTAAAGAAGTGTCGAGGAGGACTCACAACTGATTCTGCTGAGGCTGTAGAGTCCTAGATCTTGTTTAAAGACATTACATTATGAAGCAGGGCCTGCATTCCTCACTTGCAGTATATTTCTAAAGGCCAGGATCAGGAACTGTGATTGCACACAACACCTTCTGTCTGAGGCTGACAACAGCAGTGGTGTTTCACAATAAATGAGGCAATTGTGCAGATGTTTCAGATAACATAAGACATAAAGATATTGATTCTGGGAAAACAAAAACTGTACGCTCAGTTTCACAAACAACTTTCTTCATGCAGTGATATAATCAGCCTGTGACAGGCTGGGCCTCTTGCCAAGAATTCGAGGGCAGAGTTGAACACAAGCACTTTTTTTTTACCCTGCAAAGTTAAAAATAATACCCAAATGGTCTCCCTTTCAGAGATAGAAACCCAGAGCCTGGAATATTTAACATTTTAATAGCAGATCATTTTTATAAAGGAAATGAGAAGCTACCTCACAGATCTTCAGTAGACTTATATAATCAAGAATAGACTACAACATACATTTTTATTTATGAGCAACGTGGAATATTTGACTGACGTTATAAGTATAATAAACTGTCCCATCCACTGTAAAAAAAACTGACTGAGAAAAAAAGGCTAATACATTTGGAAAAAATGGGGAAGGAGGAATTAGAATCTCTGGGAGAAAGATGGAATTATCAAATAGAATGTAGGGCCATACTCATGTTTGCCCACTGCTTCCTTCAGCTCCACCCACCATTGATATGGACCCCCTAACAAATTATTCCTTAAAGAATGTAGCCATCGATAAAAAAAAAAAAAAAAACCCTGTCCACTCTGGCCTGAAATTGTCTATCCCTGTTCTATTTGGTCTTAACAAGGGAAAGCCCATGATGATCTACCTCAGAGTTAAATTTATATTTATTTATGTGGCTCAAGGTTGACTCAGCCTTCCATCCTTCCGGGGTAGGTAAAATGAGGACCCAGATTGCTGGGGGCAATGTAAATATATATATATATATATATACACACACACACATTGCTTACTGGTGTACACCGCTTAGAGAGTGCTTGCACTTAAAGCGGTATATAAGTCTCATAAATAAATAAATAAATAAATAAATAAATAAAGATAGTCATCGACTTATGACTATAATTGAGCCCAAAATTTCTGTTCCTAAGCAGGACAGTTGTTAAATGAATTTTGACAGCAAGCCACACTCCTTATTAACTTCCTGACAGTTAGAACAATTAACCAGTTGAACAACCTGCCTCCAGAAGTGGTGAATGCTCCAACACTGGAAGTTTTTAAGAAGAGACTGGACAGCCATTTGTCCGAAATGGTATAGGGCAGTGATGGCGAACCTTTTAGAGACCGAGTGCCCAAACTGCAACCCAAAACTCACTTATTTATCGCCGGGTGCCAGGTGGGCATGGCCCACTGGGTGGGCTTGGCTATGATGGTCATGGCAGACTGGGTGGGTATAGCCAAGGTGGGCATGATCACCTTGATGTTGCTCTTGGGGAGGGATGCCTGTGGGTGCCGGGCAGGGTTGGGGGAGATCCAGGGGGTCTCTGGCAGGTGGGACGGTGGGCAGGAGGCTCGTCCTGCAGGATGAGGCAAGGCAAGGTGAGGCTGGGCGGGGGTGCCATTGTCACAGGGCAAAGCGAGGCAGAGGCCAGGGCGGCTGCTGCCTGACACCATCGGCCCCCACATACAGAGGCCAGTGAGCACATGGGTGCTGAGATGCATCCAGCCACGTGGGACCTCAGCGAGTTACCGGGCAGCTGGTTGAAGAGGGACGGTTGCCATCTCTGGGGCATGGCGTGCGTGCCCACAGAGAGGGCTCTGAGTGCCGCCACTGGCACATGTGCCATAGGTTCACCACCACTGGTATAGGGGTTGGACTAGATGACCTCCAAGGTCCCTTCCAACTTTTGTATTATTATTATTAGTAGTAGTAGTAGTAGTAGTAATATTATTATTAGTAGTATTAGTAGTATTATCAGTATTATTATTAGTATTACTAACTCGGTAGTAGCCTATTACTACTACCTAGTTTGGGTAATGAAACATCTGCAAGAAAACAACCAAGCTCAGAGGACCACTCATTTCAACACTGAGCTACAAATATTCTCCTTCATTGGTAAATGAATTTTGCCCCATTTTATGGCCTTTCTTGCCACAGTTGTTAAGTGAATCACTGTAGTTGTTAAGTTAGTAACATGGTTGTTAAGTGAATCTGGCTTTCCCATATACTTTGCTGGTCAGAAGGTCGCAAAAGGGGATCACATGACTCTAGGACACTGCAACTGTTATAAATATGAGTCAGTTGCCAACCGTCTGAACTGCAACCGTGATAAACATGAGTCAGTTGCCAAGCGTCTGAATTTTGATCACATGACCACCGGGATGCTGCAACAGTCATAAGTGTGAAAAACAGTCATAAGTCGCTTGTGCCATTGTAACTTCGAATGTTCACTAGATGAATTGTTGTAAGTCAAGGACTACCTGTGTGTCATATTTAGAAACCTTCCGTCTCCCTCATAGAGAAACTTTGGATAATGCTGCCACAGAAAGCTAGGTGATGGAAAATAGAACTCATTCAGATCCCTTCTCTAGCTAAAGAAGAGACAATAAACATTCTCTGTATGGGAAAAAAAAAGAGAGAGAGAGAATGTTTCAGCTATAGGAAGAAACAGAAAGGAACTTGCAGATCGGCTTCTCTCCAGGCAAACCTAATACCAAAACAGAGGGCTTTTGCTGTTTTGTGGAATATTGAAGTATATTTAAGCATCTTTATATGTCTGAACATCCCATAGAACAGTATTTTATAACACCAATAAGTTTCTTGAGGAGGGAGGGAGGGAGGGAGGGAGGGAGGGAGGGAGGGAGGAGAAAGACTAGAATAAATATGATATCATTTCAGTTTGCTTCATCACAAGATAGAGAATGAATAAAATCTTCTGTGCCCATTTGGTATAGCTTGCCCTTACATAAGGGTGATATAATAACAGAAGCTGCAGAATTAGCAATCTAGAATATCCACATGCCAAATGAGGTGTGAGTTTGAGAAGATTCATGAACAATGGATTCTAGGCAATAGACTTTTCCCTTAGTAACGGGTGGTTTCATTGCATAATGACATTCTTTCAATGAAAGATTCATGATGCAGTTAATTCAGTTTAGAATGATGTAGGGACTGCACAGTGACATATGACTACAGGGTAAACCACTTCATTTGTCATTGCCAATGTAGTAAACACTAGAAGTAAAATAGATCAACACCTAATCACTGCCCATACTATGCCATTCACATTCTTTGAACAGTTCTATTATCAATCTGGGCCAGTCCATACCCATTTATCTATATGTCTAGAAGTATTCAAGGCCACTGAACACCTGGGAGATATCTCTCAAAAGTTTCTGATGTTGCTATAAAATTATAATTTTAAAAAGATGGAAAGATAAATTATTACATGTATCAGGAAAAATCATACTTGTTGAAGTTCTGATCCTTCACCAAAACCTATTGTGTGTACTCGCTTTATATATCTGACACAGTAAACAGACACAAATAGATTAGATCGTCTGAAATAAGTAATGTATAAAATTATGCTCAATCTTACACAAACTTTTCAGACAATTATTGACAGCCTGGGACCACACATGGTTTTTTAGTATCCAGTCACCTATACAACCTGTTAAACTTGTTCTTTTTAGCTGACAAAGAACCTGAGCAGAGAAGAAACAGCATAAGCTTTCACAAATTTCCCATAGAAAAGAAGGAAGCTATTACTGAGCAGACAAAAGTAGGAGGGGAATGTGTTGGATTTAAAAAGTTTTTAAAAGGAGGAGGAGGAGGAGGAGGAGGAGGAGGAGGAGGAGGAGGAGGAGGAGGCGGCGGAGGAGGAGGAGGATATGATGATTTCATGGCTGGTAGACCAATGAAGAATTGGCTATTGTCCATGATTTCCTGTAAATAGTTATAATTGGGGAAGGATTTGAAGAGCCACTGTAGGAAAAAGAGGACCACCTTAGGACAAATCTGCTCAATGCAGATGACTTTTATGGAAAGCTGAAGAAGACAAGACTGGGATGAACATGTTCAACTAGTTAGCCAGGGAAGTGACAACTTGGGAAAAAGAAGACCTTTACAATTTGTAAAGAAAAGAGGGGGAAGACACAGAATCAGCAATGCTCATATTTAATCAACACTCTAAAACACAAACATAACAATTACCATATAATAGGCATTACCAGAAATGAGGGACTTTGTTTTACTAAAAAATGCTTGACAAACATTGTGTAAAATAGTCTATTTTCTGTTGATTTTAACTTGAATTATAGATGTATTGCCATTTCTGGACAAGAAAGCAGGAGAAATGAATTTGATTTGGCTGGCTAACCTGCTGTAATTGACTGAAACTAAAACTGAAATGGAAACTTGCACTGATTTATTTTTTTTCGTCCAAAAAAGAGAGGAAAAACTATCTCAGGAGGTAGGTTGTGTTATCCTGATCCCTGGATCAAATCATGTGAAATTTCAAGTTATCATGACAGTTGCCAGCATGCCCAAGAGGAAACCAGGCAGTTGAGGGAGTGATCGCATTTGACAATTGTATTCTCATTTTGCTTTTTACTGTAGTTTAAACTATATGCATGCTATATTTAAGGAAGATAAAAGGGAGTATATGTACTCCATGAATCACGTTGCCACCCATAATTTACATATTGCATTGGAATGCAAGTGAAAAAGACTGCAGCTTGTCTTGTGACATTGCAACATGTCACTTCCTCATTATGGTTTGTAATAGATGCATTTGAGTACATATATCTAAGTAAAGCAAGTAAAACCAACAAAGCCAATGTGGCTTGGTGTTTCGTTTAGTTTTTTTAAAAAAGAAATAGAGTGAATGTTGTATGGAAGACTATTGAAGACTTCCTTTCAAGGGAAGGGGAAGAGAGTTAAAGCCTAAAGACTTTAGACCAGTGTTTCTCAACCTTGGCGACTTGAAAGTGTGTGGTCTTCAACTCCCAGAATTCCTCAGTCAGCTATGCTGACTGGGTAATTCTGGGAGTTGAAATCCATACATCTTCAAATTGCCAAGTTTGAGAAACACTGCTTTAGACTTAGACAGAGAAGGTTCCTCCTCAATTCAAAGTTACAATACATCTGACTGAAGATAAATCATTATTCCTTGTTGTTTTTGTGTTCAATTCCTGAAACCTCACAAGTTTTAGAGCATATAAAACACAAGCATACATGTATTGATTAGTGAATGCTCTGAGAATCTTCTGCTTATTCTTGATTAAAAACACAATAGTATTGTGGATTATGAATTTATGGGAACTACTGCCTCTAGCATTACACGCTTCTACACAGATGTTTACACAGAACTATACTGCACTGTACAATTTTCCTTCTTTATATACCATCCTTCTTTTGCTGCTATTAATATCCTGAATTTATATGAAGCAATGCTTAGACTAAATCTGTTCTTACACCATGGAAGAGTTGGCACTAAATAACATTTGTACTATGTAGCCTAGGCACATACGTACCAGGCAAATAAACCCAACAGTTGAACTTACCCCAGGTCAGTTTTCATGTTTACAAGCTTTGGAAAATGGATTTAAGATGTGAAACTAGACATATAACAGCTCCAGGCATCATGAAGTCTCAGAACAAATGCATATATCATGACAATGTCAATGTTCTGTTTGTCTTGTTCTAGGAACATGCACAGTAAACTGTTTCAGTCCATATATATTTGGCAGTAAACCGGACACCAAGCAAATTAATAAAATCTTGCAGATTTTGTGGAAATCTTGCTAATTTTATGGCAGGGGAAAGTAGATGTCTGGGTCTGATTTCATCTTAAAAGATAGCTAATGGCTTTGAAATTCTTTCTACCCAAGAATGTATAGTAGTGATGACAAAGATAATTTGTCATTCATAATTTCTCTGAATGACTTGCACTGTCATTTAAAAATCTGTGTACCTAAAACCATTTTCAAAGAACAACAGTAAAACAAGCTGTGAAAAGCAGCTAGTAAACAACAAAGGTATAAATTCATTTTTCCAATGTAGGATGGACATTGGAAAAAAACCAAAAACAGAATTACAGCATTTCCTGGGAGAAGAGGAATGTCCTTCCCTGAGGACTAAAAAACCTGAACAGATCTTAATGTCCCCTAGAGAATGTGTATGATAACTGCCTCATTTTGCTTGGCAGGGATGTCACTGAAGGGGCTGGGGATGGTCACAAAGGAGGAGGAACAGCTCGAAAGAGCTAGCCCAGACTCCAAACCATTCAACCCAAGTAGGCACAAGTACTGTAGGTGAGGAAGTAAAGACAGAAAAAATAAAGAGGAGAAGCACTCTGAGACTTCAGATTCAGAGCTGAAACTGACATACTCTGTGGTCCTTGACCTTTTGGAAAGACTGTTGGTGGAATTCATTTCATGGCCTCCTGTGTAACTGCATAGTTGTAAGCATCACAGAGACAATAATCCATCCATGAAGTTCTGAACACCTGAAATTATCCATAAGGCAAATGACCTACACACAACCTAGATCTGACAGCATCCCTCAGAATCTCTAGGAAAGCACCCATTAATGGGTTGAAGACATAGTTCAACCAAAGCCTAAAGTTTCATTGATGACAAATTTGGATAGCTAATTCAGAGTAGCATCTAGGAAGATGGGAGTAATGTGGGACAGTTCCTCTTCAAATCTCCTTTTTTAGACTACATAACTGGGCTGCCACTACTGACATATTAACCATGCCCTATCTCTGTCTAATTGTATACAGTACATGTACAATACATGATTGTATTACACTACAGGTGGACATTCACATGGGTGACATTTCATCCTACAAAGCAACACCATATGTAAAACAGCCGGTGCAATGAATCAGGGAGCAAAGCAGCAGGAGCTGCTGTGGGCTGGGGGAACGTGAAGTGGGGTCTTATAGCCATGATATTGATCTTGCAGTTATGGATCTTGCACATAGGAGGAATTCTGGCCTAATCAGGAGCCTTCGCTTTTGAGTAGAAAAGCCTTAAAAATACAGATGTGATTAAATGTAGCTTGGAATCACTGAGAGGGAGTAAGCTATGGAAAGCAGACCCTCCCTAAACTTTGGAATCCTTATCTAGTTAATACAACTAATCGGTTAGATTCCTGTCAATAAGTGAGTAGCAACAAACATACCATTCTGGTCAAGTACTGTGTCATCCTGGTTCCTTGCGCCTGACAAGAACCCTTATCATACTTGCTAAACACATCACCACCCCAAGTACAGTGAACGTACAGTAAATAAAAGTACAAGGGAGAAATAGCTCTTCCAGCATCTATCTTCTTTTCTTTTAATATAGGAAGGTAGTTATAAGAGCTGCCTTTAGATAACAGAGAAGAGGAACCTTAAGTTTCTTTTTTTCTGTTTGTTACTCTTATTTGGTGAGCATACAGCCACCTAGCATTAGCCTTCCTTGCTTCTTATTCCTGAGCATGTTCTTCATTGTCAGTTTTGCTCCAAATTCTCCAACTGAGTTGCATTATGCTACGCAACTATTTGGTTTAAGCATGTTTTACTGAATACATTACATTTGGTTGGATTCACAAGACGCTTTGAACCAAAATCAGACAAACGACATTGTAGCTTAGTCCAGTAATAATAACAACAGTATGCCACCTGATTCTCAGCAACTCTGGGTGGCTTATAATAAATTGAAGAAATTACAATAAAACCAATAAAAAGTAAAAAAAAAATATTGTAAAAGATGGCAGGTACGCTGAAGCAAGGGGGGTCTAACTTTCCAAGCCAAAGACCAGGGTAGAAAGAAAGGTCTTCATAGCCCTTCTAAGCAACAACAGAGTGAGGGCATCTAAATCTCGAGAGGAACCATGTTCCAGAAGTTAGGAGCAGGCTAATTTCCTAAATAAAGGGAACTGTAAATGGTTTACTCTTTTGAAATAATCAGGTTATAATGATCCACAGTTTTAGAAGATCCTGCACAGCTTAAAATGTAATTGATATCAGACTAGCCATTTTAGGAGTGCACAACTGTCACCAGTTGGCATCTTCTACTTTGGGAGGAGTTTTCCAGAATGTTGAGAGAAGAAAGAATCCTTCAACATCTGCAAGCTTTAAGGTACACCTTTTGCTCCTTAAGCTCCACTCAGACATTTAAAAACTACAACCCCCCCCCCCCACACACACACATAATCTCAACCCCCCTCTGAAGAAGGTCTCAGAAGGGAGACTGGGGAACACATCTGGCTTCAAGCCATACAGCACATTCTGAAATCCTACCCTCAATAATTAAGTGTCAGTGAAGGTCATTGTGGAAATATCTTGTTCAGTTTGGAATGATCAATTTTGCTACCTTTCCTTTGTTTGTTTTTTTTGTGGCAACTTCATAACTTAAAACCTAGTTACAGCTCCAGGGTAAATAAGGTAAAAAGAAGTTCAGAATTTTTCCAGGCTAATATAGATTAATACACTGTTTCTCCTTGCAGCTTCTGACTCTGCTGTTTTCTGTCCAGAAATAGTTAGTTCCAAAATGGTCACCTGACCATTCCTAGGAACAAATTAATGATTCTTTTTTAATATGTGATTATCTGCTAGGAAGTTGGAATTCCTCTTACTGTCCTAAACCAGTTTGGTGGGCATTTTCTTGCAAAATCTCTAGCAACCTTTGCTCTATAAATGACAAATGAAGCCTGTGGTTTTTTGTTTGTTTGTTTTTTTACAGATGACCAATAGCTATCTTTCCTGGTCCTTTTGAGGCTTGATGCCTCTTTCCATTGCATCCTTCCCAGGGCTGAGAGACTGGCTCAAATTCACCCAGCTAGCTTCGTCTCCCAGTCTCCTGGTTTTTAACCTCGTGCCTTAATCATTAAATCCAACTGGCTCTCTTCTTTCTATATTGCTCATAGCAAAATCACATAAAAGAACACGAACAAAATTATTCCTACTATGGCAAACCTATGATCTCACACAGTTTTCATATAGGAGAGCATTTCTTGTGTGAACAACCTTTCATAATTTGAAATCTGAATACAGTTTTACACCACAGTGAGAAACTGATCGCTGTAGTTTAGATTTAGAGCACCTTCCTGTCTGCCTTCTGGGGTAAGCCAGACAGGAAACACAGTTAGATGGGTAAAATCTTCTTTACTATAAGGCTACATTAACAGAATCTTGCAAAACTGAGAGCATAAACTTCCTGCCCACCACTTTTAGGTGCTAGGCCCATTAGGGTGGGTCCTTCCTAAGTTTGTTCCTGAGTATGAGGAAGAAATTATTATATAAATTTTACAAATTAATGTACATTTATTATGTAAATTTTATAAATTATTATACATTTATGACAGGAAGAGTCAGAAACTATAAGGAGAAACAGGATATTAAAGCTATATTAACCCAGAAAAATTCTGAACTTCATTTTGCCTATTTATCTTAAAACATGGGTGTCAAACTCGCTGACGTCTCGTGATGTATCGTGACTTTTTCACATTGCCAGAGCTGGGGTGGACGTGGCCTCCATATGATGCAACCGGCCCACGAGCTAGCAGTTTGATACCTGTGCCTTAAAACATACATAGAAATATACAAATATAAAATCTTGTTTATATAAACATTACATATAAAATCATTTTTCAATTCTCTTTGGAAGCAGAGGTTAGGGTGAATATTGAATATATATATATATAGCATGCAGATAAGCCCAGGTTCGAATCTCAGAAGAGTAAGTCTGGCTGAAGAGAGTGGAAGTGTCTTAGCGACGTTTCGACAAAGTTTCATTCGTCATCTTCAGGCTGGTGCTTTCAGCTTCGTGCTTCTAGCAGCAATATTGCTCCTAGAAGCATGAAGCCGAAAGCACCAGCCTGAAGATGACGAATGAGACTTCGTCGAAACGTCGCCAAGACACTTCCAATTTGACGCAGGAGAAAACCCGAATAACCAAAGACCTACATACAAACACCCGTGAAAACCTCAGAAAACACACACACACACACACACACACACACACACACACACACACACATGTGTATATATATATATATATATATATATATTTAGGTTGCTAAATGATGTCGCAGTTGGCGACTGCTGCTTGTGGATGGCTCTGGATTGAGCTGACACAGGCAAAAGAAAAGAAAAGAAAGAAGATTTCTTTCTCCCATACTTGGGCTGACAGGGTGCACATTCAAGGTAATATATATATATATATATATATATATATATATATATATATATATATATATATATATGTGTGTGTGTGTGTGTGTGTGTGTGTGTGTGTGTGTGTGTGTGTGTGTGTATTAAAAATTACATTAAAAATTGAAGAATAGCGATTTTTTTACTGAAATATATATATTATATTATATTATATTATATTATATAAATTCCTAAGTTTCTTCCTAAGTATAAGGTCTCCTGTTTTGGGCAGGAGATTGGAACAGAAGATCTCTGAGGTCCCTTCCATGATTCTGTTCTGTTATGAAAAATTCATGCTGCACCAATAGATTGTGCTACCGTAAGGTCCATCTCAAACCACTTATTTAGAACAAATTCTGACCTCAATGACCTTACTGCAATTTTACTTTCCTCCAAGCCATCAATGACCAGAAATGCTCACTCACAGATGAATACTACAAAGGAAATGTAATATTGCAAAATTATATGCAGTCATAAGAAGCAGAAAGAAGATAAAATGTAATTACTCACATTTGAAGTTAACCAAGGTGCCAAGAATCAGATGACATTTGTTGAGTCATTAGCGATGAAAACAATATCATTGCTGGCTTTATGTCTGATAGGAGAGATGGCATTTGAGAACTATCACTGCAATAAATATCAGTTAGAAGAGCTTAGATCACTTAGCCTTTGCTAGTCTATTCTTTAAGAATTACTGATATTCAGATGCCTTATATTAATCATGTGAACAGCAATAATTTTTGTAGAGCCTGGGAAAGAGGATGATGCCGTGCATAATGTTAAAAGAGCAGAACATCTGCATGTTTAAAATGGGTAGTCATTTCCCTGGTGCATCACAAGAGAATCCAGGAACTTTTACCTAAACAATATAAAGATAATTTGGATGTCAAAGGAAGCCCACCTTTTGCCAAGTTTTCTGTAACTTGTTCCCTTGCTCTTTCCAATAAATCTAGTTAAAGAAAAGTTTATGAAAATGTTGCTTTGGTGAAATAAAATAACATAAAATTACTTTATTTTGGTCATTGGCCAGCCTTAAGTAGCCTAAGTTAGAAATAAGATTAAAAAGAAACAAAGTAAAATGAAACAAACACAACCAACATTATAAAAACTGTAGATTTATAATGACTGGCATAAGATATGCAAGCTGCTGTTGTTAGAGTTCATTAATAAATACACTGATAATGTGAAATAGACTTGAATGATACTCATAACGATAAATGGATAACTGGATGCACAAGCCTTTGAGGCAAGGAGGTTTATTGCAGCAGGCATAAACAGGGCATCCTAGATGCAGATTTGTGTCACATAATTTTTATGGGTGTGCCTTCTCCCTGACTTTATTTCAACTTTATTTTTATCCAAGCCACCTATGACTAGATACACCCACTCAGCTTAGATTCCATGTCTTTGGCCTTTGTAAATTCCATTTTTCTATTATTATAGTTTATCTCTAAAGATGGATTGCGCTAGTAGAAAACAAGACAACGTATCCATTTCTTTAATCTTTGGGACTTTGACAGAGAATTACAGTATCTTTCTCATAAACGAATATGCCAAGGTGCCAGTTTGGATGGATAGTAGAGTTAAAAGTGAGTTGATATAAAAACTGAAGAAAAGCATACCCAGAATGCAATCCTGTCTAAGATGGAATTTCTTTGGTAAAGTGCCTCTGGGCATTGTAGTACAATGTTTTATTTGATTTTTTTTTCATATCATCCAGACATTAAGTCAAGGAAACAGCAATCAATTAATGTTGATAATAATTTATACCATGGTTTCACTCTTGAAATGAAATCGAATGTAGATCTGAGATCATCAAATATTTAAGAAAAACATACATCTGGATTGGCTTTAAAAGTATATTTTTCTTCCAGCTGGTATAATATAAATAAGAAATGTCTAACAATTTGGCCTGATCAGGAATCAAGTTGTCCATCCACCTGAATGTTTTCAGAATCCATCCCTTCTAATTATCATTCATATAAACACTGGGTGTCTAATCTACTAATTATACTTAACAGACTGATAGATCTATATTTGGGGGGCAGCTTTCTTTTGACTTTTTTTTAATATTGGCAATATTATTGCCATGTTTCTGGAAAATTGGAGACAACCATTCTAGATTATTCCAGATTACCTCTAATATTATGTAAATGGTATCCAGGAGCTTTGCCAAATTTAAGTTGCTACAACAGGGATTCTTGCAGATGTTGTTGGATTATAATGCCCATCATTTCTGATTTATTAGTTTAGTTGCCTGGGAAGATAGAATTTGGAGCCTAATAACATTCAAAGGGCTGTAAATTGTACTTTCCTATTGCACTTCCTTAGAGCGAGTTTGGTGCAGTAGTTAAGACACCAGGCTAGAAACTGGGAGACTGTGAGTTCTAGTCCTATTTTAGGAATGAAACAGCTGGATGGCCTTGGACCAGTCATCTCTCCCAGCACAAGGAAGCAGGCAAAAGCAAACCACTTCTGACAAACCTTGCCCCCCAAAAGTACAGGGACTTGCCAGGCAGTCACCAAAAAGCAGTTCCTTAAAACTGGAAGAACAGGAGAGGGGGGCTTAGCAGTAACTGCATTATTTTTCTCCCCACACCTTCCCTTAGTACCCTAAAAATATTTTCAGTAAGAATGCCAGCGTAATGCCCTTTGTGTGGGGGCATTTGTCTCTCCTTCAAATCTCATTTCAGAATCTTCTAAATTCTGGGTCTTCATCCTTTCTGAAACAAAACCACACATTCACTTTTCCCATTCAAAGGAGACTGTTCATCTCTCCTCTTCATAGATTCCTCCTCTACAACAATAACTTTCTTGCCTCCCCCCTTCCCTGCCAGATCCAACTATACACTTAAGGTAATAAGTGAGAGAATGGATCTATCTGAGTGGTGTTGAGGACATTTGGATGAATGGATTCCCATGTAGATTTCTTCTTGAGGAATATATTGCTTACGTTACTCTGCAAGTGACAAATACACCGCTTTTCCAATCATTTTGACCACATTAATAAAGTGGTTTCAGCCTAAATTGTCCCATTAGCATTCCCTTCACTGCCCAGCTTTATATACATGGGCCATTTGCTAAATGTGGTGGTTCCCTTTGGCAATTCATTTTGGGTGGCATGGTGGGGCAACTAAATGTTCCTTAATTTATTTAATTTGCAAAGGGAGAAGTGTTTGCAGGCTTTGCTGCTTCAAGTGCTAAAATAATTTGGCTGCTCCTTGAGCAGGGTCTATTGCTAACAGTTCGAGCATTGAAATGTCTGGGGTTATCCCTGACTTTAACAAAAAAACATTTTTTCTAATTGTGGTAGTCCTGCTAAAATTAAGTATTAAAAAGTTTGCTTTTAACAATGCAGGAGAGAGAAGAAAAAAATTTGCCTGCTTTCCAAGAATCTGTGAATAACAAGAGCATGGTTTTGAAATAGTGCTATTTTTCCTGCCATTTAAATAACTGGGTTGTTTTTATGGATGCTGTTATTATTTGTTGGCACCCTGTCCTTTCACACCCAGATCCTGGTGAAAACAAAAGCTCTCCACTTGATATCTTCCAGGCACATTTTATATATCCTTTCCACGTATCTACAGACTACAGGGATCGGCTTCTGAGAAATGGGAGGTGGCCCACATGAACCAATCAAAACACATCACAGCTTTGCTGAGCTATTTGAAATAGAATAGCAGAGCAGAAAAGCCTGTCCCTCTGCACTAAGCTTTTTTTTTTTTTTTTTGCACTGTGTGTTTACACACCTACCTTGAGGCTGCCTGTTTCGAAAACACTTTGGAAGAAAGTTCACACACGCAAATGTGCAAATGCAGAAAGATGGGGTGGGGGCAAAAGTAAACTTGGCTGAGACTACATCCTACTACGTCATTCAATTTGTAGTGGTTCCATAGCAAATATTTTCAGGTTTCTTATCTGACGATCACATTGTCCTGAAATTATTCCAATAATGCCTAGTTTTCGATAGAATTATCTTTGATTTATAAGAACATTCACATAATAACTAGTTTGCAAGAGGTCCCTTTCTGTACAATGGCTGCTGGAGTCTAATGGACTCTTTCCCCATTCCTGAGTGGAAGAGTGTTCTGAGAATCCTTTGAGTTGGCAGAAGCTATTACTAGGATAAAATTGATTTGCTGATGGAGCTTTGGGGATCTTTCTCCTTCCTCCCTCTCTTTCCTCTGTTCTTTACAATCATCTCCAAAAGTGACAAAACCTAACAAATTTCTATAAACGCTTTGAAATTGCCCTTGCATGGTATTGGAATAAGGAGAAAATACTGTAACAGTAGTACAGATGAGGGTAATTTAAGGATGTTTCACTTGGGAAGGGGAGATGAGATGAAAGCACCTTCTGGGGGACCCAGCAGAAAAAAAAGGTTGCCAGGGTATATTTGTGCAATAATTAGATGCAGAATGAGAGTAAATACTTGTGGCTTAGACAAAGGAAGACATATAAGCAATTTGAACTGGAAAGAGCAATACTGAGAGGTTTTTTAGGCTTTTGTAGATCAAGCATTTGAAGAACAGCACCTATGCTGAGATTTAAGATTTACAAGCACAACATTGAGTCAATAAGATGACAGACAACCATTCAGCAACTTGCTTTTGTTGCATAGGAAGGCCAGCTAATATTACAAGGAATTTTAGCATGTATAGTACAGTTCATTTAGTGACCGTTTAAATTTACACCAGTACGGTACTAAAAAAAGTGACACCACCATTTTTCTCAGTTACCGCCTTTTTTAGCATCCCCATGATCGTATGATCA
Organism: Crotalus tigris; assembly: GCF_016545835.1. Lineage (NCBI taxonomy): Eukaryota > Metazoa > Chordata > Lepidosauria > Squamata > Viperidae > Crotalus > Crotalus tigris. The sequence goes on along the minus strand of NW_024100609.1, from coordinate 4,696,277 downwards.
AAATTCAAACGCTTGGCAACTGGTTCATATTTATGACCCTTGCTGTGTCCCAGCATCATGTGATCACATTTTGCGACCTTCTGACAAGCAAAGTCAATGGGGAAGCCAGATTCACTTAACAGCTGCAATAATAACTGTGGCAAGAAAGGTCATAAGATGGGAGAAAACTCACTTAACAAATGTCTCACTTAACAACTGCAATTTTGAGCTCAACTGTGGTCGTACGTCAAGGACTACCTGTAGAAATGCACTTGTAATGTTTTGGTTTATCCTACTAAAGGTACTGCTCCACTCCAGATTTTGAATTTGTAACCCTAAAGCTAAGGACAGACAAAACTGGTAGATTCAAAAAAGCATCAGAATCATTATAGGTGAACCTATAATATATTGATAGTACAAAGTAAAAATAAAAGATGTTTCTCTAAGTATAACTCCTAATGGTTTTCTGGACAAATCTTTATTTTTCCTGTCAACAATAATAATATTATATAATATTATATACAGTATATTGTGTTGTGTGGTGTCATGTTGTGTGAAGTTTGGTATATGGTGTATGGTATAGTATAGTCATTGCCTTCTTCCCAGTTTAGCTTGTAACTCCAGGATATCCTGATCATCTCCCAGCCAAATGATCTCCTTAGAAAAAGAAAACCTAGAAATAAATCATTTGTTCCTGCTTCATCTCTAGAAAACAGAAGATGCTGGAATCAGGTCAATACCTTGGCTTCATTGTTTCTTGGTGTTCACAAAAAGTTGATAAAAGTATTTGTTGCCTGACTAACAGGAGAAAATATTTGTCTTATGAAGATGGCTTAGAATCAGGATGAGCTGAGTGACATTTGTAAGGCAAGTTTAAATTGGTACAGTTAAAAGTTTCAACAGCTGTCAAATACGGCATGCCAGGAATTGAATAATATCATATATCAAATAGCAGGTTATGTTAACCCTCCAAATACTGTCATATCAAGTTATGAAATAAAAATATCAAATCAAATACTTAGGAGAATGATTTGGGGCAAATTAATTAGATATTAGCTATCAAGTTTCATTGACCCATTTTTAAAAACTCATGGGAGAGCATTATATTTTCTATTTTACAACTTAAATGGCAACAGAATTTTATCCTTAGAAGAGCTTTAGGTTTTTTTCTTTCTTTCCCTCCCTAATTTTTTATTCTCTTAATTCCTCCCTCCCTCCCCCCTCCCCGCTTCTTCATCTTCTATGCCATTTCAATCACAACTATCAAGCAGTGTTCATTTATGCTAGAAGGTATGTATAATTAATAATATATGTATATTTACAGAAATTCCTGACCTGTAAAAGTTCCAAAAGGAGAATTTTCTTTGGGAAGACTTTGGCGGGGAAAGCACACAGCATTTGAATGTTTAACCCAGATTGGTGGATCATCTCCACTGCAACCTTACAGCATCTCCCTAAGGTGGGTGCATATTATTATTATTCCCTCATGCAGCTAAGCACTGATAGAAGCAGAAAGATTAGAAATAATAAGTCAAATGAGACCAAGATAGAACGATTTGGGTTGGGATACAGATGATTTTTGAATCAAAAATTGTTTGATCTTGAAGCTCACTGTGTCAGACCTATTGGTCTGGTGACCTCCATATGTCTTAGACTATAAGTCCCACAATTCCCAGCATTGGTGAGAAAGTTGCATATCTCTACCATCTCTTGAACACAGTGGCATTCTCAAATCTCTAGTCTAGAAGGTTCCCAGCATACCCAGCTGCTGGGCTGCCTTTGGACCAGTTGACCTGTCAATATTGCAGTCAAGCCTATCTTAAGATCACAGTCTGCCAACCAGTTCTTTGGATGAGAGATTGCTCAGTCTCAGAGCCTCATAGGAATTTGGATTGAAATGGAAAATTTTAATCAATAATCTTGATCCTGAGGGATTATGTCTTGAAGGTACAATACAGCTAGTCTTACTGCATTGCATCTTCTGAAAACAGGCAGCACTATATGAGATTATCCCAATTTTGCTTAATTTTATTTACTTTCTTTGTGGGACTGTCACTGAGCTCATATGGGCTTTTATAGGTATGTACAAAACTGTACTGCATTGACAGTAACTTACCCAAATACTGTGAAATTTCAGTTAATAGATCTCAATACAGAGACTTTGCCCGGATTGGACGAAACATCCACAGTGATCATTTGTGTAATGATGACATAATTTGTTTTATTTGATTAATTTTGTTACCACATACAGTGGTATCGCAATATTTGACTGCTTTAAAGCTCGTCTAATTTGATAATGCATTTTGATATGAAAATGTTGTTCTGGTACTCATTGTTCATTTGGTGCTTGATGTGCTGTGATAGGAAGAGGGGAATGGCTGTAGAGAAAGGACAGGAAGTTGGCCATGCTGGGAAAGTTGCTGCAAAAGGAAGCAGGGGACAATTGCAGAGGGCGGGCAGAACATCAGCCATGATGGGAAGGTGGCTGACATAGGAAAAGGGATAGACAGGAAGTCCTTCCCCGGCTGAAACAAAGGGCCACGTGGTAAGTCATATGGTTTACTTTTGGTACTCATTTTTAGTATTCACTGCGCCTCCTGGAATCAATTAATGATGAGTACCAAGGTATCACTGTAAATTATATAAATCACTGCGATGATAAACTTTTGTATTTAACAGACATATATGAATAACAGACACTAACTTCTCCAAATGGTCTGGGAAATCAAAAGTTCATTGCATTTGACAGAAACAAAATAGCTTCCATATATGACTGTGTATTGGCATGGGGGGTGGTGGTGGAGAAAGGAGTTAGAAGGAATTGCCGTGGGGATGAGTTTACTGTTTAAGTCTCTGTCTAGAAGATGCGCTTTTAGAAAGGCTTCCCTTGCAATAAACCACAAGAGGTTACATTAGATTCACTTTTGAGGATTTATGCATAAGGAGAACTTTAACTGAAGCCTTTGCTTATTTGTGACTGTGTACACAGAGGAATAGAATAAAACAGAATTGAGCTTGAAGGGACCTTGGAGGTCTTCTAGTCCAGTCCCCTGCTTAAGCAGGAGAACCTATGCCATCTCAGACAAGTGACTGTCTAGCCCCGTGGTGGCGAACCTATAGCACGCGTGCCACAGATGGCATGCAGAGCGCTCTCTGTGGGCACGTGCACCATCACCCCAGTCCTAGGCCTTCAGCTGGATTTTATAAAACCTTTTCACTTTGGACCTCCACCACTGTGTGTAAAACAAAAAAAAAGGTTCAATCAATTTCAACTTCTCTCAGGGAAAAAAAGATCTCACAAAGTTGGAATTGATTGATTGAACTTTTTAGTCCCACCCAGTCTGCCATTACCACCACAGCCACGCCCACCCAATGGACCACGCCCACCCAATGGGTCACACCCAGCCAATGGGCCACATCTACCCAATGGGCCACACCCACCCGGCACTCGACGATACATAAGTGGGTTTTGTGCTGCAATTTGGGCACTCGGTCTCTAAAAGGTTCTCCATCACTGGTCTAGCCTCTATTTAAAAACCTCCAGTGATGGAGCACCCACGATTTCTGGAGGCAAAAGCTGTTCCACTGGTTAATTGTTCTCACTATCAGGAAGTTTCTCCTTAATTCTAGGTTGCTTCTCTCTTTGCTCAGTTTCCAATCATCGTTTCTTGTAAAGATGCATGTGGAGTGGCCTCTGCAGGGGAGACAAGGAGGGCAAATGATGAAAGCTGATTTATAAGACCCATGACAGGTTCTCAAAAACAGCTGCTTTTAACTGAATCAGTCATGAGTTATATTAGAGTCTCTTGGGTGAGTTTCAAAACAGTAGCCTTTGCAGAGCAGTCTATTATATGAGCTGGGAAGATAAAATTGTTTTTCCCCGTGGTAAATATTGGGATCCAGATACAAACAGAGTTTTGGCAGGAATATGAACAATGTGCCACTTAGATAAATCCTAGCCTTCACCTTTGACCAATCAAACAACGAGAGTTTAAAATGGCATAAACAGCACCACAGCTTTAATGGTGCAGGGGCAGTATTAGAAACAAATGTCCAATGTATTATAGGGAACTGCATACCCCAAACACTGATTTAGTGAGGGGGCGAGAGAGATGGACAGCACAGCTGTTGTTTGCATTGCTTGATGATACTTTTTGTATCATCACAGCTTCTTTTCTTAAAATATTATTTGCTTTATGTAGATCTAATTAAATGCAACTCGACAATATTTTTTGCAAGATATATGTGCTGCTCCTACGATAATGTTTCTTCTAGAATCTAGATTTTGTTTTGGTGCAAACTATAAACAATACATATTAAATATTAAGGATATAGTCTTGTGTACCCTTCCTTAGGAATAGAACCACTGAACCCTTTGCAATTTACTTCTGAGTAGAAGCACAAGCATTGAAAGTTACAGTCTTAAATAGCCAAAATGGAAAGATAAAAATATTTTTAAATATTTCATCTGAAATTTAGATTTATCAATAAATCAATTTAGATGTATCGCTGACTGCCCCTTGTTTGCCCTTTCGACTTAATTGGGTTTCAGGTTTGGAACTGCACTCTAAGATTATTCCCTTACAAAGAATCACAGTGTTGATTCTGTAGGACAAATTGTTCCCTCCCGTCCCTTCTGACCTATTACCCTTTGAGCATGTGCCACTGGAACTGAATCAGAAACTTGATCTGGCATTGCTTCTGAGCCTCCTGAACTACTGGTATAGCAAAATCTGCCTTCTATTAAGCAATCCTTTGCCTCCTTCCACACTTCATGCTACAATTGTTCCCAGTTCTATCCAGGCCCTTGTCACTCCTCTTTTTGATCGTCTGCATACTATTATGAATCTTAAACTATGATCAGTCAGCCACCTAGTGACAAAGGAAATGTATGACAATCAGGCAGCAATCATTTCAGGTGTTGGCTTGATTCTCATTGACTTTAACCTGCGTGCTCAAGGAACTCAACAAATTTCCATCAGTTGAAGAGGTTTCTAGCATGCTAAGGCTGAAGTCTATAGTTCTAAATATATACTGGGTCTTCCTCAACCATATAGTTGGGCTTTTTTTCAGTATCCTATTAGTGTTATTCAGAACTTAAAGCCTTGAAATATACAGGTAGTCCTCATTTAGCAATTGCTTTTCTTAGTGATCATTCACAGTTATAACATTGATGAGAAAGTAACTTTGCAACCAGTGCTCCCATTTACAACTTTCACAGATCTGTAAAGCAAGGAAAAGATGAAGTAAAAAGCATAAGCACAATCACAGTTTCATTGTCACTACTTCATTTAATGACTGAGTTGCTAGTCCCTAATATCATTTCTAAATGAGGACTATCTGTACAAAGTGAGAATTATGCTCTCTACCAATGCTTAAAGAACTTGGATACAGTCTTAAGGTACTATCGTTAGTGAACATCAGGCTTCAAGATCAACAACTAAATTACGATTGTATATGATGGATTATTCCTTCACTTCTAATAGAGTAAGGCAGCATATGTAGTCACTAACCTGGCTTTTAACACAGCAATAATTGCTTATATTCAGATGGTGGTTGGTTTGGTAATGGACTTCACTCTATTCTTTTTGCTCTAGTAGTAATTCCTGTCACATAGGAAGAGAAAACTGTCTGGTAAATTAAAAGATATTTTTAATTTGATGTATTCTTAATTTAATAGAATGAGATATTTTCTGTCGTGTGCAAAATATGGGAACAATATCTAAAAACATAAGACCCATGAATAAGTAGCCTAACTATGAGAGAAAACAAAAATGGAAAATTGAAAATATGCTTGGACCCATACTATCTCAGTGAAGGTGACACGGTGGCTCAGCCGTTAAGACGCTGGGTTTGTTAGCTGGAAAGCCAGCAGCCCAGGTTGGAGACCCGAGCACCATGTGATAGGATGAGCTCCCATCCTCTCCCCAGCTCCTGCCAACCTAGCAATTTAAAAGCATGTAAATGCAAGTAGATAAGTAGGTACAATTTCAGGGGGAAAGTAACAGTGCTCCGTGATGTCATACAGTATTGGCCACATGACCACAGAAATGTCTTTGGAGAGCGCTGTCTCAGTGGCCTTGAAACGTAGACAAGCACCGCTCCCTGTAGTCAGCAACAATTAGTGGAGTAAAATCCACAGGGACCTCTTTGTTTTTTAATATCTCAGTAAGATTGTATATAGATAGTATTACATTATCTCCACCACTAGCAAGACTAAGATGTGAGGTTTTTTTAATTGTTTGGATGAAAAGGATGGATCTTGAAATGTGAAGATCATCATTTAATATAATGTGGAAAGGAATTGTTTTCATTTTTTGCCATTTGAGCTTAGATCCTTTAATGTAGGGTTTTTTTTTTCAATAGAAAAATGAGAAAATAATATTATCACAGCCAAGATTCCAGAAACACATAATATTTAGTGTCAAGTGTTGGAAACAGCTCCTGCTAAAAGGATTAAATATAACAAAACAAACTGTTCAGTTCAAGATTGTTTCTGTTGAATATCACAGTTAACATTTTTATTAGTCTGATTAGGATCACTTTAAGATTTTTATCAGACATAGCACTCCCATGAGAGAGATAAAATGTTTTAGATGTTGGGGTTCTGTGCAATATCCCAAAGTCTTCCAAGAAAGGTAAAATTGACAGTACTTTTGCAGAATTTTGTGGTAAAAAACAGCAAGCTTCAAGGTCTCCAGAACATCAGCAAGCTGTGATGTTGTGCAATACAGACTATTGAAGCTGAAATGTATACCAAGGACCTGATCATTCAATATCTTTTGACAGTCATAAGTCAGTTGGTCTGTAAACTGATACAATTAAGGATGATATTGGAACCTATTTATTTGAAGAGAATGAACTAGTATTTTATGCTGCCACATCTTGAAATTTTCCAGAGAGAATTATGGACAGAAAAGGAACTACTTCCATTTAAAATGCAGTGTCGAAACTCTATTATACTAGTATGGGCAAAGTTGTTTTAATTCCAAGTTTATCGTTAACAGAGTTGTTTTGATACAAGATGGGCATCAAATAAATTTCATAAATGGAAATAATAATAAATAAAAGAGTCATTATGAAAGAGCTTTTTAGAAGCTTATGGATGAAGTTTCTGTCTGCTTGCAGAATGTACCTTTCCAGCTTTACGATAATGATATCATCTAAATATAATATATATTTCATGCAATGTGATGTATAAGATACACTCTCTATGATGTACTGTCTACATTATAAATGATAGTCCCTCATATAAATGATGAAGGTCCACATGCAAGGAAAAAGTAAGAATGACTCTTACATTGACAATGGACTCAAGTGGAAAAGTGGTGCTCTAACGAAGTCACAAAATAGAATTCTCAGCTTCAATTTCTGAGGACGCTCATGGTTGCCCATAGTTTTTGAGAGATGTTCCTTCTGTTGCAAAAGATATTTACTAAAAAATACTTGCTATACAGTCACACGGGCATTTTCATGTAAGAGTTATTCCTAAATTTCAGAGAAAAAGACTATCCTCTCAACTTTGTGAGTCAATGAGATTTGATGTCACATTCCTAGATCTAGAACCAGGGCAAAAAATATAATATGTTGACTCAGCAATTCTGCCAAGCATCTTATCTTCGATTTCTTCAGCTTTGGAATGCCTCGCTGCAAGCCTTCGTTGGGGGAAGAGCCCGTTTGCCAAGCTCACCTCCAGCGATGCTGTACTGGCAGGTGAGTGCAGAGCTGGACGCTGACTTCCCAGGCTTCAGGGTCTTCAGATGAGGCTTACCCTCTTTTTCTTGCCTTCTTCCTTGCAGCGATCCCATCCTCGTAGCCATTTTTATGTTTTGGAGTTTGCGGCATTGAAGCAAGACTCATGTTATAATCAAGTACTTCTTTATTCATTCCTCAACTCGAATCGCAACGAAGCAGGCACGCAGGCCTTTTATAGTCTCCCAAACCCAGGCAGTCCAGCCAATAGGGAAGAACCTTTTTTCACGCCTTGTGCATGCGCACAAGTCCGGCACCAGCCAGTCTGGTCCCGGGCAGCTTTTCGGTTGCCCGGGACCGTTTGCAACATTTCTGGGCCTGCTGAAATGCTTCAGCAGGCCCAGTACACAACACCTACAAATTGCCAAATCTAGCAATAATAAGGGTCTGCTTATATAGGGGTCTCAGAAGGTGAGCTGAGGACATCCTGTGTCCTGACCGAAAATCTAGAAGAGCAAGTTCGAGTATGATCATAACTTGTGAACAGATCGTGGCAGTTCAGGAATGACTGCAGACCTCTCTTACTTCTATGACCTATAGAGCTGCTTATTGGTGCTGCTACATCTGGACCTCCAGCAACAGCTGGAACACCTTTTGTCCCACTCAGTCTCTAAAAGGTTTGCCATCACTGTACTAAACCAAGCTGGCTATAATTATTGTGGGTGGCAGCAGCTGCCAAAATGGCAGTAGAGTAGGCAGCAGTCTCTGAAGCCATTTCTCTCAGGAATGTCTATCACTGAATTGTGACATGGCCCCAGGAACCATTACAGTACCTTCAACCATTTGTTTGCTGGCTATTTTAAATTACAACCACACTGGAAAAAAAAGTGATTTATGATTGGCCCTCACACTTATAACCATTGCAGCATTCCCATGGTGACAGAATTAAATTCAGGCACTTGGCAAGCATATTTGTGACATTGGCAGCATCCCAGGGTCATATGATTGCAATTTGCAACTTTCCCAGCCTGCTTCTGACAAGCAAAGTCAATGGGGGAAGATGGATTTGCTTAACAACTGCCTGATTCACTTAGGGGTTGTAATATTCACTTAGCAAAAATGAATCAAAATAGTTGTAAAATAGTTGTAAAATGGAGCATGACTTACTTAACAACCACCTTGCTTAGCAAACGGAAATTCTAATCTCAATTGTGATTGTAAGTCGAGGGCTACCTATACAACAGAGCAGCAACAGATAAAATAAATAAAAAAAGGCACTAGATGAGGAACATTTGTCCTTTCTTTTGATCAAGAGTGGGCAATCTGGACCTTGTATAATCCTGAAGAGCCTTTGATTTGGTCATCCATGACAGTTCAAAACTTTCTTCCTTCTTCTTGTCTGCTCTGTTTACTTTGACAAGTTTCAACTTTTCATCTTCAGCAAATTTAACCATGATGAAAAAATGACACACACATACAAACAATGATGGTTGCTTGACTTCAATTGAAGTCCATGAGTCATAAAAGAGCCGAGCTTGCCTACCCCTGGCTTAGTGATTAAAAACATTGTTTCTCACAATTTGAAACCAAGAAATCTAAGGTTTCATGAGATTTTTAAAAAGTGCATTTTAGAAAAATGCAACATAGGGAGCTATGAATCCAGACCTATGAGAACTAGTATGGGTTTTCAGAATGTAATCGCTGGGAATATTTAAATTTAAATTCTAAACATACAACTTTTAAAAATATTGTGATAAATAACCCCCATTTTCTCCTGTTCCGTTTGGTATTTATATAGCCTTAGGATCATATTCAACACAGGACATCTTTTACTTAAGCATTGTAAATAGAAAAATAATGTGGGGAATGCATATATAAGTGGAAGATGTGTAATTATATATGTATTTTGTTGTAGTGCATGGTTGTAAAAACTGACTGATTTTGTTATGTGTGTGTCGGTCCGCACAGACATACAAATTAGTATTTCTAGGTGGATAAACAGGCAGTTCTATCTTTTAGTAAGAACAATGTATGGGAAATGTTTGTTTCAAGCTAATTCCACTGAATTATTGTCATGAGAAATAAAATTAAGTAAATCGCTTCAGTACTTTTTTACAACTATGTAATGGATAAATTATTTATTAACAATTAATAAATTGCTTTTTATTTCAGTTTGGTGCCATCTAGAACAGCATCTTGAGTGTTGCTGTGAAACTAGACCTCAACCCAAACAATTTTTTCTTAGACTGCTAAGTTGTGAAATGACACCTGTTTATCATTGTTCCATCCCGCAACTCAGAGATCTGTATGTGGGCATTGATATAGAAGGAATTTAGAGGTTCTTTCACTTTGTCTAATATTGTGCTGCCTTTCAGGATATTTGTCCAGTCTAACAGGGTTTAAATAGAGTAGAAGAAAATCTGCTTCCAAAAATTCTTCCCAGGAATTTACTGATCCATATCAAGTTTGCAGAATCAAGGCAGCCAAATCTATGTGCCATTGAATCACCTGATGAAACCCAAGTCCAAAGGAATAATTTAATTCCCCTGTCACACTAATTCAAGACTGGCAGACTTCTGAAAGATGTTACTTAAGCTTTCCAGTGGAAAGATTTACTGTCTTTCCCAAGGAAAATATTTTTTTCTTACTTTGTTTTGCAAATTGCATCTTAGTGTACTAATACATTGTACATTGTCTATTATCTTTCTGCTTTGGGATTATTCTAAGCTTTGTTTTTCAAAAAGGTGTCACAGGAAAGGAAAGCTGAAAGCAATATCTAACAATAAATAAAATAAAACATACAGCAACAGATGCTGCTGTGATCACCGTTGTTGATGTCTGGGATAAAACACAAAAGGGAGACAGTAGATTAAATGCAGGCTTTCAGTGAAAAGCAAGTGAATAGGCCAAATATATTATGGCACAGCTGTCAGTTTGAGATGCCAAAGATAGCAAGTCATCGGTTACTGAAGTTATGATTATAATGTTCAATGTCATGGCCGCATCATTTGAATTTTCCTTCTCTTTGCCATTCTGGGTCACATACACTAAAATGACTCAGGCCATCTACAGCCATGAGGGTCAGGGTTACCTACTGAAAATATCAATTTCCTGCCATAAATTAGGATTCACCTGACCCATCAGCTCCATTTTGGCAATATTTTCAAGCCCCGACATTATTTACATTTCTGTCTTATATTTATCTTTATAGTGCCAAATCTAAAGAACATCTGAAGTGCTTCAAGTACTTGTGTGTGTGTGTGGGGGGGTGTCCTTGGTGCTCTCTGAGCTGGGTTGTTTGTTTGCAGACATTTCCTTGCCTAGCTAGATCACAACAATGCTACTGAGTGGGGTGGGGGAGGTGTAACTCACTACAACACAAGTTCTGAAAAGGATAACACAGCCCTGCATCAAAATATACCCCAGTAACAATCAAGGTATACAAATGAACAAAAGCTCTCAAAACCATGCTAAATAAATCAAAATATGCAATAACCCCAAGCCAACAAGAGTAATGAGTAATGCTAAATTCCTCTTTAGTTTCCCAGAGCGTTCTGACGTTACACAAATCTCCCCGTTGGGATTGTTTATACTTTGCTAGTTTGAGCCAATGAGGCAAAGCTCCACTTCTGTTAGTCATGGTGACCCCTTCTTCAGCCTCCCAGAATCCTCTGGTGGTATGCAAAAGTTCTTTGTGAGGTAGTTTCCAGGCCACTCGTTTGATCCAATGAGATGAAGCCCTAGTTCCCTCTCTGCAAGTTGTGGTGAGCTGCTCTTCGCTCTCCCAGAATCCTCTGACACTGTGCAAACTCACTGGTAAGGCTGCCTAGTTGGGTAATGAACTGTTGGCAAGCAAACACCCAGCTCAGAAAGCACCAGCACATTTCAACCCTGAGCTTCTTATAAAGGTAGTCCTCGATTTATAAGAGTTCACTTAGTGACAGTTCAAAGTTACAGTGGCTCTGAAAAAAAGTGACTTATGACCATTTTTCACACTTATGACCATTTTTCACACTTATGGCCATGCACCCGCATGGTCCCGTGATTTACATTCGGATGCTTGACAACTCACTCACATTTATGACAGTTGCACTGTCCCTGGGGCATGTGATTCACTTAACTGTGTTACTAATTTAACAGCTGCAGTGATTCACTTAATAATTGTGGCAAGTAAGGTCATAAAATGAGGCAAAACTCACTTAACAAATTTTTCACTTAGCACCATAAGTTTTGGGCTCAATTGTGGTCAAACGTTGAGGACTGCCGGTTTTCTCTGTTGAAAGTTCTTTCTTGCTGTGAACTTGGGAGGTGGCCTTCATACCTGAAAGGTATGAAAACGTGACACTGCGCTCTTGCTTGGGAAATGCAGAGGAGAATGGCACCATCAGGCTGGTAGGGACCCTTTGTCTTTTAATTAATTTTTTTCATTGTTTTTAATCACCATTGCCTCCATTTAAATTTTAATTTTCTTTCCTGTTTTACTATTTTACTGTACACCAGCCCGAATGCCTGTGAGGTGAATGAGTGGTTCCAAAAATGTGTGTTTGTCTGTGTGTGTGTGTGTGTGAGTGAGAGAGAGAGAGAGAGAGAGAGAGAGAGAGAGAGAGAGAGAGTAAAGATATAGGAATATCTATCATATTCCTATATCTTTACTTTAAAGATATTGTGTATTTATAGTTTTTAAAGATATTGTGTATTTATAGTTTTCACCTACCATACCACACAAAGGTAAAAAAATCTTATATCTTCACCAAATCCTTATTGCTGCTCTTTACGTATAAGTTCATCCATCATTAAGATATTTAGCAAGACTAACTCCAACAGAAGAAGACTCAATATTATTTTTGTGCTGAATCACTTATTTATCACCTGAAAATAAGCATTACAGAGCTTTGGTATCCTTTTATTCATATTCCACATACACCATGACTGTCAAATTCACATCACTATCTGTAGAAAAGTCTTCATTGTCTATTATGGACTGTACTGTTCTGATCAGACCCATCAAGAAAGATTGAAAAAGCATTTCCCAACAAGAGAAAAAATCCTACATGTATTTACTTCCCCTTCATAAATCTTAATAGAAGTAGACAACTGGGACACACTTTTTGTTGACAAAATCTATTTCATTTATCAGAGGCTTAATGAACTGAGCTAAGTGGCAAACTGTGGCTCAGATAGACAACAAAACAGGAGGAATTAAGGTGCAGGATGCATTTTAACTCACCCCAGAAATTTGTGATGCATCCAAAATGCAAACTTGCAAGTTCTTCCCATATAAAAATTCAATCTAACTAGTCTGCCGCCTCCAATAATTGTATTTAGGAACGAGGCAAGGCTTTTTAGGAGTTGCTATTATTAGACCACCAGGAGTCAGAAAACCTTGCAAACCTTTCAAATGTCATCCAAACTTCCTGCCTTTCCCTAATATAAAGGTTTGTAGGAGTGATATGGAATGAAGCTTACAACATCCAAGCAAAATATTCCTATTGTTATTTTTCAAAAAGAGTAGCAGTTCACTTTTTTTTTTTCCAGAAAGCAAGATCCATCTCAGAGCAGTGTTTAACATTTTGCTGTCTTTTAGGTATACAAAAATTGCAACACCGAGAATGAAATTATACTTTAGCTGGCCAAACATGCCTCCAAACTAATGTCTCTCTATAGTCCAACTACGTTAAGATGAGGAAAATAGTTTTTCAAGAGACAGGCTTGTCTAGTAGAATGGCACCCAATAACAATTTGAAAGAAAATGAAACAAATATATATAAGGATGCATCTTTCCTCCCTTCTCTGCTGCACTTCTATTCTTTTGCCCAGCTGAAAACTAAAGGAAGCAAAGAAACCCCTCTACCCATTTGCACCAATTCAACACAGCTTTGCTTTGAATCAGTATGGCCAGGATTGCGCTCTGAGCCTGTAATCTGCAAATGAAAAGCCAAGCTGTCCTCTAATTCCAGCATCTAATTTCTGCTCTAGGTCAGGAGGCCTTACCCAGGACCAAGGGGACTCAGTATCTTCCGATGGCATCTTGAGATGATTCTCTTCCTCCATTGCCAGAGGGTTATGCTGCCAAGGACGCTAGCACTGATTTAAGTTTCAACCTGAAACAAAAATCCTGCCTTAAAGCAACACGCCGTTGACAACAAAGATGCAGACAGAATAATTTCCCCAACGCGTCTGTTTGCTTGCTAGTTTAGCCTGCTCATGTTTTTGGAACCTTAGCCTGGAAGAGAAACATGAGCTCTGTAATCTGGTACCCGCTGGCTTGGCAGCTGACTCTTCAAGTAGCCCTGTTAAGTCATAAGCCTCCTGGAAAAGGTGTTTACGTGTCCGGAGAAAAATAACTACCAACGTCTTGCATCAGGATGAACAATTCAGATTTATTTTTTCATTAAGGGCGAGGAAGGGGATGTGGTGCAAGATGGAAGTTGATAACTGTGGTATTGTTCAAAAAAAAAAAAAAAGAACCACTGGGGTTCTACTAGACCAGGGGTAGGCAACCTTGTCTCTTTTATGACTCGTGGACTTCAACTCCCAGAATTCCTGAGCCAGCCATGCTTGGCTGGCTCAGGAATTCTGGGAGTTGAAGTCCACGAGTCATAAAAGAGACAAGGTTGCCTACCCCTGTACTAGACTATGATAAAAATTTCTAATATTTAAAAATATGATTATTCATCCAAGATGAACCTTATAAACCAGAGGGCAGCAGAAGCCATTTGGAGGTCATGTGAATCTGGTTATGGAAATTGGCAAAAATACCATTTAGCATGGGACATTGTGATGTATTTCCTATAGCCCTGACCCACTAAAAATAGTAACAGCAGCAAACAAACTTTCTTGTATAACAAGTTGTTTCAGACACGATGCTATGAACTGTTTTGTGGTTGCACAATTGTAACTCTCTGTAATAGATTTATTCTTTAACATTGTTCAAAGCTCTCGTGGTTTTGTTCCCGAAAGAAATAATCAAATTCTCCAAATTATCAAATATGGGACATTGCATTTGCATTATTTTATTTCACTGGGAGGGGAGGGGGAATCCACCAACTTCCGCTGAGCCAGATTTCATAAGTGTATCTTTGGGTTATGGTGCACAATCAATGTGGGCTCTGCTAAAAAAAAAGAAGGCAATGACCAGACTCCTTAATTTAAGTAGTGCAGGCATGGTTTTCTTTTTTTAAAACAGTGGGATTTAAAAGTGCTTATCTCTGAACAGATCTCAGTCAATATAGATGAAGTGCTTAACACTTTTTGCCACTGAAGAAATTGAATTACAAGCATGAATTACAAGCAGTGTCATGTTCCTTTACAAGAATGTTCCTGAAAATTAGACACTTTAATTTTAATTAAAACTTTTAAAAAATGAAGAACTCATTGCCCATCAAAGAGTTAGATAGGACAATCAATTTGTCCTTTTCCTGTTGTGATTCATTGCCAAGTCCTTTGACAGATGAAGTTTTCCAGCATTTAACCTTCTGATGATTCCTTATCCTCATTCCAGTGCTGATAATTGTAAATACTGTTATAAGCAGAAAAAGAATTGAACTTCAAATTGCACCGTCTGCGGAGGTGGTTCCCCTCTGCTGGTTTAACCCTAGGAAAACATCTCTGTGGCCAACTGCTGATGTTTGTGCTGTACAGTCCAACATGGGCTACTTTCAAGGCAGATACATCTCTGAATATATCCCTGAATTTTTAAACACTTTTCCATTGCATTAGAAGTTCTACCATTTTTGAAGGTTTTTAGGGAATCTGGAAAGCAAATATCTTTGAAACAAAGATCCAACAGGTCATGAGTTGTCTAACATTCAGTACTACTAAAACTCTCCTGTTTGTCTGTGTATCTTTAGTGGATGAAACAGTGTGTTGTAGGCAACAGTTATTGAATGAAGGTACTTCAAAAGAGCTAATTTATAAAATATGTCCAAAATCTAGGCCCATGACTCCTGTGGACTTGAAATCTGGCAAATTTTATAAAACATTTTATACATAAAAGTTATCATAAAGCATTTGTGACATAATACAAAATGTCATAAAACATGTCCTGTGGTCAACTGTTGATATTTGTGATATATAGTTCAATATAGGCTACTTTCAAGGTGACACATCTCTGAATATCTCCCTGAATATTTCCCTCTGTCTCTTTTCCAATGAGATTAGGTATTAAAAGCCCTGTCGTTGTTGAAGGCATTGAGGAAACTGGAAAGGAACTATCTCCTTACCAGTGTCCTATAAATGCCTCCACTTCAAAGATTATGTTGAACAAACAACGATTCTGAGACAAGGATGAGGAAAATCATTACAGTAGAATCTTCTAGAATCATCCACTCTGTCTTGCGGCCTATCCAATGTAATGAGGACGGGTTTTGCATCATCTCAGCAATAGCAAGGGGCGATTGTGGAAAATTACTAGAAGGGTAAAGGGCTAAGCGTCCATTTTCATTAAAATGGAAATATAAGGCACAATCCCTTGGACAGTTCTTTTCTGCAATTCCTACTAAGTCTGATACACACTGCCATGCTCTTCCCATTTCCCGTTCATTTCACTGGGGCTTGCAGGGGAAAAACTGCCCAGTTCATTTTTGCCTTTAGCACTTTATCCAAATCTTTTCACATAGTTGTTCACTTATCAGCTGCATTGTATACTAAGAATGGAGCATTTTCTTGTCTACTGACTTCTAATTCGACAAAAGGTTAAGAAGGCAATCTACTTCTAAATGTTGAACTATACCACCCCAAATATTTCATGACAAAATCATCTCTATAATTTATACAACCAAAACAAAGGCAAGGAGAGCCTATAAGCAATTCAGCTACAACAAGCAGCAATTCCACTCTGCTACTGACACAGAACGAACAGCTTAAACATCTTAAATTATAAAAGATACTGACATAGTCTGAAATTATAAACACAAGTGTGTCAAATAAAATAGAATTATAATACAGATATTTCAAATTTGCCTACATGTTTTGTCTACATGGTGGGTTTTTTGTTGTTGTTGTTTTTTTTTTTGAAACTTCAGCTGAACATTTAAGTTGCCCCACCATCACTATTTTCACAACTTATTTTTAGTTGGAAGAGTCTCCTTGAAGATGTTGGATGATTTCTTATCAAATATGCCGTCCTGTTAAAAAAAAGAGGGGCCTGTCTTCTTTGGCATTGGCGGTTTGAAACTCGTCTCTTAGCCGGAATTGCCACTCATCTTCCAGTTCTAGCCGGACAACAGTTTGGCGAAGGGAGTTCCTGTCTTGGCAAATGACACATAAGGTGGCCCCTGTGGGAATTATTGTTATTAGCATTTGTGTTACATATACATAACTAATAGAAGAAAATATTAGTAGCTCAGGGTTGAACTATAGAGTCCTTGGTGCTCTCTGAGCTTGGTTGTTTTCTTGCAGATGTTTCATTATCCAACTAGGTAATATCATCAGTGCTAGAAGGGAATGTGGTTAGTTCTCTTTTTATATATTAGAGGCTTGCCCAGTCAGTATTGGTCAGTATTAATTATGGAACCTAATCAAGGAACCACTAAGAACACTCCCACCAACACTGGTAGGGCCAGCCATAAACCACATAAATAGAGAGAAAACCCCCCACTCTCTTCTAGCACTGATTATGTTACCTAATTGGGTAATGAAACATCTGCAAGAAAACAACCAAGCTCAGAGAGCACCAAGGACCCCCACATATATATAACTTTCTGAGCTAAAAAAAAATCATACACAACACCCTGAACCCAAACCCCAGCTCTCAATTATGGAATCATTTAAAAGATAGTATCAGTCAAAAGGAGAAGTGCTGAAAGGACAACTTTTTAGCAATCAAGAGGCACCAAGCAATCTCTTAGAGGACGGGTGTCAAACTCGCCACATCATGTGATGTATTGTGACTTTTTTTTTGCAATACTGGAGTTGGGGTGCAACTGTCCCACGGGCCGGCAGTTTGACACCCCTGTCTTAAAGATATGCTTGTCTCCTGCTTTCTTGCCCTCTCTGCCTCATAGGATACTTTTCATAGGTGGCAAAATAATTCCTATCTCCTTCCACTTGCTGAATATAGTATTTGGAATGAGTGGGTATTAGAGCAGTCAATCCAGACATACAATGCAGGGCACCTCCTGCAGTTTACATTCCTGGGAAGGTGGGGAGATGTATGAAACTAAAGGGAAAGAGATTTGGGAGATGTAAATGAAAAGAGAGGTCTGAGGAAAAGTCACAGCCTTAGCTTTAAGGAAAAGGTTGCATATTTAGCACCAAGGAAGCAAGAACTGACAATCATAGATATGTGGTAATATTAAGAAAACCTGGTTCCAACCAATTTTCAATTATTATTAAATATTTATTTGGTTTCTTGTTGAAATAAAGAAAAGAGAAGAAAACCAAAATAATTTCCAATATAAGAAAGATTTTTTGGGAAGGGAGGGAGGGAGGGAGGGAGGGAGGAAGGAAGGAAGAAAGGAAAGAAGGAAGGAAGGAAGGAAGGAAGGAAGGAAGGAAGGAAGGAAGGAAGGAAGGAAGGAAGGAAGGAAGGAAGGAAGGAAGGAAGGAAGGAAGGAAGGAACCATCAGAACAATTAGGGTATATAACAGTATTCCTTGTAGAACATTTAATTTCCTTGTCGGCAATTAGATTAGTCAAAATGCTATTTTAAAAACAGATCAGGTTCCTTGTTCCCAGGAAGCCAATCTATTCCTGCACTGAATAGATGTTTCTTCTGGAAGGCTTCTTTTTTTTCCCTGAGTAGTTTTTCAGATAGGAAAGTTCAAGTATCAGAAACACAAATGCTTTTGTCCTTCCTGTCTGCCTGCCTCAAAGATGTCAAGTCACAACAGCAACCTCTTACCTTTCAAAAAGTGGAATTTCTTCAAGAAGCTGGCTACAACAAAGGAATCACAGAGATACAGCAAGAGTCCACTGAATATCATCTCAGAGCAGCTGACATTCATAGAATGAGGCCGGGAACTAACATAACAAACTGCAATCTGTTGCAAGAGGAACAAAACGGCAAGAATGGTTTACTCTCCCATCCAGAGACAATTCAGGTTAGCATTTACTAAACAGTTATGGCCACAGAAAACATCGACAGTGGTTTCAGATTGTGCAGGGTATTATGGAATCCATTTATTGTGGATAAATGAATCCATTTTTCCAAATATTAATGTCAACGCTGCAAATATTGTATATTCTTGCTTTTGACAATATGTAGAATTGTCTGGTAAATATGGGGTTAATACAGAGCAGAAGGGGGGTTGGGATGGGAAAGAAAGAGGAAGAAAACATTTGACCACACTAATTGGGTAATGTGAGATATGATGGCTAATTTAGGGAGGGAACATACTGATAATTTAACTGCTCAGAGGAAGAGAACTTAGATCCTAGCATCCCTCCGTTGTGCCTGTGCCGACATTTTGTAACAATAAAAGACTTTTAGGAAAATAAATGCCTGGAAGTTCTTTGGAATGTTTCATTAGCCGGAACCACATCAATTAGCACATGCTTGTTCTCATCACTGCTCTCCTATAGTTAGCACGTACAGTATCTTTTTTAATTTTATAAATAATTTGACATGCTACACTTAGGATAAATTCTTTTTTTTCTTAGGTTTATGTAGTCATTTCATGACTGAATGGCCTTTAAAGAGAAGTTATACAAATCCCCTCTCATTTAACTTAATAACATTAAATTAAATTTAGCTAAACTGCAGAGGCTGGCTCTCTTAGGAGCCTGGCATCATCCCTAATCATGTGTAATCAAAACAATAGCCTCCCCTTTTCTTTTTTTGCCACTGCCTTTCTCTTATTTTATTGTTTCCTCTGCAGCACGCCTGGCTGAGGAATTCTGGGAGTTGAAGTCCACAAGTCAGAAAATGGCCAAGTTTGAAGACTCCTTTGCAGCAAACATTTGTCACTGGCGAGGGATCTATCCTAATGCACCCATAGATAAGTTACTCCATAACACTTGGTTGCTGCCTCATTCTGGAAAAGTGGGAAAAACCCATTATAGCAGGTAGCTGCACTGGTACTGCTATTCAGCTATTCCGCTTGGAATGGCACACTTGCTTTTTCTGAAAAAAAAAAGGGGCAAAGCCCAACCACTTCAATCATGCCAGGAAAAACAGTTGGTTCCTCTCTGTTTCTGGGAGGTGAAGAGGTCCAAAACCCAGGAGCATTGTTTATTGGTAATCAGGCCAACCTTCTGGAATGGCCTCTTAGATGCTTGTTTGTCTCCAATATTATCTGCCTTCTGGAACATGTTGAAAACAAGGCTTTTCCAGAAGGTTTTTAGTACTCCTAGAATGTATTGGAGGAAAGCGGGGTGGGAAGGAATTGCATTTATAAAATGTTCTTGTCGTGCTACAATATTTGCTTATCTTCATGAGCTTCCAAGATGTTTTGGTGACTGTGGCGGGATACACGTTTAATAACCAAATAAATTAAGAGACCGATAGCTCAGATATCAAGTAGCAGGCAGAGTCCACTTCTCAGATTCCACATCAGACATGGGTAGCCTGTAGCCATCCAGGTACTGTGAAATAACAATCCTAGAGGCAGGATGAGCAATAAAGAACAATGCTGGGAATTGAGACTCAACTACCGTGTTTCCCCGAAAGTAAGACCTACCCCAAAAATAAGCCCTAGTTTTGGGGTGAGGCCTTGGAAAAGACACCCCCCCCCAAAAAAAAATAAGACCTGGGGCCTCTTTTGGAGGCAAAAAAAAATAAGACTGGGTCTTATTTTGGGGAAAACACGGTGCATTTGAAGGGCATGTGCACATGTGACGATGATGATGGCAATGATGATGATGATGATGACGTTGTTCTTATCCATTCAGTTGTATCCAACTCTTTCAATCTTGCACTACTTGAGTTTTTCTATGCTCTGGCTGGTGTTAGCTTTGATGGTGTCCAGCCACTGTGTTCTTTGACAGCCCGGTTTCCTTTTACCTCTAACTCTTCCATACATAACTGCTTTCTCCAGTACATGCATGTATTTTATATTTATATACAGTATTTTAATTAATACGTAAGTTAATTACCTGTGGTCCTAAATTAAGGTAACAATCCACAGATAGCACTGGGTGGCTGTAATTCTTCAGTGAAAGGGGGAAGAAGCGATAGCTGTGATACTGGAGGTATTTTTCAAGCAACAACTGAGCAGGCGCTGCCAAGAATGTATGCTTGCTGTCAGGGGCACATATATATTGAGCTGGACCAATACTCACTAAATTATCAGACACCTGAAAAGAAAACAATGAGTGTGATAGCGATTTATATTTTTTAGCACTGGTTTTTCAAAATCAGGTTAAAAATACGTGTGACTGAATAAAAATCACATACAACAATACAATTATATAACTGACTGAGGGAAAAAAATAAATTCAGATGTCTCACATATTTGAGAGTATGTATGTAAACATGCACATAGATACAAATATGAAGAAACATTTTCAGAAGCATGTTGAGAGCTTAGATATCACTCTGGCATAGGGACATGATTGTGATTGTCTGGGCCTTTTGACTGCTTGTTTCCCAAATAAACACAAAAATCTTTTCAAAGATTTATTACTTTTTGTGGCCACACATCTTGCGAATGCGACTTAACCGGTGAGAACAATAAAAAACAATATTATCAACTAATAAAAACCTACAATGGTCACCGGATAAACCAAACCAAAACAATAACAAAAACCTCTAAAAAGATCTTCAATGCTTTTTACAAAAGCCCTGCAGGACTGGGGCCAACTGATCTTGAAGATATGGTGATCCAAAGCACAAGTACCCTTCAATTGATTTATAAGACTCCCCAGCGCAAACAATTTGGCTTTGGGTGCTATGCACAAAAAGCAAATATATATATAATAAATTATATATAAATATAAATAATAAAAAATAAATTTAAAAATCCATGTAATAGATTTTTAGGAATAGGAATAGTTAGATAACCAAAAGGGACTTGATTTAACTGAATCCCACCCCCAAAGGGCAAGTGTTAACAGTTTTTCGAAAGACAAATCGAGTTGGTGTTTGGTGTATATCTGGGGGCCTGGGGGGAGGTGAGATCATTCCAGAACAGAGGAACAGCAATCAAAAAGACACATACTTCTAAGTTGCATGAGGTGGCAAATTTCAAAAGAGGGAACCTGGAGCATTCCCTCCTTGTGAGAATATGTGCAGTGGGACTTTAAAGGTGGTAACCAGAATCTTGAATCTCACCTCAAAATCTGTTGGGAGCAGAATAGTGATGTTACATAGGCATAATGAGCTGCACCTCTAACTAACGGCACTGCTGCATTCTGAATCAAATTTCAGATGGCTGTGCAAGCGGGTGTTGCAATAGTCTAATTAGAAGGCAACTAAGCCACGAATGTCCATGACCAAAGTCTCCCAAACCAGGAATAGGTGGAACTGGTGCACAAGCTGCAGTTGTACAAAGGCTTGCTTAGTACAGTTGCCACCTGCTCTTTGAGCAACAGCTGACTGGAATTCCCTTCAGCTGGATCACGTTGTAGTTTTGGAGGCATGAGCTGATCCTAAAATCGGAACTCCATTTATATCATCCTATCGCTTAACCTCAGAATCTACTGAATGTGTAACTTTGCAGTTAGTAAGTCCTCCATTCCTGAAGTCTCACCTTTGATTTAATATGAAAGGACCTTTGCCCTCCTACTGTTATTTGTTTCTTCATGACACTAAATTGATTGAATCGGCAGATGCTCAAGCCTGCACTGTGGACACGTAGATTGAAATCCACATCATCACACACAAATCTGTTGGGAAGAGCAGGAGATTCAGTATTTAAAGAACAGTGTGGATTTTAAAAGAAAGCCCCTATGAATACAATAGAAATACTGTACTGTATGGGCCAAGGTTGGCACCGATAGTAACAGGACCTGTTTAAAAGGCATGAAATTGATATTTGTCCAAGGGAACTGAGATGGTCTGACATCACAGGGATATATCTAAGAAGAAGAAAAAACTGTTCCTGATATTAAATGGTTCACACAATTTCATGCAGATCCAAACTACTGTAGCAGAAAAACAATGTGCTAATTGATTTTTTTCCAGTTCTTCTTGGCTTATTTTTATTCCTTTAAAAAAATGTATGCCAGATACATGTCTTTAGTATGTTGTAAAGATTTGACCCTAAATTAAAGAAGAATCATAAAATGGACAATATTCATCATCCTTCTGAATCAATAAGCATAATGGAATGAGCTACCACAATACAACTCAGTTTCTTCCCATCTGTTGTCCACTGTATGTATTAAAATTGCCCTTAAAGTTACCCAACCATTGGGACTGTCTGCCACACCAGGTGCAAATGCTAGAAACTGTAATCTATATGTCACCTGGCCGGGAGGAGCTGGCTCCCTGAATCAGACTTGGCTCACCTATTCTGGTTATACTGGACATTCTGGGTTAGCTCCACATTCAGCATGATGAAGTCATGCACATGGCAACATGAGAATGGCTCCTTGATATCTCCACTTCTAGTTTTACTGGACCATTTCCTCATGCCAATCAAGGCATAGTGCGTGACACTGGGAGTTGATTCAATGTGCTGAAGAATTTGCTTTAGGGAAATATTCTTTTCTCTCCAGGTATATTCACTGCAAGAGATCAGGAAGTAATTTCAAGTCAGATTAGGTATTAGGACCCAGATTGTTGGAGGACGATATGCTGACTCTGTAAACTGCTTAGAGAGGGCTGTAAAGCACTGTAAAGCGGTATATAAGTCTAAGTGCTATTGCTATTTAAGGGGGGAAAAAGCCTCACCACCCCAAAGCAATAGCCATTTACCTTTTTCTGTCACCAGAACAATCAATTTCAACAGCATTCCACATCACACAGGAGTCATCGGAGATGACAATGAAAGGCCAAATGTCTTGAGGCTTTATGCCGAGTTCTTCCTGCCGATTTCGTTCCAGCTCCAAATTATGGTAAGACAGCTCTTTTATTAGGAAGTGAGCAGCTCCTATAACCAAGCCAGAGAAGCAAAGTGAGCTGTCAATAAGGGAAAGTGGAAGTTTCATTTTAGCTCAATGTCTTTAGCTATATGAAAAGATTGTTCTCGCACAATCAACATTTTCTTGGGCTGCTCAATATATTTAGATGGTTGTTCACCTGACTTGTAGCAGATACATTAATGCAGTGGTTCTCAACCTGTGGGTCGGGACCCCATTTGGGGTCGAACGACCATTTCACGGGGGTCGCCAAACAATGCAGTCCGCCATTTTTTCCCCCTTTTCCTTAGCTGTGCTACTCCCTTTTATTCTATTGGCTTTTGAAAGCCAATAGAATAGACTCTCTTGAATAGAGTCTAATTCAATTGGCTTTCAAAAGCCAATAGGAATTGTCCAGGCTGTCTCTGCCCTGCTGAGCCCGCCAAAAGTCCCATTCTGCAAACGGTGCTGCACCAGTTGAGTAGTCCTCGACTTACGACCGGTTGAGTAGTTCTCAACTTACGATCGGTTTGGGGGTCACGGCATTAAAAAGGTTGAGAACCACTGCATTAATGGGATCTACTACCCATGACTACATTTGTACAATAACCAAATCAAAATAGCCTTTGTGAGTTGTGCATTAAATTTAAGTCACAAAATCATCCACGGTCATAATTTGAAAATACATATTTATAACATTTTTTTTTTCATTCAGAGTGTTATACGGTAATATCATGGCCACCAAGCTGACAAATAAAAAGTGTTTGGCTTCGTTTGTTATTGGTCATTTTAAACTGAAGCTTATACAGAAAGAGAAGAAGAGGATAACTAGCAGCAAGATGTACAACTCAATTACAATGGCAATGGCACCACTGTTGGAAGAATTAAAGGCCAGGTTGAAGGTAGATCATCTTGGAGAAAATCTATTCATGAAGCCACTAAGAGTCAACACTGATTTGATGGCACATAATCAGAGTAAAGTTGTTCCTCACCAATTAATCAACAGTTTATACAATGAGCGTTTCAATCCTTTTGTGGGCAAAATCTGTATTTTATTGATTTATTGATGTTGGTGGCCAAGGGCTATAGTAGAAGATAAGCTGAAATTACATCATTGAAAAGAGCGGATTATTTTGCTGCTTTATACAAATTGGCAGCATAATTGTGGGATGTTTTTGGAGGCCACAAAAAGAGGCTCAAGCAGGATTACATTTTCCCCAGAGTTTTTCCTGCTTTAATGATTCTACCAGTGCTGCCAGCTAAAATTAATACCGTTATTTTATTCACAGAAGTAACTAATAAAACATGTACCTACCGACTCCAGCACTGTTGAAAATACTTGGCAAAACAAGCATGATGTGATTGGGCCAATATTTTTTATATATTGCCATTTCATATTCTTTGACAACTAAAACATGCAAATGGTTGGCTCCATCCATTGCATGATAAAGATTAAAAAGTCCATGTTCATGGCGTCCTGTTGTAGGAGTAAAAGTTGGGCTCTTTATGTAGTCCTGGCTCTGTAAAATTAGGAATGTATATGATATTATATGGTTTAATATAATGCATTGTAATACAACATATTGTAAATCTAATATTTATAAAAGCCTATCAACAGTATTGGTAAATGATTAGAAAGAAGAGGAGGAAAAGAAAAAGCACTATTCTACTCAAAGTCAAAGTAAATGTAAAGGAAGAAAGTGACAGGGCTCCATGTTTCCACCAGTCTCTATAAAGCCAAATGTCTAGTATGTCTAAAGTTTATAGTGAAAACATTAGAAATATTTTAGATAAGAAAAAAAAGCCTGGTTCAATTAATTATTCAGTTGGAGAGTGGTAATTGCAACTAATTCTCCTTTGGGAGAATAAGAACCAAAATAAATAATAAAGAGGATAATTAAAACTATCTACTGAATTGTACTTGCTACTAGCTAATATAAGACAAACATACAAGATATGGGGATGGGAACCCATATATTAACATACTAGCATCTTTGTTAATTTTGCATTACAATAAATAATAACTATATAATTATCCTCACATTCATATCTTAGCCAATTAACTACAGACACAAATAGATAAATACATAGAAATATATATATATTGTTTCCCCCAAAATAAGACCCAACCAAAAAATAATCCCTAGCATGATTTTTCAGGATGCTCTTAATATAAGCCCTACCCCAAAAATAAGCCTCAGAGGCGAGGCAAGGCAAGTAGTGAGTAGAGGTGACCGGGTGTGCATGGGCGTGGTGGGTGGGTGCGGCCACTTCACATTGCTTGCATCGAGGGCACCTGTGGGGGCCCAGGCAGGGCTGGGAGAGATCCAGAGGTTTCTGGTAGAGGGAGTGGGACCAGGATGGGTGCCAGGGCCTGATCCACCGGAGGACCTCGCCTACCCTCTCAGGTCATGCAGGGTCCCCAAACGGCAGCATGGGCTGCCTGGGGCTCTGGGCGGTGGGCAGTGGACACCTGGCCCTTCAGTTCCTGGAACACCAGGACCCTGCGGCACAGCCCCGTTTCCCCCCAAAACTGTCTGTCTTTACCCGCCACTGCATGGCTGAGATGGGGCAGGCAGTCACACTGTCACCTGCCGTATCCGGCAGCCCAGATAGCGTGTCCTCTCTGCCTCTGCCTGTTGCTGGGAGGGCCGGCCCAGCAGTTGTGGCACTTGGACATACCTGTGCTGCACGGGCTGCGGAGTCCCAGCTGCCTCTAGAATCCACAGCCCATGCAGCACAGGTGTGTCCAAGTGCCATGACTGCTGGGCCGGCCCTCCATACAGTAGGTGGAGGCAAAGACACCAGGGGTGGTATGTGATCTAGCCTGCCAGATGTGCCAGGCAACCACACAGCTGCCTACTTTGTCCCAGCTGCGGCAGCTGCGGGCAAAGACAGATGGTCTTTTGGGGAAGCAAGGCTGAGCCGTGGGGTCCCAACACCCCGGGAGGTCAAGGGCCAGGCTGGGCACAGCCCGAGAGGGTTGGTGAGGCTCCGCTGGTGGATCAGGCCCTGGTACCCGCCCTGATCCCACCCTCCTCTGCCAGAAATCCATGGATCCTCCCCAGCCCCACTCAGGCCCCCACAGGCACTCCCCGACGTGAGCAATGATGAGCTGGCCACGTTTTCTTGACTTCCAGTCTAGCCTATATCTCCCCCATGCCTCTGCCTCCATCTACTGCTTGGAGGGTGGGCCTGTGCCCACCGCACGCTCCCTGCCTTCTGCATATGAAAAAATAAGACATCAGCCAAAAATAAGTCCTATTAGGTCTTTTGGAGCAAAAGTAAATATAAGACCCAGTCTTATTATTGGGGAAACATGGTATATATACAAACACACACATACACACATACATACAGATGCACACACAAAGATGTGCACATATACATATATGCACACACATATATAAACAAAAATATATACATACGTAAGTATGTACATACTGTTTTATAGTTGGACTGTAAAATTTAATAATGGGAAATTTAAGGATGGGAAAGGACTCAGTGACAGAGCACATGCTTTTCATGTTGAAGGCCTAGGATCTCCAGATACAGGTAAAACAGAAAATCTCTGCCTAAAACCTTGGCGAGCCACTGGCAATCAACAGTACTAAGCTCAATAAACCAAATGATGAAAAACTTGATAAAAAGTAGGCCAGCTGTTTCTATGTTTAAGTAAAATAAAATCATACCTGAATACTCTGTCAAAGTATACAAGTTCATTCTATTTGATAAAAGATAGTTTGCTGTACGAATTATTTTAAAGGAAAAATGAGCTTCGAGGACATTTTAATGGATGCAAAGTAGCATTCTTGCACTATTTAAGAAAAACCCAGAGTGTATGTGAATGTCTTTCCAAACATGATGGAAAATTTTGAAAGGCCATTTTAAACCTCTGTTCAACTCTAGTTTTCTTACTGGAGAGTTTAGGACAGGGGTCTTCAAACTTGGTCTTTTTATGACTTGTGGACTTCAACTCCCAGAATTCTGGGAGTTGAAGTCCACAAGTCATAAAAGGGCCAAGTTTGAAGACCTCTGGTTTAGGGGTTATCATCTATAATAAGATCAATCAATCCATCTATACTATCATCTGGAAGCAGTTTAAATTCTAATCCTCTAGAATAACAGTTTTGCAAATTGTTCTTTATCTACCTGATCTGTGACAAGAGGCAATCTCATACTTTCCAGCTGCCTTCCTGGATGGCTAAAGACAAAATGGTGCTCCTTCGATTTAGGGATAATGAAGTGTAGCTGAATTTCTTCTCCAAGCATTGAATAGGAAAAGGCAAAGGCATGCAAGGTAGATTCATAAAGCTGAGGAAAAAAAGAATACAAGTGCAACATACCACATTTGCTCTTTTTGACAGCGGATATTGATATACTGTATGCTGTTGACTATAATAACAGTGGCAGAAAAGCAAACCACACCTTAATACAATAAACAGGTTGCATTAATTAATACAGATTTTTATGTTCCAACCCCCAACATCTTTTAATAGATTCTGTTATGTCCTGAGCCTTGCAAACGGCTCGGGCGTTTGCAGGCAGTCCCGGGCAAGTGCAAAGCTGCCCGGGACCAGACAGGCTGTCGCCAGTGCCGTGCGCATGCGCGGGTGCTGGCGCGGGAAAAGTATCGCATTTACCCGGGAAATGTCTATATAAGAAGTTGGGAGGTTTTGGGAGCTGCAGAAGCCATCTACTTGTAAGCTGAACACAGAATAAAGAAAACTGAGAACTTCAACTGCTTCTCGTGTCTGCTTCCCGCCACGGACTCAACACTGGCGACGAAGGTGGGATCGCCTTACACCGCCTGGAAAGGAAGAAGTGTAAGCTTACCCAAGTGAGTCCTGAGCGGCGGAACGGCGTCGACTCGGCAGCTACCCGCCAATCCAGTGCGCATTCGGGGGTAGGCTGGCTGATAGACCCGTCTCCTGAAGATGGCAAAAATCGGAAGGCTTTCGGAATTCGACGTCTCACATCCAGAGCGGTGGGAGTCATACGTAGCCAGGGTGGAGAACTACTTCAAGGCAAACCAAGTGAGGGAAGAGAGCTTGAAGGCTGCCACCCTGCTTTGTGTTTGCGGCCAAGACGCCTTCGACATCGCAGAAAACCTTGCAGCACCTGTTCCAGTAGAGTCTGTAAGCTACGCAGATCTGAAGAAGCTACTGAAGGAGCACTTCCACCCCAAGATGTCCGTCATCGCATGGCGCCACACCTTCGAGCAGAGGGATCAACGGCCCGGTGAGTCGGCCAAAGAATTCATCGCCGCATTACGGAAGGCCGCCAAGCACTGCGAGTTCAAAGACCTCGAAGAACGACTGAGGGACCGATTCGTGTGCGGGTTAAGGCATCGAGATCTACAACAGAGACTTTTCGCTAAAGAAGAATTGTCCTACCAAGATGCCTTAAGGGAAGTCACCGCAGAAGAAGCAGCAGGCGGCGCTGTCAAGAACATGCGGCCGATCAGAAACAGTCCAGAGGTTGCATCCGTGCACCAGGAAGACGTCCCAAAGAAACTCCGAGGAGGATCCGGACGAGGAAGTCGACCGTCTCCACCCCACGAAGGAAGAAAAACAGAAGGGAAGCTCTCCAGCTCCGCTCAAGTGCATCGGCTGTGGAGGTCGCCACAGGAGAACCGACTGCAAGTTCCGCTCCGCTACCTGCCGGGCATGCGGCAAACAAGGACACATTGCAGCTGTGTGTCTGGGCCGACGAAAGGTACAAACTCAGGAAGAACTGCGCCTGAAAGGTACCAGATTCCCCAGCCAGAATAGGGTAGGGTTTTGCGCTTCGCGAAGAAACATCCTTAGGACAGGCACACACAAGCCCATTAAGAAAAAGCTGTCACTCAAGGTGAAGCTACAAGGGGTTCCATTATCTATGGAACTAGACACAGGGTCTGCCTTTTCAATTATCTCCTTGCATACATTTAGGAAGATTTGTTCCGGTAGTGGAACTCAGGCCAAGTTAAGGCCTTCTGACATTGTGTTAACAGATTTTCAAAATTCAAGAGTGTGTGTTAAGGGGGAGGCCACCCTTAACGTGCAATACAAGAGTTTTGAAGGTCCACTAGACTTATTAGTAGTAGGGGGTGAACGAACGAGTCTCATAGGACTCGATTGGTTTGAGGCCCTGGGGATACACGTCACAGGACTCAACAGTTTACAAACACTCGACCTACAGGAAGTCTGCAAAGAATTTGCAGATGTTTTCAGCCCCCCGCTGGGCACATTCAAAGGACCCCCTGTGTCCTTAAAGCTAGACCCCACTGTCACTCCCATTAGAATTAAAGCAAGACGGGTCCCTTTTGCTTTAAAGAGTAAAATTGACACTGAGTTAGACAAACTGATTCCAACAGGGAATCCTAGAACCTGTTGATTCCAGTCCTTGGGAGACCCCCATTGTCACGCCTCTAAAGGCAAATGGGGACATTCGCATTGTGCTGACTACAAATGCACTCTGAATAAGGCATTGCAGCAACATGCCTATCCTGTTCCTGTGGTCAGTCATATTCTGGCCTCCCTCAAGGGGGGTGCGTTTTTGCAAAGCTTGACCTAGCTCAAGCGTATCAACAGCTGCCTGTTGATGATGATGCTGCTATAGCTCAGACTATTGTGACCCACAGGGGAGCCTTTAAGGTAAAAAGGCTGCAGTTTGGAGTGAATGTCGCTCCTGGGATTTTCCAAAGCGTAATGGAAAACACACTGCGGGGCATACCGGGGGTTTGCCCCTACTTTGATGATGTCTTAATTGCAGGAGACTCCACACACATTCTAGCTGAAAGGCTAAGAGCTGTTCTGTTAAGATTCAGGAAATCAGGCCTCAAGCTCAAAAAACACAAATGCAAGATTGGGGTGCCTTCTACTGAATTTCTGGGGTTCAAAATTGATGCTGCTGGGATTCACCCTGCTGAATCCAAACTGACTGCTATTTTAGAAGCACCTAGGCCAAAGTCCAAGGCCGAACTTCAGGCCTTCCTGGGCCTCCTGAATTTCTACAATTCTTTTCTTCCACAAAAAGCTAGTGTAGCTGAGCCTCTTCACAGGCTACTAGACAAGCAAGCAGTGTGGCAGTGGTCACAAACGCATGAGGGTTGTTTTAACAAAGTCAAGGCTTTGCTCACTTCTAACAGTGTACTTGCACATTTCAACGAGTCCCTTCCTGTGTGCATCGCTTGTGATGCGTCCCCTTACGGGGTTGGAGCTGTCCTGAGCCACCTCAGGTCTGATGGAACTCAGGTTCCTGTTGCATATTACTCCAGAACATTGTCTTCTGCTGAGCGCAACTACGCTCAGATAGACAGGGAGGCTCTGGCTGTTGTTGCTGGAATTAAAAAATTCCATGACTTTCTATATGGCAGGCACTTCACGGTCTTCACTGACCATAAGCCTCTGCTGGGACTGTTTACCACACGTAAGCAGACTCCCCAAATCATTTCCCCTAGAATGCTTAGGTGGTCTATCTTTTTGTCTGCATATGATTTTTCCTTACTCCACAAGCCTGGAAAAGAAATGGGCCATGCTGATGGCCTCAGTAGATTGCCTCTGCCAGTAGTAGAAGCTGACCCTGCGCCAGCTGTCAACATTCTATCAATCCAAGCCTTGCCCGAGCTCCCTCTTAGTGCCAGGGATGTTGCCGCTGAATCAGGTACAGATCACACACTTTCACGTGTCCGTTCCTGGGTTTTGTCCGGTTGGCCTGAGCACTGCCCTAGTCCTGAGTTTCAGAGTTTCTGGTCCAAAAGGAACGAGCTGTCCCTTTCTCAGGGTTGTCTGCTTTGGGGAAACAGAGTTGTCATTCCCACCTCAATGAGGACTAGGGTCTTAGAATCCCTCCACGAGGGTCATCCTGGCATTGTTCGTATGAAGGCTCTTGCGCGCAGCCACTTGTGGTGGCCTGGTTTAGATAAAGATATTGAGGCTAAGGTGCATGCATGCCACCTGTGCCAACGATCTCGCCCAGAGATGCCCCAAGCTTCCGTGCATAGATGGGAGGAAACACAGTCCCCATGGTCTAGGGTGCACATTGACTACGCTGGGCCCTTTCAGGGCCAGTTCTTCTTGGTCCTTGTTGACAGCCATTCAAATGGCTTGAGGTTGTACCTGTCTCATCCACCACCACTGCAAAGACTATTCAGGTACTGAGGGGGATTTTTGCTGCACACGGGCTGCCAGATGTCATTGTGTCCGACAACGGCCCTCAATTCACTTCCTCCGAATTCCAAGCTTTCTTACAGGCAAACATGATTCGTCATGCCACGTCTGCACCCTTCCACCCGTCCACCAACGGTATGGCTGAACGTATGGTGCGCATCACAAAGGACGCATTGAAAAGACTCACCTACGGGGACTGGCATCACAGGTTGGCTGACTTTCTCCTTTCTTATCGCACCACACCGTCCACTTCTACAGGGAGAAGCCCAGCTGAACTTCGCTGGGGGCGTCAACTTACTACTAAACTTGACCGGTTGCATCCGGACAGACTGCCTTCATCTACCTCACATCCTAGGGCACCTAGACAACTACTTGTAGGTGCCCCGGTTTGGGCTCGCAATTACGGGCCTGGTCATACATGGGTCCCCGCTTCTATTTCCAGGGTCACAGGTCCTCTCTCCTACGAGGTTGCCCTGGACAACGGTCGTGTCCTGCGTCGGCACATCGACCAACTCCGCCCTAGGCGGGACTTTTCAGATGAGACTCCTGGGTCTTTTCCAGGGGGGGAGGGGGACCCTTTGGAGCAAAGGGAAGGGCACGAGCTGCTGCCCATCTCCACTGATGGAGCTACAAACGGCCCATCCCAGGGTTCCGCGAGAGCTCCGAACAAGAATTCTACGAGCCTACCTAATTACCAGGCATCCACGCCTACTCCAGCCAGGGAGTCACCCCGGGGGCATACTCACTTCCACACACATCACACAGCACTCCAGTCACGGAGGATACCCGGGGGCATCCCAACAAATCATTCCCCGCAAGAGAGCTGGCACACAATTCCCAAGGTTGGCCTGACCTTACCCCAAATCCTACAGGGGGTCAAACATACAGGGAGGTGGTCGAGGAACCAAGTCCCGACTACAACACCTCTAGCCCAAATCAGGGAGTAACTGAGTTTTGGGAAAGTACAGAAACCCACACAAGCCCAGACACAGAACGGGGTTCAGGGAATGGACAGCCTCCTGACAGGTCTTGGATGGACCTAGGAGGTTCAACAGAGACGCCCAGCAGTGGCTATCACTTCAAGGGGCCCGAGGGTCTACAGCTAGGCAGGTCAACCAGGTCACAAAGTGACAGAAGCCCTGGCCTGACGAGCCCGGTGGGCGAGCAAGCAGGCCAGGCAGCGGGGCACAGTCCTTGGAAGGCACCAAGGCAAAATAAGGAGAACAGGCTCACATCTCCCTCCAGTCAGGGAACTCATGCTAGTAACCCAGAGCTGAGAAGGTCACAGAGAGCAAAGAAGTCTCCTAAATACTTAGAGGATTACATAACATTGCTGGCTAAACAAAAGCCAGGTAACGATAGGAGCACTGAGAAGCAGAACACTGCATAAAATAAATGATTATATGTTGGTAGTAGTTTTAGCCCGGGGGAAAGGGGTGTTATGTCCCGAGCCTTGCAAACGGCTCGGGCGTTTGCAGGCAGTCCCGGGCAGGTGCAAAGCTGCCCGGGACCAGACAGGCTGTCGCCAGCGCCGTGCGCATGCGCGGGTGCTGGCGCGGGAAAAGTATCGCATTTACCCGGGAAATGTCTATATAAGAAGTTGGGAGGTTTTGGGAGCTGCAGAAGCCATCTACTTGTAAGCTGAACGCAGAATAAAGAAAACTGAGAACTTCAACTGCTTCTCGTGTCTGCTTCCCGCCACGGACTCAACAGATTCCAAGAGATACACTTACTTAAACTGGTGATTATTTAAGGTATAAAATGGAACATCAAGAAGAATAGCTTCAGCTGGTATCAGAATTGATACATTTCTGAATCTGCTGCATTTTGAAATTTATGCAGATTTTGGTTAGAATTGCAGTATTGCAGGCAAACTCTCCCCATAGCCAGGCATTCGATTCCTTTGATCCTGACCAGCTCAAGGTTGACTCAGCCTTCCATTCTTCCGAGGTCGATAAAATGAGGACCAGATTGTCGGGGGCAACTACGCTGACTCTGTAAATTACTTAGAGAGGGCTGTAAAGCATTGTGAAGCGGTATATAAGTCTGAGTGCTATTGCTATTGAGGAATGAGTTCTTTAAAAAACTAGCTGTATATATACGTATGCAGTGACGGGATTCAAATATATGAACAACCAGTCCTCTGTGTGGATGCTGCTTCCGGAAGTCCATTCTGGGCCAGGGCAACAAAAAATTAGCTACCGGTTCTGCCGAAGTGGTGCAAACTGGCTGAATCCCACCATAGTATGTATGTATTTAAAAATGCTTTCAGTTTCATGAGTTCATTCGATGGCAGGACCAAGTCCATGTTGGTAGGTATTTGAAAAAGTTAAGCAGGGCTGAACTGAGTACTTGAAAATAATACCAGTAGGAAATCTGGGGTTTCACTCTAGACCAGGGGTAGGCAATCTTGGCTCTTTTATGACTCGTGGACTTCAACTCCCAGAATTCCTGAGCCAGCATAGCCTGGTAGCCAAGGTTGCCTACCCCTGCTTTAGACTTACATTGTGAAGTTGAAAAAAGCTTTCATTTGCTAAGTGATTTGGTTTAATGAGGCTGACTCCTAGATTTTTAGCAAAGCGGGTATAATATTGTGTCCTCAACAAAAGGACATGGACCATCCTATTCAATATAATATTGCATAAAACCATGCTTCTTCTTTTCCCAGTTTTTTTAATCTGATGAATACTTCAGTAATTTCTGCTGTCCCTGAAATGTAATGAATTTTCTAATTGCAGATTCTATAAATCTTACCTGATACCTGGGATTAAAGCCCATATATTGATGACATTGTTCACAATGATGGTAAGTGTTGTAAGCAGCATATTTGGATAATCTCATCCGAGTTGTCTGACGGCGCATGTACAGATCCTCCGATTTTCTCTTTGTTGATCTATCTGCACAAATGCATTTTGACTGTATCAGCTAAAAGGCGCACCCACTTCGACAAAGGGATGAGCACATCTTTGTTCATTAGCTCCTGCAAAACTATACTAGCAAGATTAAACAAGATTAAAAATGGATTTTCCTTATGGGAGTAGAGTAATGTCAACCATTCTGTCAAAATATTACCTTCTGTTAATGCTATACTAAGCCTTTTTAGAATATAGTTCTGAATAGTTATCCAATCTATCTGTCTTTCAGAGGCGTTCAGAATATTGTTTAAAGACTTCCAAGCCAACATGTCCAAATACTGGACACTATTGCCAAAACTGAACTAAAATAATGCAGTTTTATTTCAATTAGTATCAGGTTTAGTTAATAACCTGCTAGTTGCAAGTAATTGTGAATGGTTTAATAATTCAGTAGTAACTATGAACAAAAATTTCAAGCTATTTTTCTGTTTTCTTGATCCCAATCTTTCACACACAGCATCTATTAGCTGTGTGAGTAAAATGCTCAAAGTCAGATTGGGAAAAGGAATTAACAAGAGATGAATTATGTCACTAAAGCTAACCGTTATTTAATCCAGAATACAAATAACTGACTGCCTTCCAAATTGAGTGGTGTTGCCTTCCCCATCCCACCCAAACTTCTTCCCAAGATTGGAATGTAAAACAAGATTCTGAGCAACCATTTCTCCTGCAATACTTTATTCTATAAAAATTGTACAAAAATAAGCTGTTCAAATAAAGAAAACAGATATCCTGACCATCACTCTTTGTCTTCTGCACCGTTGAACAAATGAGACTTGCGTCTTCATATTTTGGATCATGGATTGTATAATCAAAAGGCATCTTTTTAAATGTTTCTAAATCAGGCCACACATCTCCTGGCTGATGGTAATATTGTTCTGAATTTTCTTTCAGATCTGTGGTATTATCAACAAAAAGGAAATCCAAAAATATAAACACAGAAAAGGGGTAAGCTAGATTTCAGAAGAAACTCACACAACGCAACCAAGGTAATTCTTTTTCACATTTAATGAATGCAGGCATTTATGATGAATTATTCAATGTAGAAGGAAGGATGGGACCAAACCCCCGTTTTTACATGAATGCCTCCAAGCACTATCCAACTTAAAAATCAAATATTTTAGGGAGGATCAGCATGTACAACTTTTAACATCCTGAGCTATAGCTCACTACAATGCTTGATATCACAGGGCAGCCCCTGCTGAAACTCAAATATTGATTAGTTCAAACTAATAACAGTGAATTTTTTTTATTCTCTTTCTGTAGATCACTACCCTTGCAATGGAAGGAAGAGCATCCATCTGTTTGATGGCTGTAAACAAAACACAAATTCTTTTGTCATCAAAAGAATTAAGCCAGATGGAAATTGGCTTTGTGTTTCACATCTTCTGTTTGAAAAGGGAGAAGTAATGGCTTCTGAGCCCTTCAGAAGTTCTAGTATTGGAACAATGAATTAATTCAGCTGAAATAAAAGGTTGAGAACTTCCCAAGTCATAAATTTTGAAAGTCAGGGAAAGTGCTCTGATAAATGAACTCACTGGATCTCACTGCCATGGAACCTATAATTTAAACTATAACCTGCAGTTTCAGGATATAGACAGTCCTTTTTTAGTGACCACAAATCGAATCGCCAATTTGGTCGTTGAGTGAAATAGTCAATAAGTAAAATTGCAACTCTGCTTATTATCTTACTTCAGTCTTCCTTTATTTTACAGACCTGTGAAGATCATTAAATGCAAGGACTGGTCACACACTTTTTCATCACTGTTGTAACTGCAAACAGTCACTAAATGAGGACAACCTATACGTGTCATTTCTATAGTATCCAAAAAAGGTAGTAGAAATTAGGACACATCCAGATGATAATCTCCAAAACAGTGCACAGGTATGGTAGAAAGCTCCCCAAGCATTGGATACGCTTTTAATTAATTGAAAAGCATGTCTGAACACTCAGCTTCCAAACAACATGAAAAAGTTCATTTCTAGATTAATGTTTCAAAAGAATATTCCCACAAGTAATTTTTTATTGAGGTGTTTCCAATTCTACAATTGAATCAGCAAAGAAGGCAAAGGGAAATCAATAGTTATTAGGGACAGTAAGAGCAAAATGTGGTAAATGT
Organism: Crotalus tigris; assembly: GCF_016545835.1. Classification (NCBI taxonomy): domain Eukaryota; kingdom Metazoa; phylum Chordata; class Lepidosauria; order Squamata; family Viperidae; genus Crotalus; species Crotalus tigris. The sequence continues at coordinate 4,659,476 of NW_024100609.1, read as the reverse complement.
GAAAGTCTTAAAAAAATAAAAAGAGGGATTTGTAAAAGATCTCTTGTTAATGAAATACTGAAAAAAAGGAATATAAGGCTTAAGGATACAAAAAAAAAAAAAGAAAATCAAATAACAAGGAACTTAAATATAGTTTCCCAAAGAGTAAGTATGGGAGACATACCAACACTGATCTCCTCTTCATCATAAACATCCACTTCTGTCAGCCGAATCAACATTCGAGATAAAATGCTAAGAAACTGTAGATAAGCACCAGTCTTTCCTATCTGGAAACACATAAATCAGAATAGTAAACAAACAATGTTTGATTCAAATATGGTATTTTAGAATCTGCCAATATAAATGATGACTGCTATTTCATCTGAAATTAATCTAAAATCTCTAATCTGCCCTACTCTGACTCAGCCTTGTAGCATTAGGAGTTATAATTCGGCGGCATGCAAAGGAGCATTATGTCCCTATTGATCTTTAGTTTTCTGTTTTTCACAGCTTGCACATTACTGCACTCAGAATATTATCCTGCAAATATATAAGGCAAGGGGCCACATGAGAAACTGAGACCATTGTGGAGGGCTGAATCAATATAACCTGATCTGATGGCCTCAAACTACATAACTTCAACTCATCAGGCTGCTCCAGGCAAGGGACGAGCAGGCGCAGGAAGGCGCTTTCTCTACTCATCCTCCTGCAGCCACTAGCTGACTGAAGGAGCCCATCGCAACTGTGCAGAGCTGAACCTGATTCGGTTTCTTCTCTTGTCCCCTGCGGTGCGCTTATTTAATTTCAGATTGTCCTCACACAGACCAGACAAAGTGTCAGATATGGCCAAGGGAAGGGCATAAAATGTCCAGGTCTGATATAAGCCCATATTGGATTAAATATACTGGCTACATTGTGTGATGGTGGTGCTGGTGATTATTATTACAACTATTATTCCAAGACTCAGTCACACAGAAACTGAGAAGAAGGCATTGATTAGGCATGGCGACTGTTGTGTCCTGGGCCTGATGAGGAAACTCAGCAGGCCCAGAAATGTTGCAAATGGTCCCGGGCAATCTAAAAGCTGCCTGGGACCAGACTGGCTGGCACCGGACTACTGCGCATGCGCAAGAAGAAAGAAGGATTCCTATTGGCTGGACTGCCTAGGGGTTGGAAAGCTATAAAAGGCCTGCGTGCCCGTTTTGCAGTTGCTTGGAGTGGAGTTAAGGTGAAATAAAGAAACTTGTTTTATGATGTGTCGTGCTTCAATGCCTCGAATCCCGAAACACAAAAGTGACAAAGGGGAAGAACAGTAAATTATTTTGATAAACTGTAGTTAAATCTAGTTAAAATAATCTATAACCCTGGATTTGTCCACTGTGGTCATGAAACAGGAATTCGCAGACCATTTGAAAAAGAAGGGAAAAAAGGATCGATTATTTCCATGTCCAGAGCCTGAAGGAGAAAAATTATTTCAAAGGACTGCAGAGATTGGAGTGCATTTTAAGGCCATCTTCAGAGCCTTTGGGCTGATGTTGGAACTATATAATAAATTGGTGATTAATTATGGTAATCATTTTATAGGGTTATGACCACAAATGAACCCAGAATTTTGGTCATTGTGGTCACAGGTCCTCATATGACTGAACTCAATTTTATGACAATCATTAAGTAAGTCATAGTGCTCATTACACAAATCCCATGATTTTAAGTTCAAAATCAGCTTATCCAATGGGTATGTTTTGCTGGAAAATGATAAAAACCAGTGGTGGGATTCAAATATGTGAACAACCAGCTCTCTGTGTGGATGCTGCTTCCGGAAGTCCATTCTGGCCCTGCGCAACAAAAAATTAGCTACCGGTTCTGCCGAAGTCGTGCGAACCGGCTGAATCCCACCACTGATAAAAAACATCTTCAAAACACAATCATATAACCATGAAATGCAGCAATCTGTCATAAATGAGAGCCAGCAACTGAAATGCAATCACTTGACCGTGGGGGTGGTGCGGCAGATGTAACTTTGAGGACTGATCGTAAGTAACTTTTTTTTGTCTATCATAATTCAAAAGGTCATTAAATCAGTACTGTACTAAGTCGGGGACCACTTCTAGTTTTATCCTGCAAGACAATTGTTTTCTTAAAATGAGAGAGTAAAAAGGAAATGATAAACAGAGGATATTAGGAGAAATTACTTTTGGTCCTGTGACATACCTGGGGTGGCCCATTCAGCAGCAGCCTCCTTGGGTGAAAAGTATCCATCCTCCCTTCATTCCGATTGTTGTAGTCCATGTGGATTGGCTTGGGAACGGTCCACTGGCGATAATAGAGGGACTGCTCCGTGCAGGTCATCATTTTATTCAGGAGAGGACGAAAAGAGCTTGCCCACATTATTGAATGATAAGGCAAGAGGGAGGAGGACTTGGGGAGGCCAGTGCTGTCTGCAGAGGTCACTATATCATACATCAGTTTGGGAAGGTAAACGATGGGAGGTTGCTGGGATGCTTTAGTCATGGAACATTGAGAGCCCTGCAGAGGCAAGGAACTATGGGTGGGGGCAGACGAGGCCAAGGAAGATGAGAAAGGAGAGGGTGACGACGAAGAGATGGAAGCTTGAGCAGCTATCGTGGTCTGTTTGGGCTCTTTCTCCACTTTAGGTCTTGGCTTTTCAGTGCTGTTCACACTCTCTTCATTACTGCTGTTGGACATCTGACGAGGGGATTTTTTTCCTACCTCCCCTGCAGATGCTTCACTGCAAAACGGTGTGCCTGTGGATAAAATCTATACTTTAGCAGTGAAATGGCAATGATTAGTGCCAGTTCCATAGTATCATATTGCTCCCTTCCCCACACGCATATAAGAATGCCACCACAAATCATTCCTGGACTACAATAAATTAAGCAGAAACAGACAAGCAAGGCTGACCTTCAATGGGGTGGAGTCATGATGAGAGATGAGAATGAATTTGTTTGACATATGTCTCAATTTCAGTTTATCACATTGCCAAAAGTATCTTAAAATCTTGACTGAATATGCAGTGACGTATAACAGTTGTTTCATATAAGCAAAAAAAAAGCAGTTGCCTCAGCACAAATTCAACATGAAAATCTTGTTCTACAATCCACAAACTCTTACCCTAATATATACAGTATATACCGGTATATATAAACTCCTACTGGAGTTTAAAATAAACCATGGCTCTTTTATGTGTGTGTATGTATGTATGAATGTATGTATGTATGTATGTATGTATGTATGTATGTATGTACATATTTATACACATAAAAGAGCCATGGTTTATTTTAAATTCCAGTAGGAAGCCCTTGAGGAACAAATATTAAGGGTCACCTCCAGATCTTTCTTATAAGAAAGAGTATTTGTGTATTAGGATGATTAATCTATGTACCATCGCTTGTGAAATGTGAAACAAATGCTTATTTTCCTATGAGTACATGGGCTGGGAAATTGGGGAAGCATTCTGACGAAATTTATATTTCTTCTCCACTCTCCAAATGATGTCATATTTGTTTGTCTCTGTTGTTTATTTCAGTTCTAGAAAACGTAATTATACTTATTATGACAATGAACACTATTGGAACATATTTAAAATGACAGACAAAATTTAAATTCCTTCATGATGCATTATTTTTAGACAAGAATTCTACATATAGTAGATTGAAATACTGCTATGTAATAAGATGTTAAAAATATATTGTAATATTATCTTCTTCTTTTGTGCCATATCCATTATCGGACGTTGGTGATCATGTTGGTCAATCCTGTTTTTAATCAGCAGCCGCACGAAAAAGTGCTGCTGAGTTTTGTCCAAACCAGTCCCTTAGATTTGGAAGCCATATTATATGGTATGTTATATGGTAACGTATGTTATTTTATTTTCCTCACTTCTAAGAGTGTATAACATTTTCTAATAATAACTAACCAGTAGAAGGTAAAGAAAGGATTTCTAGGACAAAAAGATCATTTATTCAGCATGAGATTTTACCTATATGCATGCTTAAGTCTCCATGCCCAAATATCTTCCCATGTTATAAATTACTAATTCCAACAAAATGAATTGCAAAACTCTTAACAGCACTGGTTGAAAATATTTTCCTATCAGAAATTATAAAAAAAATATACCTAATTCTATAAAGATAGGTTTTAAAAGTTTACATCAGAGGTGTCAAACTTACTGCGTCACGTGACATGTCACGATATATCGTGACTTTTTTCCCCTTGCCGGAGCTGGGGTGGGTGCGGCTTCTGCGTGACGCATCCAGCCCGAGAGCCAGCAGTTTGACACCCCTGGTTTACATGGACATTTTGTTCCTTTTTTTCCTAAGAACAACAGTAGCATGAACTAAAATGCTAGTACAATGTTTGACAACTCAGGAACTTTTAAGGTATGTGGACTTCAACTTCCAGAATTCCTCAGCTCCTCATTCCTCCTAACACTCCTCCAGTTTCTCACATCCTTCTTCCTAACGTTGCTGCATTACTACATCTATCACCATTATTATCTGCTACCATGGTTGATTGGCTAGTGCAGGGGTAGGCAACCTTGGCTGTTTTATGACTCGTGGACTTCAACTCCCAGAATTCCTGAGCCAGCATGGCTCAGCTTGGAAACCTCTCTTTCCCCTCAGCATGGCTGCCTCAGGAATTCTGGTAGTTGAAGTCCACGAGTCATAAAACAGCCAAGGTTGCCTACCCCTGGGCTAGTGCCTGTCTGAATCTGGACGTCCCACAGAAAATCCCCACACTTGGCTGGGATTTGAGGTCCATTCATCATAAAGTTGCGGAGGCTGAGAAACACTGCTATGGAAAGGACAAGAGAGATATAAATGGTTTCAAGAAATAAAATAACATTCCAACATGTGGGAAGTCTTACTGGATGCTTTTGAAGAGACAGAAGAATCGGCAGAATCACAAGAGCCAGATCTCTCCCTATTCACAGGGCTTCTTCTTTCGGAAGCTGAGCCTGCTCCATAATTGAAGGAAAATCTTATTTAATATTTTTATAGACGTAATCTGATCTAACTTAAAATACAAAATAGACTTTTATTTGATATCAGTGTTCCTCTCAGCAATTCCCTCAAAAATACATGGTAAAATGATAGGTATTATATTTTTGTAGTTTTGATCAATGGGAGTAAGCCATGAACCATTTCCATATATACTTATATTCATATGTACATATACTGTACACCAGTGGTTCTCAACCTTTTTAATGCCGCGACCCCCAACCGGTCGTAAGTCGAGGACTACTCAACTGATGCAGCACCATTTGCAGAATGGGACTTTTGGCAGGCTCAGCAGGGCAGAGACAGCCTAGACAATTCCTATTGAAAGCCAATAGAATAGACTCTCTTGAATAGAGTCTAATTCTATTGGCTTTCAAAAGCCAATAGAATAAAAGGGAGTAGCACAGCTAAGGAAAAGGGGGGAAAATGGCGGACTGCATTGTTTGGCGACCCCCGTGAAATGGTCGTTCGACCCCAAATGGGGTCCCGACCGACAGGTTGAGAACCACTGCTGTACACGCACACACTCACACACACACATATACATATATACACATGAAATTAATAGGATAAGGTATGACTATGAAAATACTACCTGAAAAACTATCTCACCCCAATGGAATTGGCTTGCCCCACCCACACCAGCGGAAGGGACATGGTGCATACTCCATTAGTTAAGGAATTCTAACAGGTGGGTTCCAGGAGAGAGGCCTTTTCTGCCGTAGCTCCCGCCCTGTGGAACACTGTGTCCCTTGAGATCCACAACTCTCCCCCTTTTGTCCTTCCATAAGAGCTTCAAAAATTGACTCTGCCAACAGGTCAGGGGCCCCAGTGGGGGTGTTCTATATTGGGGGGGGCTAGTGGAAGAAAATCCCACCTCCACCCCATAAATATTGTAGTTTTTTACTTTTTTCATTTATTTAATATTTAAATCTTCTAATGTTTGTACCTCTGACTATGTGTTTGCAAGCCTCCCAGAATCTCTTGTTAGGCAGCATATAAATTGATTGAATGAATGAATGAATGAACGAATGAATGAATGAATGAATGAATGAACCTCAACCATGTATCCCTTTGGAACAGTGCCTATCACAGATTGTAATGTCTTTGGAACAGTGCCTATCACAGATTGTAATGCTTCCTGACAAAAGGAAAAGGGAGGAGGAGGAGGAGGAAGAGGAAGAGGAGGAGGAGGAATGTACATTTAGTATATCTTAAAGGGGAAATTTGGGGAGGGGAGCAAATTAGTAGCAAGGAAAGGTGTTAGAAACATGTATTTATTTAGGTCCCACTCTTCCTCCCAAAGAGTTCCAGAAGTATATTACAATATAAGAAAGTTTAAAAGAAAACAGTGACTGAAATTTATCAATAGTCATTGATTGGAAGGAACTTCTGCCCTTGTCAGCTCTTGATCCTACTCATAGAAAGCAGGTTTAACAAATAAAAATGGATTGTATTCAATACATTGGAAGACCACGGGTGGGGAAGATTGGTTTAATGCTGTGGTCCAAAGGATGTCCCTTTACCTTCCGTTACTATTTCTTCATCCTCATTATCAGTACTGCTCAGTTTCTCTGGGTCACTCTCCAAGACATCGTTTGTGGTTCCTCCTTTCTCTACTGTACTTTCAGAATTGACAAAATAGGCTGCCAAGCCAAGTTCTTGCTCCAAAGCTGTTCTCACCAGGCACGAGGAGTTTATCAGTCGTAGATCACAGTATCTCAAGGATCTTGGAGAGGTAGATAGAAAAAGAACGAACAAAATCAACATGCCAGTAACATTAATGAAGAAATGCCATTTACCAACTATTCCTACCCTTTCTATTGTTTGTCTATAATAAACATTAATGGAGAATTGCATTTCAACTACTTTGTGTGTGTTGCAATTCTGGGACTTAAAGTCCACACATCTTAAAGTTGCTAAGGTTGCGAGACACTATTTATGCATTGCCTTTCCTTGATATATGATGTACAAGTGGGGCTTAATTTGTCCCAAAATTCAGCCTAAGATATATTATCTAGACCAGTGGTTCTCAACCTTTTTAATGCCGTGACCCCAACCGGTCGTAAGTCGAGGACTACCCAACCGGTCGTAAGTCAAGGACTTTCCCTGCCCGGGAGCGCCACGCATGCGTGGTGCCGCCCCCTGCGCCGGCCGAGGCATAGCTGGCAAGCGGCAGAGATGGCGCAGGCCGACCACCGGCTGGGCCACCAGCTGGCCCAGCCCAAGGGAGGTAAAGCACCCGCCGGGCCCCACGCGCGCCAGCAACCCTCCCTGCGCCCGCCGGCCTCCCATCTCCCACCCCTAGCCCTCTTTTACTTACATTTTTAGTAGTTGCTCAGCAGGGAGGGGTGGAAACTTCCAGACAGCTCGCCTTCGCTGCAGACAACTTGCAGCACCGTTTGCAGAATGGGACTTTTGGCGGGCTCAGCAGGGCAGAGACAGCCTGGACAATTCCTATTGGCTTTTGAAAGCCAATAGAATTAGACTCTATTCAAGAGAGTCTATTCTATTGGCTTTCAAAAGCCAATAGAATAAAAGGGAGTAGCACAGCTAAGGAAAAGGGGGAAAAAATGGCAGACTGCGTTGTTTGGCGACCCCTGTGAAATGGTCGTTCGACCCCAAATGGGGTCCCGGCCCACAGGTTGAGAACCACTGATCTAGACCAAATCCCAAACGTGAAAGTTATCAAACCGGTAGGTATCCCTGACCCAGTGTGCAGTGCACCTCTTTTGCTGGAAGGTAATATTTGTTTCTGGATAAGAAACAAGAGAGAAATGTACTCTTCCCAACACATTTTTTCCTAATAGAGACGTGCAAATGTTTGACCCAAAACAGGAAAGATGTTTCAGATACAGCATGAGGCTACTTGCTGTACCTATTAAGACTACATAAGGCAAGCACACCTACATCAGATCCGAAGCACCAACCCGGTTCAGATCCCTATTTTCTAACTATTCAATGTTTGCCAAAGGTTGAGGACATCCTTCCTTCCAACGATCCTTCAGAGGGCTCCTGGTGATTTTGGATGCCATCAAGTATGATACTCTTTTGAATTGTTTAACTGAAGGGAGGCACTATAGTTCAATCCTTCTGCTCCTACGAGTAGAGTGGACTACTTTGTGCCAGTAAGCATGCTGAACACAACCAACAAAGCAAGTAAGGTTTTGGGCCTTGACTTCCCAAAAATTAAACATAAAACAATGAGTGACATTCTAAAATTCACATCCAGCACTTAGAATACAAGCAGAGGTTGTTAAAAGGGGGCTTTAAGATGCAGTCATTTTCATATTATTATTGCAAAAACAAGAAAAGATTGTCAATACAAGCTACTAGGCTTTATTTCATGGTTGGGTTTTGGGGGGGTTTTTTTGTTTGTTTATTTTTAATAACACTCATTACCTTGGCAGGGATTCTCCTTGAGGATCCATTCCAGTGAAAATCAAAATACAAGGCAGACCCTCCAGTTCCAAATATGTCTGGGGCCTCCAATCAGCATCTTCAATTTTCTGCCAGTTCTGTCAGTCATATTTAAGACAACTAATTAGACTATATCCAGCCAATCAAGAGGGGGGAGAGTTAAGTGTTGGGCCGGTGACTCCCTCTCAGCCCAACCCACCTCATTGTTGTGGGGAAAATAGGAGGAGGAAAGTATGTTTGCCGCCTTGAGTTATATTTAAGTATAAAAATAAAAAGGTGGGATTTAAATCAATCAATCAATCAAATCAATCAATTTCTGCTCCAGATCTCAGCTCAACTGAGGGCATGTAGAATATTCTGGTCATGCTCCTGTCAATCAACTCCGGCCTTCATTTATAACATGGTGAAGAGAAAAAAGTGGTGGCATACTTTACACAGTTGTTAAGGTCATCTGGAACGTGGACTTAAACGTTGCTGATGTTATTACTATATTTTTTCACTCTATGATAATAATAATAATTTTATTCTGTGTATATACAGGTAATCCTTGACTTACAATCAAATTGATCACACACAAAATTTCCGTTGCTAAGTGAGACAGCTGTAAAGTGAATTTTGACCCATTTAAAAACCTTTCTTGTCACAGCCATTAGATGAATCACTGCAGATGTTAAGTTAACAACACAGTTGTCAAGTGAATCTGGCTTCCCCATTGACTTTTCCTGTCAGAAGGTTGCAAAAGGAGATCACGTGACCCCGGGGACCCAGCAACCATCATAAATATGAGTCAGTTGCCAAGCGTCTGAATTTTGATCACATGACCATGGGGATGCTGCAACAGTCGTGTGAAAAATGGTCATAAGTCGCTTCTTTTCAGTGCCATTGTAACTTCAAAGGGTCACTAAGGGAACTGTGGTAAGGAATACCTATACTTAATACTCCTGCCTCCTCTTTTCCTCCAAGCACAACCCTCTGAGGTGGGTGAAGAAGAGAAAGAGCAACTGGCCCAAAGTCACCAGGGGCTTTCTCTCGCCTGAGGGAAGCCTAGAACACAGCCATCTCCTGCTTTCTAGCCCAGCACAACATCCAGCTTCAGACCCACCTGCAATCAACCTCAGAGCTCAGGGGAAGCTGGCCAGGAAATTAGCAGAAAGATCACCTCACTCACAAGGCTGTTCTAAATAAAATGAGGGGAGTGTGTACAAATAAATTCTGGGTGTCTCATTCTAGAAAAATACAGGTATAATTTGTAATTCTAGAACAAATTCAATATTAATTAAAATTATTTTTGTTAAATAATATTAATAATATTTAACTCATAACAGTTGGATGCTACATTCGACTCAATTTGCATATTATCAAAATGTCAACATGATTATCTTTTCTTTTTAAATTATGGAAAGGGTGTGATAAAATTTACAATTTTTCTTTTAAAAAAGTGCCCATTAACCAAATCAAAATATCCTAAAAGATTTAAAAAATATATTTTGTTGTTATTTCTATTGTTATCTCTTAGATTATTTTAATTTTTCTTAAATGATTTAGAGTGGTTTAATCTTAAAACTGATTAATTTGAATATTGTAAAATAAAATTAAATTAAAATCCTCATAAAATCCATAACCACTTAAGGTACTAACAAATTATTAAAAGCTGGGCTGAAAACATGGAAATTCCTTTGAAGGCCTTGTTGAGCCCTCTTATTTAAATTTTAATTCAAACGATTAAAATTTACACTGATTTAAATATTTTTATTGGTGAAAGCTTGTCATCCTAATTAAAATAAACAGAATCATCTTTCATGTAAAAAGGAGATTTTGGATTATTGACATTAGAAGCAAAATGTCAAAGCCCTGGCAAATATCCATCCATTTTTGTTGGCAAAGACATAGACCTCAAATACCTTTCATACTCCTAGAAATTAGAGAGAAAGAACTGAAGAGAATGAAAAGGGAGATTGAAAGTCTTCTCCCCTATCTTGTAGAACTATCATTATAAAAACACAAAGAATCACTTGCAGTTATCGCCCACTAAAATTTACACTTTTTTAAAGAAAGTGCTGTACTGTTTCCCAAAAGTTGCCCTCTCCCATTTAAAGAATGCAACTACTGTCATGAAGGCAATGTTTTAGTCAAATTTAATCCTAAATGTTTTTTGATCCTGCCGACTATTTTAACCAGATGTTAGCTGCCCAGGCTACGGCAGCTGAAATTCCACCACAAGGTACCTTGAGTTGTTCCACAAAGTGCTTCCCTATGTTCATTCCAGAGTTGGGATTCCCCAAGATGATTTCAAAGCGGCCTTCCAAAGCAAGCCTTTCCCTCACATGGTTGAGGCGTTCATAAGCCACCGCGGCCAATGGCATGCAGGGTATCCTTAAGACCACCATCAGCCCATGTCCACTGGGACACTGCTGGGAAGAATTGATGAGGTTCTGCGTGATCTCTAAAGTTTCGACAGTAGTGTAATTTTTCATCTGAGATAAGCCGCACACTGCCATCATGGCTGCAGAGTAGTGCTGGACAAGAACAAATGTCCTTATCACTGCACTATGCAGCCGAGGAAATCTGAAAGGAAACAAAAAGCAAGATGATCTTACGAGGATACTTTAGATACCTAAACCCTAGGTTTGCCAATGCCTTCTTCCAAAATATTTTTCAGTTCCCAGTCTAGGGAAAAGAGTGACTAAACCAGTCACCCAGCTGGCTACTAGGTCTCCTCAGGCCTTTAATACTACAGCAAATTGGCTTTTTTAAGTCCGACAAAAAAAACCCATGACTGATTAACATCAGTGGTGGGATTCAAATATGTGAACAACCGGTTCTCTGTGTGGATACCGCTTCCGGAAGTCCATTCTGGGCCTGGGCAACAAAAAATTAGCTACGATGTGAACTGACTGAATACTACCACTGATTAACATATATATTCTGGAACTCTTGCTGTACATAGTTTTTTTTTTTAAAAAAAATACAAAATCCTCAGGTACCATCCCTTTCTCAAAAGTCAAATTATTTTTCCCACCATCTATGTATGCTGCTGAATTCTGTCAACTCCCATGGGAAACAAAGATCTGACATCAATGGAAGATGGAATTTTTCTGCAGTTATCATCATGATCCAGAGAGAAAATAATGGTTTTTGTATATTTGAGGGAACCTTCGGGTATATGGAAATATGTAAGTCTAAAAGAATATTATTATTTTTTAAAGCCAATAACAAAAACAAAAGGAACACTGCAGTTCCAAACTCTGCTTAATACTAAATATTATTAAACAGCATTCACTCTACCTTTTCCCCAAAGCCATGACCATTGCTTCAAAAGAGCTGTCATAACGAAGCAATGGAAGACTGTGTCCAGAAAGTGTGGATTCAATGAATTCATGCAATCCATAGTACTTTTTGTTTTCATGATATAAGTCCATACCCTAGAATAAATGAGATGGATTACAGTATTGAGTCACCTGTGATCCTTACTACCCTAACTATTCAAGCAATTAGTTAATTGTTCAACAGCTTTAGAAAGAAACAAGGCATAAAAGGATCTCTCAAGTAAATGTGTACAGCTTCCATGTACCCTGAAAACATTTGGGGATCATCTTCCAGAAGTTTTCCCAAAGGTGCAACTGAATTGTAAATGTTTTTTTTTAAAAAACAAATTTTATTGGTTTTTTAGTTTCTTAAAGCAACATATTCAGGACACACTGTGGTGCTGGGGTAATCAAACATCATAAAACAAGACATATATACATAATACAATCAATACATCAAGTATTCCCTCTCTTTTTCCCTCAAATAGCATAGTATATTTAAAATGTCCAATTCTAGCTTGAATTTATTCAACCTGAACCTGTTTTTAAGCTTCATTAATTTACAATACCATAAACAAATTAACTTTAAATAAAAAACATTTTCAATTCAGATATCCCTTCCACATAAGTTCTACTTTCTTAATTTTATCAAAATCTTGTTTACTTCTTCTTCCATTAATCTCCCTTATTTGGAGTAAAATATTAATCTATCCTGTACCTATCAAATCCATCAATTAATCAATCTCTTCAAGCTAAAAACGATAATATCATACCTTAAATCATGTCATTCCATTAAACAGAATTCAAGTCTCCAATTAATTATCATGACTAATAACATCCATATCGTCAAAAAATCATATCATATTAAATTTCAGTTGACTAGTTCACTTCAAATCTGAAACATCTCTTCAGTTTTCGTCATTCCATTACATCATAATTTTCATAGAAATAAACCTAACATTCTAAAAGGAGCATTCTTAGTATTCTAAATTGTCTTTAATCCATTATATAAAAAAATATCTCATTTTTAAACAAAAATATTAATCTATCCTAGACACATCTAAATGTATGTATTCATCAATCTATTCTATAGATATCTAATCCTTCAATTAATCAATCTCTTTGAGCTGACAAATTAATATCAAACCTTAAATCATTTCAATCCATTAAGTAGAGTTTAAATTTCAACCAATTAATTATCATAGCTAAACATCCATGTTATAAAACAAACAAATCATCTTATTTAATTAACATTCAATTTACTATTAATTCACTCCAATTCTAAGATATCTTTTTATTTCAAACTCAGAATCTCAGTCCTTACATCAGTCCGTAATTCTAGGTTGCCTTTAATCCAATTTAAGAAATTTTAAATTTCATTTTTCAATCTTATTCTAGCTTTCCTCTTTTGCCAGATAGGTTTTCATAACAAGGCTTCCCTTCCAGATGATGGGTCTCTTTTTGTTGCTTGTAGTGTCACTTGATTCGGTACAGACCATCTTGATCTCTGATTTAGTCCTCTGTTTCTCTTGTCCATAAAGCCTCGTTGCTTCAGAAGTTCAAAATTCAGTCTTTGCTTTTTCCTGGTCTTGTTTGTAGGGCAAAGTAAAATTCTCTTTATCCTCAGTTAAGTCCTCTTCTTGTATAATCTGTTTTATGGAGTAGCCAAGTGTAATCTGAGAGTCAATTTTAAGTTTTAAAATAGAGATTCTGGCTCTTAGTTCTGCAGTAGCCTCTTTTATTGTAGTACAAATTTCTTCTTTAGCCTCATAGATCTTTTCCAGTATAAGTTTACAGTTTAAGTGTGATTGTGGCTTCTCCATTTTAGCAATAGTTGAAGAAAAATCCTTTTCCTTTTTAGTGAAGGTTACAATTGAACATTATCAACCCCCACAGATCACAAAGCTAGCTCAAGTTATCTTTCTCTTGAAAAACAGTTTGAAGGCCAAAACATCTCATCTCCAGATAGACAACAATCCAATATTAATTTTTGACCAGTAAATGTCCTCAGTGAGCTAAAAAGACTTCTTCAAACACCATTTTTTTTCCTTTTTTCTATTTTTTAAAGGAAGAATAGAAAAAGAAATACTCTGCCGATATAATACCGCTCCAAAAAAACACAAAAAACAGTTTTTTCTAAAGCTCAATTAAGTAGAGATAGAATATAGTCTTTAAATGGGTATTTATTTATTTATTCTGTTCTTTTGTAAAACGCATTTGTTCCCACGATTACCAAAGCCGCTTTCTCCAGACGGCGAAATAATACCACAAACAGCTTCTACAGGCAAAAACAGCATGGGGTGTGGAGAGGAACAAAAGAGGTCTCACCCAGATCATCTGTGATGGATCTTTAATGCTTAGATGACAGTGTGACTTTCGGCTGGTGCACCAGGGTGATTGGCCGTCTTGCAGGCCGATCTTTGCTCCGTAGGCCCTAAGCAGATAGCTGGAGACTCGGGGGAAGCTGCCACCCTCCCCTATCTACCAGTAAGCCTCCTCCTCGGTGGTCGCCCCTCCAGGGCGACTTTCGACCCCCTAGGGGGTCTACTGGCGAAGGAAACTCCGGACGGCACGGAGACAAGTCTCCAGGCACGACCGACGTCACCACGTTCCGGAACCGGAAGTCGTAAATGTTAATATAATAAATGAAAAAGTGTATTAATATATATTAGCACTGACCATATTATTGGTATTCAATGAAATAAACTAACTGAATTGAATTTATTTCAAATCAAGCATAGAATATGTCTTTACCTCATCCATTTCACTTCTCCTGAAATAAAAGTGCCAATAAATAATGGAGCAATAAGGCAGAGTTCCCCAACCTTTCTGGCTTTGAGGACCAGCGGGCAGGGGGAAGAGGGACGAGAGCAGCAGCCGAGCATGCATGTGCATGCAGCTCCATTTGCATGAGTGATGGGCAAGCATGCCCACTGCTGCTTACACAAATGGAGCATGCACGCCCACGCTCGTCCACTGTTCATGCAAGTGGGGATGTGCGCACACTTGCACGCCATTTCTGCGGCCCGGTTCCAAGGGCAAATCATGCTGTTACAAGTAAAGCATCCCTCCTCAAGGTCTTGAAGCAGCCATGGCCTCTGGAAGGCTCAGTGTAGTCACTTCAAGAGCTTTCCCAAATTGTTCGCACATGGATATGCATCCATAGACAACACTGTCAGGGTGACTACTGGCAAACTGAAGCTTGCACACATGTACAATGTGCCTGCATCATGTGCAATGACACTTTGGAAAAAGTTTTGAAGCAGAACCTTTTGCCTCAACAGCTGTGGTTTGCTCACATCAACTCACTTTGAACAGCTTTATTCTGAATGCTTTGCTTAGCCCTGTTGCACACCTTTGATGCAAAAAAGCAAGGAAAATATGACAGAAGAATCTAAGAATGGATGGACCAAGAAGAAAATCTATTTTGTTAAACTGTCATGCGATCACTACAGACATACTAAATGTAAAAAAAAAAAAAAAAAGCTCATGTTGATCCTAAAAGTAAGTTCTTACATTGTTGTATAACGAAGGCCAGTGAATTTCATTGTAAGGGCTAATGCGGGTATATTGGGTCTGCAGTGCATAAGGAAAGGAAGTCACATGAAGAGTGACAATATTGGGAGCTTCCTTCACCTCTCTACAATTCAGCAGTCTATCCACGAGTCCCACAGCTGGATCTGACTGAGGATACAGGCTATGAACTGCACTGTAAAAGAGAGAATGTGCAGTCAAGGGTTGAATATAAATGCTCTGAGTAAAATAGATGCATGTCCATCTGTTATTTACACATTTAAAATATCATATATCTATATATGTGATATATCTATATCTATATATGATATATATATTGGTATCTCTATCTATCCACACATACACATATACTTACACACACACACACATACACACACACACACACGCATGTAGGCAGGCAGGCAAGTAGTGCTGGATGAGTCCAATTCAATATTCTGTGCCCTATACAGGTAGTCCTTGATTTACAACTATAACTGCAACTAGAAATTCTGATAAGGCTGTTAAATGAGGCGCACCCAATTTTACAATATTTTTGCCACAGTTATTAAGCAAATCACTGCAGTTGTTAAATGAACCAGGTGGTAGTTAAACAAATTCAGCTTCTCCACTGACTTTGGTTGCCGGAAGGTGGCTGAGAAGATTGCAAATAGCGATCACATGATCCGAGGATGCTGCAACTGTCAAAAATACATGCAGGTTGCCAAATGCCCAAAATCTGATTGTGTGATCAGGCAATGCTGTGACAGTTGTAAGGGTGAGGATTGATTGTAAATCACTGTTTTCCATGCTTATGTAATTTTAAATGATCGCCAAATGAATATAAGTTGAGGGATAGCTGTAGTAGATTATCAACTGCATCCAGAAAACTATCAAATTGTACAAGAGACAATAGCTCTATTTTCTAGCAACTGATTCTTAAACCTGCTGCCTTTAACTCTTAAGTCCATCGTGCAGGTATGAAGACTTGGTACTTCCTTATTTTTTCATATTATATGCCAATATGAGTGAACCGGCAGCTTCTAGGTGAGCTAATACAAACAGTGCAGAAGGAATATTTATTGATATACTTAAGGAGCTTGCAGAGCACAGTAGTTCTCTACTGCCCAACAACAGCACTGTCATTCACTAAAAAGTGCAACTTTTCTTACCTTATAAGGTCCCGGTGAGCATGGTCATGGATGAGTACAAACAGGGTGTGTGGATTCTGCAAAGAGTTTTGCAAAAAAGCTTTAAACTTTAACTGGGCATCGGTGTCAAGCTTGACAACATATTGCTCCACCCTCTCTTTTGTAAGGTGTTCCTTCTCCAAGCCAAGCTCTAACAAAACACCTAAAGAAAGATATTGCGTGTTAGCTAACTGACACAAATTTGTGTCGCGGTTCTTTTCGACCTATTGACACCAGTCAGCACCTGAATGCCAGAGGTGGGAGAGGGTTTGCTGATATGTCACTTCTGAAGGTGGCACACAAATGAGGAAATCTACTTTCTCAAAAGAGCCCAAGTCAAGGTTTTGGGTACTGGAATCTGCAATGGAGCAAACGTGAGAGAGCAATTTCTGGGCCACAGTGAGCTGGAAAGGATGAATCTGATGCCGCTCAAGGTTATAACCTAGTGGGGAAAAAGCAAAAAAGATGGTGAGGGGAAAAAATATAATTCTTTATTTACTTAAGATTCCTAAATTGTGAGGTGAACATTCAGTGTCAAGACTCTTGGAAAAAATGGTAGGAAGGGGTACAAATACAGTATATGAAAAGATATCTTTATTGGTTACATATGCACCACACATACTTGTACACACAGCTGCTCCAGTTACTTCGAGGGTTGCCGGTTTATTTGCAGAAGCAGAGAGAGATGATGATATGTGGGCTCTGTTTTCTTGATAATATTTATCCAACAAAGCATCAAGGTCACCATCTAATGAAATAAAAATTATCTTAATTTTTTTGTGTTAAAGCTGTATGGATCCGTAATAGAGCTTCAGGAATAGCAGAGTTGCATTAAAGCTGTGGGATATTCATGAACGTTCCAACTCTTAAGGAAGAAAGGCGCTATAGAGTACAATTACAGAATGGTGCTTCTGGGTGTAATATTTGAAATTCAGATATTTATCTTAGGATGTTGCATAAAGAAAATCATTTTATTTTAATTTTTAATTTTATGCTTTCCAATTGGTTCCAACAATTGGAAGGAAGGAAGGAAGGAAGGAAGGAAGGAAGGAAGGAAGGAAGGGAGGGAGGGAGGGAGGGAGGGAGGGAGGGAGGAGGGAGGAAGGAAGGAAGGCATTTTAAAAGAAAACATGCCCATTTAAGACAGACATTTAATCTGACAGACAGCTTGGCATTTAATATAACAGGCTACTTGGCCTTTAATCTGATGCCCTGTAAATGGCAACTAAATATAAAGGGCTTTCAGGCTTTACTATCACCTGTCTATCAGCTGGCAAATAAATAATGTTATCTCACAGTAAGTAGAAGATTAATGTGAACTGAAAAAAAAAAATCCCAAGGAACACTTCCCACTACTGGCCTTAAACTTGCAATTCTTGGCAACTAGCAGTGGTTTTTTTTTTTCTAAAAAAAAAAAAAGGTGCCGGAACTCACACACATCATACAACCCGCCTTGCCTACCCTACAAGGTTGCATCCAAAAAAGGTGCCGGAACTCCATTCTGGGCGTTCTATGAGAAAAAAAGCCCTGGCAACTAGTATGTGCCACAATCATTGCTATATTTTGTCTTGGCCAGTGTCCCCTGCAGCCAGCTAATGGGAAGTGCGAAAAAATGCCAGCCAATTAGAGCTCCAGATCTACTTTTGTTCTTAGCGTATTTGCTTTTTACCATGAAAAAAAAAAAATCTACCTGCAAGGACAGTGTAAAAGTCCCATGGCATACCTGGGCAGAGAGAACTGAAAAATGCTCCAAGAACTTCTCCTTTCCCAGTAACTAGCTCGTAACTAACTTCTTTCTGATATTCTGCTGGAGTGAGCATGTTTTCAGAGAGTATCCTTGCTTGATATTTCCCTAAAAGATAGAAAAAGGAAGACAAATCTCTGAATCACAATTCCACTAAATCAAAATCAGGATTATTTTTCCCAGATCCAAGAGCATGAAATATCCTTCTGCAGCAGGAAACCCTCCAGATCTAAGAATAACTTCCATATTCTCATGTGTAAGAATCAAAATTGTAGTCCAAAGCATTGGAGGGATACTGGTTTGGGGAATAAAAAAAACTAATAAAATGTGAAAAAAATGCAGATAATAAATAGATCTGGATATGGTTGATAATAGGATAGTGATTACCTAGAAATTAGAAATATCCAAGAAGGAAAGGCAGAATATATTGTAAATAACCCTCCAGTTCTTTTTCTCACTAACATTTGGGTCAGCAGTATCTATGTTGGTCAAGGCCCAAGAGTATTTAAAGCAAAAAAAAAAAAAAAGCCTCTTTAGATCTGCAGTTTAATTTTGGAACAGTAAATTTACAAAAATAGTTTACTTCATAGTGTTGCTCTGTTCCTGAATCAATTTTAATGCTTCTAAAAATAAACCTAGGATCTAATTTCTGCAGAAAAGACTGTCTTCTTTAGTGAATCTAAAGAAATGCCACTTAGTTAGTCCTGTGTTGTACAGGATAATTTATTCATAAAATACTATGAATGCATCAAGAAGGTGACATGATAAATTTCTACCTTGGAAGAACTCTGATGTCCAGATATGTATGTAGCATGACCTTCTGGCCACACTAATCTTACAAAGTGAATATGCAGTCAATAATTCATTTTATGACAAAGCCATCAAATAATATGTCACATTTATTAGCATGTATCTTAATGAGACTTCACAACATGACAAATTATCCAAAAAAGAAATACCACCCAGGGCATTAATATGGTTCTTTCAATAAAAAGCCAGTAGTTGATGTATTTTGCATCATGTATATGCTGAAAATCTACATTCTGTAGCTCTTCTGAAACAAATCTTAGGACAGGGATCTTCAGACTTGGCCCTTTTATGACTTGTGGAGTTCAACTCCCAGAATTCCTCAGCCAGGCATGCTGGCTGAGGAATTCTGGGAGTTGAAGTCCACAAGTCATAAAAGGGCCAAGTTTGAAGACCCCTGTCTTAGAACAATTGATTGTCTGCTAAGCTGAAATGCTTCCAAGACCTTTTTATGGGAGAGCACCAATGCTTTTGGGGTGGGGGAGATAAGCAAGGGAGAACTCTTGATGCAAGCATGTGATAATACAAGCCGTGTCCATTTTCTCTGTATATTGTGACACTGCACATGCACCTAACGATAAGAGACAGAGCTTGAACCACAATGCATGCATCACATCATTTGTGGAAAGTAGCAAGAGCCTGCAGATGCAGCTATAGGAGAACCTGAGAGATAAACAGAATATTCTTATAGGATTACGCTTATCTAAAATAGAAAAAATTGATATTGTGTGTATCCATAACCTAGGTAATAGGGATGAAATCCCTCCATGGCTACTGTTCAAAGGTCATACCTATTTTTATCTAGATAGAGGACAAACACTGAAATTCAAGGCAAGAAGACAGAATGCACTTGAAGCCAGCTGCTTTGCGTAGCTGGATGAGAATGTAGATGAAGTTCTCTGATTGGAGAGGCTGCATGTAAAGTAAAAGAAGAAGAAGAAGGAAGAGGAGGAGGAGGAGGAGGAGGAGGAGGAGGAGGAGGAGGAGGAGGAGGAGGAGGAGGAGGAGGAGGAGAAGAAGAAGAAGAAGAAGAAGAAGAAGAAGAAGAAGAAGAAGAAGAAGAAGAAGAAGAAGAAGAAGAAGAAGAAGAAGAAGAAGACGAAGAAGAAGAAGAAGAAGAAGAAGAAGAAGAAGAAGAAGAAGAAGAAGAAGAAGAAGAAGAAGAAGAAGAAGAAGAAGAAGAAGAAGAAGAAGAAGAAGAAGAAGGGATGATAGAAGGAGCAATTTCTACCTTGCTCACCTGTAACCACGATGCAAGAGTCTATGGCTCTGTTTCTACAAGCACAGATGATCACCACATAGTTAGTCTTTGCCAGCTTTCCTTCAAGGAGCATCTTGAACATTTCTGAAAGCCCTTCAGCTAGCGAATAGCTGCACTCAATGATGTGGACGCTGTCATTGCAGGAGCTGGCTGCCAGGCCTGCTAGCCATGGGAGCTGAGCTGAGGTGACTGGGGCAATGGGGCCGGGAATGTGAGGAAAAACTTGGGGAATGGCCTGCTGATACTGGCGGATTTCAGAGAGGTACATCTCCCGCCATGAACGCATGAAGATCTGTTCCAAATCCTCAATCAAAGGAACCTGGTCTGAAGCTAGGGAAACATCAGAAAAGCAAAAAAAAAAAAAAAAAGATGATGATGATGATGAACAGGAGTGATTGATCTGCTATTCCAAGCTACTCACTTCTCCTCTGGTATCACGGTTACACTAAACGTATTCCAAACAGCAGATTGCTGCAGTTTTTACATATGATCAAAATACTGACAGTCTTATAATTACATCCAACATAGATGAATTAATGAGACACACAAATATTGTCAAATAAAAAAAAGAAAAAACTGCTCATGCAAAAGGCTAGTGTTATAAAAAAAATAAATTTATGTACAGTATAAATGCATTATTGCATTTTTAACTTGAACCTTTACCATTAGAGAGAACACTTCTTGTTTATCTCCAGAAGTTATGGGAGCAGTTATTTCAAGACTCACATTAGACACTATTGGCATAAAAAGATTATTTTACCCTTACCATGAAATGATATTTATTACATAATACACAATAAATGAAGCACACTTATTTGTGTACAAATTAGTTCACTATTAACACATGAACTGTGTAAATGGTCCTTCAAGCTGATGAAATAATTTGGGTTACTTTTTTTCACATTCTCCCAGACTGAAGAAGCTTCTTGCGTGGGAAGCTAAAAGTTTTCAAAGTAAAAAACCAAGAAAGTCCAGTTGCCTTTTGGAAAAAGCACCTATGGGACAACTAGAGGTGGGATTCAAATATGTGAGCTGCCAGTTCTCTGTGTGGATGCCACTTCCAGAAGTCCATTCTGGGCCTGGGCAACAAAAAATTAGCTACCGGTTCTGCTGAAGTAGTGTGAACCAGCTGAATCCCACCACCGGGGACAACCATGATCTGGATGATTGAGTATCTCCATGGTTAAATTTTCCCAGAATTTTCTTAAGTAAGGAAATCCTACTAAATTTTTGCAATATGAGATTAGAGTCCATAAATTACACTTTTTCACAACACTTTAAACCAAAATATTAGGGATGCAGTAGACAGGAAATCAAAGGAAATGATAAGGATTCAATCAGTGTACATGCACAGGGTGGCTGTCATATTGATTGGGGCTACTCATTACATGTGCACCCAGTTCAAATAATTAAAAAAAAGTTTCTATGCCAGTTTATGAAATCACTTTTTCATTAACAATTTGAACTGACAATTCTAAGAATATCTGAAATATGATGTTGATTGAATAAACTCACCAAGCTGAACAAGGTAGTACACTGTTAACAAGAGCTGCATTTCCTCTGAAATGGGCTGTACAGTGGAGGCTCCATATTGTTCATAAGACCTAGACAGAGACTGTGCATTCTTATAACATGTATACAAAAGAGGGCTCACTATGACATCATTAAGGTTCCCACAAAGGTAAGGGAAGTTCCCATGCCCTGTTGAAGCAAAACATAACATAGTGGATCCCAAGTGTGCGATATAAAGAGGCATAAATGTGTTACAAGTTTTTTTTAAAAAAAAAAACAGATATTGCATTGACCTTTTCATATAATTGTTTTACCTTTAAATATGACGGGTTTTGCTTTATATATTTTAAGCAAATTTTCAGGAACTGAAACTGGCTCCCCAGTAGCCACTATTGGAGAAGATGCTGGTCCTACCAAAGTAGCATGAGGTAAATAGGAGAGCCCTCCTCCTCCATCTGAAAATCAGTTTAAACTTTGATTTAAAAGAATAGGCAAAAAACACAGAACAAAACAAAATAGCAAGGAGAGGAAAGAAAAGTATTTTAATTTTTCCAGAATTCATGCACTAGAATCGTTTGGGAATATGCAGTTCCCACACATATTGAGGACACAAAATTAAGGCCTTTGTCATCAGCTTTGATCCTAGCAATCTATCATCTTCCTCCTTCTCTCCTGTATCTACTACATTCCTCCTGTTCTTAAATCCCAGTCAACCAATTCCATATGGCTTCTATCAACCTTCAGTCCCAGCTCTGTGATCTCCTAACATAGCATTCATTGTCAGTCTCTATCCCAACAGAAGATGAGAAACAACCAGAAGGACCAGGCAAAGTTGATGCATTTTAATTATGATTACATTATTTTACTAATTAATAAGAATTTCTTAATAACTTGTTTTTTTAAAAAAATCACATATGATAATGCCAGGGACAGCCTGATAATTACCTGAGGTATCATTTACAGGTGGTCCTCAACTTACAGCCACCACTGGGATAAGAAAATTCATTGTTAAGTGGTCTGGTCGTGTGGCCGTGGCTTGCAACTTTTTCTGCTACCTTCCCTATTGGCACTGCCTGTTGGAAACTGGCTGGAAAGGCTGCAATTGGTGATCATGTGACTGCTGGTTGGGAAGTGCCCAGATCATGATCACATGACTACGGGGGACATCGCAACAGTCAACAGTCAATTTTTTTTAAAAAATCGCCTTTGTAACTTTGAATGGTCACTAAACGAATGATTGTAGGTTGAGGACTACCTGTAATAAAGTCTGACATTTGCTCAGCTTTAAGAAGCAACAGATAGGCTTCCACTTCCGGATCACGGCAGCTTCCGCCATACGAAGAGCTGTCGCTCTTTGTTGGCTGTTTTTCTCTCTACTGGTAGACCCTTATGCAGGTCTTAAATCGCCCTGGAGGGGCGAACACCGATGAGGAGGCTTTTGCTTGGCTGTGGTGGAGTGGCAGCTCCCCCTCCAGTCCGAGCTAACTCCGTAGGGCCGATGGAGAAGAAGATTGGTCAATAAAATGGCCGATCACTTCGCTGTGCCAGCTGAAGTCAGAAAATCATCTAAGCATAAAGAACCACTATGGTGAATCCGGGTGAGACCTTTCCTCCCTCTTTCCGTCCTGAACTATTTTTCCTGCAAGGAGCTTGCTTTTTGGATGACTTCCCTGTTCTAAGAAAGCAGCGGCTGTCTGTTTGATGGAAAAAAAATATTTCAAACAAAACTACTTATTATATTTTGAACCTTTTGGATATTGGGCATTCCTGGAAAGATTTGTAATTTAGAGCATTATTTTACTTACTATACTGAAGATATTTGCTTTTTTCTGTCTCTTTCTTTGTCATTCTTAATGAGATAAAGGCTTTTAACATGCAAAGAAAAAAGTTTTTATAGCTTACTGAGGACATCTTGTGGTGAAAATATTTACTGCACTTCTAATCTCTTTGTTTTGGTGTTTGGAGATGTTTTTGACCTTCAGGAATTAACAAGAAGAAAAGATAAAGGCTTGGAAACAGCTGTGGGTTGTGTTTGTGATTTAAAAATTGTGGAGGCAGATGTATATGGACTCTTAATAAATATAGTTTCCACAAAAAGATTAAAAGACTCTTTTATTATGGAAATAGAAGACTTTTACCCACAGCTTGATTATGAGCTGATATTGGAAAAAATATTGGAAATGACAGAGGAGATGAAGTCATGGAGAAAAACTAAAGGTTATTTTGCAGAACCACAAGCTGAGCCTCAAACTTTAAAAGATCAACCTATAGGCCAAGAAGAAGCCCATATGCAACAGTATACACAATCTGAGACAGAAGAAGAAGTTACTGATCAACTGAATTCTGGACTGCATTATGAGCTGATATTGGAAAAAATATTGGAAATGACAGAGGAGATGAAGTCATGGAGAAAAACTATCTTCTAGAATCACAAGCTGAGTCCCAAATTTTAAAAGACCAATCTACAGGCCAAGAAGCTTATATGCAACAGTGTACACAATTTGAGATGGAAGAACTCACTGATCAATTGAACTTTAGAAAAATTCTGGACTCAAAATTCCAGATGGGGACCTTAAATAACTATTTTATAAATCAACTAACTACTACAGAGGTAGATATTTCACAAGTCTATGTACAAACGGAGAACTTTGTAGATCAAAAAATGACTATAAGTGAAGTTCTCCCATTGCTAAAATTAACAGGAATTGACAGCCAGACGCGATTGATTAAAAGTTATGACAACTTGGATAATCAAGCTGAAATTATAATATGGAATAAAATGGACTATATTGCTTACATGATACTAGAAGAAGGGGAAGAGAATTTTGATCAGATTGATTTGTTGATAAACATTAGTACTCAAATACTGAGATTTGATGACATAGATGCGACATTACAGAAACCAGCTGGTATAGAAAAAAAGCCAGTTAGATTAAAAATGTAATTTAAAATCTTAATTATTGGGTCAAAAAGGCTTTAGAGATTTGGACTGATTTGACAATCTAATTGAGTAAATGAAAGCAGTAAGATAATAATTGGTTTAATAATATGTTTGTCTTAGATACAATAGCTAATTTGGTTGAGAGTTAAATTTTACTTAACAGGTCGAAATGATTCTTTTTTGTTTTTTTACTCTGTTTATATAGAAAACTATTTTGTAATCGCATAAGAATTAGAAAGATCTATGATAAGTGAAGAAAGGGTATTAATAAATGATGTATTAAATTAAGAGATGAAATATATGTGAAAATATTAGAATGTTATTCTTGGAATTTTATGTATGTTGTAGAAGGGATACCCAAAATTTTATTAATATGTTTGTTTAAGATCAATTGGAATATTTTAATTGAACTTAGTGGAGCTTAAAAGCAGGAGTGATTTTTGTATATGTAATAGTAGAGATGATTCTGTGGATTGATTGAATTTTAAGAAGAAATAGATTAAACTAAATTTGTTATATCATGTGAGGAAATAGAGGGGGGAATTTTTAAGGTATTAATTTTAGTTATAATATATGACTTGTTTTGCTATGATTGATTACCCTTTCACCATGGTGTTTTCCTGAGCACTTTGATGTTAAAATTAAAAAAACCAATAAAATGTGTATAACAAAAAAAGAAGAAGCAACAGATACATAATGTATTTTTTCGCCAAGGACTGCAGAGTGTAATTTAGTGAACTTCAATTCAATACATATCTTTATTCGTTTGCACTCAGAGACTATAGTACACACAGCTTATTATATAGGTAAGGGTTTGTAAAGAAGTTTTACAGAACAATTTGCTAACTTTCAAACAGGCATCCAATAAGAATGTATGTATGTAGTGGAATATTAAAGGAGAGAGAGAGAGAGAGAGAGAGAGAGAGGGAAGAAGGGAGGGAGGGAAGGAGGGAGGGAGAGAGGGAGGGAGAGAGAGAGAGACTGACAGATATAGCTAGACAGAGATATAGATATACATATAAATATAGATATAGATATCTTTGATTACCAATTTTATTTCTAGTTGGGATTTGTGAGTTGGACTGCAAATTCCAGGCTTCGTTGGAGGAGGGAGACTCTGGGGACCATCCTTTGTGGCGTTTTTTGGGAGGTCCTGGGTTTGTTAAAGTGCCTAGATAACAATAAGAAAACCAGAACTACTTTTTTTTTGTTTCCTTGGTGAAAGCACATAGCTGAAAATTTGCATGTCATACCTTAAAAACCTCTGAACTCCTTCGCAACAAGAACAAGAGAGTATGTAAAAAACAATGGCATATTAAAGACAAAATCAACATCAATTCAAGACTTTCAAGCAATTTTAAACAGTTTAAATACTAGAGAGAAAAGACTATTTACAAACACATACAGTATTAGGTAAGATGTTAAAATTCTGCACAATGATTGTATCATACTATTTTTAATAGGAGGTTTTTTTTGTTATAGGTATGGAGGTATGGTTTTATGATATGGAGTCTATGTAGTTTCAGCAGTAAAGAAGTGCCATAATAAATAACCAAATAACAGCGGTTATAATACTTCTTAAATCTATCCTCCTTCATATATAAGAGTTCATTTCTACCTCAGGCTGAGTATAAGGGTGCTTTCAATGAGGTTTAATTATCCAAATTTATTCCTGTAATGTTAATTGGAGTCTAAAAGATATCACTTTCAATCTCTAATCATCCTTTATTTTTTCACTGTTTCTTCTATTT
The DNA here is from genome assembly GCF_016545835.1 of Crotalus tigris. Taxonomy (NCBI): domain Eukaryota; kingdom Metazoa; phylum Chordata; class Lepidosauria; order Squamata; family Viperidae; genus Crotalus; species Crotalus tigris. The sequence goes on along the minus strand of NW_024100609.1, from coordinate 4,633,035 downwards.
TTTCTTAACAGAAAAACATCTGCAGAATGCCTTTGGACTGATAATTTATTTATTTATTTATTTATGAGACTTATATACCGCTTTAAGTGCAAGCACTCTCTAAGCGGTGTACACCAGTAAGCAATGTATATATATATATATTTACATTGCCCCCAACAATCTGGGTCCTCATTTTACCTACCCCGGAAGGATGGAAGGCTGAGTCAACCTTGAGCCGGTGAGATTTCAGAACTATGTTACAACAGTAATAATAATAATAATAATAATAATAATAATAATAATAATAATAATAATAATAATAAAAAACAAATTCGCTATTAGTCAATTGCAAAAGGCGGCCTTACTAGGAACTGCTTCCATCCTGCGACGATATCTGTAATACCATCAAACATCCACATCTGCCTATCCCAGGTCCTGGGTAAGGACTCAATAGGTAGACAAAATGCCAAATCCAGTCTGAACATCTGGCTGACTGTGCAATGATCCATAATAATAATAATAATAATAATAATAATAATAATAATAATAATGAGGCACTACCTTGACGTGGTTGTGGGGCTTGTGTACTATGAGGAAGATGAGAGCTATGCCAGAGGTTCAACCATACTGGACAGGTCTCATCAGGAGTCAGACAAAGAGTGTCTCTCCCATAAAAAATATGGTGAGACGTAAATTGCAGAATGCCATACCGGCTCGGACGTCGCCCGGATTAACAAGGTCCGCGCTAGATATCGGAGTTCCTGGATATCTGGTGAAAAATGGGTTACAGGACTCAGGACTGTTGGCTGAGCAACCAGGGCCAGCAGCTGCAGAACCACTGGAAGAAAAGATGTTTACCTGTCGCAGATACACAGTGATTGAAAACAAAGAAATAATGATCTGTTACTACAGATCAAGTCCAACAAGAAGACGATATCTAAAACGAATGCACCAGTTCTGGAAAGAACAACATCCAGAATCAGAAATAACAGAACAGAGACTAGTAGATCAACGCCGATTTATAACACAAAATAAAGTATTCACAGAAACAGTATTGGACGAACTGCAAAGGTTTACCCAGGGCAAAGAAATCAAAGCCTTACCAGAAGTAATTCAGAATGTAGAGGCAAACCAGGGTGAGTTGGCAGTGAAGGAATCTAGCAGAGATATACAACTGTTCTCATTTGGAAACCAGGCACCTCTACCTCAGGAAGAACAAAACCCTCTAACTAAAGAAATAAAAGAATTGAAACAAAGAATAACTGAGCATCTAGAACAGCACAAAAACAACAGAATAAGGCTGCCTGCGTTGAAGCTTGTTCCAAAGAAATAGCTAGCACAGGCATTAAAAGATGCAAATACTGCAATAGCAAGTATAAGCACCAATTCACTGCAAGAAACAAACCAACTAATGTACAGCACAGCTGCAGTTATAACAGAATACCTGGGATGCAAAATCAACAAAAAAGAAAAACAAACAAACAGTGCACCAGAAAATGGAAGGTTAGACTAGAAAATAAGATCATCAAGTTAAGATCACATGCAAGCAAGCTAGAACAGATGAAAGAAAAGAAGCTGAAGAACAAGAATACCTAATCAAGAAATACCACTTAGAAACAAGGAAGATCAAGGAAGCACTGGAAATAATAAAGCAACAAATAACAGCTATAGCCAGGAAAATCAGTAGATATGAAGCTCGAATTGCAAACTATAGGCAGAACCTCCAATTTCAATCCAATCAGAAACGTTTCTACCAATCCATCAATGGAGAAACTGCAAGGAATCAGTCAGTACCTGACAAGGAAGAAACAGTGCAGTTCTGGAAGCAGATATGGGATAACCCAAAGAAATACAACAAGGATGCGGCTTGGTTAAAAGAGGTGGATGCAAATAAAACAGAAGTTGAAATGAAAGAACTAGTAATAACAACAAAAATGGTAGAAAAAAGAGCAAAGAAAATCAAAAATTGGTCAGCACCAGGTGAAGATGAACTGCATGGGTTTTGGTTGAAACATCTAACTGTTATACACCCACTCATTGCCAAGCAGTTCAACAATATACTACAAGGAGGAGAAATTGAAAAGTGGCTAACAACTGGGAAAATCTACCTAATAATGAAAAATCCAGCAAAAGAGGCAACACCAGGTAACTACAGGCCAATTACCTGTTTACCAACAACTTTCAAATTACTAACTGGTGTAGTAGCTGATGCAGTGCAACAGCATCTAGTTGAAAACAATCTCTTTCCACCTGAGCAGAAAGGAAACCGCCCCAATAGCAGAGGAACAAAAGATCAACTCCTAATAGACAAAATGATCTTGGAAAACTGCAAGAGAAGGAAGACCAACCTGAATGTGGCATGGATTGACTACAAAAAGGCATTTGACTCTCTGCCACATGAATTGGATAATAAAGTGCCTAGAAATAACAGGAGTCAATAGAAACATCAGAAAATTTGTGCAAAGATCGATGGCACAATGGAAGACACAGTTGCAGATCAATGGTGAGAGCTGGGAGAGGTTAATATCAAGAGAGGAATATTTCAAGGAAGATTCATTATCACCATTACTATTTGTTATTGCACTGTTTCCTCTGTCAACAATACTGAATAACTCAGGACATGGCTATCAAACATCAAAAACATCTGCCAGACTATCCCACCTCCTTTACATGGATGATCTGAAGCTGTATGGAAAAACATCATCTGAAATAGAATCGCTGCTCAACACTGTCCGTATATATAGCCAAGATATTGTAATGGAGTTTGGCTTGGACAAATGTGCCACACTTACTATCAAACAAGGAAAAATAATGAAAACTGAAGGAATCAAGATGCCCCACGAAAATAACATTAAGAGTCTGGATGAGGAAGAGTACTACAAATACTTGGGTATCCTTCAAGCTGACAACATCAAGCACACTGAAGTCAAGAAAAAGATTAGAGATGAATACATCAACAGAGTGAAGTCACTCATGCCCTTGTCACCTCAAGACTGGATTACTGTAACGCGCTCTACATGGGGCTACCCTTGAAGAGCGTTCGGAGGCTGCAGTTGGTTCAGAACGCAGCCGCAAGAGCGATTGTGGGCGCGCCAAGGCGCGCCCACGTGTCACCTATCCTCCGCGAGCTGCACTGGCTTCCTGTGGGTCTCCGGACGCAATTCAAGGTGTTGGTTATCACCTTTAAAGCCTTTCATGGCATAGGGCCAGGTTACTTACAGGACCGCATTCTGCCGCACAGTTCCCAGAGACCGGTGAGGTCCCATAGATTGGGCCTCCTTCAGGTCCCGTCGGCCAGACAATGTCGGCTGGCGGGCCCTCGGGAAAGGGCCTTTTCTGTGGTGGCTCCGACCTGGTGGAATCAACTTCCCCCCGAGGTTCGAACTACTCCCACCATGCCGGCCTTTAAGAAAGCCATTAAAACTCTCCTGTTCCGGCAGGCCTGGGCTGATGTCCCCGGGGGCCGGGATATGATCGGACTCGCGTATGACTGCTTTATTTTATTGTTTTATCATTTTTAACTTTGTACGCCGCCCTGAGTCCTTTGGGATTGGGCGGCATATAAACAATGAAAATAAATAAATAAATAAATAAATCTTAAAAATCCAAACTCAATGGAGGAAATACCATAAAGGCAATCAACACCTGGGCAATCCCAGTCATTAGGTACACAGCTGGAATAGTGGACTGGACTCAAGCAGAACTAAAAGCAATGGATAGGAAGACCAGAAAAATAATGACAATGAATCATGCCCTTCATCCACGCAGTGACATTGATAGACTTTATCTACCAAGGCAAATAGGTGGGCGTGGAATGCTACAAGTACATCAGATGGTTGAAGAAGAAAAAATGGCTTTGGAAGAATATCTGAAGAACAATGATGAAGATGCACTGAAATTAGTATATCAGGAAGGCTTACTAACTACTGGAGAGACCAAACTGGCCTACAAGAAAGACCAAATGAAGAACAGAATAGAGGCATGGGAAGACAAAGCACTACATGGCCAATACATGAAAAAAATAGCTGGGAAAGCAGATAATAATAAACCTGGCAATGGCTAAGAGCAGGAAAATTGAAGAAAGAGACCGAGGGACTAATTCTGGCTGCACAAGACCAAGCCTTAAGGACAAATGCATACAAAGTCAAAATTGAGAAGACAGCTTGTTGGGGAGAATTTCAGCTGTAAAAATGAATGTTCTACCAAAGTTTCTTTTTTTGTTTCAGATGATACCTATTCTTAAAAAAGAGGCAAATTTGGAGGAATGGCAAAAGGGTATCAATAATTTTATATGGGCCGGGAAGAAACCAAGGGTTAAATTTAAGATATTACAGGATGCTCGAGAAAGAGGGGGACTTAAGGCACCTAATTTGAAATTAGATTATGATGCAGCCGCCCTAACTTGGTTAAGTGATTGGCTTAATTTAACAAATATGGATATTCTTTTTTTGGAAGGTTGGGATTTAATATATGGTTGGCATGCATATTTAATTTTTAGTAAGAAAGTTGATCAGACTTTTAAATCACATATTTTGAGGAATGCCTTACTTTGTGTTTGGAAGAAGTATTATTATAGATTAAATTATAAAATACCTATCTGGGGGATTCCCAGACATGCAATTGAGGGAACTTCTAAGGGGACAAATTTTGACAAAATCTCGTATAAAGAATTGTTAATTTGCTCTGGTTCGAATTGGCATTTGAAATCCCTAGATGTATTAAGGCAGCAAAATATTCTACAGTCATGGTTTCAATATTTACAAATAATGGATAGATGGACTGTAGACAAGAAAGAGGGGATAACACTAGAAGATAGACAATTGGTTATTCAGATTAAAAACCAAGGTCCGGCTCATATAAAAAGAATATACAATGTTTTATTAGAGTTAGATTCGGAAACAGAATTGGTTAAAGACTGTATGATTAAATGGGCTCAGAATATACAGGAGCCGATCTCATTGGATTTATGGGAGACAATTTGGATAAGAAATGTTAAATTTACACAAGCTCAAAATTTGAGAGAAAATTTTTATAAAATGTTTTATAGATGGCACTTAGATCCTAAAAAATTATCTTGTATGTATTCCAATATACAGCCCAAATGTTGGAGATGTGGCAACAATGATGCGACATACTTTCATATTTGGTGGAACTGTAAAAAAGTAAAGGCTTTTTGGATTATGATTTGGTGGAACATTCAAAAGATTTTTAGAAAAAAGATAAAGTTTACTCCTCAACTATTTTTACTTGGTATTTTTGTTGACTTAAATGAAAAAGAAACTACTTTGATGTTGAATTTATTAACTGCAGCAAGGTTACTAATAGGTTTATATTGGAAGAAAGATTCCTTGCCTACTTTAGAAGAATGGATATTTAAAGTATCTAGTTTTGCAGAAATGGCAAAAATTTCTGCTTATTTAAAGGATCATACACAAGAAAGATATATTACTGTATGGGGAAGGTGGATAGATTATATTCAGAAAAAGTATGGAATTAAAAAGTTTCATTTATTTTATGAATGAATATTAAATATTACAGAGAATTGTTTTATAGGTTATGGAGTTAAAGGTTAATTATGTATTTTTTTTTCTTTTTTTCTTTTTTCTTAATTATTATATATATATATTTTTATTAACCCTGTATTCTGCTCTGGGAAGTGAAGGGAGGGGGGTTGGGGGTGGGAGGGAGGGTAAGGGGGGTTTTTCTCTACTTTAAAATTTTATTGTATTTTTATAAATGATTGTATGTTTAAAAAATAAAAACATTTCAATGAAAAAAAAATTGAGAAGACAGCAACAGCCAGTAAGTGCCGCCTATGCAAAGAAGCTGAAGAAACAGTGGATCACTTGGTAAGCTGTTGCAAGAAGATTGCACAAACTGATTACAAGCAGCGGCATGACAAAGTAGCAACAATGGTGCATTGGAAGATCTGCAAAAAATATCATTTGCCTGTAAGCAAAAACTGGTGGGATCATAAAATAGAGAAAGTCATAGAAAATGATAAAATTAAACTGCTCTGGGACTTCAGAATTCAAACAGACAAGCACCTGCAACATAACACCCCAGACTTAACAATTGTCGATAAGAAAGACAAAAAAGTCTGGATAGTGGACGTGGCAGTGCCTGGAGATAGCAGAATAGAAGAGAAAGAACTGGAGAAGATAACAAAATACAAAGACCTACAAATAGAAATAGAAAGACTGTGGCAAAAGCAAGCAAGGGTAGTACCAATAGTCATAGGCTCCTTGGGTGCAATCCCAAAACTGAAGCACCACTTGAACACAATTGGCATTGACAAATTCGCTATTAGTCAATTGCAAAAGGCGGCCTTATTAGGAACTGCTTCCATCCTGCGACGATATCTGTAATACCATCAAACATCCACATCTGCCTATCCCAGGTCCTGGGTAAGGACTCGATAGGTAGACAAAATGCCAAATCCAGTCTGAACATCTGGCTGACTGTGCGAGGATCAATAATAATAATAATAATAATAATAATAATCCCCCAGTGAGGCACTACCTTTGACGTGGTTTGTGGGGCTTGTGTACTCTGAGGAAGATGAGAGCTATGCCAGAGGTTTTCAAACCATACTGGACAGGTCTCATCACGCGGAGTCAGACAAAGAGTGCTCTCCCATAAAAAAATGGTGAGACGTAATTCAGGAATGCCATACAGGCCTCGGGACGCGCGGGTTAACAAGGTCCCACACTGATAGGGGAGTTCCTGGATATATCTGGTGAAAAAGGGTTACAGGACTCAGGGACTGTGCCTGAGCAACCAGGGCCAGCAGCTGCAGAACTACTGAAGAAAAGGTGTTTTACCCGTCGCAGAAGATACACAGGATGGAAAACAAAGAAATAATGATCTGTTACTACAGATCAAGTCCAACAAGACGAGGATATCTAAAACGAATGCACGAATTCTGGAAAGAACAACGATTTATAACACACGAAATAAAGTATTCACAGAAACAGAATTGGACGAACTGCAAAGGTTTACCCAGGGCAAAGAAATCAAAGCCTTACCAGAAGTAATTCAGAATGTAGAGGCAAACCAGGGGGAGTTGGCAGTGAAGGAATCCAGCAGAGATATACAACTGTTCTCATTTGGAAACCAGGCACCTCTTCCTCAGGAAGAACAAAACCCTCTAACTAAAGAAATAAAAGAATTGAAACAAAGAATAACTGAGCATCTAGAACAGCACAAAACAACAGAATAAGGCTACCTGCATTGAAGCTTGTTCCAAAGAAACAGCTAGCACAAGCATTAAAAGATGCAAATACTGCAATATCAAGTATAAGCACCAATTCACTGCAAGAAACAAACCAACTAATGTACAGCACAGCTGCAGTTATAACAGAATACCTGGGATGCAAAATCAACAAAGAAGAAAAACAAACAAACAGTGCACCAGAAAAATGGAAGGTTAGACTAGAAAATAAGATCAGCAAGTTAAGATCACATGCAAGCAAGCTAGAACAGATGAAAGAAAAGAAGCTGAAGAACAAGAAGACCAAAGAATACCTAATCAAGAAATACCACTTAGAAACAAGGAAGATCAAGGAAGCACTGGAAATAATAAAGCAACAAATAACAGCTATAGCCAGGAAAATCAGTAGATATGAAGCTCGAATTGCAAACTATAGGCAGAACCTCCAATTTCAATCCAATCAGAAACGTTTCTACCAATCCATCAATGGAGAAACTGCAAGGAATCAGTCAGTACCTGACAAGGAAGAAACAGTGCAGTTCTGGAAGCAGATATGGGATAACCCAAAGAAATACAACAAGGATGCGGCTTGGTTAAAAGAGGTGGATGCAAATAAAACAGAAGTTGAAATGAAAGAACTAGTAATAACAACAAAAATGGTAGAAAAAAGAGCAAAGAAAATCAAAAATTGGTCAGCACCAGGTGAAGATGAACTGCATGGGTTTTGGTTGAAACATCTAACTGTTATACACCCACTCATTGCCAAACAGTTCAACAATATACTACAAGGAGGAGAAATTGAAAAGTGGCTAACAACTGGGAAAACCTACCTAATAATGAAAAATCCAGCAAAAGGGGCAACACCAGGTAACTACAGGCCAATTACCTGCTTACCAACAACATTCAAATTACTAACTGGTGTGGTAGCTGATGCAGTACAACAGCATCTAGTTGAAAACAATCTCTTTCCACCTGAGCAGAAAGGAAACCGCCCCAATAGCAGAGGAACAAAAGATCAACTCCTAATAGACAAAATGATCTTGGAAAACTGCAAGAGAAGGAAGACCAACCTGAATGTGGCATGGATTGACTACAAAAAGGCATTTGACTCTCTGCCACATGATTGGATAATAAAGTGCCTAGAAATAACAGGAGTCAGTAGAAACATCAGAAAATTTGTGCAAAGATCGATGGCACAATGGAAGACACAGTTGCAGATCAATGGTGAGAGGCTGGGAGAGGTTAATATCAAGAGAGGAATATTTCAAGGAGATTCATTATCACCATTACTATTTGTTATTGCACTGTTTCCTCTGTCAACAATACTGAATAACTCAGGACATGGCTATCAAACATCAAAAACATCTGCCAGACTATCCCACCTCCTTTACATGGATGATCTGAAGCTGTATGGAAAAACATCATCTGAAATAGAATCGCTGCTCAACACTGTCCGTATATATAGCCAAGATATTGTAATGGAGTTTGGCTTGGACAAATGTGCCACACTTACTATCAAACAAGGAAAAATAGTGAAAACTGAAGGAATCAAGATGCCCCACGAAAATAACATTAAGAGTCTGGATGAGGAAGAGTACTACAAATACTTGGGTATCCTTCAAGCTGACAACATCAAGCACACTGAAGTCAAGAAAAAGATTAGAGGTGAATACATCAAGAGAGTGAAGAAGATCTTAAAGTCCAAACTCAATGGAGGAAATACCATAAAGGCAATCAACACCTGGGCAATCCCAGTCATTAGGTACACAGCTGGAATAGTGGACTGGACTCAAGCAGAACTAAAAGCAATGGATAGGCAGACCAGAAAAATAATGACAATGAATCATGCCCTTCATCCACGCAGTGACATTGATAGACTTTATCTACCAAGGCAAATAGGTGGGCGTGGAATGCTACAAGTACATCAGATGGTTGAAGAAGAAAAAATGGCTTTGGAAGAATATCTGAAGAACAATGATGAAGATGCACTGAAATTAGTATATCAGGAAGGCTTACTAACTACTGGAGAGACCAAACTGGCCTACAAGAAAGACCAAATGAAGAACAGAATAGAGGCATGGGAAGACAAAGCACTACATGGCCAATACATGAAAAAAATAGCTGGGAAAGCAGATAATAATAAACCTGGCAATGGCTAAGAGCAGGAAAATTGAAGAAAGAGACCGAGGGACTAATTCTGGCTGCACAAGACCAAGCCTTAAGGACAAATGCATACAAAGTCAAAATTGAGAAGACAGCAACAGACAGTAAGTGCCGCCTCTGCAAAGAAGCTGAAGAAACAGTGGACCACTTGGTAAGCTGTTGCAAGAAGATTGCACAAACTGATTACAAGCAGCGGCATGACAAAGTAGCAACAATGGTGCATTGGAAGATCTGCAAAAAATATCATTTGCCTGTAAGCAAAAACTGGTGGGATCATAAAATAGAGAAAGTCATAGAAAATGATAAAATTAAACTGCTCTGGGACTTCAGAATTCAAACAGACAAGCACCTGCAACATAACACCCCAGACTTAACAATTGTCGATAAGAAAGACAAAAAAGTCTGGATAGTGGACGTGGCAGTGCCTGGAGATAGCAGAATAGAAGAGAAAGAACTGGAGAAGATAACAAAATACAAAGACCTACAAATAGAAATAGAAAGACTGTGGCAAAAGCAAGCAAGGGTAGTACCAATAGTCATAGGCTCCTTGGGTGCAATCCCAAAACAACTGGAGCACCACTTGAACACCATTGGCATTGACAAATTTGCTATTAGTCAATTGCAAAAGGCGGCCTTATTAGGAACTGCTTCCATCCTGCGACGATACCTGTAATACCATCAAACATCCACATCTGCCTATCCCAGGTCCTGGGTAAGGACTCGATAGGTAGACAAAATGCCAAATCCAGTCTGAACATCTGGCTGACTGTGCGATGATCCATAATAATAATAATAAAGTTGGAAGGGACCTTGGAGGTCATCTAGTCCAACCCCCTGCTCAGGCAGGAAACTCTATACCATTTCAGACAAATGGCTGTCGAGTCTCTTCTTAAAAACCTCCAGTGTTGGAACATTCACCAGTTCTGGAGGCAGGTTGTGGCAGGTTGTTCCATCAAGTGGGCAGTCCAGCTTTTTCTCTTTTGATGTCTGCTTTGCAAGCACCAATCCAAAGAAAGGAGAGCGGAGACGATTTTGTCTAGCCATGCTTTTTAATTTTGAAAATAATTTCACCTTGACTACAGGCCATTTAAATTTGCAGCCTTTCCAGAACTATTTTTTAAAATGCTTAAGCACATCCTGTTCAACCTAGAACTTCTTAAGTAATCACTTTTGGGCTTATAAGTATCGTTTTGGGTTGTCCCTGCCTGAGACTCACAAGGGACACAGCCAGTCAGGTCATGACATCAGGAGGCTTAAACTTTCAGCCCAAAGTTTGCAGTGGCAGCAGGTTTCCAAAACTTTTGACATATCCATTCAATGAGCCTTCAGGCAACAAATAGGATGCTGGGTGGGTCATTTAATTTGCCAGCCTCTGATTTAAATGGGAAGAAAGCAGGAGATTACACCTTCCATCACAAGCATAGATTTTCCCTGTTGTTTTGCTCCCTGCATAAACAAAAGAAATCTCTTTTGTTTATTTCACAACGTTTCCTCATGAGGGCAGCATACACTGCTTATATTGTAATTCATTGAATTCATTTGCCTTTTTCTAGCTAATTCACAGAGAAAAGCCAGAAAAGTTCATGTGATAGTTTAGAACAGTGGTTCTCAAGCTTTCTAATGCCGCGACTCCTTAATACAGTTCCTCATGTTGTGGTGACCCCCAACCATAAAATTACTTTCATTGCTATTTCATAACTGTAATTTTGCTACTGTTATGAATCGCAATGTAAATAACTGATATGCAGGATATATTTTCATTGTTACAAATTGAACATAATTAAAATATCCTCCCCTTCTGCTTGCAAGGAAACCTGATCTTAACTTGTACTGAGGAAAGCCAAAGTCTGCTCCAGGCCTGCCTCGGAAGCCCCTCGGACCTCCCTGGAGCAGAGAAGCGCCCAGCCACCTGCAGGAAGCTTGGCTTGGCCCCGCAGGGGTCTTCAGCCTCCCCTCACTCCTTTCAGGGGTCTGGGTGGAGCCCTTAAAGCCTGGAGGCTTTAGCGAGGGGGTTATTGTTATTGTTAGCCGGTTATTGTTCGTGCCCCGGGACACCCAGTTGCCTCGGGTGGGCTCCCGAGAGGGGACCCCCATCCGGCTTTGTCAGCCCGGGAGGGGCACAGATGGGGTCCCCTCGATGCCCCCCCAGCTATGGCCAGTGGCTGCTCAGCAGCAGCATCGCCGCCACTCTTCGGCAGAGCCTTTCCACCTATAGGGTGCGGACTGTGGCCCAGCGCTTGCCTGCCTGCCTGCATGCCTCGGAGACTCCTGGGCGCCCGCCCTGCACCGTCAGCTCACCAGGATCGTGGCCCCAATGCTGCAGGCATGGATGACACAAAGCCTGGCCGGCTGCTACTTTCGCATGCAGCACCAGCCGCTGCCCCACCAGAACCACCTCTGCTGCCACCTGTCCCACGCAGCCCCGCTGTGTGAAGCGGGTCCCACGGCATCACCTGCACACCACACTGATGGGTGCAGCGCTTGAATTCGCCGCCCAAGCTGGACATCAGTGGGGGGCAGCGGGAGGGTGCGGATGGCAGGCAGGCTCAGGCAGCAGCAAGCATTGTGGGCCAGGCGCTCCCAGGCAGCCACATAGGCTCAGGATGGGGCAGCGGCGGCGCAGGTCCAGCACCGGCTAGGCCAGTCTCCCGTCACTCTCTTCAGGGGTCTGGACGAAACCCTTAAAGCCCGGAGGCTTCAGCGAGGGGGCCTCTCTCTAGGGTCAGCGGTGCCATTTGCCCCGGGCTGCCCTTAGAGATGCCCGAGGCCAGTTATTGTTCGCGCCCCAGGACACCCAGCTTGCCTTGGCCCGGCACTTGCCTGCCTGCCTTCCTCCCTCGGGGATTCCCGGGCGCCCGCCCTGTGCCACCAGCTCACCAGGACCGCAGCCCCAATGCTGCAGGCGTGGATGACATGGAACCTAGCCAGCTGCTCAGCCATCCACCGCACCCCACACGCGCCACTTTCACATGCAGCGCCAGCTGCTGCCCCACCAGAACCACCTCCGCCTGTCCCGCATAGCCCTGCTGTGTGAAGCGGGCCCTGCGGCTCCCACGGCACCACCCGCACACCACACCGATGCCGCACGAGGTGAGCATGCTTTTTCGGCAGGGCAGAGTTAAGCACTGCTGCCCACCTCCCACCCCTGGTCCTCTTTTACTTACAAGTAGTAGAGTAGAAGATGGCATTCCGTAGTTGCTCAGCAGGGATGGGTGGAAAGTTCCTGCAAACTTGCCTTTGCTGCAGACAACTTGCAGCAACATTTGCCGGCTGGGACTTTTGGTGTGCTCAGCATTCCAGAAACAGTCTTTAATGGCCAGATCTGGACAATTCCTATTGGCTTTCAAAAGCCAATAGATTAAGAGTCTATTCTATTGGCATTCGAAAGCCAATAGAATAGAGGGAGTAGCACAGCTCATGGAAAAGTTGAAAAAATCCATCAAAAAAGATGCCGGAACGCCGTTCTGAGCGTTCTATGCAAAAAAAAGCCCTGGTCTTTGGCGACCCCTGTGAAACGGTCGTTCAACCCCCAAAGGGGTTGCGACCCACAGGTTGAGAACCGCTGGTTTAGAAGTAATAAGTTTCCATAAAAACTTTTACTCATAATTAAATGATCTGAGATAAGTTTTCAAGTAAACAAAAGTTTTGTTTGCACCTACGGCTGAGCAGGCAAGGAAATGAAATAGGCCAAAGGAAAAAAAAATATCAAAGGCAGTGAGAAATAGTTTTACGGTTCAGTGGCAAGTTTTTAGAAACTTCGTTACATGATATTAACTCCTTGGCAAATCCTACTGCCAACATGAATATAGGATGAGCAGTTTTTATGTTTGCATTTAACATTTAAATATACTGACCTTACATTGCCTATTGTTGTTGGTTTTTTTTTACACTATACAGCAATTTTTCATTAATTTATTGGCTAGGATCTATATGGCTGCCTATCTCATACAATGACTCTAGGCAGCTTAAAATATAGTTAAAAACAAAGGTACCATTTTCTCCAGCATAGGACCAAGCATCTTCACAGTTCAACTGGGAAAAGAGCCGTGTCTTCACAGCCGTAAAGAAGGCTAAAAGGGTAGGAATTTACATAGGGTCTTAAAAGCAAGCTCTCACTGAACTGTGCTTGAAAACAGATGGCTAGCAGAATAACTTTTATATACAGTATTTATATATTAAGTCCAAAGATATTTGTCTCCTGGTGAAAAAGACCTTGATGAAGAAATAGCTTTTCCTCTTCTTCTAATAGAGCAAGGGGTAAATTCCACTGTGTGAATGCAAGTTCACACGGTTTAGCCGGAACACAAGTCCAGTGCCTGGAATAGACAAGCATATTATTGCACAAACAAAATAAAATACCTAATGCTGATGGTTTTGTCGTGGAAGGTAAATTGCTTTTTAGCGAAAGTTGATAGGAAGAGTCTTTCCCATTGTAGGCTGGATGGCAAGCAGCTGATGGGAGATGGTCAGGAGCTGCATCAATGTGAAGGAAAGAAAACAGTCAGCCGTTTAGTGCTTTTTCATACATCAAGTCAGAATGAGAGAACTTGCCGCGGCCAAATCACTGCAGCGAACTCGCCACAGGATTCACTTAGTTCCTTTTATTTTTGTTGACTACATTTTCATCAAAATTATTGTATCTCATTCCTGTGTCTACCAGCTTTTGTACTGCTTTGATGAATAATAAAAAGAACTAATCCCGCATTGAATTGTCCCATGGCGAGTTGGCCTTGGTGAATTGGCCATGGTGAGTTGTCATATAGACCCCATCTAGTTATACAACTAAATGGATAGAACATGTGTTTAACATACCTTATGAAATATGCAATGGTGCATTTGTACTAAATCCACTAAAGTTATATCTGTTAAACAGACATTCAGAGTTTCAGATTATAAACTACAGGCATCTAAGAAATGTGAGTTGGCTGAGGGAACCACTATTATATGCCCATATAGCTAAAGAACTTGGATACATAGCTAAGTCTTCAACATAATGTATGGCACTTTCTCCTTCATATTTTAGAGCTTTTAGAAAAGTTCATTGCTCCAGCCAATTCAGAAAAGTAGCAAAAGATAAGATTTTCTTTCTTATTAGCAGTAACAATCTGCTAGTTAATAATAATAATATTTTATTAAACCTGTATGCCAATTGACTCCAAACAACTCTGGGAGGCTCACAACAATCAAATAAATTACAATAAAACTGTTAAAAAGATTAAAAAATGGCCACAGCCACAGATGGGGAATTATTTTATAAGAGTAGTGTTAGTTTGGTTAATTTTAGCCATCTTTAATAATCTAACTTGACTTTTGTTTTCATTATAATCACTTACAGAAGTACCACATTCCCTTTCAGGACAAAAACATTATAGCTGTAAGAAACAGTAAGCCACAGAATTAAAAGTGTGAAATAAGAGAAAGGGAAGAGAAATGTAGCTAAATATATATTGCACCATTCATCGTACCCGATTATATTTCTATAGCTTCAAAAAATGTTCTAGTTTCCATCAGTCTGGTACATGATTCAAATATTGTCTCTTGTTCTTTAGTTTTCTCATATCTTTCTTTTATGAGGGATGATTCATTTATTTTTTCATATTTTCTTTTCCCCTCAGCCATTTCATCTTCCACCATATTTATTTTCTTTTTCAATGCTCGTTCATTCTATCACCAATGTATTTCTTCCATGTTAGTGGTTCATTTTTGAATTCAATCCAAGTCTCACTCCCTAGTCCTTGCTTTTGTTTTAAAATACATCTACTTAATAATCCATTCATGCTGCATTTAACTAATTTTTATGTTTACTCAGATTCAGATTCATACTCCTTCCAGCATTATACAATTTTATTTCATTGAAAATCATTAGGTTTCTCAGGCAACGTATGCAGCATTTGCCCACAAAGGTACATAAACATTCACAGACCCAATCAATAAACTTTTAACAACACCACTTTTTATTAGTAAATATATTAAACAACCAAGAGAACATCCTACATTCTTGTTCATTCTCTGTCCAATGTTAATCATTCACTAAGCACCAATTTATTCTCCCAGATGTTTCCACTTTTGTTATATGCTGTTTTTATTGCATTTAATACCGAACATTAATTCTACAGTGATGCAGACTATTTTGTATTTTAATATCATACACTTTCTATAAATAAAGAATTGTACACTTTCTCACATTTGTAAATTTCTAAAAAAAAAAACCCTACAAAACAGGAAAAGTGATGTTTTATTTAATCCACTCTCTAAACTTTAACACAATTGGTGTAATGAAGTCTAAATATCATACTTTAGTGAATGGATTAGCTAAAAGCACAATCAAAGTTTGGCTTGCACTCCTGTTTAATCACTTTGTGAAAAGGTCACATTGAATTTTATGAGGCTTTCATCTGAATGGACAAGGATTATTTCAGTCACCTAAGAAAGCACCTCTTACTAGGACAGGAGACCTTTTCCTAAGACTGAATAAATACTTAAAATGTATTTTAAGAAGTGAAGTAGCTATCTAGAAAAGGTGCCATCAGTCAAAATAAATGCAGTGGAAAGGCTTACAGCAGGGGTCTTCAAACTTGGCCCTGGCTGAGGAATTCTAGGAGTTGAAGTCCACAAGTCATAAAAGGGCCAAGTTTGAAGACCCCTGGCTTACAGTGTTCTCGCCATAATTATTCCCATTGTCAGGCCAGTAACCAAGTGGTCTTTATCAACCTGTGCCATGTAAATTTGATAATACCTATTCCAATCTAGCAACCTGGGACTGTCATTTCCAGAATTCTTAGCTAGCAGTCCTGTGATTGGCACGTCACAGTGCAGATCCAAAGAACCTTAGCACTGGTAGTAGCTATGGGACTTATTTTAATATTTATTTATTTATTTCTCACCTTTATTGTTTTTACAAATAACTCAAAGTGGTAAAAACACAGAATGCTCCTTCCCCCTCCTACTTCCCCCACAACCACCACTCTGTGAGGTGGGTTGGACTGAGAGAGAATGACTGGCTCAAAATCACCCAGCTGGCTTTCCCAGCTATGAAATTATAGAATTGATACTCGACCACCATTATCATTCTTCAAATCAAAGAATCCACTAGCCAAGATTTTGTCAAGGTGATCCTGATTTTAAAAAATGGACAAAATTCTTTTTCATGTAGATATAATTAGTCCCCATCTCCTTAATATAGGACCAGCCATGACTTGGTTTGGCTTGGCTTTTTCTTCCTGTCAGATGAAGCTGTGAGGTGATCGAAAGTCTAAGTCACAGCATTTTCATACGTATATGCATACAAAAAGCCCTGGGTTCAAGCAGCTTCAACAATAGCAGGGTTGACCTAGAAATACGTTAACTCAACACTCTAACTTTGTTAGAATTACAATTCTAACCAAAGAATTAGAAATTAATTTAGATTTAAATTAAGACCAAAGAAATCAACAACTGCTTTCCAACTGTCAAAAAAATTATTGGAAGTGGAAGTATTTCACATTTGAAAGAAATTATTGCAGATCAGACTATTCCTGGCAATAAATACTATCTGAAACAGAAATCTGGGAATTATGCATCCCACACGTGTTTGACCCTCTTAACACTTCTAGTTTGCGTTCAGATAATATGCTAAATTAGGTTTAAAGAATCACCAGCTACATAGGGATACCACATTAGCTTTGGTTAACCTTTATTAGTTTTATTTATTCATTTTTGCCCTTGCCTAAAGTGCAAATCCAGCCAGTTTGATTAGTTTATGATTTAATATATTTTGCAAAGCTGCCAAAATGGATTAATTCAGTATCAGATTTATTCAATCAGTGGTGATAAATAATAGGCAAGGTTCATGTACTGCCCTAAGAAATTTAAGGTCATACAAAATGCTAACGCATGCTATTTTTTCAATCCAGCCAAGATGATTTGACATACCAAGCAAAGGAAAATGCAGATCGGAACATTTGAGAGAAAATTTAATACTTACTTGCTTGATGAATTCCGGCTTGACCTACCGGATGTGCTGCTGGAAATGGTTCATTCATAACAGTTGCCAAAGAACCTGTATTCTCTGGAGGCTGAAACAACGTATGGGAAGAATTGTGGGAGGATTGTCGGTTTCTGAATTCTAAAAAAAACAAGATGTTTGTTATCCAGTGAGAACTGTTCACTTTGTTTTTGCAAACCTTTTCTACAAAAATTGAATTTTACATGTTAACATAGTCAGACATTTCTACATTATTACTTCAAAGAAGGAGCTCATGAGTTATTATTCATTCCTGAAGAAATGTTATTCGAATCATTTATTTCATCTAATTTGTCTTCATATCAATATTTTGCCCAATCCTATCTCCTCCAAGAATGGCAGAAGACTGGATGCACCATCTGCTCATACATTGTGGTTCAGACTTATATTGAAGGCATACTGGGAATCTATAGGTGTTTATGCCTTCCCCACTATCTATTAAGGGACTTTTAAATGTGAGACTTTATAGTAGATCAGACATGTCAAACTCGCAACGTCATGCAATGTATCGGAGCTTTTTTGCCGTTGCCAGCAAGGGGGTGTGCGCAGCTCCAGTATGATGAAACCAGCCCGCGGGCCGGCAGTTTGACACCCCTGTAGTAGATACTTACACTTTTTAAATGTTTTATTGGGCTTTTAACAAAATATCAATGATCTTTGGCATCTTAGATTTATTTCTAAGGAGTTCTGTGTCAATAACTTCTAAACTTTCCAGAAATATTCCAGACCTTTTAAAAGGACAGCTACATTATCTCACCTGCCCCCTTCCAGCAGATTGCAGAGCCTTTGGTAAGTGTGCCCTGTGCATTCCTGACCAGATAATACTTTAAGTGTTTCTGTTTCTTGGGCTGAGAGGTGAGTTTTAGATTGATATGATTAGAAAACTCAGTAAAGTAGCAGAATCCTTTCTTCCCACAGCCAACACAGTTTCCAGAGAAACCTGATGAAATAAACAGTAACAACGATGAGGTAAAATAAATCAAATAGTCCATACAATGTGCTTCAGTCTGTTTGGAATGGCTTTAACAAAATGAATGGTAGCTCTGAACACAAGCAGAAACATACACAGACACCAGATTTTTCAAAATTAAAAAAATGTACTTAATGCCTATCTTATTTCTTTCATTTAGCTTTTAAATAAAATTCAGGTGGAAACACCATGTCTCTTAAACGGCTAGCCAGGCAGATCAATGGAAATGGAAAAGGAAAGAAATTAATATCACAAAACTGCTACTAGTTTGATCACACTTTTTAGATGTTTACGAGGTAGATAATTTGAGAATTAAACCTTATTAGACATTGGCAGATAGCCAACATACAGCTGCTCCAAAGTTCTTTTACTACTAGGATTTGATACTAATTTGTTTGAATTTTTTACACACTCTCTTAAAGACATGCAACTGCAGCCAAAAATTTAAAAATACTAAACAGAATTTGAGTTCAGGAGCCATTTAAAATAATTTCCATGATAAATAGATTCTATGTTTAACTCCAGGTATTTCATCTGTTTACCACCTATTATACAAGCTGAGACATTTTAAAAGCAAATTTGTACAGAGGACAGGCTGTGAATAAAGCTGACTGGCTGGCAGTCAGGTGATGTCACAAAGAACCTAGTGGGTTTTTTTTAATTAATGAGAACAAATGGATAGACCTATAAAATGTTCACCTAAAAGAAGCCTTAAAAGGCAGAACTAAGTGGAATTATGCTGTACATTTCCAAAATTCCTACAACGGCACAATGGTTTTTTCCCCACATTTGGACTGTTATTTTGCAAGCTTGCATGCAGAATAAAAATGCTGCCAAATAATTGCAGACCCAGTTTAGAGGGTCTGCAGACGCTTTCTAAAATTATTATACAGCCAATTTGTACTGGAATGACATTTTTAAGCAATTCAGTAAGTAAATGTGAATCCTACGTCATGCCCAGTTATACACAAGCATCTGGAACTAGCACAGGGCAAGACGAATAGCCTCATCTTGTAAGCAAACTAAATAAAAAGATTTTCCATGTGCATTGTGGTTAAATCAGAGGTCACTGAAGCCAAACCAACCAGAAGGTGCTCCCATTTATCTCTGTCATATGGCTGAGACCGGCAAGGTGACTAGAAATCAATATTGTAGTCTGATTGATCAAGGCCTTTCACCTCAAGGTCTTCAGTTCAAAACCAGCCCATATCAACCCTGACCAAAGGTTGAGTAATCTGTTAATTTTATTTGGCCAATTCTACCAGACCACATCTGAGGCTTATGGTTCCTCTTGGTGCTATGACCTTTCAAGGGAGGGCCAAAGACCCAAATAAGTCTTTTAGTTTTAGACGTACTCCACCTGTGCCCAGGCTCTTTTACTATTTCACTGCCCCGCTGAGTTTTGCAGGAAATATTGTGTTCTTATGAAACTGCCATGCACTATAAGGGTCTTGGTGCTTATGCTCTTCTGAAATGAGCAGGAAAACAATTGTCAGCCTGTCTATCATCACTTTCCTTCAAGCCTGCTGCCAGCTGCCATGGAAACGGGAAGGGAGGGAGCAATGGGCATTTCGGAGGGGAAGCGTGCAGGTGGTTTGAGAGTGGGATTGCTGAGAACTGATGAGAAGGCTTGGATTCAGAGAGGCCAGTTTGGGTTGTTTAACTTCTTCAAAGCCAATTGTCCTTGGAAAGGCATGCACGAGGGCGGCCTGGAGCACCTGGACCAGAGACGTTCCCAAAACATCATCCTGGCCAATGATTGGACTTTATCTGCCTTACTACGTGAGGGTGGGCTCTGGAGTAATTTTCAATCTGTCTTTTTCACACATGTTTGGTTGAGACTTTGCCTGACTTTTGCTGCTTTCAGTTTGTTCTTAGTAAAAGCAGTTTTTCTCTGAATTTATGAAGTCAAAGGTTTTCTTTCCTAGGAATTGATCAGAGGCAGCCCTGACAACAAGACAGTGGTTCTCAACCTTTTTAATGTCGTGACCCCCAACTGGTCGTAAGTCGAGGACTACTCAACCGGTCGTAAGTTGAGGACTAAACCAGTTGTAAGTTGAGGACTACCCAACTAGTCGTAAGTCGAGGACTTTCCCTGCCCAGGAGCGCCACGCATGCGTGGTGCCGCCCCCTGCACCGGCTGAGGCGTAGCTGGCAAGCAGCAGAGATGGAGCAGGGCAACCACCCGCTGGGCCACCAGCTGGCCCAGCCCAAGGGAGGTAAGGCACTGCCAGGCCCCACATGTGCCGGCAACCTTCCCTGCACCCGCCGGCTTCCCACCTCCCACCCCTGGCCCTCTTTTACTTACATTTTTAGTAGTTGTTCAGCAGGGAGGGGTGGAAGCTTCCAGACAGCTCACCTTCACTGCAGACAACTTGCAGCACCGTTTGCAGACTGGGGCTTTTGGCGGGCTCAGCAGGGCAGAGACAGCCTGGACAATTCCTATTGGCTTTTGAAAGTCAATAGAATTAGACTATTCAAGAGAGTCTATTCTATTGGGTTTCAAAAGCCAACAGAATAAAAGGCTAAGGAAAAGGGGGGGGGGAAATGGCAGACTGTGTTGTTTGGCGACCCCCGTGAAATGGTCGCGACCCACAGGTTGAGAACTGCTGATATAAGACATTAAAACTAGGATCTTATGATCTAAAAACCAGATAGTTCAATATTGGAAAGGCAATTACACAATAGTGTGAAGGATTCATCTCTCCACACATGTGAACAAACTTGAATGTCATTTGGAGAACTATTCAAAATTTGGACTGCATTTATTGGGGGGGAGTTAACGACCCTGCAAACCCTTGCTTCAAGATGAGGTCAGGGTGACTGATTGGAACTGAGTTTACTAGCCAGATGCCCTTCCTGCCACCTACGTGGAGTGTGCAGCACACAACTACTCACTGAGTCCAGAAAGAGAGAAATATATGCTGCTACCTAGGATCGAACTGACAACCTCCATATTGTGAGGCAAGAGCTCCACCTCTAGGCCACCACACCGCTCAGACTGCATTTATCCATTGATATGTTTAATTTCCTATTTTCTCCCCCTCTTAAGTAAAATGACTTAAGTATTACCAATTCAACTGTGCTATATGATATGAGTATGTATGTAAGACTAGCACCTAGGAGAAATATGCTTTTGTGGGCTTTTTATTTCTTGCATATAATAAAATATATTTTTAAAACAGATGAAATGATTGTGCTAGAATGTGGCAATAAGCAACAATCTTAAAAAGTCCATTCTATGGACACATTGTGTAATTAACTAAGTAGCTAAATGGAACCTCCAGGATCAGAGGCAGCACACCTGTGAATAATAGCTCCTTTAAGCAAAGAAAACATAGGAAGCAATTAATGTCCTTACATAACATCACTCTACTCAAACAAATCTGTTCACAACTTAGAGGGCCCCAGAATTTGGGAGAAAGTAGGAAAGGATTACTTTATATTACATCATAAACCTATACTTTCCCACCTTCTGCTTGCATGTTGTATGCTTGTTTAGACTTGTGAAAAAGGATTAATGAATAGTCTCCCATTTGTAAATAGAAACAATCCTACTTTATGACTTTTCTTAAAATGCCCACTGAAAAAAACAGATCCTGGATTAGGGAGAATCATTATATTTTTTATTATTATATTCCAAGAACGGATGAATACTATTTCATATGTGCAACTTCAATTAATTTTAGATATTTAACATACCATGAGGAATCATACTGATTGTCCACTTCTATACATCAATCAGAGATTTGTCTACAGCCTGTGTATTTATTTGTCTAATAGATAGTAATAAATATCTTCATGCTCTGAAAAGCTTAACATTGTGCAAAATGCACAGAAATAAGCCACACCATTTTTTTCCCCCATGTGACAAATATCATTGCTTTAGTGGCTTCAATTTAACTGACTCTTTCAGTTTTGGCTGCTACCTCAGATTTTTTTTTTTTTAATCTAGTTTATCAGCTACTGTTTATGTATCTTTTAGACTATATATTTTTAATGTGTTCCATATGAGCTTAAATTTGATAAAACAGTTGATCCAAAACATAAATGCATGATTCTAATTTAGCACTAGGTACAATAATTCATATTGCATTTGCCCTGGTTATCAATTTCTTCACAGATTAAATTTAAAATTATGACCTTTAAAGTCAGAGAACATGTATAACTTATCAATACAGCAGGCATTTTGATCATATAATAGGATCTCTGCTACGTTATATTGCAATCTAAATTATTTTTATTGTTAAATCATCATTATGGCTTTATCTGTATCAATTTTACAGATGTTAAAGTCAATGTGGACTCACAATTAGATAGAAAAATGATACAGAAATAGATGTTATTGTTGTGGTTAACAAGAACAAGTAACATGATCTACTGCTACCTTTACTGAGATAGTTAAAAGACCAACACAAGGTAAAGTTGCTTTTATATGAATCCTTCATAGGATAGGCCAAGTCCTATTTTCCCTTAAAAATCTGCAACTACTACTGCCTCTGAAGATGTTTTTAAATTTGCCAGTTTAGTCTGCAGTTCCAAGATTCCTTGATCTTGTCCAAATCTACTTAGCTTTTTCAACATCAACCAAGGTCAATTAGGCTAGGAGTCGTAATAGAAACAGCAAGAAACTGACTAAAGAGGGTATGTTTTGCATGAGCATCTAGTATGCCCCATGCACAATGTGAAAATACTCTCGAGCTTTTCCCACTACAGTACTTAATTTTGCCCTAAGAAATTAATAGGTCTTCTGAAGAATGGAAGTAAACTATCAAAATGAAGCTTTTTGGATTGGAGGAAAAAGTCGAGCTGTTTGCACCCAAAAGGAGAAGGGAAAAAAAAAACAAAGAAAAAAACACTGAAGAGAAATTGGAAGACTTTCACAGGTCAAGAAAACTTTTCTCTTATTGGGGCATCATCACTGATGGTAGCAGAGGTGAGAAAACTATTAATATGAGCTTTATTCAGGCAGCTATTTACAACTATTATTTCCATTCATGATTCTTCTAATACTTCGGCTGGTTTTTACAGCAAATTTCAAATACTATTGATTTTACTTTTTACTTCTTTTATTGCTATTTTTATTATATTAAAAAGTTTTAAATGTCTGTGTTTGAGTCACAACAGCAAAAATAATGAATTAAGTGCCCTGGAAGATGACACATAAAGAAAACAAGTGATGATGACGTCTTAAATGCTACAGGCAGAACTTCAAAATTTTATTTGTGCTAATTGTTCCGATTTTAAGAGATGTGTACAAAGGCCATTTGATAGATTCCATTTTCACGTACTGCAATACTTTACCTACTTGAGTGTATTGATTCAGAGACAAATTAGTATAGGATATGGTTTGCCGAACAGGAGACCCAACTCCAGAATAGTCATTTGAACACATACAAACAGAAAAAAGAGAGGGAGGGAGGGAGGGAGGGAGGGAGGGAGAGGGAGAGAGAGAGAGAGAGAGAGAGAGAGAGAGAGAGATAACCATTGCAAGTCACAGAGGCAGTGAGCTGTAACCAAAACAAAAGCAATAAATGAACCTTATTTATGCCCTCCAGACATATCATTGCTTGCCATAAATAGAAACCGGAAGACAAAAAATTGCTCAAGAAATTACTAAATGCAGAGTTATTTTGTTTGAGAGCTCCTGGATGCCTCCAGGCAAATCCACCCTCAAAAGTGCAATCAATTAAGAAATGCTCCAAAGATCTTTTTTTTTGGCTAACCCACGTGTTTCCTACTGCAAATATCATCCCTCAAAGTTTTCAACCAGAGCAAATAAGCAGAATTCCCTCAGGAAACATGCATGTTGATATTGAAAATAAGAGTTCAGGGGAGATAGGAAAATGTGACTCCATCTCAGCATCACTTAAGGTCTTATACATATCACTTTTTAAGTTGGCTCTGAAGCTGCCCTAGCCATATCCTTAGAATTACTCAGAACTAAATTCTGTTCAGGGATGTGGATATGGATGCATGTTAGAGCTAGTTAAAAAAAAGATACCTTCACTAATGGAGCTGGAAAGGGTGTAGGTGGCAATTCTACACAAGTTCTATACAAACCACTGTTAAACAGAAGTGACCATTAAGCTCTATAACTAAAGCAAGTCATGCATTTTCCAAACCTAGCTCCAGGGGAATGAAGCAAACAAAAAGACACCTAGAGTGTTGCTGGCATAACATGAGGAGAAATTCTAAGATACTATTGTTCGGCCTGGTTCCTTGTCTTCTTCCTGACAAAGTGCACAAATAAATTTCTTGATACATGTTTTGATTTTTTTTTTTTTGCATTGAATCTGTACAACTTGTCCATTCTGTATAATTTGTCCATTTTTTTGCATTCATGTCTTATTCCTCTCAGTCTAATTTTTTAAAGGTTTCAGCAACCCTCTCCTTACTGTCTTTGGAAAACACCAGAAGGCAAGACATTTTTTCCCCCTTGGCTACCTCTCAACTGGACTACTCCAAAGCACTTTAAATGGGGTGGACCTTCAGCATTCAGAAGTTACAAGTGGTCCAAAATGCGGCAGCTTAAATTGTTTTGGGTGCACCTCATGGCACACATGTATCATTCCTACTCTGAGAGTTGCACTGGTTGCCAGTTGGTTTTTGGGTGCAGTTCAGGATGCCAGGGTGTTACAGGGTCTGACTTAGACATGTGCAAAACCAGTGTCTCCCAATAACAACTGTCCACCCAATAAAGGGCCGGGGGGGGAGGGAGAACTCTTTATATGTCTCCTCATTCAGGGACTCCCATCCTCATAGACCATAGAAGCAGTTTCCAACCCCCTGCATGGAACAGTATTAACCCCAACATTTGCACAATTCCCTCCCTCCTGGCTTTCAACAAATTAATAAAAAATTGTTCCATCAAGGCACAGGGGCCAATTTGCTACACCTATCAATCTTGAGAAGGAACTGAGTATATCTTTCAGTTTTATGTTATTATTTATTATAAGGTATCATTTATTTTTAAACTGGATTTTATAGTGTTTTAATTCCAGTTATGGATGGGAGAATTGAATATGTCTCAGAGACATCTAATTGGAGTCCCTGCCCCCCCCCCAACAAGCCCTGTAAGTAAATAAATGAACTTCTGTTTCAAATTCTTTAAATCATGGGCATTGACAGAGCTAACAGGGAAACGGTGAAAAACATGGGACTGTTTCATCATGCAAGTGATACAATTTGCATCAGACATCAGATGCAGGGCAACACTAGTAAAACATCACTGGGTAGATGTTGTTCTTTTAGTATCATCATGGTTTGCTGCAGATATCACAGATTCAAAAGTTTAGAAAGAGACTGAATTGAAGGGAACTCAAAATGGTCACTGGGTAAATAATGTAAAGAATATGTACATGATGTAAGGAAGAATGTTGGTATGTATAGTTACTGCAGCACCAGTGTTCAATTCAACATACTCACAAATGTACATACAAATGTAGCACTAGTTATTATTACCAAATGTTTCTTATTATCCTTTTCTCCTGTAGTTTAGCATGCAATTAACACATATACTACTTCCTCTGATTTAACAACCCTAGGAACTTTAAACTGTTAATAGCAGGAGCAATGAATGGGCTGAGTGGTTCAACACTACTCCCTGTATCTTTAAAATGACAACACATTGCTAATTTATAGTCCCTTTAATTCCTTTACTAGTGCTACCCAATTGTATTGTAACCCATCAAAGACAGCAAGATCTTACAGCAAAACATATTATTGCTTGACAAAGTTATCTACTCTGCCCCTTCCCACAGAGCTGGCTATAAACTAAAATCTTAAATTTATTTATATGGGTTCACTGTGGTTTTCCTTTTATTTTTATTGGCAGGCCTCTGTAGATCTTTGTTGCTAGTAATACGACTAATGGCCATTCAAACATCAAACACTTTTTCTGTCCAGTAAAAGGATGACTTATATACAGTATGGAAAATAACTTTCTAACAAAAGTTTCAAAATATACTTGAGTAAATTTACTTGAGAAGTAATTGTGTTTTCTCTGAAGTTATACACTAAATCTGAGCTGTAGCTGTTAAAAGTCTTATTAACGATTTGTTCAGCACCAACCTAGTTTCTTTCAGAGTTTAGTCTGGATTGACATCTTCGTCCACTCACAAAATTAATTTGACTAACATCTATCTATTCATCCCATCTTTATTTTGCATTCCTTCGAGATTGATTTATCCCATTTTTTTTTCCTGCCAGTCAGCAATTCTGTAACTAAAGCAAGCTAGAAGAGAGAAAGACACAAATTAGATCTAGGCCATCCTTCTTTTTTTCCCTGTCCAAGTCCACTCTAAGATCTATAACCACTGGCTCCTGTCAGACTGACTAAACCTCCAAGGTCAGATGCACAAATGGCAACTTGTAGGGTAGATTTAGGTGACAAAGACAAGACTTATTAATCCATCCTAAAATGATCACAAATGAGTCTGATTTGGAAATTGTATCTCTTGGTATGTCTTATAGCTGTATAAAAATAAATATATTTTCTTAATTATTTATTTAGAATAATATCCATTAAACATAAGGATATGGTTACCTGGCAGGACATGTATATTCCAAATTTGAAAAGATCTACTGAAACTAAAGAGATGCAGTTTCTAATAAGGTGAGGCCGAATTTAGAGTAACTTACAGCAGTTGTTAACAAACATACCAATGAACTATATAAAGAATGTAATGAAAATTAAGGCTAAAATGATATTCAGAGTGTACAATGACTTCTGGATTCCTAAGAACATAGCTTGACCAATAAGTAATTTACCAACATCATATCTTAAAATAAAATCATTCCAAGGCAGCAGAAAGGGAACTTTTTTAAACTTTCAAACTTAAAAAAAAAAATGACAGTGGAAATATGCAAAAATATTTCAAGGTATAATCCAGGCATTGGTAAGCCAAAGTGACCTTACTATGTTTTTAAGCATAGACTGGAGTCAAGATATTTGTACTGGTGTTCATGCTCATATTGTATTTTTTCAAGGATAAGAGAGCAAACTGCAGAAGATTAGATTGTTCAGCTAATGTTGCTGAATGACAACAAAGGGAATTACCAGTCCCACTTACCTAGTAAGGCATTGTGCCCATAGTCATCGGGCAAGAATCGCTTATCCACAGCACACACCAAAAGGTGATCAGGTAAGGTTGGTGACTTTGCACCAACCAGTAAAAATCCTGAAGGCACTTCAATTGGTTCATTTAATATAGACGCTAGCCTGAGGTCTTTACCTGTCTGACAGAAACCTGGAGAGGAAGAAAAAGGACAACAGGCGTCATCAAGTTTGCCAGTAAAACAAAACTAAAGCTGGGGAGTATGAAAAGTGCTCTCATCTATCTGTAAGACCCACTTAGTTAGCTTGATATAAGATTCCACAATGGAACATGCAGCAGCATATATTGCAAAGAAGCATTAACATAAAGGAGCAAAAGAAATCAGCATAGAACAGTGGTTCTCAACCTTTTGAATGCCGCGACCCCCAACCGGTCGTAAGTCGAGGACTACTCAACCGGTCGTAAGTTGAGGACTACTCAACTGGTGCAGCACCGTTTGCAGAATGGGACTTTTGGCGGGCTCAGCAGGGCAGAGACAGCCTGGACAATTCCTATTGGCTTTTGAAAGCCAATAGAATTAGACTCTATTCAAGAGAGTCTATTCTATTGGCTTTCAAAAGCCAATAGAATAAAAGGGAGTAGCACAGCTAAGGAAAAGGGGGAAAAAATGGCGGACTGTGTTGTTTGGCGACTCCCGTGAAATGGTCGTTCGACCCCAAATGGGGTCCCGACACATAGGTTGAGAACCACTGGCATAGAAAGTTTACCAAAAAAAATGTAAACAGGAGAATAACTAATAACGAAGAAAAGGTAACAAATAGCTGGGTATGATTAAATCTGCTTTAAAATGGGAAGATGAAAGGGAAATTCTGCTTAGAAATTTGTTCCTCACATCATTATCAAAAGTTCTGTTTACCATTTTTAAAACTGCACAAACAAACAAAAGGAATATTTAAAAAAGAGAAAGGGAGGGTTCACTTACTTGCTCGAAAGTCTTTACCTTTCTTTAACCTTTGGGCAAAACTCCTTAATTCAAATACTGATAGTCAGCATCTATTGGCAAACCTCTGTTCAACTTAAAAAAAAAAACTGGCAGTGGAAATATGCAAAAATAATCTAGTAATTCAAGGTATAGTTCAGGCATTGGTAAGCCAAAATGACCTGGCTATGATTTTAACCTTGGACTGGAGTCAAAACATTCTTAGTGGATAATAGGGTATTTGTGTTCCCATGTTCCGTAAGGGTGTAGATTTGCTCATCAAAATATTGCACAATCATTGTTTTTATCATATCCCACGTGCAAAGACTGCAACGTGCAATTTCCTGAGAAAATTATGCCCTACATGTTTTATATATTCTTTTCAGCAACTGGCAACAGTAGAAGAAAGTGGGACAAATGGGCCCCTGTTCACAGAACTTTGGTCTTTGAGTTACAATCACAATTGAACCCAAAATTTCTGTTGCTAAGTGAGGCAGTTGTTAAATTAGTTTTGCCCCAATTTACAACCTTTCTTGCCATAGTTGTTCAGTAAATCACTGCAGTTGTTAAGTTAGACAACAGCTTCCCTGTTGACTTTGTCAGAAAGCTGCAAAAGGGAATCACTGGGACACTGCAACCATCATAAATATGAACCAGTTGCCAAATGTCCAAAATCTGATCACGTGACCGTGGGGATGCTGCAACGGTCGTAAGTGTGAAAAACAGTCATAAGTCACTTTTTTCAGTGCTGTTGTAACTTCAAATGGTCACTAAATGAACAGTCGTAAGTCAAGGACTTATCTATTATTTGAAACACATTAGCACGGTATTTCCTTTTTTAAAAAAAACACATTTTCATTTATTGGGTAGATGATACAAATTTGACAACAAACTTTTGTTCCTCAATAAGGAATGATTGCTTGATTCTGTCATAGTCACCCTTAGCATACATAAAAACCTTTAAAGTCTCTTTGTTTTGTATAGTCTTATATGAAATTTAGGGTGAATAGCATGAACACCACTAAGTCTTCCTGGGTATATAGAAATAGCACTTAGACTTATATACCGCTTCACAGTGCTTTACAGCCCTCTCTAAGGGATTTACAGAGTCAGCATAATTGCCCCCAACAATCTAGGTCTTCATTTTACCTCAGAAGGATGGAAGGCTGAATCATATACCACATGCAGGCTCTGGTGCCTTGCCAACTTTCTTAGTATAAAGCTATATATTGCTGTCTCCCAGTGTGTGGACAGCCTGGGCTTATTAGAGGCTGTACTATACAATAGATTGTGACAGAATGTGACAAATAAGATTATTTTTAATGCCTAAAGCTAATGCTGGCAACAGAAGTGCCAACATGACATTTCCAAACATAAAACAAAGCTTTACATAAAAAATGCACTTTCCATATAGCAGCACATACAAATCTCAAGTATAACCTATTTCCAAATGGTTTCCAGGGAAAAAAAAATAACGACATTGATCAATATAAAGAGCTTCAGATCAAATAATATTAGCACACAATCATTCGCTAAACTTGACCTTAAAATCTATCATGGGAACTGGCTCAATTATTAATCTTTGATGTACGCTTTCTATGAGTGATACCATTCACAGATGATCTAGAATATATTCTGCCAATATACATACTTCTTTTCTTACAGTTATACCCCAATATTTTGAATTTACAAACTAAAAGAATTTTGATTATAATCAATAATTTGACAAAACATTTTTATAATCGGCATGATAGAACATGAAAAATGTGTGGGAGGAGATGGATCATAAATTAAACTTGATCTAAATTCTATTTTTCTATTCCTATGATTTTTTAATATATACAGACATTTTCACATATTGTGTATAAATAAAAGATATAAAATATGTGGACATAATATATAAAAGGTTTTGATTAAGGATAAATTTTATTGAAGATAAATTTTCAGAATTTCAGTCTGAACTCCTTAATGACTGGGCCACTATTAAAAAAATGGACATACTCTGCTATGTGAAAACTGAAATAGTAATGAAAATATACTCCCTCACAATGGAAAAAATGGAATGTAGGAAAAAGATCAGCTTATAAGCAGTCTCCACTACTTTTAAAAAAAATAATATGGTAATTGGTGTGCAGAAATCATATGAGCCTCTTAGGGTGCTGCAGTACAATAAACAACTTTACCTACAATATAATAAAACCTAAAACCAGTCCTTAAATTTTATGGAAACAGTGAAAAGGAATCACTCCTTATCAATATTATGTATTTTTACATGTAAAATCAAGCTCTGGCTGGATTTTACAATTTGGTTCCATTTTATACTAAACAAATAATTCCACGTCGCTGATATAAAAAATACATCTTAGTCATCTATAACAGGAGTCCCCAATCCCTGGTCTGCAGCCTGAGTGAGCACATGAAACATTCCCCTCTCCTCCTTTCCCCACCGCTGCAGATCTGCTGAGCCGGAAAGATTGGGGAATTCTGGTCTATAGTATGCCTATAAATTAACCATCCAAATAGCATTAATTCTTACCATCAGTAGTGCAACAACCTTCAGGTGGTGGTTTCATCTGATAAGCAACAGGAGGGCTACTTGTTTCTGAACCTTCATCATCATCTTCTTCTTCCTCCTCCTCTTCATTATCTACCCTATTGCCTGCTAAAGAGATGATGATGATGATGATGATGATGATGATGATGGTGGTGGTAGTAGTAGTAGTAGTAGTAGTAGTAGTAGTAGTAGTAGTAGTAGTAATAAAGTTGGAAGGCACCTTGGAGGTCATCAAGTCCAACCCCCTGCTCAGGCAGGTAACCCTATACCATTTCGGACAAATGGCTGTCCAGTCTCTTCTTAAAAACTTCCAGTGTTGGCGCATTCACCGCTTCTGGAAGCAGGTTGTTCCACTGGTTAATTGTTCTAACTGTCAGGAAGTTTCTCTTTAGTTCTAGGTTGCTTCTCTCCTTGATTAGTTTCCACCCGTTGCTTCTTGTCCTGCCTTCAGGCACTTTGGAGAATAGCTTGACTCCCTCTTCTTTGTGGCAGCCCCTGAGATATTGGAACACTGCTATCATGTCCCCCCTCGTCCTTCTCTTCATTAAACTAGACATACCCAATTCCAGCAACCGTTCCTTATATGCTTTAGCCTCCAGTCCCCTAATCATCTTTGTTGCTCTTCTCTATACTCTTTCTAGAATCTCAGCATCTTTTTTACATTGTGGTGACCAAACCTGGATGCAGTATTCCAAGTGTGGCCTTACCATGGCATTGTAAAGTGGTATTAATACTTCACATGATCTTGATTCTATTCCTCTGTTAATGCAGCCTAGCACTATGTTGGCTTTTTTGGCAGCTGCAGCACATTGCTGGCTCATATCTAAGTGATTGTCCACTAGGACTCCAAAATGCCTCTCATAGTTGCACTATCATTAGAACTCAGATAAATTGTACTTTCTGATAAGCAAGCAAGTTACTGTATTAGTAACAGCTGTACCATATTTACAGCTGTTGAGAGACAGACAGACAGACAAGACGGCTATGGATATAGATATAGTGAGAGAGAGAGAAGAGAGAGGGAGGGAGGGGGAGAGAGGGGGGAGTACATTTGTATTCATTTCATGAGCAAACTCAGTATTTTCTCATTTGACGCCTTCCAGACATGCAGAAGTATACATATACATACAGGCTGGAATCAATGAAAACTAGACCTGTATATTTTGAAGGCACTTGATTATGAAAAATCAAACTGAATAAGAATTTCAAATGTAAACGGCAGCGATAATTGTATTTGCTCAACATTGGAAAGATGAAGAATTACCAGCGGAGAAAGAGATAATCAGGAAAAATTTGGACTGTGCAGAAATGGACAGACTTACATTGAAAATGAAGGAGAAAGAAGATTCAGAATATTTTAGAACATGGAATATATTTTATCAATGGTTAGAAAAATGAGGTAAAGAGAAAGGAGCTTAACATGTATTAGTAAGCTAAATATTGCAAACCCAGACAACATGTTGCTGATAAAATATTAAGGATTTGTGATTATAAAAAATTAATAAAACATGGTTATAAAAAAAAGAATTTCAAATGTATATGGCACAGTGGGAACATTATTAAAATGCACAACATGCATACATGGGGTATACGTTTTGAGAACAATCTTTGTAGTTTACAGACAGAATCAATGTGCAGCAATCATATCACCTGATCCATTCCTCACTCAAAACACCACAGAACATCCATAGCTACGGTATATAGTCCCCTGGGAAAACTTCCAAACCCTGACAGCTGCTTCATCCATGGAAGAAATCATCAAAGCTTCAGTGTTTGAGTAACAAACATTCATGAGTGAACTCTCTCCAAGTAAAACCCAGAAAATAAACATCGATCATTATAAATCAAATGAATAAATTTTCTAATAATTGTATGAGTTGTTCTTTACTCTAATTATGGATAAGCCACTTATGCAAAGGGGAAAAGGTTGTGTAGATACTTGAGCAGTAGAAAATAAAATCAATATACAGTAGTCAGCACTTAGGCTAACAAGGGAAAATACCGAAGCAAATATATTTTTATTAATTCACCTACCTAGATAAAGGTGGCACAACTGAAATGTCAAGACCCAGTAATCTTACTGGGATCTATGAAGGCATCTGAATAAGGGCCTCTGGGAACAAGGTCCATATAGGTATTTATAGAAGAAAGCATCTTTTCAAGTCCTAGTCTCAAACACTAAGAACTTTCATTATCAAAGCCAGCACTTTGAACTGGGCACATAAATAAACTGAAAATTATGATAGTTTTTAAAATAATCAAATAATAAAAACCCAGATCATATTTAGTATTTCTTCTATTGCATATTTAGCATCTTAAGCCAAAATTAGGCACCTAAGAAAAATTGTATCTGAATCAATAGACAAAGAATTTCATTTACCCAACAGACCATGAAAGAAAGTCATGTTCCCTAATGATTTAATTGTCTGGACTTTTTCCAGATGTTTGATTTATCCAATAAGAACTTGGCACCTCATTTGCTTGTCTGAGTTTGCAAGCTAAATAAGAGTAGGCCTAGTAAATACTTGGATGGAAGACCTCAAGGACATTTATTTGTTTATGTGTTTTAATTCCTGGGAAACAGGCTAGACTGAGCTACCTAAACCACATCCAGAAGAATGCAATGACAAACCACTTTCATACTGCTGCCAAGATTATATATTTTTTTTGAAGATTTTTAAAAGCTTTAAAAGCTAAGAGTCCTGGTGGCGCAGTGGTTAGAATGCAGTACTGCAGGCTACTTCTGCTGAATCCTGGCTGACAGCAATTTGGCAGTTCGAGTCTCACCGGCTCAAGATTGACTCAGACTTCCATCTTCCCAAGGTCGGTAAAATGAGGACCCAGATTGTTGGGGGTGGCAATATGCTGACTCTGTAAACCACTTAGAGAGGCCCGTAAACACTGTGAAGCAGTATATAAATCTAAATGCTATGGCTATTTGAACAGAATTGTGACTTCATTTATATTTTATATAATTTTAATTTTAGTTATATGTACCAAGGATATTTTTATGAATCTTTTAGTGTTGACTATTGTGTAATCTGCTCTGAGTCTGTTTTGATTCAATGATAAGTAAACTGAATGAATAAAATGAATGAATGAATGAATGAACGAACGAACGAACGAATAAATATTACACACATATGAAAAGAGACAACCCCATCATCTTGGAACAATTGCAGAAACAGCCTTTCCCCATCTGATATCACAATTCGCTTTATTTTATTGCTAGTGCAAAGTTCCAAGATCATAGGTATTCCACACTGAAAATATCTAAATAAGTGGATGTTAAAATAAGGGTATTACTTATTCTTTCAATAATCTGGAAGATCACAGGTACATGCCAAATGGATATGAAGGAAATACTTCATAAACTGATAAAGGAAAACAGAAATGAATTGAAAGAAATATTCCCACAGCGATGGTCAGAATTGTAGGAGATTCTAAAGTTTATCAAGAACATTATTGATATTTTTCTCCGCCTCCCAGCTGTCTTTGTTTCTTCGGAAACAAAGTGAAACGCCGCTACCATCTCCGCGCTTAAAGTTTTCTGGTGAGTGACTTTTAAAGCGGACAGAACTATTTAAAGGATTTTACTTAGAGTGTAGAGTTTTATTTCTTTTTATTTCTCTTTTAGTTTATGTAGATTCTTTTTCTTTTGTTTTTTTTTTGTGGTGGAGAGTGAGAGTGAAAGTAAGATGGCGTTTTGAAAGTGCTTTTTTTTTTTCTTTCCGGAAAGAAAGAACGGACTTAAATGAAACGTATGGACAGCACAGTCCTTTTTTCTTTTAAGTTTTCTTTTTCTTTTAAAGTGTTTTGGAGGTTTTGAAGTTCTTTTCTTGCACTCTCCCTGGTTTTTCTTTTTTAATTTTAAGGATTTTAGTATTTTTCTTTTTTTTAAGAAGAAAGAAAGAGAGAATAAGATTTTTAAAAAATGGCTTCAAAGAGACAACCAGCTTCTATAGTTTCTAAGGTGGTTTCCTCTCCTGCAATTGCAACCGTACAACAACAACTTAAAGCTACACTACCAGTGCTGCAACCTAAGGTTACACCTCCACCTTCTCCTCCCTTGCCAGGCTTATCTGCACAAGACATTAAAGATATAATGGGAAATGCTGTATCTCAAATCAGGGAGGAAATGAAGCAACTTCTTGAACAGAGCAAGTCTGAAAGCAAAGAGGAAATGAAGGATCTTTTTGAACAGAATAAATCTGAAACTAAAGAGGAAATGAAGGAGCTTTTAGTGGAGAATAATATTATTTTGAGGCAAGACATAGTTACAGCTTTATCAGGTTTGGCTTCCGTGGTTGTGAAGTTGGATTCCAGACTGGAAGAGGTTGCAGAAAAAGTAGACCTCCTTGAGGACAAATTTCAAGATATGGAAAAAAAGATGGAAATTTCACAAGAGGATATTCTTATGTCTCAGTATAGACAAATGGAATATGCT
The DNA here is from genome assembly GCF_016545835.1 of Crotalus tigris. Taxonomy (NCBI): domain Eukaryota; kingdom Metazoa; phylum Chordata; class Lepidosauria; order Squamata; family Viperidae; genus Crotalus; species Crotalus tigris. The sequence continues at coordinate 4,597,669 of NW_024100609.1, read as the reverse complement.
TTGAGAATTAGGGGTCTTAAAGAAGACATGAATCAAGATCTGATGGAGATGGTGATTAATGATCTAGCTCTTGTTCTGAATAGGGATAAAGATGGATTACGTAGAGAAGTGGAAAAAATTTACAGAGTTAATTCCTGGATTGCGAAACAAAAGAACCTGCCAAGAGATGTGGTGATCTACTTTGCAAAGAGATCTCTGCGTAATGAAATTATACAAGCTTTTTATAACAAGAGATTCCAGATTGCTGCCCAAGATGTTATCATTTTAAAGGAAATCCCATCTAAAATTTTAAGAAATAGAAAAGACTTCGCTTTTCTAGCTAATGAGCTTAAAACAAGATTGATGCCATTCAGATGGGAGATCCCGATGGGTATTGTTTTGAGCCATGCGGGGACACGTTACAGACTTAATACAGTTGTTAAAGCCAAAGAGTTCTATAATACGGTCCTGGGAGCAGGCTCATCTTCATCTATGACTCAGAAAGCTCTGGGCGGCAAGGAGGTGGAACAGCAGTCTGAAGGATTAGGTTTGATGGTTGCTGGAAAATCACAGGTGGAATGGCTGCGCCAAACAGAGGTCAAAGAGCAAAGAATGACTCGTGCAGCATATAGACGTAAGGAAAAGGAACAACAGAAGAAAGAAGTTAAAGAATCTTCTCATGAAAGTGTCTCAATGCCGGTGGGAGGAGCAAGACCCAAGAGTTCTGCAACACATTCCTCGATGGCAGAGCTTCAGGCAGTCTTCTCCAGGCTTTTGGTTAAGGGAGATGGCAAAGTTCCTGACCTGGAATGTTAACGGCCTTAACTCCCCCCAGAAAAGAAAGAAAATCTTTTACTATTTAAAGCAACATAATAATGATATTATTTGTTTGCAGGAAACTCATATTCAACTTAAAGATCAAAAATATTTAGTCAATGCTCGTTTGGGATCTCACTTTGTATCTCCTGCCCCTGGGAAAAAAGGGGGTGTGGTTATTTATGTTAAGCAAAATCTACCAGTTCGTCTGGTAGAATCAGACCTTCAGGGAAGATATGTTATGATTGAACTGGGTTTATATGGTAAGAAAATACTTATAGTGGGACTGTATGCACCAAACCAACAACAGCAACTATTTTACAGACTGTTACATCAGAAAATAATTTCATTGGACTATAGATCTGTGATATTAATGGGAGATTGGAATGGTGTTTTAGATACACAAAGGGACAAAAAAGGTTCTTCCATTTTTTTTAAACAGGCTAAATTACCCAAAGCTTTTTTTGATTTGAAAGAGGACTGGGAGCTGAGGGATTACTGGCGTGAACGTAACCAAGAGGAGAGAGATTTTACCTTTTTCTCAGATAGACATCAATCTTTTTCAAGAATTGACTTTTTCTTGATTACAACTGATTTATATAACAGGGTAAAGAATGTAAAAATCTTTCCTAGGTCATTGACAGATCATAGTCCAGTCTGGATGGAACTAGTTCATGAAAAAGAAGAGAGGAGATCCTGGAGGGTGAATGAGAACTTATTTAGACAAGAAAGGAATGTTGAAAAATTAAAGGAGTGTTTAAAGGATTATTTTGCTTTATAATTATGAAAGGCTGTGGGTCAGGGCACAGAAAGACTTGAAGAATTGGGAGAAGTTACAGTTATCTCTTATGGGAAGAATTGCAGTGATTAAAATGAATGTTTTACCAAAATTTCTTTTCTTGTTTCAAATGTTACCCATTTTAAAGAATGAGGTTAATTTAAATGAATGGCAGAAAGGTATTAATAAATTTATTTGGGCAGGGAAGAAACCAAGGGTAAAGCTCAAAATTTTGCAGGACTTCCGTGAGAGAGGTGGACTCAAGGTACCGAATTTGAAATTATATTATGATGCTGTGGTTTTAACATTAATTAGTGATTGGGTAAACTTAACAAATGTAGATGCTACTTACTATCATATCTGGTGGTCGTGTAAAAACATAAAAAGCTTTTTGGATTAAGATATGGTGGAATATTCAAAGAATTTTTAGAAGGAGGGTAAAATTTACCCCACAATTATTTTTGTTAGGTATTGTTACTGATTGTGATACTAAAGAGATTATATTGATGTTAAATTTAATTACAGCCGCAAGGCTGTTAGTAGGGCAATATTGGAAGAAGGAATCTTTGCCTACCTTGCAAGAGTGGTTTTTTAAAGTTTCTTATCTGGCGGAAATGGCAAAGATTTCGGCTTTTTTAAAGGAGCAATCACAAGAGAAATTTTTTGCCGTATGGGAAAAATGGATAAATTTCATACAATATAAATTGGCTATAAAAAAATACCATTTAGCTTTTTCATAACTTGTATTTAAATTTGATATTTTATAGATTGTATTCTTTCTTTCTTTTCTTTTCCTTTATTTCTTTTTTTCTTTCTTTTTCTTTCTTTTCTAAGTATTTTTTAATGTATATGTTTTTATTGTTATATATATTTTATTGTTAATTACCTTATAAGTTGATTAATTTTTTTTAGAATTTTTTAAATTTTAATTAAGCCTATATTCAGCTCTGGGAAGCTCGGGGGGGATGGAGGGGGGTGGTTTGGGAGGGTTTTGGGGAGGGTTGTTTTATTTTTTGTTGTTGTTTTTTTTGTTTTTTGTAAAACTTTTAAAAAATTTTCAATAAAAAAAAGAACATTATTGATATTATCAGGAAAATATAACAAAGGTGTTGATATTCAATTGTATATTTATTAATAACAATAAGAATTGTATTTACCTAGTGTGGGAAAATGTGTACTACCGGAAGAAGAGAGAAAGCATTGAATGGTGTAATATATATGTCCCTAATAACTTTAAAAATGCGAATCCCAGGCATATTTGTATAATGGTATAAAGTCCTCAAACTCTGGGATAAGTATGAAACAACTGTTTATTGTTAAAACAATAAAAACAATAAAAGCAACTATTTACAAAACCTAAAAATTGACTGTCTTAGCTTTCACTGGTCCACTGCCAGTGTCATCAGAGTAAGCATTTGGAATGGGGAGTTTGCTTATAAACACAATTGACTCTGTGCTCTACCCATTGATCGTGTGATGGGGCCGCCTGTTCTAACTAACCATAGTTGCTCTAATTGTCCCGCATCTCCTTGTCCGCATTCTAGTCCTGTCGCTCTCTTTCCTCCCATCATTCCTTTCTTTGCCTTTCTCACTCCGGTCAGTCCTGCCTCTCCTCGCTGTATCTCATCTCCTGGCATGTATGCCGGTTCTGGGGGACCCTCTCCCCCTTTCTTTGTCTTCCCTGCCTGCCTTTCCTGCGCCCGGCCATATGGTGTTGCTGCCAATCTATCTTCCAACCTTCCCCTTCCCGTGACCATTGTGGGCTGTGTATCCCGATCCGACACTGTGCGTCTCCTTCCATTGTCACTCCCCCCTCTCTCCCCTGGTGTGTCCACCAGAACTAGCCAGCCATGAGCAGAGCGTAAAAACGGCCGGCCTTATAAGCAAGCTCCCAAAACACCGGCATTTTACTCTGATGATGTCGGTAGGTAGCCGACGAAAGTTAAGTGTATTAAACAGTTTGTTTGTATTTTATCCTGGTGTTCGATTGTTTCTTTTAAGTATGAGTATACCCAGGATTCGCATTTTATCTTAAGATTTTCACCTCACAGGAAGTAATATAGGATAATAACAGGGCCCAAAATATTGTATATAAGTGCCGTCTATTAAGGTAAAATAAAATGGTATATTTTCTGATACTTTAAGCTACTCTAATGTTTTTGAAGTTCATAGGTTGGACTTTAACCAGAACCCAATATTGTTTGTTCAAAATGAAGAAGTATAAGAATGTGTTTAAATATTATCAGCTCTTAAGCAATATTATTAAATTATAATATTAAAAATATTATCAGCTCTTAAGCAATATTATTCATCACCAAAATTATTGTTGTTTGAAACACTGATTGGTAAGTTTGCAATCTGCAATGTATTTCATTATATTGAATCCTGTTTGTTCCAATTATGCTCATTTTTATCATAAGCATGGTAGGATCCCAGTCACAAATGTTATATTTCTTTCTGGTTTACTACACTAAATCAAATTTACAAACTCCAAAAAGCTGTGAGCTGATATACACTCAATACAGCATAAGTCTCAGTTAAATATGTAGAAGTTATTTTTTTAAAAAAAGTGGCAGTTGGAGACATCTCCATACAGAAATAGAATCCTTTCTCCCTGACATATTTCAAAGACTCTGAACAATAACATTTACAGGCTTAATACAGATGACGAGTTTAAATCTAATACTGTATCAAAAGCCCTTTCTATATGGTGAATTAATGAATAATACTGGTGAGACCAATTGAAATTGGCTAGGCTCCCATGTGTTCAATAATCACAAAAACAAGGGATCTTTGGAAATAGAGGTGAGGCTTTGCTTTTGTCTTACTGATGGGTCATGTAAAGTTTTCCTTTTTATTTATTCATTTTTTCTGGCTCTCACTAGTTGAAAACAAAACTCAGTGAGAATTTTTGCCTATGTATCAACATAGGGAGGACTGTACAACATTCTAATCCTGTATCAGCAAAAAAACCTGTAAGAATACACTAATTATATCTGGAAGAATGGTTCTTGATAAGCTTTTATCTCCCTATACTAATCTTCTAGGTCAGTGATGGCAAAACTTTTAGAGAACGAGTGTCCAAACTGCAACCCAAAACCCACTTATGTATTGTTGGGTGCCGGGTGGGCATGCCCCTTTGGCTAGGTGTGGCCAATTGGTGGGCATGGCAATCTCAACTTTGCAAGATCTTTTTTTTCCCCGTGAGAAGTTGAAACTGACTGATTGAACTTTTTTTTTTTTTTTGTACACGGCGCAGGCGCAGAGACCTAAAGCGAAAATGTTTTATAAAACCCAGCTGAAGGTCTAGGACTGGGGCAACGGCGCACGTGCCCACAGAGAGGGCTCTGAGTGCCGCCTCTGGTACCCGTGCCATAGGTTTGCCACCACTGTTCTAGGTACAAGCAAAAACAGTAACTGTGAAAGGGACCTTGGACTACTAGTGGACGATCACTTGACTATGAGCCAGCAATGTGCAGCAGCAACCAAAAAAGCTAATACAATCCTGGGTTGTATAAACAGAGGCACAGAATCAAGATCACGCAAAGTATTAGTACTGCTTTATAAAACCCTAGTAAGACCACACCTGGAATACTGCAGCCAGTTTTGGTCACCATATCACAAAAAAGATGTTGAGAGTTTGGAAAATATTCAGAAAGAGCAACAAAGATGATCAAAGGCCTGGAGACTAAAACATACGAAGAATGGCTATAGGACTTGGGTTTGGCTAGTCTAAGGAAAAGAAGAAATAGGGGAGATATGATAGCAGTGTTCCAGTATCTGTGGGGCTGCCACAAGGCAAAGAGAGCCAGGTTGTTCACCAAAGCACCAGAGGGAAGGACAAAAAACAATGGTTGGAAACTGATCAAAGAGAGAAGCAATCTGGAATTAACTTCCAGACAGTGAGGACAATCAACCAGTGGAACAGCTTACCCCCAGAAATTGTGGACACTCCATCACTGGAGATTTTTAAGAAGAGACTAGACATTCACCTGTCTGAGACGATATAGGTCAGTGATGGCGAAACTTTTAGAGATCCAGTGCCCAAATTGCAACCCAAAACCCACTTATTTACCACCGGTGCCAGGTGGGCATGGCCATGGTGGTCATGGCAGACTGGGTGGGTGGGGCCAGGGTGGCGGGGGCCAGTCCCTCACTATCTTCAGGGCACGGCATGCGTGCCCACAGAGAGGTTCGCCACCACTGGTATAGGTTCTCCTGCTTGAGCAGGGGCTAGACTAGAAGACCTCCAAGGTCCCTTCCAGCTCTATTCTATTGTATTCTAAAAGCGATTTTTTGTGAATAAATATTCACTAGGAGGCCCATTTTACAGCTTTACCCATATCTAAATCTATTTTAGAGGATTGGGACACATTCCATAAAACGGAAGGATGAACAGAGCTAGGGAACATTCCATTCTGTGTTTGAAAGCCCACTGGCATACTGTTGGATGATGCCCATCCCCTTGAGAACTGGGTTTTTTAGGTAGCAATAGCAAAGGAGCACTTTGAGGTCCCTAGTGCTCTCTGAGCTTGATAGCTTTCTTGCAGACATTTCATTACCCAACTAGGCAACATCATCAATCCTAGTTGGGTAATGAAATATCTGCAAGAAAATGAACAAGTCACCCAAGGACCCAACCCCGATCTACAAATATTATCTTTAAAGAAACACTTCTTACCATCTAGAGACGAAAGTTGCCGCTCGGCTTCTAAATATAGCTGTGAAAAAATGGGCCTTGGGACTAAATTACTGGATCGGAGAGAAGCTTCGATAGAATTATGCAATACTTCTTCAAAACGTGTTGAGTTAAGTTGCCCCGCATAAGAATTTCCCATCTTCTTAAAGAATGAATCAGAAGGGGTGGGTTATAATTATTCTACCTAAACAGGAAAAAATAGAGGGCACTAGATCAACATTTGCTTTAATAAAATTTGGAAACATTAGAAATTTCAAAAGAAGTGTTTCTTCTAAGAAAACAGTGAATTGACCCAGTAAACCATGATGCAAAGCTGACAGCTTGAACTGTATAGATCTCGGTACATGCTAGGAACTTATGATAATAGGTTTCTGTAATTCATCAGAGAGGCATTCTTAATATTGATAAAAACAAATTGTTGGTCTACCTTTAGGCTCTGGGGAAAGCACTTCTTAAAGCAGTATTTTTAAGCATTATACAATTATGTTGTTTACTATCTATCAAATTAAATGACAATGGACATAGTCATAGTCTCTTGGCAAATTATTACCTCAGTAATACAAATTTAATTTTAAATACTGCCCTGCAAATACATTTCTAGAGTAATTCATATAAAGCAACAAAACGATATATTAAAATATGAAATGAATAAGAGTATACATCTGAATAGCTGTAAAGTTAAACAGAAAGCAAGCAGGTAACTTTGGAAGTTTTGTTTAAAATAAATTCTTCCCTGAACTCCATAAATATGAGACTAATTTCTATGAGGGACAATTTCTACAGCTAGTACCATGAAGAGGGTTCTCTCTCTATTATCACCTGCCAAACCTTAGCTGATGGGGATATGTGACTGATACTTTTAAAATATCACCTTAGGCAATACATCTTCCATTTAAAAACATTATATCTTCCATGCTAAGAATCAGAATCATCCCTGCCCATCTGCACGATACAGGCAGATTTCCAACGGAATTCACTCCCCTCGCCACATCTTCAGAAGATCATCAGCTTAGAGCAGTGATGGCGAATCTATGACACTGAGGTCAGAGGTGATATACCAAGATGTTTGGAGTGACACGCCAGCATTCGCCCACACAACTATTCTCAAAAGCACACCCCGTTCTCAGATGATTTTCGGAGGCTGCAGAGGACGTGTGAGAATAAGGTCTGCTCTTGTATGGCCTCCATAGCCTGTGAAAATGAGTTTGTTTTACTCACATTTCATTTTTGCAATTATTTGACATTTCTTTATATAATATATAGCACCATACATGCTTGGACTGTATTTTTTAAAATAAATGAACATATAAGAATTTCTTGACAGAAGGAAGGAAGGAAGGAAGGAAGGAAGGAAGGAAGGAAGGAAGGAAGGAAGGAAGGAAGGAAGGAAGGAAGGAAGGAAGGAAGGAAAGAGAGGAGAGGGGAGGGTACCCCAGCAAAGTCAAGTTAGGCATTTTATGAATTTTCTGAATTTTTGACACATTGAGCCCATCACTGGCTTAGAGGAACCACTGCCAAGTCAGTTTCCACTGGTGGAAATCATAGCATCACTGTTCTCTTCCCCTCTTGGGGGTTATCCTTCCCTCCTGAAATAAAGGCATTGTGGTACTTGGCCACCTATTTATTTTCCAAGTGCTGTGAAATGCATCTTTGCCAAGCTGTGAATGGATAGCCAGTTTGTGGCTTACTTTTTTTCTTGCAGTGACCAATAAGCACAATGAAAGAATAAGGAAAGGGCATGGCCACAGCTAGCTCATGCTTTGGACAGTTGGAACAAGCCCTGGCTACCTTCTGGAGGTAAAGGTGAGGCACTTGCCAAGCACGTCACAGCAGCACAACAAGACTGCTTCTTGTTGAGGAAGCAAAGGTGTATTCAAGTGGAAGGAGTCTCTGGAAAGACTTTCGAGGCAATCTGCTTAACACAGAGGTGTTGTTAATGTGGTCTCAAGTGCACGAGGTATCACTTCTTTTAAATACTGAGCCAGGGTGGTTAAGGTGCTGGACTAGAACTAAGCAGACACAGGTTCAAGTTCAGCCACAACCTTGGAGGTTCACCTCACATCAGTCACTTTAATCCTAAGCTATCGCACAGGATTGTTGTTATGGCAAGGAAGGGTGGGCATGTCACTCTGAATCCTAGAGGAAAAACAAACGTATTTATTAGATTTATATCTCATCTTTAAAAATAAAACCCAAGGCAGCCTGCATAGTACTTCCTCCTTATATTTTTCTACAACAATCATTGGATGAGGTGGGTTGGACTGAGAGAATGTGACTCACCCCCAGCTTTTAAGGGAGGATTAGAACTCATGGATCTAGAACCACAAGTTTCTTCATCATTACACCAAACACCAAGTAAGCAAGCAAACCTATTTCTGAAATTTATACCTCTCTTCCCTCCCTCAAGGCATTTGGTAACCTTTTCCCAAACATGTTTGCCAACAAAACCCATCTACCACCTTCACATTCAAGTTCATAACCCATAAATGAGATATTGGAAAACAATCAGGCAACTGATGCATGCAGGGCAGCCCTTCGATATGAAGAGCTCACTGGATTCATTTCACCTTTTACCATGTCCAAGCTTGGAGAAGGTCTAATTAAAATAAATTCCAGACACGGTAATTATCCAACATCGTCTGCATCTACTTCGGACCCAGGAAGCAGCCGGCTGGAGCACAAACCGTGTTAATGACAACATCAAAGCATTTGCCTGCACTTACACGATATAAAAATTTGGGACAGCTCTTGTTTAACAGTCCAAGAGGCAGAAAGATATATGTTGGTGGCCATGAATGTGCCAGCTAGGTCATAAAATGGCACCCAGAAGTTTGGCAGGCCGATTTCTTGCGCTATTGAACTCTGTATCAGATTTATGTCTTTTAGGAGCTCTCAGACACAAGCGGAGATGGGGGAGGCTGTTTCAAATGTCTGTGAAATTCCAAACAATGATCAGAACCGACTATCTCTATTGAAAAAACTCCAGCCAGCCGGAAGTGGGGACAAGAGAAAGGCTGATCTCCCCATAGCAATGGATGAAAGGAATCCCAGCATTTTACTACTTGCTGCAGAACAAGAGGACTTATGGAGGACTTCTATAAACTTGGGCTAAGGAGAACACGAAGTATATTTCTAATACTTCGCAATCATAAAAGGATAGGGAGAAGAAAGCCACGCTAGAGTTAATCCCTGCTGCAGACGGTGGTGATTCCGTGTTGAAGAATATACCAGGATGACAGGATGGCAATTTACAAATATGGTGATCAGCTTTTCCCAACTGTGATGGTATTCAGATGATTTGGGTTACAACCCATTCACAGGAAATTACCAAGCTATAGTCTAACATATTGGGAAAATACCAAGTGCTGTCCTTTGTTTTTCTTCTGTGCCCAAATTAGAATTATGTGAGGTAGAGTGAAGTAGACTCCAGCAAATTTAGTTTATTGTGGCCCCATGTTTATGGTATGCAAAGTGAAGAAACAGATAATAAAGTAAAGCGAGTCACTATGGTGTGGTGCGTTTACTGAGGCATGGAAGCCAATTTCAAGTTCAGCCACCACAATTCTTAGCCAACTCAATTTGGTTTTTGAAGGGGAACTATATGGGAAAGAAATCTGAATTTTAAAAAAACATACAGCACCCTCCTCATTTTTATTCAAGTTAGAAAAGGAGACATCTCAATTTATTCCTCTTTGCTTAATCCTCTGCAATTTAAAATCTGATGGCTTCCTTCTGTAACCTGAACTAACCAAACTGGGAGTGAAAAATCAAGCTTGCTCTTTTCAGCTCCTCTAAGATCAGTGAGCTAAAAATCTTCACGTGATTAAAAAATTGTATAAAGAAAACAGCAGTTCCATTCCTATTCAATATAAAAACACACAAAGTCCATATTAACATCAAATGAGGGGGAGAACTACTCTTATAGTTTGGGTATCAAAAGTGCTATTTAAGACCTCTTTCCTACTTTGCCTCAAATAAACACACATTCACCAAATATAAGCAAGAGCTGGCTTGAGCTCATATCTCCAGCATCTTCACCTATGTGAACAAGAATAGTCACTGCAAGGACACAGTTATCTGTATATAGAACAGGTTTTATTTCCTGATGGGTTGGGAAAAAAAACCAAAATACACATGTCCATTTCACATTCCTAAGGAAAGCAAGGCCAGTGGACATATGAATGGCTGGTGGACCTGATCCTATTCCTCCTGAATGGATGATGGAGCCACTAGGAAGAATGCTATAAGTAAATCCATTCCTTCTCTTTCAAATGTTTGAGCTACCTATACTGTTCCTTATGCTGCCCAAACAGCCAGCACCATTAGTTGACAAGAGGGAAGCATTGGCAAGCTTGGGGGTAAATCCCAAAACTGGCAAAAAAAAAAACCGAATATTTTGGGAATATTGTCAAAATGAAAACCTCAAAATACATCAACATGCATGAAGCTGTAGAATGCTGACAATTCTATGTGAAGCTCCAGTAATGGACTGTAAACTACTATGCTAGTCCTGGAGGGGGGGGGGTCAGGCAAATGGATTTTTTTTAAATGTCCTAGTTTAGTGTTGAGAGAGAATTACAGGGCCAAGTCACCCCACTGGCTTCTGTGCTGAAAGAATGACTAAAACCTGGCTTTCCCTGCTCCTAGTTACAGCACCCAAATTCCTGCAGAACACTGGTTTTCAAAGAGATGGAGAAATTTCCTTTAGTTCAGTGGTTCTCAACCTGTGGGTCGGGACCCCATTTGGGGTCGAATGACCATTTCACGGGGGTCGCCAAACAACGCAGTCCGCCATTTTTTCCCCCTTTTCCTTAGCTGTGCTACTCCCTTTTATTCTATTGGCTTTTGCAAGCCAATAGAATAGACTCTCTTGAATAGAGTCTAATTCTATTGGCTTTCAAAAGCCAATAGGAATTGTCCAGGCTGTCTCTGCCCTGCTGAGCCCACCAAAAGTCCCATTCTGCAAACGGTGCTGCAAGTTATCTGCAGCGAAGGAGAGCTGTCTGGAAGTTTCCACCCCTCCCTGCTGAGCAACTACTAAAAATGTAAGTAAAAGAGGGCCAGGGGTGGGAGGTGGGATGCCGGCGGGCGCAGGGAGGGTTGCTGGCACGTGTGGGGCCCGGCAGGTGCTTTACCTCCCTTGGGCTGGGCGAACTGGTGGCCCAGCCAGTGGTCGGCCTGCGCCATCTCTGCTGCTTGCCAGCTATGCCTCGGCCGGTGCAGGGGGTGGCACCACGCATGCGCGGCACTCCCGGGCAGGGAAAGTCCTTGATTTACGACCGGTTGGGTAGTCCTTGACTTACGACTGGTTGGGTAGTCCTTGACTTACGACCGGTTGGGGTCGTGGCATTAAAAAGGTTGAGAACCACTGCTTTAGTTGAACTTGACTTCTATACATGTCCATATTATTACCTTTGCATCAAAACAGAAATGGTTTCTTCTACAAAGTTTTTTTTCAACTTTCGTATCTAGCTTAAAGGACTGGTATTTCCTGAGATCTGGCAGGAAATCTGCAATATTTCCTATTCCAGAAGATCTGTAATATTAACCAAGTCCATTTCTGCTTAGATTTTTGAGATCAGCCAAGATTGGCTAAGTACTGACCTCTAACTGGACTGTGCAACATTAGTTTGTTCAAATTCACACAATATTGCTTTAATATACACACCAGGATGAATTTCAACTTTGCAAGCATCTACATATTGAGGATTGAGGGTTTTTTTGTTTTTTTAAAAAAGAAGCTTTAGAAGATTAGGCTCAACTACTATAAAGGGAATATAGTGTACATGTGCAATTACATAAACTCTCTACTTGTAGCTTTTCTTATAGATACACTTGTACAAAATGCTGAAAGTTTTAGATGAGTTTTAATATGTTCGTATTTCAGAGAGTATGCATGAAATAAGCAAAGTGAAATAGTATGCATGAAATAAGCAAAGCAAGGGGCACCGTTGCTTATTTCATGCATACTATACTAACTTTTAAGGACATTCTTATAGTCCTACACAAAAAAACAACAGAATCTGTATACGGTAACTCTTTTAAGGTTGAGATCTTAGACATTCTGACTGGGTGCAGACAGGCATAAGATTCTGCTGAAATATTTGAACCAGATAGAAAAAGCCTTTCAGTAATGGGAATCAAACTTCTAATAGTCTGAAGTTCCAGAACAATATTCACATTGATCACTTTAATATATAAAACAGAATTACTATTATATGAAACACCCTCTATATTTAAGAAGCTTCAATTTAAATTGCTTACTTTCACCATAAATATAACTAAGGGATCATCTACATTGGTTCATTATTGCTTATCATTTACACATTTGCAGACATTTGACATTAAGATGTTACAACAGTATTTTCAATGCCAGTATATAATAAGCAGCCTGTATAAAACATATAATGGATATAGGTAAGTATTCAAAATGCTTCATGGTATCACCAAAATCTTTACTGTAGCACTAATTCTCCCATGTTGCAAATGCGGTTATAAAAGTTAAGGCTGAAGGCCTTGTCATTAATCCGTAATATTATTTATTTGCTTTGGAGGTAGAATGTTATGTTTGCAAAGCATGTTTTTTGTGCTTAACTTGTCAATTGTGCTTTATATGGTGATCTAAATCAAGAAACTGGCACACTAGTTCACTGCCATTCTGATCATGGCAAACATGCTTAGACAAAAATTCTTCAACTGTTAAATATGTTTTAAGTTGATTATATGATTCAGCAGTGCAACTGAAGCAGGAGGCAGAAGTAAAATTATTAGACGTTAGGATGCCTTTCAGTGATTGTGGGAGGGATCAGTAAATCATATAGCACTCCGTACCTCAGTTTTCTGCTCTATATGGAGATGAAGCAGTAAACATCAACTGGGCATGCAAAGAGGAAAAAATACAAAGTGACGACAACAGTCTACTACAGTGTTAACAATGAAAATCCATAATCTCCATTAAACAATCTAGAAATTAAAGACATTCCAAATTTGAGCTATTATACAAAGCTCAGAAGAGCTACCATACTGGAGACCCTTGCAGATTAAAAGACATTCTGACCAAATGAAATGTCACCAAATGTTGGTTTGCAAAAGAAAATATATGTGTTAGGCTGCTGGAAAGCTTCAGTAACAGAAAATTCCTATTTGCTTTCCCTTGCAGAAAGGGAAAAAAACTGTCCAGAAACATTTCTTTTCAACAGTATCCCGTTCTAGCATTACATTTTCAGTAAGAAGCATTACTGAACTAGGTTGATGCATTAATTCTGTTGAGAAATGAGCACTGACGTTCTAATATTAGCCTTTGTTCTTTATTTTATCCCTTGAGTCCCGGAGAACATTTTTCAAATCAATTGGCCATTAAGTAGTGAAACACCACTGTGGCCCACAGTGGAATATACGATGTGGTAATAAATACATTAGACAGTAGAATTACATCCTGTAAGGGCCTTGTCTTTCAACACCTACAGGAAACAATGTATTTCAATGCAGATTTATAGGTTTTTCTTACAGGATCTCATAAAAGCTGCAGGTGTAACTTCAAATACTATGGTTTGCTGTTCATGAGTCAACAGCATCTAGTTAATCCAGATTCACGAACTGGATACTGGATATTATTTTGATCTTCTCCATCCCCCTGGGAGATTTTTATTAGATAAACAACAAATAAATTTATCTTCAAACTATATTTAAAAGTCTCAGTGCACTTTAAAGACTATGAAGTAGTTACGGAAATCCTAAGCAGGGTAGAAAATGATAGCCAATAAAGACAAGGAGGAAATATCTGAAGTCATAAACTTTAAATCCATCTTAGAAAATGAAAAATGCTTTGTCTCTCTCAGACATATCCTGTGGGTACTAACCAAAGGACTGCATTCCATCCGAATTTAAACTCAAGGTTGTTTTTATAAGCATTAAACTTCTTTTTTGCTTCATTGCAAATAAAAGATGAATCCATCTCTATATTAATCAGTAGACTTTCTAAACTGGTGCCTTTCCAGATTTATCGAGGACAATTCCCATCACCCCTAAATGAGCACCGTTATCTAAAATTATGGCAGAGAAACATCTGGAAAGGAAGGACTTAAGGAAGTTATAAAACATATATCTGTATACCTGAGAGGAGAGGTGGTCTTAACTCTTTCCACGGTATTTACATCACTGTCTCCTCTATACTGACAAGATTTACTATCACTTTGAAAAGTGGCCAGCATGCTTTTAAAAAACAGAGAGCAATTTAAAGTGTATCATGTTCAAAGTTTGTCCATAAAATCTAATGCAAACTCAATGCACTTAGCTTTAAATTAGCTTTAACAGATAGCTGTTTAGATTTAAGTTTAAATACAAGTCTTTGGGGCAGAACTTTTGAATCATTTTCCAGCAGAAAAACCTGGTATTTTTCCAGCCCTATATGACAAAAAGCAATCAATATAACACAAGCAAGGTTTGGTGAGATCTCAAGCAGCATTTCCAATTCCTTTCTCCTAAATGATGGTGCTTTTCTGCATTAAGGGATACAATAGTACAGCGATTTTAATTCTTGAGCTATCAGGTTTGTTTATGCAGACTTCAACATGCCTTCAAATATATCTTTCCCGGAGTCTACATAAATGGTGGTGGGGTTTTTTTTAGGTCCCTCTCAATCTGAATCTCTTAAACTCATTAAAAAAAAGTGGGAGAATGCTGATGATCTTGCCTTATAGGGGTATTGCAAGAATGCACTTTATACCCAGGGATGCACTATAGGAATTACAATTCTGCAAACCATTTTAGAATGAGCCCCATTAGAATTGTGTTCAATTTATAAACAAGGTTAAACAGGGTGGGGTAAAACGAGACTACAATCCTACATTCATTTTTCCATGAATAAGTTCTGTTTAACTCAAATCAGTTAAAACCAAGTAAGAGACATTATAATTAAACAAATTTTATATATCACACTAAGTGGTGTGGTGGTTTACTATATGGTTTATTAAATAAAGCACAATTGCCTGGGTTAACATAAAATGCAAAGCAATAGACCAAACAAACCATGTTATATTGTAACACGTTACACTAACCAGAAAAAGATGGCTCCAAAGAAAACATATCAATACAAACTAGTCAGCCATAATCATAAAGTATACGTTATTAATACTTACAATTACAAGCCATGATATTGTTTTAAATACTGAAATATCGAATATGGGCATTTTTAATTATCTTGTTGAGTTTCTAAATTCTTGAAGCAAAAGAAACTGACTTACAATTTCATGTGCCAACATTTAGATTGGAACCATAATGCACTTATGGGAAGCAAGACTTAAATGCAGTCACAGCAAACAGAATTGTTTGAATAAAACAACTCTGATCTAATAAAAATTATTAAAATATTATTCTGTTATAAATCAAATATAACATTCCTAAGATGCTTCATTTGGTATATTCCAGACGTTACTCAGTTTTGGGTACTTTTTGGTCTTTTTTTCCTTACATTTAACTAATCTTTCACACAGACAAAAAATAATTCAAAATGAGAAACATGCTGATATTAATTTGTGTTCCAAGGCTGCCTTTATTACTTGTACTTTTAGCACAGAACAAGTATGCTGAAGATCCAACTATCACACAGTCTTCTACATAAAATGAATTTCACCTGGGTGCATTAGCTTGTCTGTTGAATTTTTCACACGTATACTCAAAGAGCCATGGAAAATATAAAAATGTCAGTTTGATCATGGGAATTGTACTTCTGTGGCTCCAAAGACCCAAGAGGTTATATATATATATGAAGTGAAGGACCATGAAAACTAAACTTAATTCTTTAAGGGAGACATATTATTAAATTCTGCTCTGCCCTGTATCTGCTCTGCCCTGTAAGTAAAAGACAAATTATCAAATGAAAAAAAAAAATTATCAGGATCACAGAGGTATAAAGTGTGCAAATTTTTCCTGAAAGTAAAGTTTTAAATGTGGAAAAAAACATGTCTGCACACAAATTCAATATTATTTAATACAGATAACGTGCAGATAAAATGGTATAAAGACAAAGAGAATAGTGGGAGACTCAGAAAAAAAACTTCCTTAATCATATTTCATCTACTTTTAAATGGATCTAAACCACTAAATCACAGGATGAAAGAAAAGGATGAGATTAAAAAAACATTACTTTCTGAGTACAATGGAGTGCCCTGTGACTTAAAATGTTGCAGTTTTTTCCTAGTATATATAGCCAAGCAACAGACTAGATTTCTGTGAGTAATTGTGAAATAAATACTGTTAATAACAGATCTTTAAAAGAAATTGTTGGGGAATTAAATAGTATGCTGCTTCTTGTGCCAGTATAACAATGCATGTGCGTTTTGAATTATTATAGTCCTATTAAAGTCAGCTTTAAGACTTGTGGACTCCAATTCCCAGAATTCCTCAACCAGCCGTGCTGACTGAGGAATTCTGGGAGTAGAAGTCCACAAGTCTTAAAGTTGCCAGGGTTGAAGACCCCTATTTTACACAATAATGACCACGTATACTAAGAAAAGAAAATTGTGCCTGCAGGCAGTCTAGTGAAGATTAACAGTGGTGACCAGTTAATCTTGTAACTTTGCTCTTTGCTAGACCTGAAAATACTAGGGGCACTTCAAGAGCCATTAATGGGTTCCTCTTGCACAAAGTAAAAATCTACTATACCTTATAGAGGTGAAGCTTGCAAGTCAATCTTGTGCTTGAATCATCACAAGAGCCATTAATGGGTTCCTCTTGCACAAAGTAAAAATCTACTATACCTTATAGAGGTGAAGCTTGCAAGTCAATCTTGTGTTTGAATCATCACAAGCAGGCAAAGCCTTGCCAGTTAGCCTTTTGCAAAGGCGGCTAATCCCAGCTGCTGCTGCTGCTCTCCGTGCCAGCATTAGCTTCACTGAGTTTGTCTCTCTTTGATTCAGAGCAGAGATGCTGTCAGCTTGACTGAGTAAGCTGCTGGAAACAGCAAGTGTTGGTCAGGTCACCCTGACACAAACATTCTTCTATGACAGCACAACAGAGGAAGGATTCAGTTATCTCCGTTTGCAACGGAAACAAAATAAGGCCTGCGCCACAACTCAGTAATTTGGTCTCAAATAATTTTTGGCCTCAAGATGGGCTAGGTAATAAACAGCAGTGTCCCCTCCCCCACCGACGCTTCCTTACCTCAGCTTATGTCTTATTAACACTGAAGTGTTGCGCTGGGTCATCTTGCTCCTGGTCGGGTGCTTACCAGACTGTCAGTCTAAAGCAAAGTTAATGTCAACCACTCCCAGCTCCCTACAACCTATAGATTTTGCTAAAGGTCTCCCTTTAGATGTGCCTGTTTTAAACAACTCTTTTTGAGGACACAGAAGGAAAGACTGAGGAGGCAAACCAAACAGAATGGAACTAAGTGGAAGACCCTGCTATTTGGTCCTTGAATGGCATGTCTGGGGCTGTCCTCCAAAAAGCGAGCCTAGCCTTTTCTGTTCATTACTTAAAAATTATCATAGAATTGGAAGGGAGCCCTTAGTCCAGGGGTAGGCAACCTTGGCTCTTTTATGACTCATAAAAGAGCCAAGGTTGCCTACTCCTGCCTTAGGCCTTCGAAGTCAATTTCCTGTTTAGCACAGGAATCCATGTAAAGACTTTCCTGAGAAGGGGCATTGTCTTACCTGAACGCCTTTTCTCAGCATGATGATGTATAATCCACTGGATGGGTAGTTTCAGCCCTCTTGCTCAACAAGAGACTAGGTCAGAACTTTGGCCATGCCTCCCTCTGGGTGTGTCCTCCTAGTTTTGACGAGGTGAAGCATCACTGACGAAGTTCGGCACATGGCTCCGATTTTTGTGACACCTGCCTAGACTATCATAACAGGAGGGTGTGGATTCTACATCATCATGCTGAGAAAAGCATTCTGGTAAGACAACGCCCCTTCTCCAGCATGATGAATGTACAATCCACTGGATGGGACATACCAAAGCCGCTCATGTCCCCACGGGGAGGGAAGTCTAGGCTTGTGTCCCCTGAAAAGAAACAACCTGTTGCAGGACTCGCCTGCCAAACGCAGCGTATGCCGCTACAAAACTATCTATCTTATAATGTTTAACAAATGCGGAAGGAGACGACCACATTGCCACCCTACAAATCTCCTCAACCGATGCCTGCTTGGACCAAGCAGCAGATGCCGCTGCTCTGCGTGTCAAGTGAGCAGTAATCTGCATGGGAACTGGAAGCGACTGGGAAATGTAGGCCCGAGCAATGCATGCCCTTATCCACCTACCTATGGTGGAAGATGAGACCTTCCAACCCATGGCAGACGGTTGGAATGACACAAACAGAGCCTCCAACTTGCGAAAGGTCAAGGTTCGCTTAACATAGTGGCGCAGAGCCCTGCGCACATCCAATTTATGCCATGGCCATTCCAATCTATGTGAGGGATTCGGGCAAAAGTTGGGAAGAACTAGTTCCTGTGACCTATGAAATGAGGTATTAACTTTTGGAACGAAGGAAGGATCCAATCTGAGAACCACCCTATCCTCAAAAAAGGTACACAGATCCTTCCTAACTGAAAGTGCGGCCAACTCCGATATTCGCCTACCCGATGTTATAGCTACCAGGAACGCCACCTTTAAGGACACAAAGTGAAGAGAACAGGAACTGAGAGGTTCGAAAGGAGGAAAAGTCAAGGCCTGCAACACCTTGGGTAGATCCCAAGATGGATAATGGTGTACCACGGGTGGTCTGGTATTGACCGCCCCCTTTAGGAAGGCACTAACTGCTGGATGTTGCGACAATGGACTCAAATTGTCGCAGGAGAGGACCGTTGAGAGAGCCGCGATCTGCCTAAGAATAGTACTGGGTGCTAAGCCCTGGTTTAAACCCTCTAACAGGTAATCTAGGATATTGGGAATCGTAACTGAAAACTGGTTGAGGTTATGTTTGGCACACCACGTGCAGAAGTTTCTCCATGTGGCATCATAGATCCTATTGGTCGAAGGGCGCCTCGAAGCTTGAATCAACGAGATCACCCCGTCCGAATAGGATTGTTTAGCTAGAGCTTCCCGCTCAAGTGCCAGGCGGCCAGCTGGAGCCACTGAGGGTCGGGATGTTGAAGGTTCCCCTGACTGAGAGCCACTTGGTCCAGGGGAATCCTCCATGGTGGTGAGATTGAGAGATCCACAAGGTCGGCAAACCACGGATGCCTTGGCCAATGTGGAGCAATCAAGATGACCTTCGCTCTTTCCTGGATCATCTTGCGGATAGTTGCCGGTAACAATGGAAAGGGAGGGAAGGCATAGAGCAGGTTCACCGGCCACTGGCATCGGAGGGTGTCCGTTCCCTCCGCTCCCCATGCCGGGAACCTGGAAAAGAACCTGGGAAGTTGAGTGTTCGACGGGGAGGCAAACAGATCCAGATGAGGGAGCCCAAACTTCATTGAGATGTCCCTGAACAGAGCCGGATCCAGTCGCCATTCCGAGTGATCCACCGTGGCCCTGCTCAGGGAATCTGCTTGTCAATTTGTCTCCCCCGAAATGTGTTCTGTCCTGATGGACCCCAAGTTGGACTCTGCCCACAGATCCAAGGCCTCCTGCATGAGCGCCCAGGACCAGGTCCCTCCCTGTTTGTTGACGTGAGCCTTGGCAGCCACGTTGTCTGTCAGGATGAGGATATGTTGTCCCTTCTCCAGGGATAAGAACTTTTGGAGTGCTAGGTGTATAGCCCTGAGTTCGAGCCAATTTATATTGTGGGCTAGATCCGATCAGGACCACTGCCCCTGGATCAGATGGGTTTGAAGATGGGCACCCCAACTGAATAGACTGGCGTCTATGGTCAGGGTGAGCCTGAGGGGCTCCTTGAAGATGGTCCCCTTGGTCATCGCAGATGAGGTCCACCATAGGAGAGATAACAATGTATGGTGGGGAACCCTGACCCTCCTGTTGGAGGCGCTGAGGTTCTATTTCTGGAAGGGAAGGAGGAACCATTATAGGAGTCTTGAATGAAGTCTGGCCCATGGAACTATGCCCATGCAAGATACCATCTTTCCCAGGAGTTTTGACAACTGTGCCAGGGGTACTGTTTTGTCTCTCCGAATCTGATGTACCAGCTTTCAGATTCTGACCCGACGCTCCTGGAAAAGATACACCTTGCACAGATCCGAGTCTATGACTGCTCCAAAATGCAGAAGTCATTTGGTGGGGATAGTGTGGCTCTTTTTGAAGTTCACTGAGAACCCGTGCCTCTGAAGAGTGTGTATCGTGATCTGTAGATCTGACTGGTCTGACTGAAAGGAACTGGACTGGACTAGAATGTCATCTAGATAGCACTGCACTCGCTCTGGTATCAGCCTGAGGTGCACCGCCAAGACTGCCAAGACCTTTGTGAAGACCCTTGGAGCTGAGGATAGATCGAAGGGAAGTGCTCTGTATTGGTAATGCCGGTGTGCGTAGCATAACGTGAGGAACTTGCAATGTTCTGGATGTATGGGAATATGCAGGTACGCCTCTGTGAGGTCTATGGATGAGAGGAAATCACCTTTTCTGATACTGGCGAGTATGGACTTTAGGGTCTGCATCTTGAACCTTCTGTATGTCAAGAAGTGATTCAGACCCTTTAAGTCCAGTATCGCCCTCCATCCTCCTGAGGTCTTGGGAACCACAAACAGAATGGAGTAGAACCCCTTTCCTTCCTGACCCCTTGGTACAGGTTCTATGGCTTGAATTTCTTCCAGATGGGAGATGCCTGTGGCTACCAAGTTTGCCTTGGTTGCATTTCTTGATATCGGGCACCTTATGAAGCAGTTTGGGGTGTGTGAGTAAAACTTCAGGGTGAGACCGTACTTGACAGTCTCCTGTACCCAAGCGTCGGAGGTCCTTTCCCAGACGTCGCTGAACCGCTCCAGATGACCCCCGATGGGAGAGCCCTCCCTGGCGTCACTTGGACCACCTATACGTGCGACCGCCTGATCCCCTGAAGGGATGCTTAGATTGAAATTGGCCTTTGGCTCCAATGTTCTAGCGGTCCTGTGGACAATCCTGCCTGGGGGAGAAAGATCGTGAGCCTCTTGACCAATCCCAGGACTGCCCCGCCTGAAAGGGCTGTTTCCACTCCCAGGAACTACTGGGACGGAAGGCCTGCCTACGGAACTCCTGCTGGGGCCACCTATCTGACCATTTGGAAGGATGGGCAAGGATCTTGCGCTTGTCTTTGCCCTCAATAATGTGTGGTTCCAGGATCAATCCGAATAACTGTGTCCCGCTATATTTGGATGTGGACAAGCGCCACTTTGATTTCAAATCAGCTTTCCACTGTTTTAACCAAAGAAGCTTACGAGAGGCAACTGTGGCCGTAATGGACCTGGCAAAGTATCTGATGGAATGCAGAGAAGCATCGGCCACATACTCAGCCACGGCCACTAGCTTTCCCAGGGTCTGGTGTGTTCGAACCTGATCCGGTGGGACAATTGCTTGCAGCTCCCGAAGCCACATGATAGAAGCCCTGGCGAAGAAAGAAGACAAAGTTGCGGCTTTGATCGCCCAAGCCGAGGCTAGGTGCGCTCGACGGAAAGAGAGTTCAAACTTCTTGTCCTCCGGCCTCAGGGCCTCTGCCATGTCCCCTGGAATAGCAGATGTGGAGAATAGAGAAGTCAATGGGGTATCCACCAAAGGTACCTCCAAGAGAGAGGCAAATGAAAGAGAAACGTTAAACAATTTCCTCTCTGAACTGTTAGGGGAAGGCGGAGTGGCAAGGGCAGTCCACTGTTTTTCCACTGAAGTATGGAAAACCTGTGGACAAGGAATCTGCATGTCCTCCACCACCTTTTCCGCAAACAAAGGGTTGGACTCCTGACTGGTGGAGGTAGAAGGCTTCTACTCCTGCACCGAAGTGAGGTTGACAGTGGTGACGGCCTTTAACAGTAAAGACCTGAAAAGAGAAGGGTCAAATAGTCCCGAGGTTGACGCCTGTTCGGGCGCTGCCTCTTCGTCCTCTGACATGGGGGTGTCAGCTATCTCCAGGTCAACAGACTCCTCCTCCCCTAGCTGTGAAGAAATCTCAGAAACCCCTGAACCAGGGACATTAGCGAGTCCCGCTTGAGAAGGAGGTATGGAAGGAGGTTGTGGTGGATGGAAGGATCGTTGGCCCTTAGAAGACATGAACTGCCTAAACGCATTGTCCATGAAGGACTGAAATTCAGCAGACCACCTCTCCTCCTGTTCCATATGATTAGTGCCAGCCTCAGCTGGGATAAATGTGGCCTCATGGCCTTGATGAGGAGAAGAAGATGAGGAGCGAGGGGGACCAACCTGCACAGTTTCTCCCTGAGGAGACCAAGCCCTTGTAACGTCTTGAGGTGTAAAATGAGGCTCAGAAGTAATGTCCAATGGAGCGGGGGAAGCCACTTCAGCCTCATTGGACCTGAGCCTTTGGGCTTTGGAAAACTCCCTTTCCAGTGCCAAATGTCTCCTCGAGACCTCTCGCTCGGCAGATTTTGAGGGCTCCCTGGGAGAAATATGCTTTGTTTTGGCCTTTTTCTCCTCCCCCCCGGTGGCCAAATCAGTAGATCTGCGCTTTGGTTGAGATGGGGGAATACCGGAACCCTGTGATGCCTGAGGCGAGACACTGTCTGCCATTGCTATCTGGATATACCGAATAGGAAATATCCAGAGGTGGGGGGGAACCCAGGAATGCAGATCTAGTTGACAGAGATTGGACAAAAGACGAACCTCACTCTGCACAACAGCAATGGCGCAAGACAGTCAGGCAGTTTCCTAATTTGAACAGGTGGATAAACAACTCCCCTTCGCTCAACTCACCAGAAATAACAAATAAGTGCAGAAGCACAATAAGTAGATAAATTAATAATAATCTTCAATCAGACCAACTCAGCCTTCTGAGTGATAAAACTGAGCTTCCCCCCTGATGATAGGGCTGACAAGGCAGATCAGCAAAGAGTGTCAGGTCTCCGTACCTGCAAGGCACAATGAGAGCCCTCCCGCAATGACCTCCGTGCCGGAGCTACTCTCAAACTGGCGACTGCCCCAAGGCCACACTCAAGATGGCGGCCGTTGTTGCTACTCTCCCAAAATGGTGACTGCCTATAGACCACACGGCCAAAATGGTGACTGCGCCCTTTTGAAAAGCTTCTCCAAGAAAGTTCAGCTCTGGAAGGGAGAATAGGGTGGAAAATGAAGCGGAAAGGAACCCCCTGTCAGAAACTGACTCTGGGGAGAAATCCGGAGTAGAGAGAAAACCCCTCAATACACTTGCTGTTTGGTTGTCGCCTCCGCCGGGAAACGATTGAAGAGAAGCCTTGTGACGATGAAGCCAAAGGGAAGCCTCCGAACAGCCCTTGTTGCCCGCAGCTCGAATCACCGAAAAACAGCTGTTCGGCTGTCCGCCGCTCCGCTGTGCTGCTGATTGTGTCCTAGCAGCCTCTAGTCTGAAGAGTAAATGGCTAGTAGCCTCTGACAAAGGAGCCTGTGGCTCGAGGCCAAAAAGACCAAGTATGGTCCTAGCTAGCTCTCAATTTGTCAATCCAAAATTTTACACCAATTTGGAATAGTAACCAATTGAATGAAAAGCCAATTAAATCCAATAAACTTCAATAACTAAACAAATAAAATCTATTAACCTAATCTAGCTACAGAGCCAAGAAATTTGCACCTAGCTGAGCCAGAGACTAAGTCAAAACTGGGAGGACACACCCAGAAGGAGGCGTGGCCAAAGTTCTGACCTAGTCTCTTGCTGAGCAAGAGAGCTGAAACTACCCATCCAGTGGATTCTACATTCATCATGCTGGAGAAAAGCTATTCAGGCACTCTACAAAAAAAGTGACTTCACCGCTTCCTTTGGATGATGTTGCTATATATTTAATCATTTTATATCCTATCACAAAAAATTATAAAGCGGTAGAGATTTTGGAGGGTTCTGGCTGCTCCATGCAAAGATTGATTTTAGAGAATCCCCCCCCCCCGCCGCCCTGTACAATTCAAGTTGAAATTTGGGAGCTGAAGATGTCTTGAAATGCATCCTTTGTAAGATTTAGAAAATTGAAGCATGCTATAAAAATACTGAGGTAGCAGTAGTGGTTGAGGGGGGTGGAGGAAGGAGTAAGAAAAAAAACAATAAAAGGGGAGGCTGCTTGGAAGCTTTTTCTTATAGACACTTTTTTCTCTCCTTTTTTATTTTTCTTAATCAGTATATTAAATCTCCTCTTCTGAATTCTCACTCTCACCCTCGCTTTAGTGTAAAGTTCATACCATAGCAATTACATTTTATTTCCAATCTTTTCAAAATCATAATAACACTTGAAGTCAAAAGAGAAGCAAGCAGATTAGACTAGAGCCTTTCTATCCATGACTGCTGAAAATGAAACCTGTACAGAAAGCCCTACAAAAAATATTATAATTAAAAAACAAAGACCCTCCCTAAACTCTCGCTAAGGCTGAAGTCTACAAATGGTCTTGCAATATTAAAAATAGCCTTTTCTCAAAGTTGTCCATCTCTAATGCAGAGCCCCTGCAGGAAGAGACAGACTGGTTATAAAGATGAGCTTCCCTAGTGGTGAATAGGTCACCAAAGCGAGAAAGAGAGAAAGTGCAGTTATAATTAATTATATCTTACATATAATTATATATGTTTATAATTAAGATGTTGAAAAGGTATTGGGCAAATATTTATTTAATTGAAGGATTTAAGGTTCTATACAGCAAATTAAAAGGCTATCAGAACAGATTACGCCATATAGGTAGTCCTTACTTAATGACTAGTTTAAAGTTATGATGAAACCCCCCCCCCAAAGGTATTTACAACCTGGATTCAGAGTTCCAACATTCCCCCTCTCCTGATCATATGACCACATTTTGGCTACTGTATTTATAGCTGTTTGTAGAATCCTCAGTCACATTACTGTGATTTATGACTTTTTTTGTTGAAAACTAGTGTTTATTTTTGGCTTTCAGCAAAAGATGCCAATTATGAGCAATGGGTTGCTTCATGACCACCATGTTTGCTTAATGACTGTCACAAAAAAAGAAGTTATAAAAGCTAGTCAGATGCAGGATGACTCCCTTAATAACCAGCATGACTTAACAATTGTAATTCCAGCTTCAATTCAGCTGTAAGTTGAGGACTATCTTTCTGACATTCTGCTTGTCAAGTTCCATCCCCTTCCTTCCAGGGTCTGTGGTTTGTGTTAACAGGAAGAGCAAGAGGGAATTATAAGCATGGAACCTAAACCATCAATCCTATCCAGTCTAATTTCATGGGGCACTGAATGAAACAGAAGATCCTCTACTTGCCTACAGCCCTCTGTCAACCACCCAATCCATTTCACTTAGGATTGCACTGTAGAGTACAGCTAGTCCTCGACTTACAACAGTTCATTTAGTGACTGTTCAAAGTTACAACGGCACTGAAAAAAGTAATTTATGACCATTTTTCACAGTTAGTACCCCTATGATCATGTGATCAAAATTCAGATGCTTGGCATTTGGTTCATACTTATGACCATTGCTGTGTCCCAAGGTCATGTGAACACCTTTTGCAACCTTCTGATAAGCAAAGTCAATAAGGAAGCAAGATTCACTTCACTATCAGGTTACTAACTTATCAACTACAATGATTCACTTAACAACAAAATGGGACAAGATTCACAAAGACTGAGTGCCCAAACTGCAACCCAAAACCTACTCATTGCGTGCCGGGTGGGCGTGGCCCATTCAGTGGGTGTGGCCCATTGGGTGGGCATGGCCCATTCAGTGGGCGTGGCTTCAGTGGTAATGGCAGACTGGGTGGGACTAAAAAATTCAATCAGTCAATTCCAACTTTCTGAGATCTTTTTTTTTTCCCCCGCGAGAAGTTGAAATTGATTGATTGAACCTTTTTTTTCTTTTGCACATGGTGGCAGAGGCCTAAAGCGAAAAGGTTTTATAAAACCCAGCTGAAGGCCTAGGATTGGGGCAATGGTGCGCGTGCCAACAGAGAGGGCTCTGCGTGCCACCTGTGGCACATGTGCCATAGGTTCGCCAACATGGATATAGGCTATTGCATAAGTCTACAGAACATAGGTTTTGTTTATTTGTTAAATTCATTTTTCAAACTCTCAGCAGAACATTTGAATGCTAATTTTAAAAATGTATATAAGGTCACTTCGACCAAGGAACAAGAAAAATGTAATTATGGTGGCTGATCTGGATGAATCATACTTAAGCAAGCTCTTTCGTTCTTTCCAATAGCATGCAATATTAATTAGACAGATTATTTAACTAATGAAGTGGGCCTTTGCCAGGAAAACAGAGCACGTCTTCCTGAGAAAACATATTGCATCAGGCAAAGGCCAAGGCCTGGATTAAATGCAGACTTCTGGTGATTATAAGGACCCACCCAGGCTTGGCAACAATGTGAAAGTGATTTGCCATAGCCTTCTTCCAGAATGATTCCATAATTTTCCCACTTAGGCGTCAACCCTAGAGTTCCCTGGTGGTCTCCCACCCATGTATGACCAGTCAGCCATACTTCACTTCTAACCCTTGATAAAGTTGGTCCAGGGCTGCCCCCCACCTGCGAGCTGTGTTGGGTGAAACTGATGGAAGTGTAGGTGAAGCAATGCCCACACACCATCACCATTAGATGTCTAGTTTGGAAAGTCTGGTGTGAAAATGGAGGCCAAGGACAGAAATGGGATTTGTTTTCCCCATCCATGCCTACATTCATTACAGAACCAATAACTTGAAAAAAGATGCTCCCTTTTAAACTGAACAGTGCTATATACCAAAGCTAATGTCACATGTAGGAATAAGACCAAGTTGGTGCCGACCAAATTGTTGGACTTCAGTAATTTCTAGCTAGCTAACAAAGCCAGTCGTCTTCATTAGGCTGTCTGTGAAAGTACCCATGTTTCTCCTACTCAATTTTTTTCTACTCAAATCCTCCCCTTTCCTTTGCTTCAGGATCTGAAACACTCTCCACAGTGCTCGCATCACGTCCAGGGGTTTCTTTTGCTGTTCTTCAGCTGACAGACCTGAGACAGGTTGTGAGATCTTTAAGACTGACAGGATTTTTCTCGTATCTGGCCTTCTTTTTTCCCCAGGTGTAAACTGTGTCACAGTTAATCTCAAGATAGACCCAGATGGCTTTTGTTAATGAAAAAGCTGCCCCGGAATACTGCAATTGAAATTAGGTAAAATTTAAAAACAGGACACAGATATGTATAAGTTAAAATATATTGATAAATGCTCTAATTGATTGAGTTATAATTAGAAATGTATTAATTTGAATGCGATATAATAATCAAGGGAAATAGAGAGGGAATTTTTAATGATGTAACCTGAGACATGTACGAAAGATTTTGTTACTGGACTATTGACTACCCAATCACCATGCTGCTTCCTAAATATTTGAATGTAAAACTGGAAAATTAATAAAAAATAGCACTAAATACAAGTAGTCCTCAACATACGACCACAATTGAGCCCAACTTTTTGTTGCTAAGTGAGACATTTGTAAAGTGAATTTTACCCCATTTTACAACCTTTCTTGCAACAGTTGTTAAGTGAATCACTGCAGTTGTCAAGTTAGTAACATGGTGTTAAACTAGTCTGGCTTTCCCATTGACTCTGCTTGTCAGAAGGTCGCAAAAAAGGATTCCATGACTCCTGGACACTACAACCGTCATAAATATGAGTCCAAATTTTGATCACATGACCATAAGGATGCTGCAGTGGTCATAAATGTAAAAAAAAACCCAACATAAGTCACTTTTTTCAGTGCTGTTGTAACTTTGAACTGTTACTAAATGTTGTTAAGTCGAAGACTACCTGTAACATAATTTGCAAAAAGTTCTGGATTCAGTCACAGATTTCTTAAACCTAAGAACTATCTGGAGAGATGGCTGCAAAAAAAAAATGGAGGGAAAAAGTAAGATCAAAAATAGAAAATCCTCAAAACTGCTTTTGAGCCTATCACTATTCTAACTTATCTTAGTATAAGATCATTCTTTAAATTGTATCAAAAGAATGATCCTGAAAGCCTATATGATCCTTTCTCTCTCCCATTCCCTTACTCTTGTTTGTTCCTCCCTCAAAAAAAAATCCTTTATTTGCTTTTCTGTTCTTGCTTCTGTGTAACATGAACTCCTTCACACATGGTAAAATTCAGCCTAATTGATTTGTCTGCAAGATACTATCTTGAGGGGAAACAAGCCACAGAATATTGTGTTATAATTTTCCCTTGTTTCTCTTCGCCTATTGTTTTACAGATTCTGTATATGTCATAAGCTCATCCTTCACTTTGTGAACCTTACATACCAATAGTCCAAATAGAGATATAATTTTACCATCTATTTAGAATTTTTGAAAAAATTCAGTTATTTGTGCTACTGTGGTGAATAAGGCTTTATGCTCCGTTAGACTTCATCTCCCTAACATATTTTTCCCTTCAGATTGTCTGAGATATTTTGGCACCAGCAAAAGAAAATCCCACAGGCAACTCAGCTGAAAAGCTGAAGTATAATAAATATAAATAATAAAAGAATAATAAAAGAATTAACTTGATCTGTTCTTCCACAATAGAATTTAGCAGTGACCTCTTTTTGCTTCAAGACAAAGCCTTCTCTATTTTTTCTGGAAAGATGCTTTAAAAAAAGTGCTGAATAAACATTGGAAAATTACCAGTGGAAAAACAGAATTACAGAATTATTTGGAAATTCCATGAAACAGACAGGACAATTATACAATTCCTCATCTGGAAAGATTAATAGGATTGCAGAATGAGAAATGAGGTTATTTCAATTCTACTTCTAACAGTAAAGCACAATGCCAACACTAGTTGTTGCCAAGGGCATCTTTTATCTTTTAATATTATTGTTTTAAAATTAACCATATATTAAAATATTTATAGATGGGATATAAGTATTTCAGTACAATCTGATGTTTCCAACAAATCCAAATAAATCAATGTATACCTCAACGTACACCAGGAACAGCAAAGGTATGAAGATTTTAAGACATGCAGAAAAGAAAATTAACTGAAACATAAGCAAAAATTACATATTTCAAAAGTAAGCACAATTATCAAAACTGTAGAGAGATACTGGACATAAAATTCTCTGAAAACTATTAAGTTCACGACAGAATGTTCCTATCACCAATTTGGTATGTAGTTCAGTTATACCATGTGCAAATTTAAATATTTATAGTAGTATAAAAGCTAGTTCTCAGGTTGATCAGACTTCCACTAGCCACAGAACAATAGAACAGTTAACACATGCAGTCTGTCCCCCTGCCCGCCCCCAAATAATTTATATAAAAAGCACATGTTAAAATGTTTTCCAGAAATACTTTGCCATTGCCTCCTTCCTAGGGCTAGGAGACAATGACTAGACCACTGACTGGGTTTATGGCTTTATGTCACGGTCTCCTGGTTTCTAGCTTGATGCCTTCAACACTGCACCAAACTGGTTCTCCATTTCTAGTATAGTGTGATGGAATGTAATGAGAAGTGGATTCCTAGGACAGATGGGTACCGTACATTTCAAAGGAGTAAGAGGCAACTTAGTCCAGATGTGTCAGAAAAACTGGGAGAAAACAGACACACACCCCAATAGTTTACAGAGTATATTGTAGATGCAGATAGTAGAATCTTTACTCTGGTGAGATTTTGTCAATACGTGTGAAACAATAGAACTCAGCTTGGAAGAACTGCAAGGTATCATTTTTGGTTTGGGGCCTGACAATAAGTAGCTAACTAGATAAATCTGACATGTACAAAATGTTCTGTATCCAATATTCTTTGTGCAAACTCCAAAGTCTGAGTATCAACAAGGTCATATGATTGTTCTTCTTATAAGAGTTGGAGAATCACAAGTTCTGATCTCCCTAGAGTTAAGATGATCTTAGCCATGTTATTAGGAATGAATACTGTAACTTCACAGTAACAAGGTCTTCTTTCTCCCTTCATTATCATCTTAGTCACTGCTGTTGTCATCCTTTTTGTCATAATGCAGTAACATAATATTATTCCAAAATGGACGTTCATGTTTTCTTTACTCTTATTTCTTGATTTTTTTGTTTTGTTTCTTCACTCTGATAAAATTATCTGGTTTTATTATAGGTTTTAAAAATGTGGAAATTTACTATGTTGAATACTTCAGTTAGTAGTCAAGAATAAAGTTCAATGGTTTTTGGGATGAGATTTTTGCCTTGTTCTTAGAAGCAAAACAGATTGTGAAAAATTAGCAAGAACGAATTCAGTCTGTCACTAATAAAAATCAGTTAGACTGAGACAGCTGCATGGGTGAATGAATTTAGCACAAATCTATGCTAAATTCCAGCTCTATTCATAAGATCTCATTCAAATAAACTTTCTCAGGGTAGCAGGTTCAGTTGTGGTTGTAACTTGAGGACTACCTGTATAATATATCTAATTGGACCAGTCATTCTCTTCCGGCTACAGGAAGGAGGCAATGGAAAATTTGAAAATTCTATTTTAAAAAGTGAAGATTTTGAAATTAAGTATCAGAAATCTTCCCATAGGAAAAATTGTTGATTAGAAAACCAAAAAAAAACCCCATAATAAAATGGGATTTTGAAGGTTGGGCATTAGAGGTAACCAGAAAAAACTAAAGATTATAATTAAATGAAGAGTCTAAATATAGAATGGAGCAAAATAGTCTGACTTTGGAAGAATCAAGGACATTTGGGAAAAACAGATTTTTTTAAAAAAATGGATTTAAAAGAAGTGATAGACAAGGACAAGACTGACCCCAAGATTGATTTGAATATGGATTTAAAAATGACAAAACTACAAGAATAATACTGAAAACAATGTTACTGGATTTTCAAAAGAAACCAACTGATAATAATTACAAGGAATGTACAAATAACAAAGTAGAAAGTGACTTGGATAACTATCTTATCTTGGATTTATAGAAAGGATGTGTTAAATGTATGAAGGAGTTTCTGAGAAGAGAAAAGGGGAAAACAAAAATCAAGTTTTGTCACACTATTTAAAGGTACAGTATTGAAGATCAAAGTTCTTAAAAGTAAAGGGAAGGAGAACAAGATTATGGAGAGAGAGAGAGTTGTATCTGGTAGCTCAATGTTTTTTTTCTTGATGAGGACTGAATGATGAGGCTTTAAAGATTTGTTTTTTAAAAAAGATATTGGAGGGAGAGATATCTTGTAAAGTGATAAATTACTTTATTAAAAAAATGAAAGGAATACAAAACTGATTTATTTGATTATGGTTAAAATATATATGTTGCTATTTCAGTCTTCACACAAAAAGAAATTATAGCCCAATATACCAAAAAAATTACTGCAAAAGGCAAACTAGAAACAAAAATTAAAATAAGCAAGAAAATGGTAAGAGAACACCTATTCGACCTTGATGAATATAAATCACTGAGACCTGACAGTTTGCACACCAGAGTTCTGAAGGAGCTGGCAGATATTATCTCAGAACCATTGCACCTTATCTTTCAAAAATCATGGAGCACTGGGGAAGTATCTGATGATTGGAAAAGGGCTGATGTGGTTCCCATCTTCAAGAAATGAAAAAAACAGACCCAGGAAACTACAGACCAATCAGTCAAACACCTGGGAAGATCGTGGAAAAGATAATCAAAAAACAGATCTGCGAACAATAGAAGCAAACAAAATTATAATCAGTAGCCAAACGGGTTTGTCAAAAACAGATCATGCCAAACCAATCTTATTTCATTCTTTGATAAAGTGATTAAATTAGAAGACCAGCGAAACACTGTGGACATAGTATATTTAGACTTCAGTAAAGATTTTGATAAAGTAGATCACAACCTGCTGCTTAGTAACCTAGAAGAAGGTGGGATAGACAATACCACCATCAGATGTATCTGTAGCTGGCTGACAAACTGTACTCAGTGAGTAGTTCTCAATGGTACTACATCCACATGGAGAGAAGTAAGCAGTGGGTACCATAAAGTTGTGTCTTATCCCCAGTACTCTTCAGTATCTTCATTAATGACTTAGATGAGGAAATAGAAGGGGAACTCATTAAATTTGAAGATGACACTAAACTGGCAGGAATAGCCAACACTCCAGAAGACAAGCTCAGGATCCAAAAAGATCTTGACAAACTTGAACAATGGGCCCCATCCAACAAAATGAGTTTTAATGTGGAGAAAAGCAAAGTTTTACATTTAGGCAGGAAAAATCAAAGGTTTAAGTACAGATTAGGCAATACCTGGCTCAAAAACAGCAACTGTAAGAGGGACCTTGGAGTCCTAGTGGATGATCACTTGACTATGAGCCAGCAGTATGCAGCAGCAGCCAAAAAAGCTAATACAATCCTGGGTTGTATAAACAGAGGCATAGAATCAAGATCACATGAAGTATTCGTACCACCTTATAAAACCCTAGTAAGACCACAACTGGAATACTGCAACCAATTTTGGTCACCATACTACAAAAAAGATGTTGAGACCTTGGAAAAAGTTCAGAGAAGAGCAACTAAAATGATCAAAGGCCTGGAGACTAAAACATACGAAGAATGGCTGCAGGGCTTGGGTTTGGCTAGTCTAAAGAAAAGAAGAAACAGTGGCGACATGATAGCAGTATTCCAATATTTGAGGGCGTCAAAGAAGAGGGCGTCAAATTATTCTCCAAAATACCAGAGGGTAAGACAAGAAACAATGGTTGGAAACTGACCAAAGAGAGAAGCAACCTGGAATTAAGGACAAACTTCCTAACAGTGAGGACAATTAACCAGTGGAACAGCTTGCCTTCAGAAATCGTGTGCACTCCATCACTGGAGATTTTTAGAAAGAGACTAGACAGTCACTTGTCTGAAATGGTATAGGTTCTCCTGCTCAAGCAGGGGGCTAGACTAGAAGACCTCCAAGGTCCCTTCCAGCTCTACTCTACTCTACTCTACTCTACTCTACTCTACTCTACTCTACTCTACTCTACTCTACTCTACTCCATTCCATTCCATT
The DNA here is from genome assembly GCF_016545835.1 of Crotalus tigris. Classification (NCBI taxonomy): domain Eukaryota; kingdom Metazoa; phylum Chordata; class Lepidosauria; order Squamata; family Viperidae; genus Crotalus; species Crotalus tigris. The sequence goes on along the minus strand of NW_024100609.1, from coordinate 4,564,446 downwards.
CTATTCTATTCTAGTAACTTTTAGTGGACTTTGCTAAGTAGGACTAAATGTCAAGGCTTTAAGATTTCTTTATAGATAAGACATGAGATATGGGGAAATCTTTTCTTGTAGTATCAGAGAACGTGATAAGTTATTGAAAGTATTATACTTCTCTTAGTGAAGGAGGAAATCATTTCTTTATATGTCTTTTTTCTTTGTTCTTTGTTACATTTTCTTTATTACATTTTTCTTTTCTAAAACATTCTCTTTTTTCTGCATTTTCTTTTTTTCTTTTTCATTTTTCTTAGTTTGTATTAGTTTTTTTTAATACTTATATCTGTAAATCCTAATAAAATTTATTTAAAAGAAAGAAAGTGTTTTAAAATTATATGTATATTAAACCAATTGAAATTTCTTCCAAATAAATGTAAGGTAACAATATAGGTAATTTTAATCAAGGCATGCAATGCTTAGAGCTACAAAACAATTAATCTGTTCTTCTCAGATCTATCTATTTGTCTATCCTATGTACCCAGTGTACTCTATGTCTGCATCTAGTTTCTGAATTGCAACCATATATTTCTGCACTCAAGAGTGTATTTGCATTCCTAAGGTCTTTGTGGAATTATGACTTCTAGATAAGAAATAACAGAGAGACATAGACGGCTGCCACAGACATTTACACCCAATGACTAATAAATTGCACTCAAGGTTAAACTAGCACCTTAGATAATCAATATATGTGTTTTTACTAAACCCATAATAATTAATTGGAAAGTAGCCTCAAACCATCAGGGACCAGGAAAACAATTTTACTTCTCTCTGCCAGGATCCTATCAACATTCTTAAACCTTTGGCACCACATCTGTTTTGTCTGTTATAAGGTACACAAGAAATTTTTTCTTTTTCCTCCTCCTCTCCCTTTTCCTTGCTGGTATTTAATAAAAAAGGTACAGGAAAGGTTTTGGAAAAACAATTTTTAAATAAAATGTTCACTGTGGTCTCAGCACTTACATGAACTGCTATTTCTCTGTTTGTTTATTCTGATTATTGCTCCTTACAGTGACATGAAAATGAGGTCATGGCTAGCCAATGTCCACAGCATAATTATACTTGCAAAAAGACCATCTGATCATTGTGCCAAGATAATATCGTTGCTCCTGGTACCTGCTGCCAGCAAGCATCACACTCCTGAGACTTCTGCAACAAGCTGAGATGAATGATGAATATAATATCACAACACAAGTTCCATTCACAGCATACTTACTTGCTTGAAGGTTCAGACTACAGGTAGTCCTTGACTTACTACAGTTCGCTTAGTGACTGTTCAAAGTTACAGAGACATTGAAAAAACTGACTTATGTCCATTTTCCTCAGTTATGACCATTGCGGCATTCCCATGGTCACATGATTTACATTCGGATGTTTGACAATTTATGATGGATGCATGCCCAGGGTCATGTGATCACCTTTTGCAACCTTCTGACAAGCAAAGTTAATGGGGAAACCAGAGTCACTTAACAACCGTGTTACTAATTTAACAACCGCAGTGATTCACTTAACAAATGTAAGAAAAGTCGTAAAAATTCATTTAACGAATTTCTCACTTAGCAACATACATTTTGGGTTCAATTGTGGTCCTAAGTTGAGGATGACTTGTATAAGTGTGCACTGCAAAATAGCATTAGCACTTAGACTTATATACAACTTCACAGTGCATTAGAGCCATCTCTAAGCGGTTTACAGAGTCAGCATATTGTCCCCCCAACAATCTGGGTCCTCATTTTACCGACCTCAGAAGGATGGAAGGCTGTGTCAACCTTGAGTTGGTGCCTCTTTCCATCCTTGCTTCCCTACAGACATCCATCTTATACTCATGTAAAGTTTGCATCAATAAGAACAACTTAAAAATACAGTGTCGTTTCAGTCACAAGATGAAAAATATGCCTCTCATAAATTTGCTATACATGGCTAAAAATTAGGAGTAGGAGTATGGCCTAACAAGGCAGAAATAAAGTACATGTACCAAACCCGTGGGCAAAATACCAAAACCTGTTTTCAAGACCACATTTATAATTGAATATTTTCCCCTACAAAAGCAAGTTGTTTTTGACATAATTTGGCAAATTAGTGTCCCCTACTACCACTACCAAATAACCACAGCTACTTTCAACATACAGTCTGCTGAATCTGATCTGTAATTCAGAGTGCTATTTTCTTTCTGGTTTAACTTTCATTTGTGTATACATAAGTACTCCTCATAAACTTTGTCATGACAAGAAGACACAGAATAGCATTAATAGAAGACAACACAATGGTATATTATGATTTCATTTACTAGCCAAACGTATAGCAAATGCCACAGATCACATAATCTTTCATTAAAACTCTGTATTATTCCCACTGTATGTAAATCAGGAGTGAACAACCAGCCTTTATGCTCCATGTTAGGCATTTAAATTACATAGTTATATCAAAAAATTAGAAAAGTCAATACCATGAGCCTCTTCTTCAATTTCGTTCTTGCTTAGTCCCTACTGTCACCTCTTTTTGCATTTCTTCTATTTCCTTTTTAAATTTCTCTAAACATTATCTTGCTTTTTTGCATCAAATTCAGTTGGAACCTCTGTTGTTTAACAGTAAAGACCAGCCCTTCCAGTTTGTCCCATTGATAAACTGAAAAATCCTTCTTGGTGACATTCCTATTCCAATTCTTACTTTCCTTTCAACAGCTTAATCCATCGCCTTCAATAACTTAATGCATCCAAGATTGCTGGAAACAAAAACCTAAAGCTCCCACTCTCAGCAATCTCAGTTGTACTGAAATTATAGGGCTAGTGGGATTTTGAGGATTTAATCTTCATTCTCCACCAACCCTGATGTAGCTAAAATCAATGGAGAGGAAAGGTTAAAGGAGTGGGGGTCAGCATTCCTGTTTATCTGCTGCAGTTAAAATCTCAACTGTGTAAGAGAAAAGGTAGATTTACCCACAAATATGCAGGCCCCTATCTATATACAACTGTGGGGACAAGAAAGTTGACTATCCCTTATAGCAGCGGTTCTCAACCTGTGGGTCGGGACCCCATTTGGGGTCGAACAACTATTTCACGGGGGTCACCAAACAACGCAGTCCGCCATTTTTTCTCCCTTTTCCTTAGCTGTGCTACTTCCTTTTATTCTATTAGACTCTCTTGAACAGAGTCTAATTCTATTGGCTTTCAAAAGCCAATAGGAATTGTCCAGGCTGTCTCTGCCCTGCTGAGCCTGCCAAAAGTCCCATTCTGCAAACGGTGCTGCAAGTTGTCTGCAGCAAAAGTGAGCTGTCTGGAAGTTTCCACCCCTCCCTGCTGAGCAACTACTAAGAATGTAAGTAAAAGAGGGCCAGGGGTGGGAGGTGGGAGGCCGGTGGGCGCGCGTGGGGCCCGGCGGGTGCCTTACCTCCCTTGGGCTGGGCCAGCTGGTGGCCCAGCCGGTGGTCGGCCTGCACTGTCTCTGCCAATTGCCAGCTACACCTCGGCCGGCACAGGGGGAGGCACCACGCATGCGCGGTGCTCCCAGGCAGGGAGTCCTTGACTTACGACCGGTTGGGTAGTCCTCAACTTACGATCGGTTAGGGTCGTGGCATTAAAAAGGTTGAGATTCACTGCCTTATAGGGAAGAACTGAGACATTCACCTAGTCTAGTGCTTCCTCTCATTTTTGAACTGCTCCACTCAAATGCATTGGTGATCTTTTTCAAATGACACATCTTCCTAGCATTGCCAATATCACCCTCAGGCCAGAGATGAGGTTGCTTTAAGTTGCTTTTAGCTATTCCAAAGCAACATTTCCAACTCCATGTTTGTTAGAGACATGATTTAGCACTTTTCATCAACAATTGTTTGATGATGCAAGCAGGGGATGGAATCTGCTCCTGCAGTTTAACCAGCGGCTAAACTAAACACTTTATTTCAAGCATTTGACTATACTCAACCAATAGGCCCACCCCACATTAAGAAGTGCAAGAGGCAGCTACTTTTTTTCCACACTGGCAGATGATGCCTCTTTGTCCACCTCCCATCCTACAATTGTATTAGTTATCAGTCATAGAAAAAGCAAAACAATAATTTGATTGTGAACCTGCAGGCAACAGCACGTACATTTTAACCGTATCTTGTAATAAAACTTCAGCAACACAATTGTATATATATTTGCTAAGAAGTTTATTTATATTCCCTGGGCTAATACTTATCTAAATATGTATACATAAGATTAATCACTTTTTTAAAAAAAAGCTACAAAAGCAAATAAGGCATGCCTTTTTCATTGAAATGTATTATTTTTGTTGATATATGAACGTAATCCCTTAATCTAATGAAATTCATACAGTTAAATATGCCAGGAATATTGTTCAACATACTGGTAAGGAATGAGCCATTTTTTAAATGTGTATCAGTATGCCTACTGTATTTATTACTTTAATAGTTAGGGTTTTTTTCTGTAATAAATCACCTCTGAAATCTGAAGCCCATCTTAGATTTTCTGAGAATACAGTAACGAGAAGGGGCGTTGTCTTACCTGAACGCCTTTTCTCAGCAGGATGATGTAGAGTCCAAATGGATGGGTTCTATGACGGCCTTCCTGCCTGGCAGACTGGGTAAAAACTTCGGCCACACCCCTTCCTTTGGGCGTGACCCCAGTTTTGACTTAGGCGAGAAACTTTGTTGGAATTAACATTGCAGCTCTTTATTATATCATTATTATCTCCCTGCCTAGACCTATCCTCTGGGTGGGCTTGGACTCTACATCATCCTGCTGAGAAAAGGCGTTCAGGTAAGACAACGCCCCTTCTCCAGCAGGATGGCTGTAGAGTCCAAATGGATGGGACATACCAAAGCCCTCATGTCCCCCTGGGAGGGAATGTCTAGGCTACCGAACTCTGAGCAGATACGACTTGTTGAAGAACTCTTCTGCCAAAAGCCGCGTCTGCTGCTGCTAGGGAGTCTAAACGGTAATGTCGAATGAAAACCGAAGGTGAGGACCAGGTTGCGGCCCTGCAAATCTCTTCCACCGGAGCTTGCGTTAGCCACGCCGCAGATGTGGCTGCGCTCCGAGTTGAGTGGGCAGTCACCTGAGTGGGTGCTGGCAAATCCTGTGAGACGTATGCCTGTGCTATGCAGGCTCTGATCCACCTGCCTATGGTGGAAGGAGATACCTTCTTTCCCATAGTTGCTGGTTGAAAGGACACAAATAATGCTTCAGTCTTTTGGAAAGCCGAGGTGCATTTCACGTAGAAACACAGCGCTCTCCGCACGTCTAGCTTGTGCCATCTGTGTTCTAGCCTATGTTTGGGTCTTGGACAGAAATCAGGAAGCGTAAGTTCCTGAGATCTGTGAAAGATGCTATTTACCTTCGGGATGAAGGTCGGGTCTGGTCTAAGAACGACCCTATCTTTGAAAAAGGTACACAGATCCTTCCTTACTGACAGTGCTGCTAGTTCTGAGATTCTCCTTGCTGAAGTAATTGCCACAAGGAAAGATACCTTCAGTGATAGGTGATGGAGTGAGCATGTTTCAAGAGGTTCGAAGGGTGCTGATGTCAAGGCTAGAAGGACCTTAGGCAGGTTCCAGGACGGGTACCTGTGTATGACTGGGGGCTTTGTGTTAGATGCCCCTTTTAAAAAGGCACTAATCGCTGGATGTTGTGCTAGGGAAGTTAAGTTGTCGCAGGAGAGTACAGTTGAGAGGGCCGATATCTGTCTGCGGATAGTATTGACTGACAGGCCCTTATTAAGACCCTCCAATAGGTAATCTAGGATATTAGGGATAGATACTGCGGTCGGGTCTAGGTGAAGCGAAGCGCACCACCTACAAAATCCCTTCCATGTAGCGTCGTAAATCCTATTAGTGGACGCTCTTCTTGATGCCTGTATGATCGATATCACCCCTGCCGAATAAGATTGTTTAGTTAAGCTTTGCTGCTCAAATGCCAAGCGGCTAGATGTAGCCACTGGGGATCTGGGTGTACAAGCTTGCCCTGACTGAGTTTTACCCTGTCCGGGGGAATCCTCCACGGAGGTGATATCGAAAGGTCCACGAGGTCGGCAAACCACGGGCGCCGTAGCCAGTGAGGGGCAATGCAGACCATCTCTGCGCCCTCCAGGATCATCTTGCGTATGGTCGCCGGTATTAATGGCAGCGGTGGGAAGGCGTACAGGAGTTGCGCCGGCCACCGGCACCTGAGAGCATCCGTTCCCTCCGATCCCGGGGACGGGAATCTGGAGAAGAACCTGGGGAGTTGTGTGTTCTTGTGGTTGGCAAATAGATCTAGGTGCGGTTGTCCGAACCTCCGGGAGATCTCCTCGAAGAGAGCCGGGTCCAGACGCCATTCCGACTGGTCCACCTTGGCTCTGCTCAGGGAGTCTGCCTGGGTGTTTGTCTCCCCTGAGATGTGTTCCGCTCTGATGGAACTCACATTGGTTTCTGCCCACCGAGCCAGAGCCAATGCTTCCTTCATTAGTTCCACTGATCTCGTTCCTCCCTCCTTGTTTACATGTGCCTTGGCTGCTACATTGTCTGTTAGCACGAGGACGTGCCTCCTCGTTACTAGGTGAGAGAAATGATGGAGGGCCAGGTGTATGGCCCGGAGCTCTAGCCAGTTGATGCTGTGTGACAGGTCCTTCTGTCCCCACTGGCCCTGTGCTATCTGGGTTCCCAGGTGGGCTCCCCATCCGAACAGGCTCGCGTCTGTCGTGAGTGTGACCCTGTTCGGTTCCCTGAATATGCTCCCCTTGAGTGTCGTGGGGGATAGCCACCATTTTAGTGATTTCATCACCCGTGCTGGTACCAGCACACTCTTGTTGGAGGTGCTGAGGTTCCTCCTCTGGTAGGGTAGGAGGAACCACTGCAACTCCCTCGAGTGGAGCCTTGCCCATGGGATGATGCCCATGCAAGATATCATCTTCCCCAGGAGCTTCGAGAGTTGTAGCAAGGACACTCTCCTGATCTTTTGAATTTGGTGAATTAGCTTGGATATGCTGATCAGTCGCTCCTGGGAAAGGTATACCCTGCACTGTGACGTGTCTATCACCGCGCCCAGGTGTTGCAGTCTCCTTGAGGGAATGAGGTGGCTCTTGTTTAGATTGACCGAGAATCCGTGCCCCTGTAGGGTTCGGATTGTGGTCTCGAGATCTGCCCTTGCTTGCTCCCGAGATCTGGATTGAATCAAGATGTCGTCCAGATAAAACTGAACGCGAACCGGGATCAACCTGAGATGGGCCGCTATTACAGCTAGGATCTTGGTGAATACCCTTGGTGCTGATGATAGTCCGAAGGGTAATGCCCTGTATTGGTAATGCCGACCCGCGTAGGTAAATCTGAGGAATTTCCGGTAGCTGGGATGGATGGGGATGTGTAGGTACGCCTCTGTGAGATCTATTGAGGATAATAGATCGTCTTCCCTGACGCTGGCTAGGATGGATTTCAAGGAGTGCATCTTGAACCTCCTGTACTTTATGAAATAGTTCAGGCCCTTCAGGTCCAAGATTGCTCTCCACCCTCCTGATGTCTTTGGGATAACGAAGAGGATAGAATAAAATCCTCTTCCCTCCTCTTCCTTTGGTACTCTCTCTATGGCCTGAATTGACAGGAGGTGGGCTATGGCCGAAGTTATCAGCCTCGTCTTGTGTACTCTTCTGGAGATGGGACATCTGATGAACCGGTTTGGTGGGGGAGAACAGAAGTCTAAGGTCAGGCCATGCCTGATCGTTTCCAGAACCCAGGCGTCGGTCGTGGTCTGCTCCCAGACCTCGATGAAATTTCCTAACCGACCCCCAATGGGAGTATCCTGTTTGGCGTCACTTGGTACGCTTAAAGGATCTGCCTCCCGCTCCCCTATATGGGCGTCTGGACTGGAACTGGCCCCTGGCTCCCGGGCTTTGGCGATCCTGGGTTCGATCCTGTCTCGGGTAGAAGGATCGTGAGCCTCTGGGCCAGTCCCAGGATTGCCCTGATCTAAAGGGCTGTCTCCATTCCCAGGGGCTTCCTGGGCGGGAGCCCTGTCTCCGGAAGTCCTGACTGCCTCTCCTGTCTAACTTCTTTGATGGATGTACTAGGATTTTTTTCTTGTCTCTGCCTTCGCTGACATGTGGGTCCAGAATGGAACCAAATAGGGCTACTCCACTGTATTTGGACGTCGAAAGACGCCATTTGGACCTCAGGTCTGTCTTCCAATTTTTGAGCCACAGTAGCCTACGCGAGGCCACTGTGGCCGCAATGGATCTTGCCGCATACTTTGTTGCGTACAGTGAAGCGTCAGACACGAATTGCGAGGCCGCGAGGAGCTTAGCCAATGTTTGGTGTACTCTGACCTGGTCTGGAGGCACCGTGCCTTGCAGTTCCCTCAGCCACATGATACTGGCCCTCGCGAAGAATGATGATGAAGTGGCTGCTCTGGCCGCCCAGGCTGCAGCCATATGGGAACGCCGGAGGGAGTGTTCAAATTTCTTCTCCTCAGGTCTCAAGACCTCCGCCATGTCTCCTGGAATCGCGGAGGTAGAAAATAATGAAATCAAGGGGTTATCTACAGTAGGAACCTCTAACATGTTAGAGAAGGAGGGAGATAGGTTGAAAAGCTTTCTTTCCGCGCTGTTAGGTGCCGGTGGGCTTGCAAGTGAGGACCATTGTTCCTCCAGCGTGGTCATAAAGACCTCCGCACATGGAATGTACTTATCTTGTGGAACCTTTTTGGCAAATAGAGGATTGGCCTCCTTGCTTGTTGAGGGCTTCTCATCCTGTACTGATGTTAGGTTGACTGTGGAAACTGCCTTTATCAGGAGTGATTTTAGGAGCGCTGGGTTAAAGAGGCCAGAGCTCGTCGCCTGCTCAGGTGCAGTCTCCTCGTCCTCCGAGAGGGGCATGTCTGACATGTCAAGGTCTACTGAGTCGCCCTCTCCCAGTTGAGAGGAAGTTTCAGAGGTGCTGGTAGGGGGTGGCCTAGCCCGTCCCTTACGGGGTGTGTGAAAGGCCACTTGCCCCTTAGAAGCCATGAACTGGGAGAATGCATCCTGCATGAATGCATGAAATTGTGCCGACCATATGTTCTCCTGCGCCTTGTCGCTGGGGTGAGGCGCTGGAGAGTGGTCGGGTGAAGAAGCTGGTGAGGAGGGATTGGAGGAATCTAACTGTTCAGTTTCCCCAGGAGGAGACCAAGTCTTGAGCACTTCCTCGGCAGTAGGTTCTGTGCTGGGTGCCACCGCTGGGACAGGGGAAACCAAATTTGTCCCATTGGCATTGGTTCTCTGTGCCCTGCTAATTTGCCTTTCTAAAGCCAAATGTCTCCTCAAAGCCTCTCGCTCAGCCGTTTTAGACTGTCCCTTCTGAGAAAGGTGCTTTGTTTTAGCTTTCTTCTTCCCCCCCACCTCTGATTCAGAAGATCTGCGTTTTTGTTGTTGCTGTGGGGGGGACAATTGAGGGACCTGCGTGACTGAATACGAGACATTGTCTGCCATTGTGCCAGACACCCCGAGTAGGTAATGCCTGGAGTGGGGGAATAAGATACGCAGATCAGATGCAGATGCTTGGGGCTGAGCCCTCCTCTGCCTATACAAACAATGGCCGGACAGACAGGAGTCTTTGGACAGAAGATCCTGCAAGGCAGTGACTAAAGGCCACTATAGGAACAGTCAGGGAAAAATACTCCTCCTCACCTCCTCACCTAGTCCAGACAAAGTGCAGTTTATATCTCTCTCTCCCCCAGTCTGTGGCTGTGGCAACAGACCACGATCAGAACGGTTCTCTTTCTTTTCCCTCTTCCTTCCTCTTGTCTCAATTTCTTGAGATAACCTCAGATCATAGCATGAGGGGTCCCCCTTTGTCTGCAGGGAAATGGAGTCCGGGTGGTGGCCCCACCCCCAAGGGAAAAAACGGCGGGTAGATCCGCTCGTTCAAAATGGCGAATGGGGAAGAAGCCACGCCTCCCAATGGTAGCCCGGGAATCCACGAGGTTCAAAACAATGGCGGATCTTTGAATTTAGCAATCAGGGAGACTCCTTTAGTCTTAAGAGGGCTGCGCCTCTCCTCTGAGGAGAAAGAAAATTTAGCGCTAGTTCTGCTCTTGTCGGGCTGCTTCTCGCGCCGCTCAGCTGATCTATGCCGAGCGGCGCCGCGGTTTGCCGCTTCCCGCGCGGCTCAGCTGTTTCGCGCTGAGCGGCGCCTCGTTCTGTCGGCCAAACCACTCAGCTGTTTGGCGGACCCGGAGGGCGACGAGCAACCCGGTGTGAGGTCCCCGCGCCAAACAGCTGCTCGGCGGACCGGAAATCGGCGAGCGATCCGGCCCCGCTCCAAGCCTCCCGTTAGTCCCTGATGCCTCACTCACGAGTCCGCCGATCCTGGCTGCATCTCTCAAGTCTTATCAGCTGCCAGGAAACTTTTCTTTCAACTGGAAGAAGAGGGGATTCCTTTTCTCTCTCTCTTTTTTTTTTTTTTTTTTTGAGTTAAATTAGTTTTGTTCTGAGAGCTGCCTCTCGCACTTCTACCAGGCTTCGAGACTGAGTCAAAACTGGGGTCACGCCCAAAGGAAGGGGTGTGGCCGAAGTTTTTACCCAGTCTGCCAGGCAGGAAGGCCGTCATAGAACCCATCCATTTGGACTCTACAGCCATCCTGCTGGAGAAGATTTTTTTTTCTACTTTTCTCTTCTGAGGGGGTGGGAAGGTCTTAAATTCTTTTTTTTTTTAGGTAAGTACATTATGGCATGGTTGTTATAATAACATGTGAATATAGTAAATCATTAAGATACAAAAGCTTCACAAGGAACTTTGGTCAATCACTTCTATAGGCTTTCCTAAATTACAGGCCTGAATCCCAGATTTGTGATTCTTGCCCCATCTTTTTGTCATATGTTTTCAGAATTGCAATTTTTCTTACTGACAAGTCGGCATTCTCAACCAGAGACTTCAAGACCTGGGCTTCTGTTAATGAAGCATCGTCACTGAATGGTAACTTGAAGAAAGCCTTCAAATTCACCACAGCATTTATTTTAATGGAAACTTCTTGTGCCTGAGAAGCAAATTAGGACAGAACAGTCTCTTGGATACAAGAAAGCAGTGTGAGGCAAGAACAAAATTGAGTTACGGAGAGACAACATGTACAGCACAGTGTGTTGCCTTGCACACCAAAGCTTAGCCCTTCATCCTGTCCATTAGAAAGAGTACTGACTAAAGAGTTTCAGATTTCAACACCAAAAAGAAGAAAATGTCATTCTGAATGACGGAAATCTCACAGAGCACGGGCTGAAAGAAAATCACCCCACAAGCATGGGCCTGAAGATGGGAAAGTTAAAACAGACAAAAGAAAAGTTAAAAGTTAAGAGCCAGTTTGGCCTAGTCCAGGGGTAGGCTGGCTCAGGAATTCTGAGAGTTGAAGTCCATGAGTCATAAAAGAGCCATGGTTGCCTACCCCTTGCCTAGTGGTTAAGGCATCGGGCTATAAACCAGGAGAATGTGAGTTCTAGTCCTGCCTTAGGCACCAAAACTGCCTGGGTGAGCTTGGGCCAGTCACCTTCTCCCAGTCCAACCTACCTCACAGAGTTGTTGTGGAGAAAATAGGAGAAGAGTATTATTGGGTATGTTCATCACTTTGAGTTATTTATAGAAATAATAATAATAAAGGCAGGATATAAATAAATGGCATAAAAATAAATGAAATGTTTTCTCTGTCTCCTTGCTGATATCTGTTGTCCTCTGTCTTTTGGTAGTCTTTCCTACCTGTGGATAAAGACCCAGTATGAAAGGAACAAATAATCCCCAGGACTCAGATGGGGTAGTTATTTATCATTTTGAAATCTTCCCAAAATGACAAAAGATTCTTTTTCTCCCCACTGCAAAGTGTTTCCTAATTCATGAGAGACCAAACATTCCTCTGATCTTACAATGGCCCTCCCAGAGCTGGACCTGGGATTGAAGCCCAGCACCCCACAGGCTGGAAATAAATAAACACACAGGGACTGGCAGATGGTAGGATCCAATTGGCTCGATATCAACATTTGGATCTGTGTCATGGTTTGTAAGAGTAAACAGGAAGAAGAGCCACAAGCAAGACAGTGGTCAGATAAAAAAAATTCAAGTCCCTGGCAGAAAGGTAATTTGTGAAAGCACTTTGGATTTGACCCTCCTTAGTTCTCATGGAGAAAAGGGGAGAAGCGCATTCAGATTTGCAAGATATTCTTACTGAACCTTATAATAAATGTAATATTAGTTTTTATATGTTTGGTTTTCTAGTCTGACTACCCTGCAGTGCTGCAATATAACACAGTATGATGCTGGCCTGACATTGTTGACCACAGTATCCTTTGTTTCTTCTTATTTTCAAACTATATTTCTAATCAGGTGGCAGGCAGTGAGTATGGACCCAATTATATGCCCCTTTTATTATTATTATATGCATAACAATGTAAAATCCCAACTGCCAGTTCTTTAGCTAATGCTGTCCTTCACATCCAATGAGTATGACTAATAATGCCTTCATAGACATTAATTTAATTAATTAAAATATATATTGGTTTTCATACCTACCCTTTCCAACTAACTGAACAATGCTTATTCTCAGATAATACACGTCCATCTTTAAAAAAAAAGGCGCTCACAAACCCATTTGGATTTTTAAAAATTATCACTGTATCACTTATGGGAAGGGTTAGGCTGACCTTAAATAATAAGAATTTACCAAGGTAGCCAAGTGGGTAGATTGCAAAAAAGAAAACCACATATATCTTGGAAGAAGACAAATGCTGATCTTCCTAATGACAGCATGTGCTTGTTCCAGTCAATCTGCCAGGAAAATACCACATGCCGTACACAACAACTTTGGAATCTTAGTTTGCAGAATCTGGATTGTCTGAATACACTGAATATCTATGTGGCTGACCACTTTCTGTTTTACAATGCTGTCCTGTGAATAGCAGGTAATGTAACTTAGGAGTAGTACATTGTCAAATGTGGCTTTTAGAATAAAATAGAATTCTTTATTGGCCAAGTGGAATTGGGCACATAAAGAATTTGTCTCCGGTGGTACATACAAACAGCACAGTGATAGGTCGTAGATCATAATCGTAAAATACAATCATCATAAATCATCAGGTACAATAGTCACTGATAGTCATAGGATACAGAACAAAAACATTCAACATAAATAAGAAACAACAAAATTATAGTCATAAGATGCTAAAGAAATAGGTAATAGGAAGGATAAGAAGGATAATAGTAATACAGCCCTACTAGGTGGTTTGACATTCTGGGGCCTAAGACAGTGTTGTGGGAATTGGTTGTTTAGCAGAATGGCAGAAAAAACTGTCCTTGTGTCTAGTTGTTTTGGTGTGCTATGACATAGGATTTCCAGGGTAACCTCCTAGTCTTTATATATGACCTTAAAGATGCTGGTAAGGGAATATGAGATGTAGTCAGAGCCACCAAATCACCCTCTTGAGTCAATAATGCTGTTAAGCACAGAGAGGCAGACACTCAGTCCTGCGCTAGTACCAGTGCTAGAAGGAACATCTGACTGCCACTCAGCCATAGCTGAAGAAGCCAGATTAAGACCATTTGTATGTGTAATGGGAGAGATGGCAGCTTGCCTTATGCCTCAGGTAGCAGACTATCATGGGACAATCATCTCAATATCTAAGGCAGACATATCAAACACAAGATCCGGGGGCCGGATGCGGCCGCGAAATGGTTTCTTGTGGCCCGTGAAGCCATCCTGGAAACAGTGAGGGAACGGCCCCCGCTGCCTTGGCCCTGGCCCAGCCCAGCCAGGAGCCAATGTAAAATTTTGTGGTGGCCATCTATGCTGAAACGTATTCAGTCTTAGCTCCACAAGGCCATCTGGAAACAGTAAGGAACCAGCCCCTGCTGCATCGGCTCCGCCCCCTGGGTGCATGCTGGGGAGGTGTCAACCTTTGTGAGGAATGAAGAAATGCACCATCGCTTGGAAGTGGCCAGCAAATGGCCCTCACCTACTTCACATATCCAGGGGAGGGGTTTTGGCAGGGAGCGGGGCACTCTCCTCACAGCGTCAAGAGTCTGAACCAGTGGTGCGAATCCAAAAAGAAGCAGATGACGCCCAGCCCCCAGCCTGCCCGGTTTCGTCAGGAAGCGAAGCGCTCTCCTCACAGTGCCAAGAGCTAAGCTGGGTGGCGCGAATCTGATGAGAAGTGCAATGCTTCCTAGCCCCCAGCTTGCCCAGTTTCAGCAGAGAGCAAGGTGCAAAGCTGATGAGCTTCACACCTCCCAGATCAACCTCTTGGCACTGTGATGAAAGTGCCCCGCTGCCTGCCGAGAATGGCAGGCTGGGGGTTGGGCAGTGTCATGCTTGTTTTCAGATTTGCGTCACCCGGTTCAGCCTCTTGGTGCTATGAGAGCGCCCCGCTGCCTGCCGAGACTGGGCAGACTGGGGCTGGGCAGCATCACAGTTCTTTTCAGATTCACGCCGCCTGGCTCAGTCTCATGGCGCTGTGAGTAGAGTGCCTCGCTGCCTGCCGAAACTGGGCAGGCTGGGCGGCATTGTGCAGGTAACGTTGACTCTCTCGCTGCTCATGGCATCCCCTCCCCCAGAGCCGACCAAGCCAGATATATGAAGTAGGTGAGGGCCATGTGCTGGCCACTTCCAGGCAATGGTGCATTTCTTCATTCCTTACGAAGGGTAACACCACTCCAGCTGCATTTCTTGCCTGTTTTTCTCCCTCCCAAATCTCAAATATTTTCCCACCACTCTGTACTTAGGAAGGAAGGAAGGAAAGAAGGAAAGAAGGAGAGGGAGGGTCTGAGGGAAGTCCTGCCTTAGTCCTGCCCTGCTGTCCTTTCACCATCCCCTTGCCCCCTCCTCCTGGCCTATCCTGGGGTCTCCCATCCTATTGTTAAGGAAGCTTTGGATACAAAGCCGGGTCTCCTCCCATGGAGAGGGAATGGGCCTCCCTCTGACTTTGCCCTCGTACTCATCATGAGCAACCTGGCTAAGGAGAGCAAGCACAGCAGCAGCAGGAGCCTTGAGAAGGAGGCAAGTGCAGCTGGGCGCCCCCTTGGGGAAGTGGGGCTGCGCTTGGTGCCGTAGGTGCTCGAGGGCCAGGCTGGGCATTTGACCTCTGCTGCCCAGGGCTCCGGGCAGCCTGCGCCACCATCCAGCCCCCCCCCGCGTGGCTTGAGAGGAATGGTGAGGCTCCTCCAGTGGATCATGCCTTGGTACTTGCCCTGGTCCCCTCCCCTTCTGCCAGAGACTTTCAGATCTGTCCCATTCCTGCCCAGGCCCCTACAGGTACCCTTGGCGCGAACGATGTAGAGCTGGCCACGCCCACCCAGTAGGCCATACCCACTCCATCCACGCCAACTCAGTAGGCTGCACCCACCCTGGCCACACCCACCCCCCTAAGGCAACCGCAATGCTGATGTGGCCCTCAATGAAATTGAGTTTGACACCCCTGATCCAAGGCAACCAGGTTTGGGTTGCAAAAACCAGGACAAGCACCAGGCAGCAGTGAAAAGCTACACTTTTGTCAGTCTTCTTGGTGCTATCTAATAGACCTCTGCGTTTTTGCAATTCAGACAAGATCATCCTGCTTTGGAAGGAGGGGGGAGAGGGGTGGAAGGAGGTCAGACTTCAACATTGCAGCCCAAATCTTGTGCCTTTTATACATGACACGCCCCACAAAAAGGACAATGTTGTGCTTGGACATTCCCCAAATGCTGGGTGTCCATTCAAGTAGAAGTGTTTAAAATTATCAAACTAAATGTGAAGGGGAACCTTAGATGAGAATGATTCTTAGTTCACCAGATACTTGCCATTTCAGGTGGAGTAGAAGAAATCTATATTAAATAATTTGCAAACATAAACTTTCCCATTGTTGCAATAGCTTGCAGGTAGAATAGAATCATTATGGTGTAACGGTGAAGGTATTGGCGATCGTTGAGTGTCCTGTTTTAGGCATGAAAGTCAGTTGGGTGACTTTGGCTGAGCCACTCTCTCTTAGCCCAATCCACCTCACAGGGTTGTTGTTGTGGGGAAAATAGGAAGAAAAAGGAGCATTGTGTGTGTTTGCTGTCTTGAATTATTTATAAACATAGTCAAAGTGGCACGAAAGCCTAATAAATAAAATAAATAAATTATATTCTATTTGTTTCTTTGCACACCGAGACTTCTTTGATTTTATAAATAAAATAAAATAGAGACTATTTTATTGGGGAGGAGAAATGTTATTATCTGTTTCCTTATAAAAATTAAGAGGACAATGTCACACCTCTAAGAAACTTTCGCAGCTTTCCCCAGGTTTTTTTTTCTCCTGAAAAGAGACTAATTACATGGCAGGGGGCAAAGGATGAGGATGAGATAACAGCGTTTAGCTGTTACTTTGATGTCCACAAGCATCATCCTCAGCAACTGACCAATGAATACAAAAGAGGCTCTTGGGTTGCTGGGAATCCCATCATTCTTCTCACCGCCTTTTGATACTCCAAAGCTTCCCATACTCTGACCTCTGCTCTGAGACACAAAGATCTCATTTGAAGAACCATCGGCCATGTCAAAAATACTCTCCAAATCTAACTACCCAGCAAAGGATTTCTTTACTTTTCTCACACTGCTACTCTTTTTTAAAAAATGCCATTTGGTTTCAAAATGTTCTCTTTTCTTTCTTTCTCTTTCTTTCTTTCTTTCTTTTTCTCTTTTTCTTTCTTTCCTTCCTTTTTCTTCTTCCATCCTTTCCTTCCTTCCTTCCTTCCTTCCTTCCTTCCTTCCTTCCTTCCTTCCTTCCTTCCTTCTTTCCTTCCTTCCTTCCTTCCTTCTTTTTCCTTCCTTCCTTTTTCTCCCTTCCTTCCTTCCTTCCTTCCTTCCTTCCTCCCTCCTTCTCTCTCTCTCTCTCTTTCTTTCCATATGCAGTCAACAACTGCATCTTTTCCTTAGAGTTTCCAATCATGTAGGATTGTCTTCTTTGTGCATTAGTGGCACATTATGCAATCAAACATTCTAGTACAAATATCTTACGCATGCACAAATTTCTGGTCCATAAGCACCGCCCAATCTCGATGTTGTACAATTTTCTTGTTTTAATTTGCATACCAAACATTTCCCACAGACAAGAATCAATTCTGAACTTTATTAAACTTATAATCAATAACATTTATTTAAATAATTGCCAAAACAGTAGCAGGAGGACAGCCAGGCTGGTTATGTGCCAGTTCATAAGTAGAGCTGGGAAGGATTCAGGGAAGGATTTTAATACTTTCCTGGCTATGACAACTGACAACTCCTAGTTATAAAAGTTGCAGCTGCAAAAGAACAAAGCTTTCTTTGGAGGAAAATTGGGAAAGGAGGAATGTTCCCAGAGGTCTCATTTAGAGCAGCCAAAGAAACAAAAGGAGAAGAAAGTCAGATTAACCTTGACTTTGGGAATCAATGTGTTATAGAAAGATGAGGTAATCTTCTCATCTTTCTACTTATCTGATGAGCTCAGATGAGTTGCTACTGTTCAACATCTATTTCATAAAGAGGCTGAAGAAAAAAATGGTCGATCTCCTATAAGCCAAGCTTCTTGTAGGACGGAGCAAGTATAAACGGCCTTTCTTTTCAATATGTTGTTTCAGTTACTGAAACAACCAAAACCCCAAGCAAAGATCCTCCATGCTAGTACAGTAGTGGGATATTCAGCACATACCTGCATACAGTACATATCTACATATATAGATGTCTATCACACTATGCTTTTTTAGGTCAACAATACAACTCAAAGCACAGAAAACGAGTGGACGAAATGAAATGAAGACAAAACATGAGAAATAAGACATTGAACTAAAATCAAATTTTACTTCAAAACCGTTTCACCAGGATGGTATAAGGTCTTTTGCCTTGAAATGGAGGTTGGACTAGAAGACTTCTGAGGTCTATGTTTTTACTTTCTAGGAACAGCCTTCATGGTACCTTTCCATAACTTCCTATCCTTACAAAATCATCTTTTCTTTTACCCCTTCTGTATGTTTCTTCATATACAGCATGTAAGTTCTCATATTTTTTGAGGATTTCATTAACTCCATCCAGCTCCTCAAAACCACCCATTTTCCTCAGTCTTCTGCTTCCTCTCAACACAATCATTCTGCCTTCACGTATTGGTTTTGCAGTTTGATTTTCATTTATTTTCTCTATATGACCATATAGTACAACGTAGCATACAGGTAGTCCTCAACTTACGACCACAATTGAACCCAAAATTTATGTTGCTAAGCCAGACAGTTGTTTAGTGAGTCTGCCCTCATTTTGCCACTTTTTTTGCCACGGTTGTTTAGTGAATTGCTACAGTTGTTAAGTTAAATAACACAGTTGTAAAGTGTCTCTTGCTTCCCCATTGACTTTGCTTGTAAGGAGGTCACAAAATTTTATCACATGACCCCAGGACACTGCAAATGTCATAAATATAAGGTGATCAACTTTTTTACAATGAAAAGGAGGACACAAATAAATTGAAGAAAAAAATATCGTAAATAAAAGAAACATTTTATTCATTGCAACAACAATACAGAATACACTATAATATGATAAATGCATAATAAAAAACATTTGTAACAATAACATTTTATATTGTAATTATACTTACATGCGTGCCCCCCCCCACAACCGCCCCACCAGCACTGCTGCCCCGCCGTATAGAGCGGGCCCTGCAGCTCCCAAAGGACCAGCTGTGCTGGCTCCAGCCCCAGGGGGCAGCCCGCTGTCAACACACCCCGCCTGCAGCTGCCCCGCCAGCATCACCGCCCACCCTGCACAGCCCCGTGTAGAGCAGGTCCCGCGGCCACTGCTGCCCCTCACACCCCCACCCACAGCAGCCCCGCTGCCCCTGCCTCTTGCACCCGCAGCCATTATTGCCCTAGCAGGGCCAAAGATCAAGAGAAAGTTACCGTGGCGTCGCCGCTCCAGTCTCCTCCAAATATCTTCGGAACTAACTAGGAGATGATGTAGTTAGGTAGCAGGGAGAGGTGCAAAGTTCCTGCCAATTCGCCTTCGCTGCAGACAACTTACATGTGCAAAGTTTGCTGGCCGGTGTTTTGGCGCGCTCAGCAGCAATTCCTATTGGCTTTCGAAAGCCAATAGGGGGAGTAGCACAGCTCATGCAAAAGTTGAAAAAAAAAACATCAAAAAAAGGTGCCAGAACGCCGTTCTGAGCGTTCTATGAGGAAAAAAAAGCCCTGCAGATTAGTCTTCAAATATCGAAAAGGAGGACATGTAGGAGGACACTTTTCAAGGGAGGACAGAACTCACAAAAGGAGGACTGTCCTCCCTAAAGGAGGACAGTTGGTCACCTTAATAAATAGGAACCAGCTGCCAAGCATCTGAATTTGGATCATGTGACCACGGGGATGAGGCAACAGTTGTAAGTGTGAAAAATGATCGTAAGTCACTTTTTTCAGTGCTGTTGTAACTTCAAACGGTCACTAAATGAACTGTTGTCAGATGAGGACTACCTATATTCCTTTTGTACTGGTGAAAAAAAAATTGGATGGAATCCTCATTTGTTCTCGATCCTGTCTCTTTTTCCTTCTTCAGGCAAACTCCATTTCCATTGCATCCAATTTATTTTTATGTGTCTCCTGACTTACCCAGTTCCTCTACTATTTAACAAAGTGGCAGAAGCTCACAACATAGATAGCCGTTTTCATTTATTTGGACAAACATTATATTCCTTACAACGGACTACATACTACCTGCCATTTTTCTACTGGCAGTTATACATTTTTTATTCGTTTTAAAGGTGAGGAGGGAATGGAGCAGAGGTGTTCCCATCCCTTTTACCGCAGAAAATCCATTAAGGAGACAAAAAACAAATAGCTGCCCACTGTCTCCTGATTCTAAGAATCAGAAGTAGAATTCCTTTATCAGGAAATGTCCTGGGTTTGCTACTGAGTTACTCAGTCTTAGATTTGCTTGCCTCCATAGCTTATACTTCAACTCTATAATTCTGAAGTTTTATCTTTATATTTCTGATCCATTTAAAAATACAGAGATCCCCACATCATTTTTGACATGATAAAATCATGACAGTGTACCAGTTTAAATACAATGACAATCTCATCAAATGCACTGTGTGGTACGATTTGAAAATTATATCCGAAGATACCAAAAATCAGAGCTGAGCAAGAATAACCAGCTACCTCTCCCACTTCTGTGTCTCACTTGACTCGCTTTTATAACTTTATTTGTATAATTAGAAAATAAACATCTGGAGCTACAAAAAGGATGTTTAAAATTTTCAAAACACATGAAGTAACAGTAAAAAACACTTTGCCTGAGCTTCATTAGACAGTGGATCTCTACCATTTAGCCATAAATTTAGATTAAAATGCTGCTTCTGCTATTTCTTCAAAATAATCCTGTTTTATCAAAAAAAAAAAAAAAAACCCATGCCCTCTGCTGTAATCTTTCATTCTTCCATTAATCAGTTTTGATACTATTAGAGCTTCCAATAAATAAGTCTTTATTAAAGTATTACAGGTTATTGGAAAAAATTACAGCTGAGCTCTCTTAAGTGCAGAAACCATGTTGTTATCCCTCAGCTGGGGCCCAGAACATCATTTAATGCTGACTTTTGTTTGGATGGCAGTGACTAAGTGGCATTTCATGGTCACCTTGATCCTTCCTCTGCTTGGCTGAGCTAAAGGAGAAAGCAAGGTAAATCAGGGGTCTCCAACCCCCGGTCCGTGGACTGGCACCAGGTTGCGGCATACCAGAATTCGGTCTGCGCAAACAAGTAAAGCCCCATCCGCAGGATGCAGGCAGTACATGAAACCACGCCCCCTCCAGTCCATGGAAAAACATCTCTCCATGGACCTGGTCCCTGGTGCCCAAAAGGTTGGGGACCTCTGAGGTAGATGATCAGCAGAAAGAAAAAGGATAATAGATCCATGAGGTTTTAGGGGTACAGTGACCATGGAGATTGCTTTCAGGTCTGCTTCCTTGAATATCTATTAAGATTTGTTCATCTAATGATTCCATCAGAATTTGGAATTATATTTCATTTAATTGGTAACTTCAACCATATTTGAGTTAAAGTGATATGAATGCTCAGCTAGACTGGTTTGTTATTGATGATTTGTGACTCGCATAACTTTCATATGCTCATTTCGGCTAGCTATAGTAACCACAGTTAAGATTTACATGTGAGCCCAGCCATTGCAAGGAGGCAGAGCATGGAAGCCAAGGGATAGAAAACAGAAGCTAACAATGTTTGAAGGAATACAAAATATAACCTGTTGATTTAGAGCTCATAAATGTAATCTGGAGAACAGGAGGTTCAGTTTATAAAACAAAAGTTCTCAAAGGGATTAAAATAAAATCCCAATTCCTTTGATCCTAAGGAAAAGATCAAGGTCGCGGCCTTGCAACATTTGTTGATTCATAGAGGCCAAGAACTATCATGTTCATTAACAGCTCCAGGAGCTGAAGTGCAGGTCTTTCTCATCCTTGAATCTGAACTCTTTTTCAGCAGAAAGAGTGAAAGTTGAACCTATTCAATGCACGGGCTTCACTTGGGCTCATTCCAAACAGCATCAGAAAGAGGACAAATTAGAAAATGATATTTATTTCTGTCACTAGTGCACTAGAGGATTAATCTCTTGAAGGCAACTTTCCATTCTAGCTATACACATTTTACCTGCAAGAATTAAGACTATATAACTGCACTAAATTGCTACTTCTTTTCTCACAGTCTCACAGCTAGGACAATCCTTTGTCTCTTTAGCTTAGCTCCTCAGGCATTTTGACTCACTGACACTGCTGCTTAGAAAGCATTTTAAAATCTCATTTTTCAAAGATGTAAATTCTTGAAAAGTGGCCCCTTTAATCTACTGGGGCAAAAGCAATATAAAGAAGTTAAGGAATCTTAAAGATAAAACATATCAGTAAAGCAATGACTTTGCTTCCAAATCTTCTGCCTACTATAATAATAGTGTTCTCTTTCCAAGTTTTTTTATCTGAAGTTGTTGTTTCTTTGTTTCAGAATGCCAAGCATAAATGTAATTCAAAACCACAATACCAGATATATTTACAGGGGAATATGCATCACTATATACAGTAATTTTACCTGTGCTTAGAATTGTGATTTAGCATGTTTTGTTTTACAGTGATATGTGCTTTGATTGGAATTTCATATTATAGTTGGATGTTTTTTATTTTACATTAGGAATTTTAAATTTCATAGTGGAGATCAAATATTAAGAAGCTCAAGACAGTAACTGACAATATACCAGTGAAAAATGGATATAGATATATACACTTTGGATTCAAAAAGCATGTTTTTCTATATGATTTAAATTAATAAAACTGCAGAAGAGCTAACCATGGAACTAAAAGAAAAAAGACTAATAAAGACTAACAGAAAAGGAAGACCAAGATTCACTATAAAGATTATTGATAACCTTTCAAGCACCATTGAATGAAAGATTTTTCATGATTTTAAAGATTTTTCATGTTTTTAAAGATTCTTCATGTTTTTAAAGATTCTTCATGTTTTTTTCCCCTCATTTCATTCAAAGGGGATTATATTGGGCAACATCCTGGTAAAAGTAATAAATAAATATTTTTTTAACATCACAACCCAGATTAAGGGCACCATAATAAAAAGTTTGATTATTGTTAACTTTAAATGCCATATAATGTTCCTTACTAGTAGGGAGGATCCAATTTAAGATGGGTTGCCTAAAGCATATCAGTTTAACTGTTTATCAACTAACCTTCTGGACCAGGGGTCCCCAACCAATGGGCCACGGCCCACTACCGGGCCGCAACCTCTTGGCCAGTGGGCTGTGGAAATGACTGGCCAGTGCGCACGCATATGCACGCGCATATATGCACGTACACTCCCTCCACTCGCGCTAATGCCCACAGCCCTGTTTGCACATGCCCATGAATGCAAACAGGGGCACTAGCCCTGAGCGGGTGGCTGTGGGCAAACAGGGCTGCTAGCCTCCGCGGGAGGTGCGCGGCACACATCTTCAGCATATACTGTATGCATGAATGAGGCCGCTAGTGCCATGCCAGCATGCACGGCCACGTTTGGGTGTGCACATGCACCAATTTGGAAGCTGCTCTCCTTCCCTCCGGGCCACAAGCCTGGATAGGTTGGAGACCTCTGTTCTGGACAGCATCTTTTAAAGCCAATAAGTCTCATTTATTAGTTATCTGGACTCTGAAAATTTCAAGAAGTTCTTAAATATCCTTGTTTCATGTTTTCATTTACCAGAAGTAAAATGAAATTAGCTCTGGAGGACTCTTTCTATGGTGACATCTTTAAAGCTAAAGATTTTCATGTCTGACTCTAGGGCACGATGCTCAATCCTGTTTCTTGGCCCAAGGACCTAGCTTTGTCCAAAGATAATTTCTGTGGTTGTTTAGCCAGTGTGGCTATTCGCCAAAGGCACACTGTTACTTTCCCACCAAAGTGATACTTATTAATCTACTTGCATTTGCATGCAAGAGGGAAGTATAGGTCCCTCTGAGTGCTTTTTGCCATCAAGGGAAGAGTTTCCATTCCCCAGAGTTTTTAAGAACTGAAGTATAGCAAGCAAAATGGTTCTGCTATGTGTTTTCATAACTTCAGAAACTGTATTTATGGCGATTTTGAATATATATTACTGTTATGTTTTTCCCTACTGGATAGGCCCCTATATAAAAAGGCAAAGTTATATCACAAATTCTTACAATAACTGGTATCTCAGAAATGGTACCCTACTATGTAAACTAGGGAGGCAGAATCTTTGACATACATAGAAAAGACAGATTATCCTCTTGCCTCCAAAGAAGTTTCTCAGTAAAGTCCAAACAGAATTGCACAAGAAAAAGATCACAGCAAGAACAAATTGTGCCCATCTTCTTTCAAAGTATAATTGCATATTTAACCAAGGCCTGCTGTACAAGCCAGCCTTGTGACAAGACTGAAA
Organism: Crotalus tigris; assembly: GCF_016545835.1. Taxonomy (NCBI): domain Eukaryota; kingdom Metazoa; phylum Chordata; class Lepidosauria; order Squamata; family Viperidae; genus Crotalus; species Crotalus tigris. The sequence continues at coordinate 4,540,526 of NW_024100609.1, read as the reverse complement.
TTGAGATGAAACAATTTTCAGGTCTAAATTCTGATTTCAGCTTGAAATATCTCTCACAGTAACTACACCAACAACTATTGGCTTAGCTTTTTCACAGTCTTGCTCTGAAGTTCATCTGGTATGTAGAAACTTTATATATAATCGATGTAATAAATGTAATAAATCATAAGCATACAACACTTGTACCAGAATTTAGGATTAGAGTATTATCTGCAATAATTAAATATTTATCAAAGCTTTCTTGGGAATAACAGTAGTCTTACAATAAAGTAGCAGGAAAAGTTGTTAGGGGGAGATGGATAGGTTATATCAGTGTTCAAATTAATAATACAAAGAAAAACCAAATGCAGATTAACTGGTACTCCTTCCCTCATTTATTTTCACTCTATGTAAAATATTATACACACGCACATACTTCCATGAAAAAATAATTTAAAGCAGGAAAATAAAATAGTTTTCCAAGAATGTCTTTGTGTTACCTGTACTTACAAAAGTAAAATAAACAAAATATGATCGAGTAGGACACATTAAGGTTGAATAAGCAAGAAGGCAATATTTGAGCTTGATTTTATGACTTGTTCTACAGAATGAATTCAAAACTCTCACTGGTTTCATAAAAAGGAGACAATGATCTTAGCCCTGCCCCAACTAATGTTAGAAAAAAATCTTGCAAAGAGAAGGGAAAAAAAGCAAGTAGAAGGATATATTTCTTTAAGGATGCTCACACACGACTGGAAAAGATCCACAACCAGTGCACACTCTGACACGATTTTTATGCATGCATTAAATAATAGCAGTGGCTTTAGATGTTTTTCCTCTTGTTAAGAAAAAGGACCTAAAGCTCCACAAAGCTTCTGAAACCCTAAACTCTCAAACCTCGCCTGCTGAACCACAACTGCCTTCTACCACTCCTCTTGCTGAAATTTCAAAATGCCTCCTTTACCCTGTGGAAGTTCCCCTCTTTTTCAAGGTTTGGTTTCTGAGTAAAAACTCTTCTGAGCAAAAGGATATGAATTCTGCTCACTTAAACCACAACTTTGTTCCAAAGTGAACAAAGACCACTGCATGATTCATTGTACTTGCAGACCCTTCCCGGTACACCCTGCTCAAATCCCTTAATGGTTGCTCAAGCTTTCCCATCAAGTAATGTTTGAATAATGATAGATGCCAGAGGCTGCTAAAAAAAAACCCCATCCTAAGTGTCCCCAAGAATTTACACTTCAGTATGACAAAGTTAAGGGGAGCCATCCAACAACTCCCTTACAAAAAGAAGGTCAGCCTCACAACCATTGGGGGCCAATTCGTTTTTCTTCTGGAAGTGCCAAATCATTGGATGGTGACCGTATTTTCTGCTGTGAACTTGTTGGAAACTGTAACATGCACTCCTTTTCTTCACTTTTTTTCTAACTTAGACTCCTTTCTGGACGGTGCTCCTGCCTCCGTTCAGAGGAGACGAACTACACGCTCCCCTGCTTCCTGGATATTCCGATTTCTTTCTCCTTTTTTTTGTAGCCCTAGCTTCTCCTTCGCTTGCTTAGGCTTTGCAAAGGGGGAATGGGGATTTTCCTAAGGGGAAGAAGAGGGAGAGAAATCTTACCTCGGAGGCTGCCTTTGTTACCAGAAAAGATGACAATTAGTTAGGGAAGCATTCGCCTCCTTTTCCCTAAAAGCAGCGTGCTCTAAAGAAAAGGAGAAGGATGCTCACGCCTCCCTCCTCTCCGACCCTCCTCCTTCTGCTCCTCGACAGCTCCCTCCCACCCATCCTCTGAAAGAAAGCGCAGGCTGACCTTCTGCTCTAAGTCACTACCATTGATCTCCTGCTTTCCAGGCTGTGCTTGCCCGTGCAACTTGCAGGCTTCTCGCGCCCTCCACGCTACAGCATCCCGACAAACCCTGCCACGCGCGGAGGCGCGCCCCCGCCGGCTTGACCCGCTCGCCCCTCCGCCCGCCTCCCGCGCCGTTTGAGCAGTTACCTCTGGACGTTTGTTTATTTATTCCCTCGCTTATCTCTCACAGCGAGACCCTCCCAGGAATTCTCCGGGAGGGCAAAATGTCAGTCCGAGCTCTCTGGGTCATGGGATCAAATTCTTCCCACGAGGCCTCCGGTCCCCGCTCCTGACGGGTTTGCAACCGGCGGCGTCGGTGACCTTTTCTGTCAGTCCACTTCGAGTGGATTTCAAAGCTCCATTTAACGAATGGTTTCCTGCCAGTGTATTTCAGTCGAATAGGCTCGCGGATTTCCTCGGGCTGATCGATTTAAGTGTAATGGAGATGAGATGAAGACTTGGCTTGCTGGAAAAGTCAGATTCTGAGCAAGCGGGCAGGATGAGAGGTTTGGGGCGGGCTTGCCTTCCCCTCTTAAGGATTATAATTTTCCTTTGGGAATCGTGTTACATCTGATCCTAATTCTGGACCATTCATTATTTGCATTCAGCACTTTCTATCAGCTTGGGCTACTCGGGTTCTCCAGACTCTAGAACCTATGGCAGCACTCAGAGCCCTCTCTGTGGGCACATGCACCGTTGCCCCAGTCCTAGGCCTTCAGCTGGGTTTTATAAAACCTTTTCACTTTAGGCCTCTGCCACCCTGTACAAAAAAAAAAAAAGGTTCAATCAGTCAATTTCAACTCGCTGGGGGAAAAAAAAAGATCTTGCAAAGTTGAAATTAATTGAACTTTTTAGTTCAGTCTGCCATTACCACCACAGCCACGCCCACCCAATGGGCCACACCCAGCCAAAGTGCCATACCCAGCCAGTACTTGACGATGCATAAGTGGGCTTTGGGTTGCAGTTTGGGCACTCAGTCTCTGAAAGGTTCACCATCACTGCTCTAGAAATAGACCAGAACAGTGTTTCTCAACCTTTTCTTCACCACAGACCCCCTTTAAATATCTTTTGTGGCTATGAATCGTGGCCGCGAACCACCAAGATTTAACTCAAGATTGAAATCATAACATTTGTTCAAGCTTTCGCAGACCGTCTGTGACAACATCACGCCCCCCCCCCCCAGCAATCCACGGACCATAGGTTGAGAACTACTGGGCTGGAAAAACACAATGCGTTTTCCTGAAAGTTGATAGGAGAGTGGGGGCTCCCTTTGAAAACTACAGAGAAATCAGAATCCAGTCCCTACAGTTTGTCCTGCCATGGGAATGTGTTTGCAACTCCTCAGCCTTAGATGTAAATAAGTGGATTTCAGATTTCCTCAGGAAGTTTTATTAACCACTCACTATTGCACAAGTTTCTAACAACCTTCTGCTGTGATGGCACAAAGCCTCAGCATAGAAGCATGGTGCTTCTATCAACATAGAAGTATGGTGTGGAAAGAGCTACCTTCTATGCCAATTTCCTTATGCCATTTTTCCTAGAGCTAAGAAGCCAAATGTACTTGTGTATAAACATGGATACGAGTGCACTCTAGTATTTTTAAATAAATATGCATATGCATCCAAGAATGAATTTATGGTGCATTTCCTATGGTAATTGTGGACAATACCCATGCTTGATTATTGTGGTTTTTTAAAAATGCTGTATTGGCAGGTGCCGACATCCAAATGACTTTGGCAATGTTGGTAATTAAGTAGGAAAAGCTTTGGTTAGGAAATTCCAGGGTGTTGGCCAGATTGGGAAGGGAGAAGAACAATCTAGGAAAAGACAATAACAAACATCTCTAACACTGCCAAGAGAAAGATTCAATCAACAGATAGCAAGCATGTTTTGAGGGCATCTTGACCTTCATTGAAATAATTTGCTGTGCAACCCGTATCTGTAATCTTGCTCAGTCAGGGAGTACTACAAAATGTGAGGAGCAGAGGGTTGATTTTTATTGCAAATGAGTATAATAAATAAATAGATGCCATAAAATAAATATCTCCAAGTCTGGACCTTCAGGAGCTCAAGTACAAGTCCTACAAAATATACTGGTTTGTCAACCTTACTGAGGCAACTCTATGGTTGTCATGGAGGCTGAAAGTCCCAAGTCCCTATATAATGCCTTCCGTGCCAATGTTAATGTTTGCAGTTCTCCAATAGCAACGCAGAGAGCATTTCTGCCATTGGAGGAAGGATGTAGAATCCCTAATGTGTTTGCTGAATTGTCATCTACTCAGGGATATGAATTCTCAGCGTGCCTGGCTGAGGAATTCTGGGAGCTGAAGTCCACAAGTTATAAAAGGGCAGAGTTTGAAGACCCCTGCCTTAAACCAAGCCCGTCAGATTGATCTGCCATTGCAAAGGGGGAGCCAGATCCTCTCAGGAAAACATGCAGCTGCTTTAAAGTGTTTTTTACCTTTTACTCCAAAGCATTGCACAGTCCTAAAAAAGGACACTTGGCCTTCCAGCACCTACCAACAATGTGTTTGCTGTCAATGTGTTTATTGTACTGTACTGGATTGAAAATAAATAGGGAAAAAACTAAAGTGTTAACAAAAAATCTAACTGATAAACAGAAAACTCAACTCGCCAAAAAGACAAATCTTCAAATACCTAAAAAAGTTAAATATTTAGGTATCTATCTTACGCCGAAATATTCATTACTAAAAGAAGATAACTATGAGAGACTAATATTACAAATAAAAATCGACCTGGAAAAATGGGAAAATCTCCAACTATCATTATTAGGAAGAATAGCAACTGTTAAAATGAACATTTTACCAAAGCTAATTTTTTTATTTCAAACAGTTCCTGTAAAACTGGGTAAGGAATATTTTGACGATTTAAACGCAATGATATTAAGATTTATATGGCAAAGAAAGAAAGCAAGAATTAAATGTAAACTTCTACAAGACTCGAAAGATAGAGGGGGTTTTGGACTTCCGGATTGGAGACTTTATTATCAAGCAGCTATTTTGCTTTGGCTTAAAGAATGGATTACACTGAGAAATAAGCGAATTCTCTATTTAGAGGGATATGACCTTCAACTAGGCTGGCATGCCTTTTTATGGTACGAGAAAGCTAAAATACATAAATACTTTCAGAACCATGCTATAAGAAATGTTTTACTCTCTGAATGGGAGAAAGTTAGACACAAAATGTATATGAAAATTCCTGAGTGGCTTTCAACGATGGAAGCATTTGCTTATCCGAATCTGATTAATTATGATAAACTTGTTAGTTATAAAGACATTTTGGACAAGGATGGAAAACTCAAGGACAGGCAAGCCCTTCAACAACAAGGTATTGATTTAACATGGTGGTCCTATTTGCAAATTCAAACAAGATATGAAAAAGACATAAAAATAATGGGATTTTATAAAGAGCTGACTCCACTTGATAAAATACTTTTAACATTTGATTAAGAAGCTTTATAAATACTTATTAAATTGGAAGATGGAAGAAGAAAAAGTAAAAGAGACAATGATAGTATGGGCGAAGAACTTTGGATATTCTATAGAATTAGAAGACTGGCAAAAACTGTGGGATAAAAATATCAAACTTACTAAAGCAGTAACATACGAAGAAAACGTATATAAAATGTTTTATAGATGGCATATGACACCAGTTCGCTTAGCAAAAATGTTTAAAAATTTATTGGATACATGTTGGAAATGTAAGCAAAAACCGGGTACTTATTATCATGCCTGGTGGACATGTTCTATTGCAAAAAAATATTGGTCTAAGATTCATAGATGGTTAGAAAAGATGATGAAAATAAGGTGACCAACTTTTTTACAATGAAAAGGAGGACACAAATAAATTGAAGAAAAAATATCGTAAAAACTGGCTTGGCCCATGGAAGGTCAACCGCCTGCCGTGCCCCCGCCCGCAGCCACCCCGCCAGCACCACTGCCCTGCCATGTAGAGCGGGCCCCGCAGTTCCCAAAGCACCAGCCACGCCAACTCCGGCCCTGGGGGGCAGCCTGCCGTCAACACAACCCGCATGTAGCCGCCCCGCCAGCACCACCGCCCACCCTGCGCAGCTTTGTGTAGAGAGGGCCCCGCGGCTCCCACAGCATGTTATCTTCAGAACTAACTAGGAGATGGTGTAGTTGGGAGCAGGCAGAGGTGCTAAGTTCCTACCAATTCGCCTTTGTCGCAGACAACTTGCATGTGCAAAGTTTGCTGGTTGGGTGTTTTGGCACACTCAGCAGCAATTCCTATTGGCTTTCGAAAGCCAATAGGGGGAGTAGCATAGCTAATGCAAAGGTTGAAAAAAAAAAACATCAAAAAAGGTGCCGGAACGCCGTTCTGAGCGTTCTATGAGAAAAAAAAGCCCTGCAGATTAGTCTTCAAATATCAAAAAGGAGGACATGTAGGAAGACATTTTTCGAGGAAGGACAGAACTTACAAAAGGAGGACAGTTGGTCACCTTAAATCCAGATAGAATTTAAACCGGAACTGTTCCTGTTAGGTATATTAAGACCTAATTATGGCAAAGAAAATGATTATTTAATATTACATGTATTAACAGCTGCAAGAATAGTATTTGCCCAATTTTGGAAAAATGAAAACCTACCATCAGACCAGATTATAATTTTGAAAATCCTAGATTGTGCAGAAATGGACAGATTAACGTTAGAGATGAAGGACAAAGAAGATTCAATCTTTTATAAAACCTGGGGAAAATTCTATCAGTGGTTTGAAACACATTAAAATAAGAAGAGATTTTAGAGCTTTATTATATTAAGTATTAAGGTTGATGATTGGAAATAGTTGTTATGCTATCAACTATGTTAATTATTTAAAGGAATATTACTGTTTTACCAAATGTCAGTTGTAACTATACCGATTTATTCTTATAAATGTCTAGTATTATATAAACAATAATACTCAATATGAAGACCCGGATGACAGCTTGTTCGCTGAATTACGTATTTACTATAGTTATCCACACCCTGTCCCCTTTATCCTGATTTTCCTGTACCCGCACCGACCCCACCTTTTCCCTACCCATATAAAATCTAATAAAATATATTAAAAAAACAATGTGTTTGCTGTCAATGTGTTTATTGTACTGTTTGTTTCTTCATCAGCTAGAATGGAAGCATCTAACCAATCTTGGAAAGCTAAAAAATGGTCAGATGTGATTAATTTTTCAATAGGGGACCATTCAGAAATACCAAGAAGTTGAAAGTACATCCCAGAAGAAGACAGCAACAAGCCACTTCCATATCTTGCCAAGATAATTACATGTATGTGTCCATGAAGTCAACTCTGTTTTATGAATTTTTTCCCTCCTTTCCCTTCCTTAATAAATCCAGTTCTTCTTTCTTACAATTGTCTAAGTTCCCCTATATGTTTCTCCCCCTCTATTGTTCTTTTAGAGCAGTGGTTCTCAACCTGTGGGTCAGGATCCCATTTGGGGTCGAACGACCATTTCACGGGGGTCGCCAAATAACGCAGTCCACCATTTTTTCCCCCTTTTCCTTAGCTGTGCTACTCCCTTTTATTCTATTGGCTTTTGAAAGCCAATAGAATAGACTCTCTTGAATAGAGTCTAATTCTATTGGCTTTCAAAAGCCAATAGGAATTGTCCAGGCTATCTCTGCCCTGCTGAGCCCGCCAAAAGTCCCATTCTGCAAACGGTGCTGCACCAGCTGAGTAGTCCTCGACTTACGACCGGTTGGGGGTCGCGGCATTAAAAAGGTTGAGAACCACTGTTTTAGAGAAAAACGCCTCTGGAATCCTCATATGCTATTTTGAGGCATAGCATCTCTGTCTTCAAGCATCCCAATAGTCAGACTATTTTTACTATTGTTGGAAAAAGTGAAATTATAAGAACATTGCTCAATGTGGCTTCCAACAATCCAGTAAGACACATCACTATTTTTTTCCCCACAACATGAAGAGAAAAGTTGAGGATCAAAAGTGCTCAATATATTACAATAATGGGAAAAATTTACCTAGGAGGAATTTCTGATTTGCATTTTGTGATTCCCAAGGCTAAACGATGCTTTCAAAGGCCTGTAATTTTTTTTCTTCCAGTGATAGAATAGAGATTTCTGGATGTACCATTATCAGTATCTTGATAGTGAACCGATATTTAGTTTTACTTGCTCTATATTTTAAATGAATGTCTACCTTACGTATTGATGGCGAACCATCATCAATCCTGAAGCCATTTGTGGGCTTTCTAAATTGTACTCAATTCTCATAAATATGTCATGGCTGTTAATAAATTAGAAGGTAAATTGTGTATCATTCATTAAAACAATGCAACAATTTTGAGAACATATTGCTCATTCATTTCCAATGACTATAAATAACTCTTCCTATTCTGGATGTTCAGACTGAATGAAAAATGGAAACCAGCAAAATATTATTCTAATAAAACAAAACTTTGCGAAGGGCAAAAGCTATATAATGAGCCATTAGCCAGGGAGAAGTATTGGGGACAGTCTCTCCTAAAGTTCTTCAGTCTTCCCCTACATTTTAATTTTTAAGTTGCTTAAAATTTGTCCTCAGGAAATGTTTCCCAGTTACGCCAGAGATAAACATACCACTGATCAGAGGGGTATTCCCCTCTGATTGTTTAGGCTTGCTGAAGTCCTGATGTAGAACAAGTGATGGATAATCAGGAGTTGTTTTTTCTTCCAAAACTACATTGGGGAAAATGATGAGTTTCCAGCCCAAAACAGCATCCTGCAAATGTCTGTAAACAGTCTAGCTACAAATGCATCATTGTTATCCTGCACTGATGTGTAGTCAAAACAAAAAATCATGAGAACTACCAAGAATTTGTGATTTGTGAAGACCAGTAAACATAGTCTGATAGACTAATCATTCATAAGCTAATCATTCTCTTTGGCTCGTTGTCAAAAACAAATTGCTGTTAGCTAGGATGGACATCTGGCAAATTGTGTTTACCTCTTTTTCATGATCTCTTTTTTATGATTTTGCTGAGAGTGTATTGCTGCAAAATATCGGTATCAGTAATTGATGTGTGTGTGTGTGTGTGTGTGTGTGTGTGAGAGAGAGAGAGAGAGAGAGAGAGAGAGAGAGAGAGAGAGAGAGAGAGAGAGAGAGAGAGAGAGACTTATATTACACTTTTCTCAGGCTTAACATACCCCAGGTTCTTTCCATCCATGGAATGCCACCCTGCTCCCAAACTGCCATTCTTAGATACTACTTCAATTCAGTTAAAACTAACCAGATCAAAACCAATCTTTATTACAGTCATAGATGAACATAAACACTCACCAGAAATTTACAAGGACAAAAACTTAAATCTTACATCTGAATCTGAATAATGGCTTGCTCCTGTAACTGGATCTGATAACACCAACCCTTGAGTTAGTAAAGAAGACAAAAGCTAGGATCTTGATTCAGTTGGTGTATTAACCTGGTAAGGGACTGAGTAGTTCACTGTCTTATAGCATTGCCGTACAAGAACCACTAGGCAGAAAGCAACAGCGCCCTTTCAGAATGCAGGAGCCAGAATGTGAAATTGGAATTGAAGTTAGGAGCAATTTTGGCTTAACATCATGTGTGAATTCTTCCAGTTGGACAAAGATAAGTGGTAAATTTATTGTGAATCATATTACTTACACGTATGATTGTATATGCATAATGATTTATATTTTGCCTGAAAAGTTATTTTGATATTTCCTCAAGGTAGCTATAAAATGGATTTTTTAAAAAACAGTATCTGTAATAGCTCATTTTTTTTTCCTGGATTGTTGTGTTCTATAAGGGACGAACAAAACTCTCTCATGTCCAGAATGCTTCTAAGAAACAATTTTGTCTACTTTTCGTATGAGAAAAATGTTTTTCTTGGCGTCAATATGATGCCTGAATAAGGGTTACAAATAGCATTTACATGGGCTTAGCCCGCCCTTGACAGTGAGGAAATGCAAGTTGGTTGGGATCTACTGGGGAATAGGATCTACTGAGCTTAGTGAGACACGGATGTCAATTGACATGTTGAGATTGCAAGTGAGCAGCTCTGTGAGTCCCCTATAAGGACCTGAGAGGTTGTTAGGGAATGTAATCACTGCCCTCTAGTGGGAAATTAAAATTAAAATGCAAATTTATCATCTTGGATCTCTTTTTTTTCTGCCTGATTTTGAGTCTCCTGCACAAGTGTTCAGTTTTCTTCACAAGGTTTTTCATTTGTTGTCTCCTTCCTAGGGCTGAGAGAGAGTGGCTGGCCCAAAATCACCCAATTCGCTTTAGTCTAAGGTACAACTGGAACTCAGTCTCCTGGTTTCTAGTTCGATGATGCCTTAAGCTCTATACTAAACTAGCTGTCTAACCTCTCATTAGGATAATGCAAATAGCATATACACAGAGTGAGTGGAACTATGCCATCCCTAACAATTATGACATAGGTATAATCAGCAAATATTTTCGACAAACTGTCAGGATGCAAGGCAGTAGATTTCATCCCATTACCAATTATTTCAGAATAGATACATCATTTTTTTTTTTTTGCTAACCTCAATTGAACATAGAAATTCAAGATTTCCAATTATTCTAAGAACGTTTAGCATGCTATGCATTCTAACGGTGCTTCAGGCCATTCACTGAGCCCTCTGTCATATACAGATACTGAAACTATGCCAATAGTTTCTCTTCATCATGGAAGCAGTCTAGCTGCTGTGCCAAGCTCAATTTTTTTTATCATTCCTTCCTTATATATCTTTGGCTTCTCATTATCAAGGAGGCTAGTAGTCTGATTTAGCCACTTCAAGCTGAACCTGTTTGCCTTGCCACCGTAAAACTTGTGCAATTTCTTATGAAAGTCATGAACTGAGACTAATGAATTGATACATTGAACGGTACATTGAACAGGATGTCAGCATGGATTTTATGTTTAATTTTATTCTTCCTTTATTTTTTTTCATGAGTAACTCAAGGTGGCTAATCTATCTCATACTTCTTCTTCTTCATTTCCCCACAAACCTATGAGGTGGGCTGGGCTGAGAGTGAACAAGTGGCCCAAAGATACCCAGCTGGTTTTTCAATACCCATCTTAAAAGTTGTAAAAATCAATTTGCAGAAAAGAAAATCTGTCCAATTGGAGACTTTGAGCATTCAAGGGAATATCAGATATTTTATTCTGACAATTTTTCCTTTGATAGTCTGCTAGCGAGTGTTGAACCAAAAGTCAAATCCAAGAAGAGAGAGCCAGTTAAGTGGACGTGGAAGATGGGGTCCACATGATAAAATTATTTATACTGCTATTAAAAAAGCCCCCAACAACTATTTTTGTGGTACAGGTTTTCTTTTGTGTCGTTTTTAACAAACTGTATTAACTAGCTTTGTGTCATTTTTAATAAACTATTAAATATATTACTGCATAAAGAATTTTGAAAATGTCTACAATTATGTCAACACTCTTCAACTCCTTGAAAAGATGTCAGGTGGAAAATCAAAACATGGTCCCACTCATTCCAGATCAAATAAACAAATGTCTGACCTGCAAAAACAGTTCACAGTGGAATCATTTCCCCCCCCCCACACACACACAAGATTCTCCTTTACTAGATGTGTCGAAACCCACAATCTCTTTGGATTTCCACATTAAGCAGGAGTTGGATTCAATAGCCTCTCCTGACTGTCACTCAAGACAGCCAAGATTTCAGCAGCTGCATGGACATTCACAACTGAGTTGGTAATTCAGTTCAGTTTTAAAGCTATTAACTGGTAAGACTGCAGCATAAATGTACTGTAAATACAAACGCTAAGTTTTGACTTAAAAACTTTCAATTACAGAAGACAAAAGGATTTGATTCTTATCATATTTACACATTTATTATTTGCTGTACAAATTCAGGAGTGCAGTTCTCTCTAATTCTCTTTTAATGACCATTTAAACATGATGTATGCAAGCTGGGTCCATGCAATTTCAATTTCTACGGACTTGTTTTTTAAAACCTTATTTCATGTAGTCTAGTTTTCTTGTACAAAACATTTCCCCTTTTGGATTTTTACATTTTATTCCATGTTCAAAACAACTTTGGAGCAACTATTGTGCAGCAACTGTAAATACATTTCTTCAATTCCAAACAGATATCTTTTGAAAGAGCAATAAAAGTAATCCAAATGCTATTATTCATTGAGCTGCAAAAAAAGCCACTTACATGAAATAAATTATGGCGGCTACTATGTGGACTTATGAACCTTGTATCAGAAGACAAACCTAAGCCACTTTTGTAAAACTTAAGCCTGACTTACTTAAACTGTATTCCTTAGTATGTGTGTCTGCATTTGTGTGTTAACGTTAACTGTCACTTTTCCAGGGTAAATAAATCTTGAATCTGATATAGGGGGTTAAAGGAAAGATGTTCATTTAATTCTTCTCTTTTATGCCATTGGAAAGGTCTGAAACAGGAAGCAGGTTCTCGGGTGAAGTGTCCACGATTTCATTCTTTTTAAAAAACAAAATTAAAAGGAACACCTGCATTCGCCCATAATGATTTAAATCCTGGAAAATCCTTGAATCTGAAGCTTAGAAATCAAATCATTCATTTTTCTTCCATTCTTCGTGTGACCCACTGCAAAAGTTAAAATTAAGACATATATTATTTTAGAATAGGATCATATACTGGAGAAGTATTTAACCACAGTAATGCAATAATCTCAATACATGCATATATATCTATCATGGTAGGAAAGCAAAGTTATGAAAGTACAAAACAAGGTGAAAAGTTGTAAGAAAAAGGCAGGAGATTAACAAAAATAAACAAAAAAATATTTCTCCTTCTTCTGTGATTATTATCAATTCAATTTCTATGACTGCCTGTTTATCCACATTCATTCACTCTATATGGCCAGACAAATTTTGCTCATTCGCTTTTGTACACAATCTTCAATCAATCAATCAATCAACCAACCAATCATTCTCCATTCATTTTATATTCTCTCTTTCTGTTTTATTTAAGTATCTCATTCCCATTGCATTCAACTTCCTTTGATATTTCTCCTGATAACATACTCTCACTTTTTTAAATGAAGGAAACTACTATTACCCACAATATGTTTGCCTCATAAATTGTATACATATATTTAGAAATGGGATAAGGGAACTCTTACTTTAGATGCAACTAAAATAATGTGCATGAGCAATGAACGTACAATTAAACTGTATCATATGCTTTCAAACAAACAAATCACTAGCTTTATTAAAACGTTTAATGCAATCACCACAAATTCAATATTCAAGAATAAAGATACTCTTTTCTTAGGTGGGAATGAGAGAAAGCAAGTTCATTTGTAGAGTTAATGGCCATAAAATTTATCTGTTTGAAGCACCAAAACTCAATACCAAAACAAGTAGTCTTAACTTATGACCAGTCATTTTGTGACTGCTCTGTTATGATAGACCCTCCAAAAGACATTTACAATCTAGTTCTGATGACTGCCTTCTCTGTGGACCTGTGACTGCATTTCAGATAAATACCACTATTATAAGTTGAGGACTACCTGTTCAAGAATGCAAACTTTCCCACCCTCCCTTAACAATGGACCTTGGGGAGACCTATTAACAACTCAATGGTGCCACTGAAATCAGTGGTTATCAATGTTTTCTTCACCATGGACCTCCTTTAATTACCTTTTGTAGCCACAGATCATGACCACGGACCTTCCGCCCAAGACTTAACTCAAGATTCAAATCATAACATTTCTTTTAAGCCAGTGGTTCTCAACCTGTGGGTTGGGACCCCATTTGGGGTTGAACGACCATTTCACGGGGGTCGCCAAACAACGCAGTCCGCCATTTTTTTTCCCTTTTCCTTAGCTGTGCTATTCCCTTTTATTCTATTGGCTTTTGAAAGCCAATAGAATAGACTCTCTTGAATAGAGTCTAATTCTATTGGCTTTCAAAAGCCAATAGGAATTGTCCAGGCTGTCTCTGCCCTGCTGAGGCCGCCAAAAGTCCCATTCTGCAAACGGTGCTGCACCAGTTGAGTAGTCCTCGACTTACGACCGGTTGAGTAGTCCTCGATTTACCACCGGTTGGGGGTAAAAGGCTGAGAACCACTGTTTTAAGCGTTCGCATTGCAGCTCCCCATGGATCCACAGACCACAGACTGAGAACCACTGATATAAATTATAGTGTGATATTTTTTTGTAATAAGGTTATAAATGGCTAGAAAAGTTCACTCAGCCTCTGTTTCCAACTTGGATTTTTTTTTTATCCTGACAGAATACTATCAGATTGCAACATGCAGTTCCAACACACTCTCAAGAAAAAAGCAAAATGCTCTAATTATAAGCTAATATAAACATTTTGCTTTTTTGTCAGACTTCCATCAAAATGTGAATCCCATCTTAATTTTAATAAAAAGAGGGGAATTGGATGTGGCCTTGGAATTGTACCTACTCTTAATATTTCTTGACATTAGACTCCTTACCTTCAGCCTACTTTTTTTCACACATCTCTGCTGATCTCTTTTCAGTTCAGTACTTTTTTTCTTTCTTCTCTTTAATTACCAACACTTTCTCCCCTACTCTATTGTTTAGCATTTCCTACACTGTTTAATATGAGCCATCTTTTATTCTGCTTTCAAGTCCTTAATCTTTCTGTCTTCCAGTATGGTATTTACCTCCGGCAAATCAGCCTATTGTCTTTCGCATGAAAGTTGATCTGTCTTTTCAGCTTTAATGTCTGGATTATCCAACGACACCTCACATATGTAAACGTCAATGGGGCCTTTTGTGCTTCTAACGTGTACTTCTATGCAGTCCTGAAAAATACCAATATGTTTTAAAGATTAAGGAACAAATTGAAGCATAGCAAATGTTTTAATAGATGAAGGGTGCACAGTTTTTGTTGTTTTCAAAACTCAAAGGATGCCAGCATATTCACAGGAAAGTGTTTGAATTCCCCAGAATGTAAAATGTAACAAGAATTTCCAGGTAAGCACTTTATTTATTTATTTATTTGTTTGTTTGTTTGTTTATTTATTTATTTATGAGACTTATATACCGCTTTAAGTGCAAGCACTCTCTAAGCGGTGTACACCAGTAAGCAATGTATATATATATTTACATTGCCCCCAACAATCTGGGTCCTCATTTTACCAACCTCGGAAGGATGGAAGGCTGAGTCAACCTTGAGCCGGTGAGATTTGAACCGCTGACCTGCTGAACACAGTCAGCTAAAGTGGCCTGCAGTACTGCACTCTAACTGCTGTGTCACCTCGGCTCAGGAAGAGTCCCAAATATCTTATGCTGCTTTGAACTCTGAAACTAGCAGTGGGTATGTATGTGTTTCCCAGTCTCTTCATAAGCTTCTCGTTAAGGATTTTTGCTTAAGATCAGTGGGCCGAAGTCATTTTCATTTCAAATCATTACAGTTTGATCCTAATGAAATTAGCTCAGATACTTCTGAAACTTTAGAATGAGGTATTTTAGACTGAGAAACCAAAAATGTCCGTAATTTCATTTCCATGTAGAAGAAACTGGCAGCCTAAGCTACAGTTAAATTTTCAATCATTATGCTACTTTACAAGTACAGTATATGTGACAAATCTCCTTCTGTGACATTTAAAATAAAAATGAAAACTTCACTGTTGATCTTTGTAGGTAGCTCTTTTGTAGAGCTATGCATCCAATCAAATCCCAGCAATTTCAAATCAAGTCAGGAAGTACCTACTTCTTTAGGAGGGGGTATTTCCATTCTGGTTCCTTCTGGAGCCTTAATTGCAATAATAATCTGTTCTTGAAATGTCTGAATGTTATGGATATCTTGATAGTTCACGTAAGCTAATGTATGCAACAGTTAAGAAATTTTAACAGCAGTAGTAGAAAGTATTGCTTACTTTTAATATATACAATGTGATTATTAAAATATTATAATTACACAAAAAGCTAATATTGCTCAATTCCAGCAACTCAGAATATTTGCCAATATTAAGGAAAAAGGATATTTTGCATTTTCTTTATCGTCTGTTAAGTCAAACAACTGATGAGCACAGTCTTTGATTAATTCATCCATTGCTGCTTCCACTGTTGTCAAATCACGGAGTTCATCTCTTAACTTCTGTTGCTCTGGTGTTCGTTTAGTAATATGCTTAATATCTGAACCCCTTAAGATAATTTTTTAAAAAAGGATAGAAGTTTTAAGGTTTAAGTTTAAAGGTATAGGTAGCATTGTATCATTTATCAATATCAAAATCATTTTTAATGAGAGCATAAAAAAATATCTATATACTACTAATCGTGAACTGGGCAAAATGGTACATCACAACTTTGTCGACAAAGATACCTCAAATGGGCTAACTTATAGAACGCCGGGATTCTTTACTCCTGAGGAAATGGTATTTGGGAAAGCTATGGCTGTTTCAGTGCTGCCGGGTTGCTGGGGTCACATAATCCTCATTTTCAACGTTCTGTGACAGCTTCCTAGACACTCACGTAATCCCTTGCTCCCTTCCTCACTGAGTAGAACCTACATACCTGCCTTCTGGGAAAAGAAGTAGGAAAGGGTGGGAGGAACAATGAGGAATGAACCCCACACACCCTTCCTGGCCTCAACTGCCCTCCCAATCTCGTCTCCTAACCCATGCAGCTCCCTGCGACCCCCCCAGTCACCTTCCTGACCTGCACTTTCCCCTTGCACAAGCTCCCTGACTCCTACACCTCCCTACTATCATTCCCGACCCTCACCCCTGTGCATTCTCTCGCTCTCTCCCCCACCTGGTAGCAACCACTTATCTGTCTGTTGGCCTTGGACTTGCTATTTCCTGCTGGCTTCCCTACTTTCTCACTGCAAAATTCTCAGAAACAAAGTAAATGGGGAAACCAGCAGGAATTCTAGAAGAGAAGGAAGAAGGAAGGAAGGAAGGAAGGAAGGAAGGAAGGAAGGAAGGAAGGAAGGAAGGAAGGAAGGAAGGAAGGGAAACAATGATAGGGAGGGAGAGAAGTAGGGGAAGAAAAGAAAGAAGGAAAGGAGGGAGGGAGGGAGGGAGGGAAAGAAAGGGAAGGGGAGAATGTCCCGTGCTTCCTGCCAGCTTCCCAAAAGGAAACTCAATGAGGAAACCATCAGGAAATCGGTAATCATTCCCACTCCTGCTGCTTTTTGCCTTCCCCTGGTCATTTCACTGATTAGGTAATGAAATATCTCTGAAACAATGACCCAACAGGGCACAGGTTGTCTGAACTTCTAAAATCAGGTATCACTGGCAGCTACACATTTCATCGCACTAAGATACATACTAATAGTCTATTCTTGTACAGACTTAAGCAATGTAAACTGACATTTTTATTAGATCAAGTTGTATATATATTGTTGTCTACATTACAATACAAGATCTTTACAAGTACTACATTAATAATATTTATATATAAGAAGCTCTGCATCATTATTACAGATTCTTTCTACTTGAGATTCTATTGTGGTAAGAGCTGAAGCAAGGAAGTGTCTCTGTCTCAATAGCTTGACACTCATATTACAGTATTATGATGCTTAGACCAAGCTCAAATATTTACATATATAATTGTAGAAATCTTTGGTCAACCCCATTTATTTATTTATTTATTTATTTATTTATTTATGAGACTTATATACCGCTTTAAGTGCAAGCACTCTCTAAGCGGTGTACACCAGTAAGCAATGTATATATATATTTACATTGCCCCCAACAATCTGGGTCCTCATTTTACCTACCTCGGAAGGATGGAAGGCTGAGTCAACCTTGAGCCGGTGTGATTTGAACCGCTGACCTGCTGAACACAGTCAGCTAAAGCGGCCTGCAGTACTGCACTCTAACTGCTGCGCCACCTCGGCTCTTCTATCCTTCTATCCACAGCAGAGGCTATTCATTTAAAATAATGAATTTTTGTCCAAGAAACCTTCCAGGTTGTATCACATTCTTAATAATTAACAGTTTGAAATAATGTGTTTTTGCTACATCATGTTTAAATATCTAGGATCTCAAGCACAAAAGTTAAAAAAAACAGTCAACTTACACCCATTGGATATGATTCTTGGATCTTTTCTGAACGAGATGTATTCCATCCAATACATTGGTAATATCATATACTCTTCGTTTCCGTACTCCTAGCAAACGAGATACTTCATTCAAATCAAGGACTCCATGTGGAGCAGCTTTGACAAGATCCATGAATCTTCTGGTCAGCTGAACCAGAGATCCATCATAACGGGGCTTTCTGCCTTTCATTGATTCTGCATAGGTTTAAATAAAAAGTACAGATTAACCCATTGCAGCAGGGTTGTATAACATGGAAAACTTCTCACATTTGTCATCCAGAGCTTTTGAGCTAATCACCCTATCTAACAGGCACCAGTTCAACAATGAAACGTATTTTCATTGCCTTTAAAAAGTTCATTCCTTAAACCAGATACATTATCTTTCAGATTAAAAAAACTCCAAATTCATATGGAGGCATATATATAAAATACTTTCAATTACTGGCAAACTCAAACTTGTGCTGTGCTAAAAAGAGCTGTTGCTTACTGACATTCCTGATCCAATATTACCATATTATAGTATGGGCAGGAATGGTCACTACTGTCCTTACTGGCTCATTCTGCATTTTTTTCAAATACTGTGCATGTTTCCTTTCCTACTCTGGGTAAAGAATAGCATAGGAGTACTCCTGCACGATTCAACTCATGTTCATGGAGGAGGAAATTCCACTCATATGATCCTAACTTGAATTCCATTCCTCATCTTGACTCCTCTACCCTTTGGCTCTGTTCTTCTTTCATTTCTCTGAGTTGAGAAGTGAACTTATGAGTGGCTTGAACTCCTGAAATAGGACTGTGTCTCAGGCACTCATTGCTTCTTCAGAGGGGGAAATGCATGGGACAAACTCTTGATGGGTATTCTACTAGGGATGGCTACAAGGGCAGTCTTGATTCAGGTACTCCGCACATTCCCTCTTGACAGAAAGCATGAGGTGGTTGAGATTGTTTAATGTAAGATGAAGTCTCACAGTGTTATTAGCTATCTGCTCCAGGTCCCTCCAGGAAAAAAGTGACAACCCAGACACCTCACTTTGCCCTATAGAAAAAAAATTGCTCTGCTTAGGACAAAACAAGGAAAGCGGTTTCTCTACTTCCTCAGAATATTTTTCTCCTGACGGAAGAAATGAACGAAGGCAAAATGGGTTTTGCTAGCTGGGATTCAAGCACATCATCCACCTCTGCATTTCTATGTGCAAGACTGGCCAAGTGCAGCAACATTCACTTCTCCCTCTGTTTTTAAATATTTACAATTACTTTTACATGGATGGGATTCTGAATGTGCTGGTGTAAATAAGATGAAATTTATCAACTCAAAAACGTTGTTTCCAGAAAATGTTAATGAGAAAATAAATAAGAATTTTTAACTTTTGTAAAGGCTCCACCTTCACGATTTTATGGCTAGCAAAACCCAACTTACTTCATCTTCAATTTTTATATGTGCCTATGAAGAGTATAGTACTGTATTTAAGAGCAAAAAAGAACGATGCTGTATGCAAATTCAATAAACACTGCTGATCTTGTGATAGTCTGGCTATGTGAATAATCTTACAGCAAATGTGATGTGTTTGGTGAGAAGAGAGATTTTAAAAACAGCATAACAATATTTTCCCTTGACATAATTATGTCATAATTATTGTTAATTATTGTTATTAGCTCCAAGTAAGAGGTCCTCCAACGTCCCTTCAAAACACTATATGATTAAATATCTAATGTCCCCCAAAAGATTACCTGTCCCATTCATTCATTTTATTTCTTTCTAATTGGACAACTTCCAGAAAAGTAGGATATAAGCAATAAATCATTAGTTGTATACAGCCCAGTCATGTTCAGTGAGATAAGCGACCATATAAATGTATTATTAAAAAATATATAAAAACAAAAAGGCATTGGTTTGCAGATCCTAGACTAATCTCAATACAAAATGCTGACCTCTTGATAGAAGGCAACTCAGGAATTAAAAACTGGGCTTGGAGTAAAAAAAAAAAAAAAGGATTTCATCTCTCAGCATCTCCCATAGTATTAAAGATGTAAGTGGCAGTTAAAAACAAACCACCCACAACCCATTAAATTCATTAGAAGGCTCCACAACAGCATTACAATAGCAAGGATGGCACTGAAAAAACTGACTTAGGACCAGTCCTTGGACATACAACTATTGCAGCATCCCTCCAGTCACAAAATTTGGCACCCTGGCAGCCAGTACAGGTAGTCCTCAGCTTATAACCACAACTGAGCCTAAAATTTATGTTGGTAAGTGAGGCATTCGTTAAGTTAGTTTTGTCCCTGTTATAACCTTTCTTACCAGAGTTATTAAGTGAACCATTACAGTTGTTAATAGCAGGGTTGTTAAATGAATCTGGCTTCCCCACTGACTTTGCTTGTCGGAAGGTCACATGACCCCAGGACACTGCAACCCTCATAAATACAAGTGAGTTGCCAAGTGTCCCAATTTTGATCACCGTGATCAAAATGCTGCAACGGTGGTAAATGTGAAAAACGGTCAGAAGTCACTTTTTTAGCGCCGCTGTAACTATGAACGGTCACTAAACGAACCGTTGTAAGTCGAGGACTACCTGTACTGGGTAGCAACACGGTCAACGTTTTGGGAGCTCTGGGAATTAAGCCCGGCTAATAACGCCAACCGAAATTCTTCATGCATTTCACCGGCATCTTCCCGAGGCGAGCCCTATCCCACCCAGAACCGCCAAAGCTCGCAGGCCACTGCGAGCTTCGGGACGAACTGGGGAACCCCCAGAAAGCGCGAACGGAGTTCAGACGGTCGCCTGAATTCCCGGGGAACTCCACCTCCCAATCTCATTCTCAAGGCCCTTTAAAGAGAAGCGGAAGAGGCCGCCTTCGCCGTTCCTTCTCCTATCTGCGCAAGGCAAGATAGAGGCCTTCAGAAGTCCCGCGGGCTGCTTTGGCCCATCCCCGCCGCCTCACTCACTGGCAGCAAATTCAAGGCCGGCGACTGGAGTCGCAGCTGCCGCTGCTCCTACTCTCACTCCCGGGTCCGGCCCAACGCCAGGGCGGCCATCTTGGTCCAGCTTCTCCCTCTACAGCGGCCCGGTAGAAAAAAAAGCGCTTCTTTCTCAGCCTCAATTGGGGGGGGGGAAAGGGAGGGTGTGTGGAAGGGAGAGACAGCAAAGCGCCGCCCGGTTCTCTTCCGGGGAACCGCCCCGGCTGTGCTGCAGCCGGTTTATAGCGCCTTCCTTGGGCCCCGCGCCGCTTCCAGGATCCCGAGCGGAAGTCCCGGTTCTCCAGGCGAAAACGCGAAGGGGGCAAATGCGCCGCTGGGAGTTTGAACCCCGGAGCGACGCAGAGCCTCCGTCTTGTTCAGGGCAAAGCGGGAGGAGCTGAGGGCACCTCTTTCGACCTTGGTCTTCGACTCTAGGCGGCGTCGAGTAGCCGCTCAGGGTGGTATGCGATGGGCCGGAGGATCCGCTCGGGTCTGGGGGCTGCGGCCGCCGCCTCCCCGTTTTGCCTGCTGGACTCTCCAAGTTGGAGGTTTCAAGGTTTCTCACGGGAGAATTGCTTCTAGAATGCCCTTTTTATTATGTTTTAAAATTCCTTTTGTTTGTTTTCAATTTTTTAAAGAAATTCTTTAAATATGTTACTTGCATATATATTTTTTGCTTTGCTTACAGGTCTTAACCGGTAATAAAGATTACAGCAAATGATGTTTTGAAATGACCTTATTTCATTTGTTATTGGGGATGAAGTGTTTTGTTTTGTTTTGACTTTTGGACCAAGAAAATGGACTTAAAATCAAAAGACTTTTGAATAAAGGAGAATGCTTGTAACTCAGGGTACTTGGTGCTCTCTGAGCTTGGTTGTTTTCTTGCAAACATTTCATTTGCCCATGCTAGATAAGTGATCTCCGTTTCCTAACTGAGGGAGCCAATGTTGTCAGAAGACTCTTCTGTGGCTAGCATGACTATACGACAAGTGCATGTTACTTTCCCACCAAAGTGGTACCTATTTATCTACTCACATTTGCATGCTTTCAAACTGCTAGGTTGGTAGAAGCAGGGGCAAGTAATGGGTGCTCAAACCATTGCACCACACTCAGCTCTTGAATCCTGTCAGACCTGTCCTAGCTTAAAAAATTGCTAAGTAAAAACAATCCTTGTCTCCATTTGTTGAGAAAGGTATAATTTTATTAGAGATCAAGTGTAAAGCAATAATGCAAAGCCAAAACTGAGATTCGCACACCAAAATCACTAAGTTCTACTTTTCCCCTCTGTCTGCCTCTTGCTGCCCATCAATCTAAGTTACTGCAAGATGTTTCCATAAGGGTCATTTTGAACTGGTTGGTTTGTGGCTCCTCATTCTCCCAGCTGGGTGACCTTTGAGTGAGGTCTTGAGGTGGCTTCTACTTTTGTTTTCTCCTAAACAACCCCTTCCCTTCATTCCCCCTCCTCATGGCAGACTGTCACCGCATCATAGTGAGGCACAAACAAGCATAATGTTTTCAAATGATAAGATAACCTTTATTGTCACTTTTTTACTGTGGGCACAATGGCACACCTCAAAAATGAAATTTAGTTGCCCGCTCTCAAAGTGAAACATACATGACACACCTAAACATACTATGTACAACATATGTATAAACCCACACCCCTACATATACATAACAAATAAATATTAAATACTGCCCATCTTGAATATATAACGGAAGGATGACGCTTGAGAGTTCAAAAGGTTAATTGAAAATGCAGTGAAATTAACACTTTCTTTTTTACTTTTGGACAAAGAAAATGGACTTAGAATCAAAAGATGTACTGTTCAGCACCACAAAGACAAACATGACTCCCAAAAAATTTGTTTACTATAGGTCAGCTATGGATGTCTGCAATGAATTATGGCATCAATTTATTGTCTGAAAATACACATCTTGTATGTTTCTTCTATTTTACTCTTCCCTCCCTTTTATAATTTTGTGTATGTTTCTTTGTTTTTTTACATTCAGTTAATAATAGCTATCATTGGTCATCCAGATTTCCATAATTCGGTGTGGGTTGGGCAGCATTTTTATTGTGTCTCACCACAACGAATAGGTATCACATTCTGTTCCACAAACTAGTTAATAAACACAAGTCCAGATTGTTGCATAAACCCACCCTGTGTAATTAAGATTTAGTGTGTTGTATGGATTGAATAATCACACCCATCATGACTCAGCTTATCGTAGGAATGTTTTCTGTTCAAATACTCAATACACACAACCTCTCTAAATGTAATAGATTTTTGTCATTTATTCTGATCAAAAAGGCTCTACTGTGGACAGGAAAAACAGTAAGAAAACAATCCCAGCAATAATGGTCACACAAGATATTGCAGCATGTATACCGACAGCTCAGGCAGAAAATAAAGGGCTGTTGCTGAATTAAGTTTGAATACTGTGTTTGTCTTGAATTTTTTTCCCCAAGAGTGATAGGCAAGTACAGTATGGTGGATCAAGAGCAAGAATATCTCCAGTTCTGCTCTTTCACCTCTGCACCACATTTTCAGCTTAAATTGTGCATATTTCTCCAGCAATCTCCCTGCTTTCTTCAGTGGCACTAATTTTTCTAAGGTATTTTTCTTGTTATTTCATCCTACAATTCCATCAAATGCATCAACGGGATTTTGTAATTACATTTTCCCCAATATTGAAAAATATTGAAATATTGCAAAAATAAATAAAACTCTGAGTAGCATCCATTCAGCCCATCAGTTTGCTTTGCTTTTCCTTTGTGATGGTGCTGACAGGTAGATTTGCTCACAAAGGAGAAGTAAATAAAACTTGTGATGGGCTGAATGAAAGCTCTTGTGGGTGTTGAGTATTGGTGGCTTAGTCAGGTTTTGGTTGCATTTTACAACATTTCAATAGCTTAGCTTCTGTTTACTTTTCGGTATTTATTTGCTTATTTATCTTATTTAATATCACATTTGTTTATTTGGATTAGTTTATACATATTTATCTTATTTAATATCACATTTGTTTATTTGGATTAGTTTATACATATTTATCTGTTTCTCTATTTATCTATTTACCTATTTATATATCTAATTATTTATTTATCTATTTATTATATTTAATATATTTATATTTGATGATTGATGCATGCTTCCTGTAATTTCTGCGTCTTAGTTAGAAGAAGAGAACGAGCGCTTAGCCAGCAAACTGGCCCGGCTTCTAAAGGAGAATAAGGAGCTGGAGAACAAACTAAAACTCGATCCAGAAAGTGAGTATTATTTTAACTTAACAACATTTTAATTGTTTTCATTTTAAAAACAAAAGCGATTTATTCATCTTGGCTGTACGAGTTTTAATTTTTTGTTCCTTTTTTTGCCAGGAGAGGCTGACCGAAAGGAGTTGCAGGTTGCAATACTGAAGAAGAAATTGGAAAAGGAGCAGAAGGCAATCAGCCGACTCATCGCTGTAAGTATCTTACATGATAGTAAGAAATTAGAACAACCTCTGTAAGCCAGATTTTATAATGTACTAACTGTACTCTTGTGGAAAAATAAAGCCTTAAAAAAATAAAGGGCTTTCACGAAATTCCGAAGGTGAAAGAGAGATTTTATTTTTGCGCAAAAAGGTTCAGAAGTGACTTAACAATCAGCAAATTTCTGAACAAGGGGGAGGGTCTAAACTAAAGCTTTATAGGTTTCTTTTTCTCAGGAACAAAGGAGGCATAGATGGAATCTTACATTGTATATGGAATCTACTTTTGTGTAACATTCAGATAGTTTCTCACACGTTAGCTCCATTTCTCATGGGAATACAATGAAGGCAGTTTTTACTTTTATACAATGTTTCTAAATATGCATTAGGTCATTCACGTACTGTTAATACAGCTTTTGCTAACACAGCTTTCTTTCAGAGATTATGCAGACACATGATTTTTGCTTTTTGTGATTTTTCATCATCATTATTATTATTATACTTTATTCTTCTTTATTCTATGTTATTCTATTTCTTTCCCACTTTAGTACTTGCTCAATTTCTTTTTACAGGAGGTCTCAAAGGAGACTCTCAGAAACAGAGACCTTATAATGGCTCAGGAGCAGGGGATCGACAACTTCTGCTCCCACCTCCAGTTTCTACCCTTCTCTGGGAGAAAAATGACTGACCATGGCAGTAAGATTTGTCCTTTTGTTTCTGGGAGAGAAATAGGTATGTTTCAATTAAAGATTCTCTACTTTGTTCTAAAATATTTGTTTAACACTTTTCAGACTCTGCGAGAAGCCAATCTGAAGAAAAAACTGACTGTGTGTAAAAGGTAAATGATACAGTTTTTAAGACATTAGATTCTTTTTTCTGTAGAAAAGTTATCATACAACCCTTTGGTAGTAAAAATAAAATCAATTTCACAACACAATGTTTATGCTTTTACAGTATCTTGATGTCAAATGCAAGGTGACTCTGCATCACGCTCAAGAAAATGACGAGTCCCAACCATGGATCGTTGTGGAGATCCCACTCCTTACTAGCACTGATGATGTTACCTAGTTTGGGCAATGAAACGTCTGCAAAAAAACAACCAAGCTCAGGGAGCACCAAGAACTCTCATTTCAACCCTGAGCTACAAATTTTCTCCATTATTTTTACTGTCCTTTCTGCTCAAGCATGTTTCTAATGTAACTTTCAGCAGCAGTGAATGATAGATATTCATAAACAAAATAGGATTTGGAGAGTACTTAGAATGACTGCAAGGCCAAACTTCTCATGGCCCCTCTGTTGAAAACTGGGCTGCCTGTGTACGTTTCATATTTCCTCAGAGTGTACAGGCCAGAGGCAGAAGGCCTGTAGAGATTCTCAGTTATCCAGGTCATAGTTGTCTCAAAGGTGCTTTTCCAAAAGGCAACCAGAGTGTTTTTCGTTGAAGAGGAAGAAGAAAATGTTTCGTTTATCATCCAAGAAGGATCATAAGTTGAGATGGGAGAATGGAAGGATAGGTTCTGACAGGATTATGGGAGAGGGGATGTGCTGTCTTGTAGCAGACGTTTCTTCAGTTGTTGGAATGCAGATGAAGAGTGAAGTCACATCATAAGAAACCATAGTTTCATCTGGATCCAATTTTAGTTTCCAAACTTTGCTGACAAAGTCCTGTGAACTGTTGAAGTGATGGGTGGTGTGGACAACCAGAAGAGCTAATAAGGTGGTTAAATATTTCCCAATTTGTAGTTGACAAGAGTTGATGCTGCTGACAATTGGCCTGAGTTCTGTCTTTATGGATTTTGGGGAGTCCATATATGCATGGAGTGGCTTCCCTAGGGTAAACGGCATTGTCCTTCAGTAGTTGTTTTGCAGGAAATTGATGACTTTTTTCTTATAATTCTCTCTTCAGAGTCTTATATGTAGCAGTGTCCTTCAGAAAAGGGTCCATCTTGATACTGTAGTCATCTGTGTTCAGGATAACCGTGTATCTTCATTTATCAGCTGCCAAAATGGTGACTTTGGGTCTCTTCCTAGGGATGCCACGCTTTCCTTTCTTGAATTGTCACATTGGAGGGCAGTGTTTTGGCATTGGCAAGCGTTGCTGATACCTTCATCCTTAACTGTTCCGCCTCTAGTTCTGTCAGTTTAGTATTCTTGATGGCTGACTCTGGCTGTGAGGAGATCTGCATTTGGTAGCTGTTCTGGTGTTACTGCAAAATTCAGTCCTTTAGATAAAACATTCTCACCCATCAGTCAGTTCTCTAAGACATGTCACTGTCCTCATCTGGATTGATTCTTCTGTTTTGTGTGCTTTTTCTTGTCTAACTGTAGGGTAGAACATTTGCTTTTCTCTCTTTCTTTGCCCTTGTAATGTTGTGCTAGTTGTGCCTTCTGTGACCTCCGCCAATATTTCTGTTGGAATAAGTTATTTCAGCTCTTGAAGTTTGTGTTCTACTCTCTCTTTCAAAACCTCAATTGTAAAATTAATCTGTCATTCTTTCATTGAGAAGTTGGAGCTGTGCTTTCTGTAGGAGGTTTTCTGTCCTGTATCCTATCACTGTTGAACACAAGCGCAGGCTGGAGTCTGTGTTATCTGTATCTCAAATTGAAGTGCAAATCCGTTCATATTCCTGCACCATTCAAGAAGGGCATTCATCGCAAAGTGTATGGCTAAATGTGGGGATTCTCAGTCATCCACATCATAATTGTCTCAAGGTGCTTTTTCCTTGAAGAAGAAGAAGACATTTCGCTTCTCATCCAAGAAGCGTCATCAACTGTGACACTGGGGGGAATGGAAGGATAGGTTCTGACAGTTGAGACTGGATGGGGGGGGGGGATGGAAGAATAAATACTGACAGTTGAGACTGGATGTGGGGGGGGGGAATGGAAGGGATACTGACAGTTGAGGCTGGATGGGGGGGAATGGAAGGATTGTATTTCTTTGCAGTAACTGGTCGTTAACACCCTCTCCGAGAGCTGTTGAGGCCACCTGGGAATTTGTCTTCTTTATCTGTTTATCTGGGTTTGATCTCCTATTTGTGCCATGCGCTTGTGAAGTAGTGGTTTTGTTTCACCAATGTGCAGATCTCCATACGTTTCACTGCATTTTATTGCATATATCACATTGCTCAGTTTGTGTCTGGGTTTTATCCTTGAGGTGGACAAGCTTCTGACTTAGTGTATCCTTTGGTTTAAAGTGTGTATGTATTTGTGTTGGTTGAAAATCCTCCTGAGCTTTTCAGATATTCCTGCAACATATGCAGTGACAATGTTGCTATATTCTCGTCTTTGTCTGTAATGGAGGAGCTTATCCTGGGTCTTTTATTTTATTTTATTTTATTTTATTTTATTTTATTTTATTTTATTTTATGAAGACCCAGTTAGGATAATCACAAGTTCTTACAGATTCCTTGATATGTTTTAGTTCTTTTTCCTTTCCCTCTTTACTTTCAGCCCTGTCATGTAAGGTTCTGATCACTCCCATTTTGTATTCCAATGGGTAATGAGAATCAAAATATAAATACTGATCTCTGTGGGTTTCCTGCAAACTTCAGTGTTAAGATTTTATCTTTTTTAATATGCACTGCACAGTCCAGGAAAGCCAGACTGTTTTCCTTAATATCTTCTTGTGTGAACTTAATGTATCTATCCACAGAGTTGATGTGTTTGGTGAAGGCCAGAGGCAGCATGTGCAACTACTTCTTGTTATATAGATATAGCCTGTTATGTTCAAATCTGAAACATTTTGTTCTATATAAATGAAAGGTTATATATATTGATTTTTAGTGAGTTTAACTTCTGGAAAGATAGCCAAGCAAGTAAGCAAAGATGATCAGCTTTTTGTAAAACCTAATCCCAGGACATTGATCTCTTAACATATGGACTCCATCATGTTCTCTTAATGCAAAACAAGTTCCAGGATTACTCTTTGCAGTACTATTTATTAAACTATCATGTAGATAGAGTTAGAAATAACATACTTTTAAAATGCATTCAATCTGGCAAACTGTGCAGCCTTTGGAAATCTGCTATTTTTCTCTTACACTGACTTCAACAAAGACATCCTCCCTCCCCATAAATGAACAAAGAAATAAATAGAATCTCCAGCAAATTTATTTTTATCTCCTATCTTATGAGCCTGATTTAACTTTACAGAAAACAATCTATTATGTGCTGCTAGCTGCAGAGGCAGAGCAGATAAAAATGAACCCTTTTCATTAATGTATAACCAAGCAGTTTTTCTTGACTTGTGCTATGATTATTTCCAAGTAGCAACATTTCCAGAAATTTATTTATATTTAGAATTCAAATAAAGTTTTAATAGTTCCTTTCAGATCACAGCTTTGAGAGATCATAGTTTCTTATAAGGATTATATGGATTACACATAAGATTAATATTGATTTAAAAAATCTATTTAGAACTAGAGGATTAAGAGCAAAAGTTGATCTGAAGAAAAGCCTTGGAAGTGTAATTTCCCAGAAATGCCTCCTTTTCTTTTTCTCAAAATAAATCTGAAAGAAGACATTGGCCAACCATTGAAATATGTCACACAATCTTATTGGGCAGAGAATAGATTGCCTTTATGTCAATCATAGGCTTGATTACATTGTCTAGTCCAGGCATGTCAAACTTGCGATGTCACATGATGTTGTGCGACATATCGGGATTTTTTCCCCATTGCCAGCAATGGGGTGGGCACGGTTTTGGCATAACGCATCTGATACACAGGCCAGCAGTATGACATGCCTGGTCTATTCTCTTTTGTTGCTATACAGCATTGTGCCTGAACTAATGCTATACTGTCTGTTTTTTCACCTTCTCTTCTTCTCCCTATCCTCACCTTTCTGTTCTTGCTGTCTTCTCTTGTAAGAGAAAGATTTGAATCTTTTTACTGCCATGAAAAACATAAAAGTCCTAGCTTATTCCTCTCCCCAACCTGTCCCCATCACCATCTTTGAATAGTATGTGAAATCTAGATTCTTCTGGTGAATGAATCTCATCTGCACTCACAGACTTTTTGAAATAAAAACCTATTTAAGCTCTTCATTTAAACATTGGGAGGAAAAAAACTTT
This sequence comes from Crotalus tigris, assembly GCF_016545835.1. NCBI lineage: Eukaryota > Metazoa > Chordata > Lepidosauria > Squamata > Viperidae > Crotalus > Crotalus tigris. Next base: position 4,511,145 of record NW_024100609.1, on the reverse strand, counting down.
TACCTTGCAGGTCTTTCCACAAAGATTCAATATGGAACAAAACGATGGGGATTTATGAAGAATCTATCCTTATTCAGCTTTTGCAGAGAAAAACCACCAGCAAAGTGGGAGTGGGAACATAATATGCCTATATATTGATCTAAAATGCATATAGTAGCTTACATATTTAAATACACCCTTATTCTGGTACATTTTTAGTTTCATGGCAAGTAAAGGAATATTATTTTGTGTGCTTGCTCTTAACAGTAAGTGTACAGTAGAATATTTTAAGAAATACATATTTTGCATGCAATACTCTTTCAATCCCTAATGGCACATGTAATTTATATTATAAATTGTTATTTGTGGGATGATCTGAATTAGAATATGATCTGTGCATGGCCATGCTTGATGGATCAATCTGGGACTGAGTGCTGGATGACGCCATGATCCAACCACTGGGGGTTTCTTTAAATCTCTTGAAGAGCAGCTGCAAGGAGGTCTGTGGTCCATCAGGGGTTTTAATCCTAAGAAAAACGGCTAATTGTATTCAGGAGTTAAGTGCTATTTATAATGTATGCCACAAAGAAATTCCAGTAAACCCCAAGTGGATCTATATGCAGAATTTGTTAATTTTGAATGTGATTAGATTCCAAAATCTTGTGTGAAAAGTTTATGGTTTCTGCTATTAATAAATGCTTGCTCCTGCTTATATATAAACTACAGTAGGTGCAAATACAACTTACCAGACTCACAAGTGCACCTCAGCTGACAAAGGAAGCTCTATATTGCTTTACATGGCTTTTCAGCTTGCATATCAATTCCTTAGTCTGTTCAGATGCAGGAGTGCAGTTCTGTCTCCCAAATTTGATACATACAAACATGATACATACAAACAATTGATTGATGGGTGGCTATACAAATTGATTGAATGAATAGATGGGGTCCACAAAATTTTTTCAGTCTTGTAAGCCATTTTGCATATTCGTAAATTCGAGAAGGGGCTGTGACCCACTTAACCAATGCCATGATTTTACCACTGTAATTTGGAGTCAATTACAGTCATACATCAAGAACTACTTGGATTATTATGAGCCTCAACATAAAGTAGAGCATAGTTTTTATAGCTTTATATCCTGTACTTGTTTTCTAGTACAAAACATTTCCCCTCCATGTATTGAACATGAGGTCCCTGATTCCATTCTCTTTTATCTTAAACTTAGGACAAATACCTCTTGATGCAGCAATTTACCTCTTGAAAAATCCATGAAGTTGAAGCTTAGAAATCAAATTCTTCACTTTTATTAACCCTCTTCATATGATTGACTGTAAAAGTTAAAATTAAGACATATACTATTTTAGAATAGGAAAATATGCTGAAGAACCATTTAGCCATAGTAATGCAATAATCCGGAATAAATAGATACATGTCATGCTAGTTTCAATCCGATGAGTAATATTATAAAAGTATAGAACAGGGTAAGAAATTGTAAGGAAAAGGCAGGAGAGGAGATTAAAAATAAATGAATAAATGGAAATTTTTGTTTCTGTGATGAAGAGTTCATTTAGGCTCCCCACCTCATCTGAACCGCTGTACGCACCTAACGCAGCCACCACCTGGAGGCGCCAAACTGTTCCTTTTCCCCCACCCCCGTCACTGCCCGCCCTGTTTCCCCCAGCTCGCCTGCGTAGCCAGCCAGCCCGCCCATCCTATCCGCACCAGCCATTCCACCCACCCACGCACTGGCTGCCCCGCCTCCCTCGCTCATCCCGCGGGACTCTTCGAGTGGGATTTTCCCAAGATTTCTGCCTCAAAAGCGGCTGTTTCTCCGCTGTGCAGGCTCTGCTTTCGGCAACGCTCAGGCTCAGCCTTGGAGGAGAGGAACTCTGCCCTCCATCCGAGATGGGAAGGCGAGAATTGGAGGGAATGTGCAGGAAAGGAAAAACGGGGCTCTCTATTCACAGCAGAGGCTGAGCCAATGTGGGGCAAGAAGGGTTGCCTTATGTACCACTTCCGGCACAGCAAGGCAGGCGCCGAATTTTTTTGGGGGGGAGGGAGTTGTTTACAAAAAAAAAAAAAAAGCCCCAGCCCACCCAGGAGAACCCACCTTGTATAATTAAGATTCAGTGTGCTGTATGAATTAAAGGCATCATCATGACTGGCTTATTTTATGAATAGTAAAAATAGTTCTCGTTCTTTCTCTCTTTTTAAAAAAGTAACAAAAATATAAGTATATAAAAGAAGCAAATTGTCTTCTCTTCAAATCTATGTATGTGAATAAATGGGAGAAATGTCAACATTTTGAATTTCTATATACAATAACGTATTTCTGTTCAAAATGGCATTTATACATACACATTTCTGTGTTAGGAAATGTTAATATGATAAAGGTGACCAGATTTGAGAATAATGTGTTTCATTATGGATATTCAAACTTTTTTTCAGCAATTTTCTATGTGTGTTGTGTACATACAGATTTTTTTTTATTAAAAACAAGCCAACATTAGGCTTCATTATAAAATGTTGGGTGATTTTCAAAATTTCTAAAGAAAAGAATCATCTCACTAGAGTGCTTAATATGTACCAATTTGCTTACAGCACCACTACACAACGTTTAAAAATTTATAATGTATAGTTTGTGTTTACTGCCAATTTTGAATTATTTTGTTGATCAGTTAATGACAATGTGGAGGGAGATACAAAGTTTTGGTTCTTGCTCTTCTGCAGGCCTCAAATCAACATAAGAATTTCCTTAAAATAATTTTTCATAATTGTGACTTTTCAACTTGACTATTAAAAAAAATACATACATACATACATACATACATACATACATACATACATACATACATACATATTCTTGCAGGCCTTTCCTTGGTGAATTCTGTTAATATATTCTATTTTAAACATATCTACAGCATAGCCTTCCAGAAAGGCATGAAGACATAGCTCTGCAGCCTTGGTTGGGGTGCATAAAAAAAACAAGCAATCGTGGGTCTGGTTAGCACCCTGAACTTCCTTCCCCTGCCTTTTAAATTATTTTTTAACATCACTTGCCTCTTTTAAATGTTACAATTTTTTAAATGTTTTTAATATTTCCACACAGCCATTATCCTCATCTTCGGAATTCCATCTTTCGAGCAGATCAGCCTTTCTCTAGATGGCTGTGTGTGTGTGCGTGTGCACATGTGCAAGCATGCACGCACAAAACAATCAGCCACCAGGTGGTACCCCTCCCCCGGTCCTCATTCTTTATGCACCAGTTTCCTTCTGATACAGGAAGTTCTCTACTTATGACCACAACTGAGCCCCAAATTTCCACTTCTAAGCAAGGCAATTAGGTGAGTTTTACTCCATTTTATGACCTTTCTTGCCACAGTTATTAAGTTAATCACTGCAGTTGTTAAGTTAGTAACATGGTTGTTAAGAGAATTTGACTTCCCCATTGCTTGTCAGAAGGTGGTCACAAAAGGTGATCACAAGACCCTGGGTCATTGAAACTATCATAAATATATGCCTGTTACCAAGCATCTGAATTTTGATCATGTTACCATGGGGATGTGCAACAGTCACACGTGTGAAAACTGGTCACGTCACTTTTTTCAGTGTCATTGTAACTTGTGTTATTAAACAAATGATGGTAAGTGGAGAACTGCCTGTAGTTGCTGTGCGGAGGAAGCAGCATAGCTGCTCCTTAAAAGAAACGGAGGGCTCTTTCTTACAGGAAGGAGGAGAACATTCCAGGAAGGATGAGAAAGAGAGGCCTCCTTCCAATGGAAAACTGTAGATCCAGAAAAAAATAAGAGTGGTCCTAGTGGGAGTAGGAGCTGAGCTGCTAATTAAAAGCTCATCTTCCCAAAACTCATGAGCTTCACATGGGATGCACTGATTTCCAGTCCAGTCAGTGTATTTTGCGTGAGCTCAGGGCAGGGCAATATATATATACATACATATATATATATATATATATATATATATATATATATATATATATATATATATGTTTTCTGAGGTTTTCGCGGGTATTTGTATGGTCTTTGGTTGTTCGGGTTTTCTCCCGCGTAAAATTGGAAGTGTCTTGGCACGTTTCGACGAAGTCACATTCGTCATCTTCAGGCTGGTGTTTTTAGCTTCTTGCTTTGAGCAGCAATTGCTGCTCAAAGCAAAAAGCTGAAAGCACCAGCCTGAAGATGACGAATGGGACTTCGTCGAAACGTCGCCAAGACACTTCCAATTTTACGCGGGAGAAAACCCGAACAACCAAAGACCTATATATATATATATATATATATATATATATATATATATATATATATATATATATATATTTGGCAGGAAGAAGTGGCAGCTTCAAAGATACTTAATTTACAAGGAAGCTAGAGAGCTCCTTCAAAAACATCAAAGTAGAATCCTGTTCACCTTCTGAGAAAAGTGACTGAACAATGCCAACACCAAATGCATTGTTAACGTGAACAACTCCTCTGAATATGAAAGAAAGATTAAGTACAGGTAGTCATTGACGTACAACAGTTCATTTAGTGACTGTTCAAAGTTACAACAGCACTGAAAAAAAATGACTTATGACTGTTTTTCACATGACAGTTGCAGCATCCCCGTGGTCACGTGATCAAAATTCAGCTGCTTGGGAACTGAGTCACATTTATGACTGTTGTAGTGTTCCGGGATCATGTGATCACCTTTTGTGACCTTCGGACAAGCAAAGTCAATGGCAAAAACAGATTCACTTAACCACCATGTTACTAATTTAACAACTGCAGTGTTTCACTTAACAATTGTGGCAAGAAAGGTCATAAAATGGAGCAAAAATTTGGGCTTAATTATGGTCATAAGTCAAGGACTACTTGTAGCTGATTTCCTTTAAGACAGTATTCACTTCATCCATCCATTCTTTTAGGCAGAGATCTACACTTCTCCTTTTTCTTCTTTTGCATTGAAAAATTAAACAAGGTGCTTGAGGAAAAAATCATTGGCCTCCATGTGATTTGTCCATAAATATACCATAGGATTTTGATGTACGTGGCAAAGTGTGACATATATCCAACTGCATGATATCAAAGTCATTGTTTGGCCTTATTGGAGACTTTACTGTGCCACTGTAGGTGGCAGACTTGTGTTACTTTTTTCTCAGACTTCTAAATGTTTCTGTTTTGGGCACAAGGTAATTTTTGGGTGGCACATTATACAAAGCAGAAGTGTAGTTAAATCCAATAATAAATTCAGATCTAGAAAAAATACTTGAATAAACACATTTATATCAAATGGGGTGTTACGTAATTCACTTCATCCCAAAAGATAAGAACCACTGTTTCCTTATTTATTAATGTCCTATTATCCACAAATTTGCTATTGTTATTGATGTGGCCTTGGTTTTATATTATTCTCATCTAACAAATGCTCCTTAAGACTGAACCACTGTACTTTTCTTTTTCCTATAAAAGCAGATAGTTATATCTCAATATGTATTACTTTTCCAAATATCATGTGTTGGCTGGGAAATTGCTCACTGGCCATTATTTTGATTTTCTATCCCCCAGAAATGACTGAACTGCAAACATTGGCCTGTAATGCTTGTACTTGGCATGATGAAACCTGAAGTTGGGAGGCAACATATGGCCCATGGAGTCAAAAGGCCCTAGATGAGTCAGGATTCAGTGATATATGTATATACAATGTTAGCCCAGGGAGCTGAACCAGCAAGTGATTTTCATGTTCACGATATATGCAGTGTTCATACATATGGATATTATTTCGGTTAGTGATAAGATTGAAGAATTGAAGCAATTAAAATTGGAGGTTTTTTCATTGCCACTTCTCTATTACAATTAAAAATTACCCAGAATGAGAAATTACCACTGAACTTGCAAGTGCACAAAACCTGGTGTCCCACCGACTATAATTTTTACTATGAGATCAGTACATTAAAACACAGAGGAGTCATATAAAACCTTTTGAGTTTAATTTAAATTAAATCAAAATTTAATTTTTGTTCTGATCTTGCTTAAAGTCTTTGGCTGGTTGCTCATCAAATAGCATGTATAGCCTTGATCTATTGCACTAGCACGTGATCTGTTCTGCAACAGAGTGGAGCATTGAAGGAGAATAGTATAATTTTGTAGATGCACTGATTTTAGACACAGTACTCTTTGTTCTTACCTCGGAATTAGTTCCCCATATGGGAACTCACTGCAGACATAGATAGGCTGAGGTTTTTAATATGCAAATAAAACTCCAGTGCATTTGATTTTGGAGACTTATTGAAACAGTAAGAGATTCAGTGTCTAAATCTGATTTGATTAATTTCAAACGGCTAAACAAAATTAGCATATGGGATCCATGGAACTTCTGTTCCTATTAATCTATTTACATTGCTATCTGTAATAATTCTTTTCTATAACAGGGAAATTCTGCCATATTTCTTTCTGATATTTATAGCATGAATGTTCTATTAATATAACTGAATATATTTGTTTAAACCTCCAGGGAAGCATCTACCATTTGCTGAGAATAATGCAATAATTTTCCATTAAGTAAACATTTGGTATTTTCTTACATTTAATTCCATATTCAGGGCCCACGTGTGAGAAGGGGAATGTAAAATTTGCCAGGAATTGAAAGCCAGGAGGTATATTAGCACAACATAAAAAGAAGGAAAAACTCTGAACTATGACAACCTATCCCTAATCTAGTCTTATTTCAAGTCTCCTACGGTGCACTCCTCGCCACTGTAACTGAGCTTCCATCTTGCTGCTGATCATTCTCTTCTCCAGCATGTAGCTGGAGAGACAGAAAGGTTTGTTTTTCTTTCTAGCATGTTTCTCTTACAATTCGGGGCTACAGTTGGAAAGACACATAGGTGTGATGTTCTGTAATTATAAAAAATAATCATATCTTTATATAAATTTGCTTAAAATATGCTTAGATTGCCATCTATCCTACGATTAGACTAGGCTAGACTTCATTATGATCACAATCAGAAAAATGTATATGAATAAGCAGTGTATAACTATTAAGATTCATAATAGGTGGAGTTCACACACCATATAACAAAATTTAGCAGCAATTAAGGATAACATGTCTGTGTTGCTTAATAGGTGATGTGAGTAAAATGAGTAAGAATATCCTGGGAATTTTGAGAAAAGAAGGAAAATCAACTGCAAAGGGATGTTCCTGTAGAACTGGCTGCATAACAAAACATGGGCTGTAGGTTTTCTTAAATAATAGAATCGTAGAGGTTGCACCTGCCTCCACCATGGTTTGACAATATTTTCTTGTACTTTCCTTCTAACACTGTGGTTAAAAGGAGCCAAGGATAAAGCTCTTCTGAATTTTGAACTTGTGATCTTCTCCAGATAACTGACTGATTAGGATTTGAGAAATTGATTGTTAATGACTCTATCATGGGGGCCAGCTGCATAATCCAATTGGTGTTCTATGTCTAGAATAGTTTGTTTCCAAACTGAGTTGGTTTGCTTTGGCCCCAGCAGCAAAAGACCTTTCCAAGAAAAGCCTTGGAAGTGCAATTTTCCAGAAATGGCTTTTTCCAGGTAGAACCAGAATTGCCTACTATAATTAAAGGGTACACCAGATGGACTAGGTAATAATTTTAGCCCAAAATTAAAGATAATAATCCAGATTCATATTTGGGACACAGCAAAGGACCTGGAAAATATTTCTCAAAAATTTGGAATGGACTTTATTTCATGTTGCCATCTCATGGTAGAAATGTAACCGAACTAGGCAAAATTGTAAATAACTTAAGAACAGCTGGAATGAACTGTGCATCTGGATTAAAATAAAGGCTCTTCATTGCTGACTTCTCTATGCCCTTTGAGATACTTAATCCTGATGGGCAGTTTCGGCTCTGGAAGCTTGTAAAACCATCCCTACATATTTAAAGGTTGTGACTTATTGGATGGTGAGCTTTTCTATTTGCCAGTTTGGTGATATGGGGTGTTTGGAAAATATGAGGATCTTAGACTTGGAATAGTACTACAGAATCTCATTGCAGTCAAGTAGAAGACCACGCAAGGCTCTTTTACATATCTTAACTTTTCTTGGCAGTTAATCCACATTCAAAACAAGAAAATAAAACATCAGTGCTAGCATAAAAGAAGAAAAGCTGTTGAAATCGTTTAATGATTACAATAAAAAAGTGCAAAAGATTCACAGCTAGCTGCTAACTTTGAACCTGTCTTGTTGCAGAGCTGGAAATAGAGAAAGGATTGTGCTATAATGAAATATCCTCAAGAAAACCACCGAGCTCAGAGAGCGCCAATGACCCCACAGCTATACACTATCCTATGGATGTTATATGAAAGCATGAAGTCAAGAATCAGAGTGACTGTGAAGATAATTGCCTACTATGTACGAAAATGCAAGAATTGCTCCTTTCAGTTGCATTTCTAATTATCATCTTTAGGCCAGGGATGGGCCAGTCTGTTTCTAGGTCACGTGGTCAACCCAGTTAAAAAGGATAAGGTGACTGCAGAAGCCAGTCTTCCTTGCAGCCAGCCCATCTTGCAGAACAGGTGCCAAGCCCCAGAACCAGACAGAAAGGGACAATCCCACAGCACACTTGTCTAACCAATTGGAGCTAAGCAAGTTCTTGTCTCCAGCTCTGCTGTCCCAAACCTTTTTCTCCCAGTGTCAAGGGATTGCTTGAACTGGAGGTCGTGACTGGGATAAGAAGGAGGGAATCTGCATGTGGACAATGCAATATATGTGGTAGTATTTATATTTGGATGGTAATCTTCAGGAAATACTAGGACTTTGGGCTGAGTTGGGGACTCAAAAGGCATCTGAAAGAAAACATTGGCCAGCCATCGACAGATGTGCTATCACAAGAATTAATGGAAATATGCATCCATGTAGTCACTAGAGGGTTTCCCTCCCTCCCTCCGTCTCCATTAATTAGGGGCACTAAATTTGGGGAGCCAAATATATCTCCATCTAATTCTTGTGTCAGGAGAATCAGATCAAGCACAAGATTAATTAAATTACTATCCTTCTGGCAAATAAAACTCTACAGAAATGCAGAGTGACATGTAACTGGCACTGAATGCCTGTTAGAAGTTCCAGCCAAAAGATTAATGCACTTGTTTTTAATTTCAATATTCTGTGCCAAATATGTTACCACCTGACTTGCTCAATGTCATATGAGACACCAATAGATATAATTCTACATCAGATAAACATTGAAAAAGCACATCTTGAAAGAGAATATTAAAAAATAATCAAACAAGTATACAAGCCTTCAAAGTTGCCAATGTTGAGCCATGTACATCTTATGTGCAGGAACAAAACTGTCTCCAGAACTGATATCCTTTCACTCTTCTGTTTCTGCACATCTGCAGATGGGCCTTTCCTGATCCTATTTTAGCACAATGGTGCCAATCCATAATTTCAAAAAATCCAAAACCTTCAAGAATGACAATAACAATAATAAAAAGTGTAAAATACCAACTGTACATTGGAGATGCCCTAAGAAAGTTCAGCAGCAGACCATGTATTTAGGTTACAGATAGTTCTCGACTTACAACCATTCATTTAACAATCATTCAGAGTTACAACAGCATTGAAAAAAGACTTGTGACCATTGCAGTGTTGTACAGTCATGTGATCAAAATTTGGGCACTTGGCAACTGACATGCATTTATGATGGTTGCAGCATCACAAGGTCACATGATCTTCATCTGTGACCTTCCCAGGGGGCTTCCAAGTAAAAGCCTGGGGGGGGGGCTCCCAAATAAAAGCCTGGACTCATTTAACAAATGTGTAATTAATTTAATGATAGCAGCAGAAAGGTCATAAGATCAGGTGCTTACTTAATGATTGCATTGTTTAGTGATGGAAGTTCTAGTTGCAACTGTGGTCATAAGTTGAGGACGACCTGGATTTTTTGTCTTGCCACTGCACTCTTTTCATAATGGCTCAAAAAAGGCCCCGTGTTCACTATCCCAATTGGAAGAGGTGAGGAAACAATAAGGGGTTAGTTAACCAATCCAAGATATTTTGCTGCTTGAGGGGACATCTGAAAGCAATTTTATTTATTTACATCCCACCTTTATTAAATATTTTAATTCAGAATGCTACTTAAGTCCTGTCTTCATCTCCTCCACTCACATGTCTTAGAATTGCAATTTTATGAATATTTTCCTGGGATTAAGTACACTCAATTCAGGGATATCTCTGAGTAGATCTAAATAGAATTGCTTTATCCTCACTCATCTTCGCTCCTGGGCTGATAAAACTATTCTGCCTCCTCAGATTTAAATAAATAAAATAAAATGAAAATAAAATAAAAACCATTTATCCTTCAGTTGGGTGTCACAGATACATCCATGTAATTTTCATGGCAATAGTACAAAAATGGCTTGCCACTGTCTTCTGAAATTTGTCTTTTTTCTATTTTTATTGCTCAGTCAAGCAAACAGCTCTGGTAGGACGTCTCTCCTCCAATTCTGCTTGGTGCTCAGTCTAGACAAGATCAGCCAGGTGTTGCCAGATCACCCCCAAAAAAGGTGAAGATGGACAAGAAAAAAAAAGAGGAAGATTAGAAAGAAGAGAAAGTAAAAAGACATATGGCAAGGAAAGCAGGGTGAAAAAAATGAGGAAGAACCAAAGAAAAATAGACAAATAACAAAGGAAAGAGAGAAATTTCAAACTTTCAAATGGAAAAAACAGGCACAGTCAAAAATGGGAAGGAAAGAAAGGTCAGGAAACAATGGTTTCTGTGCTTTACCATACCTTTTCGTCATTTGTCAGCATCCTGGTTTCTCAACAGCAGTCATACAAAAGGAGCATCCCAAGCAAAGTGGCAGGTAAACAGATTTCTTTCCATCCAGCTAGATGATGAAATTGGCTGCATTAGGAGCAATTAGGCTACCACAAGGTTGCTATGCAGGTCGTTCTCAAGATATGACTGTAATGGACCCTGCACATTAAGGTTGCGTGTTGCGACAGTCATTAGGTGAAGCGTTCTCATTTACCTGCTTTCCCCAATGAATCATTAAATGCATGTCCTGGTCGTGAAGCAGAGTATGGGATGCCTCGGGTGGGGAAGTCCCTTGGAGGCCTAGAACAGGCTCAATCCCACCTGCCCTGGCTCTCCCAAAGTTTCCCTACACCCAAAGACACCCCACGTTCTGCTTCTAGCTCCTTGGGTTCCACAGGCCTTTTTCCACTCCCACTGGGTCCCCCTTAGGTTGATTCCCACTCCACCAGGCCAAACACCCTCCTCTTCCTCCTTGTTTTTGAAGACCTCCAAGGCCTTCCGAAGTGCTGGAATGGGTTGCTTCTTTGTGTGACCAGGGCGATTCCAGAAGCAGCCTCCATTTTGTCCCACCTCCAAAATGGTGGCCACATTTGGGTCATCATTGTGTGGCCTGGGATCAGACAGCTTTGTTTTGCTGTCTTGATTAGGTCTATTCAGTAATTTCTGCAGCATTCAGAAACTCTGCACAGCTGTGCAGACCTGGTTAAGGCAGCAAAAGAAAAGTTTGTCTGGTGTCTACCATTTTGTTCCTGGCCAGAAATGGGCAGGGACAAAATGATGGCTGGGTCCTGGTTACTGCTGCATGGGACATGGACACATGGCCTGCCCTACTTCCTCAACAAAAACTTCAAAAGGTAAGTGTGATGGGTGTGTGGGGAACAGGCCCAAGTGCTTGTGGGTCCTGGAGGGATGTGAGGGGTGAGAGATATGGAGCACTACAGCATCCCTGTGGCTGGTCGTTAAGTGTGAATGACCACTGCAGCCACTGCAACTTTGAAACAGGATCACATGGGATTTGGGGGCATCTGTGGTAACTTTGAATGTTTGTTAAGTGAGCTGCTGTACCTCAAGGAATATCTGTACAAACTGGCTCACTATGGTTTATAAAACCCGTTAAGTCCTTTGCACTAACTAAATTAGGCTAAAAATAAAAGCAGCTAATGGAAGGAAAGAGGGTGAAAATAATAGAAATGAAAGCTAAGATAAGTGAAGTCAGTACACTTTGAAGATGTGAGTGTAATTCAGAAACCTTTCTTAAAATCCCTTCCTCAGGATATATTTTTTATAAGAAAAAGGATTATGGGGTGATGTGTGGTTTTCAGCTATAGAAATGTTGTGCAATCTGGGTAGAATAAAGGTTGCCTTTCTGCATCTAAATTATTGTCCTTCCCACTCAAGCATGTTTCTGCAGCAGTATGGATGATTTTAAACAAATAGGATTGGGAGAGTAGTTAACTGTAAGGCCAGGTTTCTTATAGCACATTTTGAAACCGCTGCCTGCATATTTTGTATTTCCTCAGAAATACAGGCAAGCTGCAGGATGTGCTGCTAGTTCTCATTGTTCAATTATATAGATATAGCCTATTATATTCAAATGTGAAATGTTTCATTCTACAAGTAGTCCTCAACCTTCAACCACAATTGGGACAAGAATCTTGGTCAGTGAAGGAAGTGGTGGTTAAGAAAGATGTCATGTGATTGTTTTGCTTAGCAACTGCAATCCCTGCACTCCCAGAGCAATCTCACAGGCCATTAAGTGAACAGAATCACAGGCAAAGAGCACAGGGTGCCTCACATGGGTAGAAAAGCCCTGGAAATCCTAGTGTAGCCTTATGCATTATCATTCCACTCAGGAGTGAAAATCCTCCCTGCCAAAATTCAAACAGGATTTTCAACTCCTGAACCGAAAAACACTTATGTGCTGCCTGCTTCCAGGACCTCCCCAACTCCCCCCCCCCCCAGGGACCCTGTGCTTCTTGCCTTACAGCACTACCTCTGTGAATAGCTTAGATTTCAGTTAACTCTCTCTTTGGCAGGCAGCTCTTTCTGCCAGTCCCAGAGATGAGAAAGAATCCTCTTGGCAGGAGCAGCAACTTCCCTGCTGGCTTTCCCAGTAACTTTCTGGGGAAGCTGGCACAGAAATCTTCAAATAGCAACCACATGATTGCGGAGAGTTTGACAATCAATTGTAAGTGCAAACCGATTGCCAAGCACTCAGATCATGACGAAGATGTGATGATGTGATGCTTTGTGGCCATAAAGCACCTTTCCAAGGCCATCATTAATTTGAACCGTCATTAAGCAAAAGATAGTAATTCTGAGGACTGCCTGTACATAACTGAAGAGTTATATTGATTTTTAGTCAGTTTGGCTTTTGGAAAGATGGGAAAGCAAGTAAGCAAAGCCAGTAACCTTTTTTGACAGCTTAATCCCAGGACATCGATCTCTTTAACGTGTTGGCTCCATTTTCATTTTATGCAGTACTGCAAATTGAAAAGAAATTTCAGTATCACAGTTCTATTTTGTGATCTTTTATGTAGATGGCTAGAAATGGTACAATCTGGCAAAATTATGTTGCCTGTGAAAGTCTACTATTTTTTTTCTCACTCCCACTTCTACATAGGCACCCCCACCAATAAATGAATGAATGAATAAAAATGCAAACAAATCCACTTTTAGCTCCTATCATACCAGCCTGATTTATACAGATAGATCTTGACTTTCAACAATTCATTCAGTGACCATTCGAAGTTACAACGGTACTGAAAAAAGTGACTTATGACTGTTTTTCACACTTAACAACTATTGCAGCATCCATGGTCAGGTGATCAAAATTCAGATACATGGCAACTGGTTCATATTTATGATGGTTTAAGTGTCCCATGGTCTTGTGATCGCATTTTGTAACCTTCTGACAAGCAATGGGGAAGCCAGATTTACTTAACAACCATGTTACTAACTTAACTGCAGTGATTCAGTTAATGCTGACAAGAAAGATTATAAAATGGGTCACAATTCATTTAACAACTGTCTCATTTAGCACCAGAAATTTTGGGCTTAATTGTTGTTGTAAATCAAGGACTCCCTGTACTTTACAGAGAATAATCTATTAAGTGCCGCTGGGTGCAGAGACTGAGCAGGTAAAAATGAATCCTTTTCACTAAGTGAAACCAAGCAGTTTTATTGACCTGTGCTATGATTATTTCTAAGGAGAAACATTTTCAAAAAATTATACATGTTTAGAATTCAAATAAGGACCACCAGTTTTGCACAGTAGCGCACGGTCACGGAATTACGAAGCTCCGCTTCCCGTGGCTCTTTTTGTCCTGCTAGGGGACCCTAAATGGATCTAAAGCTGCCCCGAAGAGGCGACAAAGAAAGAGGGGTGCCCCAGGGATCTGGGAATGACGGCGGTCATCCCATTCAATCTGGGAATTCCCTCTAACCCGACAGGAGAAAGGCTGGTCCCACCTCGGTAACCAGCCCAAGCTACTTGCAGCCGAAGTCCACAAGTACTCACCAGAAAATCGGTGAACAGTGTGCTGAAACTGGGTGAGAAATTTGATCTTCTCTCTCCTACTCTATATCCTGAACTTTTGGAAAAGATACCCCAAAAGCAAAAAAGCTTTCAAAAGTGAAAAGGAGGGAGAGCTTTGCCCCACCCTCTTACGGAAGGAAGCTGCAAATTCAATTATTAAGGGGGACAGAAACACACTGTTGCTGACATGTAGTGGTGGAAGATAATATATAACTCTAGCTGCTTTGTTATAAGTATTGGCAGGATGCCCAGAATGAGGTAACCTACTTCTTTGATCTTTAAAAAGAGCTAAATAAAACATTCTGGGCCAACCACAATAAGCAAAGACTATAATTGCAAAAAAAAAATAACTGACCTTCCTGGATGATAAACACCTATTGACTGTGCCTTTAAAGCTATTTTCAGAGAAAGAATTTTTTTTGAGTTTTAGCTATCATGGAACTTGCAAAAAGAACTTGTCAAGAAAAACAAATACTTTCCAGGAGGAAATGCTTGCTATGTTGCAACTAATCCAAACAACAATGGCTCTACACCACAATGAAATTAAAAACAACTTTGATGACATAAATGGACATATCTTTGCGTTAACCTCACAACATAAGAATTTTCAGAAAATGAAAGAATCTACCAATGGAAGGGATTGTGATTGTGCGTTAAGCAGATAGAGGAAAATATACAAGACATGATTGAAGCACTGCAACTGGAAGAGATAGTGCACACCCCAGAATCACAAAACAAAGCCGAACATAAGAAAAAAAGCCTGAAAAAATGGATCACAGAGATACTTGAGAGACAAAAAAAGATAAAAGAAATCAACATCTTATCTGATTTGCCTCTCCCATTCTTAACAACATTCACAAGAAAATGGCAAGACTTTTTAACTAAGTGGAATAGATGGATGAGAAAAGTCATTTGGTGAAAGACTAAAATCAGATTCACGGGATCAGAAGATTGGACCTATCAGAAGCAATTTTTAAAGATTAAGCATTTGTTTGAATATGGTTAAAATACAATATGGACCATTCAACCAGTAACTATTGAATGGAATAGAGTTAAAATATTTTTTTATGATATGAGAAATGTAACTGTCTTATCAGACGCAATTTTTAAATATTAAGTATCTGTTTGAATTTGGTTAAAATAAAACATGGATTACTTAATTAGTAAATATCGGAAGAGTTAAAAATGAAAAAATGGGGGATATAAATGAATTTTAGTTTGAGAGAGATATGTTTTTCTTTTTCTTCTTTCTTCTTCTGAGTAGTATTGTATTTTTTTATGATATGAGAAATGTAATTGTTGGGAGGATTATTGTAAGGGAAACAGCTTAGATATTTAACCATAAATCAATTTTGAGAAAATCTTAACAGATAGAAATGATTTCAATTTTGAGGGGAAAAAGTCTAAACGAGAATGTTGAAAACTGGACATATCACTCAACCAAGAGGACTAACAGAAAAGAAGTTCTGTATTGATGCTATTACCAATTGGATAAATGTTAGAAAAATGTTTATATTTAACCTCTTTGTTACTAAAATATTAAGAACTGTATTAACCTAATATTTGCAAAAAAGAACAATATGGGAAGAAGAGAAAATCAAGGAAATTATATATATATATATATATATATATAGTCACAATGGTATCGGATGAAATTCAAAAGTCGCGCCTATCAGCTGTTTGGCGTGTAAGCTCCGTCATGCCTTTCAGCTGTTTGGCGTGAGAGTCACATCGTGCCGCCCGCAGTTGTGTCCCAGCTGGATTCTTTGTGCGAGGTGCAGCCAGGAGGTTCATCTCACTCTATTGTGTGCAGGTGCCGTGGGACTGGATCTGTGGAGAAAGCAGATGCCCTCGTGGGACATGTAAGTGGCTCGCCCGCCCTCACTCCCCCTTTTTCAGTTGCTGTGAAATCCTCTCCACTGTAAGAATCGGTCTTTTGGATTGCAAAGTTCTTTTAGTGTAAGATTGTTGTGTGTGTCTGTCTTGTTGGGTATGGTAGCTTGGTGTGTTTGTGTGTGGCCAGTTATTATGCTTGTCAGCTGTGGATGGTTTTGTGGAATGTGAGAATTGGACTATAATATCTTGTTTCATTGAATGTGGTCAGTTAGGTTTCCTTGTAAGGGTCAGTTTTGGTCTTGGTCTTAATACTATATTGCTGTTTGGGTGTTGTGTTTGCTTGTTTTGTTGTATGTGGATGTCTTGTGATGTTGTTGGATTTGTTTTTTGGAGGTTTGTGTCTTGGATGTTGTAGTCAGAAGTGGTGGTGTTTCTGTGTGTGAAAATGTCAGAAGGTAGTGTATTGGTTATGCAAGCTATCATGGTTGTGTTAGACTTATGTTTCTCATTTAGATTTAATGGAATAGATTGTGTTGAAGTAAGGGTATCTGTTGTGTTGGTTTGGGGTTTGGCTTGTGGGTGGGGTGGTATTTTTGTGTCTTTGTTGACTAAATTGAGATGTTTGGGTATTCTGTGTTGTTGTAAATGTCTTTTTAGAGTTTGGTAAGGAGGTAGTAAGTCGATACGTCTGTTGATAGAGTGATGGTCAGAAAACCAAGCTTTTAAAAGACAGCCACCTTTAGTGGAGTTTTGAGCGATGACTTTTGCTCCTTTGAAATCAAAGGTGCGGCCATGTTCAGCCATATGGGTCCAGATTTGGGAGTGTTGTTCTTGTCTTTTTACTGCTAAAATGTGTTTGTGTATTCTAGTTTTAAGTCTTTTAGATGTCTCTCCAATGTAGTTGCACTTGCATGTGTTGCAGTTAATTTTGTAGACCAGTGGTTCTCAACCTGTGGGTCGGGACCCCATTTGGGGTCAAACGACCATTTCACAGGGGTCACCAAACAACACAGTCCGCCATTTTTTCCCCCTTTTCCTTAGCTGTGCTACTCTCTTTTATTCTATTGGCTTTTGAAAGCCAATAGAATAGACTCTCTTGAATAGAGTCTAATTCTGTTGGCTTTCAAAAGCCAATAGGAATTGTCCAGGCTGTCTCTGCCCTGCTGAGCCTGCCAAAATCCCATTCTGCAAATGGTGCTGCACCAGTTGAGTAGTCCTCGACTTATGACCAGTTGAGTAATCCTTGACTTACGACCAGTTGGGGGTCACAGCCTTAAAAAGGTTGAGAACCACTGTTGTAGACGATAGAAGACAAATCGCCTGTGGGCAATGGTTCTTTAATTTGCATTAGCTTGGAACGTAATGTTTGGTTAGGTTTGTGTGCAACATTAATGTTGTATGGTGCAAGAATCCTAGCGGTTGCTTCTGAAACCCCATTAATATATGGGATTGTTGCCCAAGTTGTAGTAGATGGTGAATTATGGTCTGATTGTGGTATCTTATCCTTGCAGCAATGTCTGATGAAACTTGATGGGTAGCCATTCTCTTTGCCTATGCGGTGGAGATATGCTTTCTCTTTAGACTTGGCTGTTTCTGTGCTGCAGTGGGTCTTAACTCTTTTAAATAGTGTTCTTATGCAGCTGGTTTTATGTGATATGGGATGGTTGCTTTGATAGTGAAGAATTCTATCGGTGTGAGTGATTTTACGATAGACAATGGTTGACAGGTTGCCATCTGGATGGCGGTGGACCATTACATCCAGGAAGGGTAAGGTGTTATTACTCTCTTCTTCTGCTGTAAATTGAATGTCTGGATAGATTAAGTTTTTGTAAAAATTTAGTGGTGTCACATCGCTTGATGATTGCAAAGGTGTCATACCTAACCCAAAAACTGGGTTGATAATCAGACATTACCACACACTCAAGATCCTGTAATACCATTTCAGCAATGATGCTTGAGATGGGTGACCCCATGGATGCGCCTTTTACCTGTTCATATATTGTGTCTGACCCCTTTATGGATTACTGTCTTGTCGTGGCGAAGGGGCTTGCGTAACTCAATGAAGCTATAAGCTATGCCGTGTAGGGCCACCCAAGACGGACAGGTCATAGCAGAGAGTTCTGACAAAATGTGATCCACTGGAGAAGGAAATGGCAAACCACTCCAGTATCTTTGCCATGAAAACCCCATGGACAGTACTAAAAGGCAAAAAGATATGATGCTGGAAGATAAGCCCCTCAGGTCGGAAGGTGTCCAATATGCTACTGGGGAAGAGCAGAGGGCTAGTACTAGTAGCACCAGAAAGAATGAAGCGACTGGGCTAAAGCCAAAAGGATGCTCAGCTGTGGATATATCTGGTGGTGAAAGGAAAGTCCGATGCTGTAAAGATTTTTTCTCCAGAGGAACCTGGAATGTAAGATCCATGAATCAAGGCAAGTTAGACGTAGTCAAAAAAGAGATGACAAGACTGAACATGGACATCTTAGGAATCGGCGAACTAAAATGGACAGGAATGGGTGAATTTAACTCAGATGACCATCAGGTATACTACTATGGGCAAGAATCCCTCAGAAGAAATGGAGTAGCCTTCATAGTCAATAAAAGAATAGGAAAAGCAATACTGGGATACAATCCCCAAAATGACAGAATGATCTCAATTCGAATCCAAGGCAAACCATTCAATATCACAATAGTCAAAATCTATGCCCCAACCACTGGTGCTGAAGAGGATGAAATTGACCGGTTCTATGAAGCCCCTACAGCACCTTATAGAATTAACACCAAAAAATGATGTCCTTATCATCATGGGGGATTGGAATGCTAAGGTAGGAAGCCAAAAGATAACCGGAATAACAGGCATAAAAGACGATGCAGTAAAAGTGCTACACTCAATTTGCCAGCAAATTTGGAAAACTCAACAGTGGCCACAGGATTGGAAAAGGTCAGTTTACATTCCAATTCCAAAGAAAGGCAATGCCAAAGAATGTTCAAACTATCGCACCATTGCACTCATTTCACATGCTAGTAAAGTTATGCTTAAAATCCTACAAGCTAGACTCCAGCAGTATGTGGATCGAGAACTACCAGAAGTACAGGCAGGATTTCGAAGAGGCAGAGGAACTAGAGATCAAATTGCCAACATACGCTGGATCATGGAGAAAGCTAGGGAGTTCCAGAAAAACATCTACTTCTGCTTCATTGACTATGCTAAAGCCTTTGATTGTGTGGATCACAACAAATTGTGGCTAGTTCTTAAAGAGATGGGAGTACCAGACCATCTCATTTGTCTCTTGAGAAACCTATATGCGGGTCAAGAAGCAACAGTGAGAACTGGACACGGAACCATTGATTGGTTCAAAATTGGAAAAGGAGTCCGGCAAGGCTGTATACTGTCGCCCTGCCTATTTAACTTATATGCAGAGCACATCATGAGAAAGGCAGGGCTAGATGAAACAAAAGTTGGAATTAAGATTGCCGGGAGAAATATCAACAACCTACGATATGCAGATGATATCACTCTAATGGCAGAAAGTGAAGAGGAACTAAAGAGCCTTTTGATGCGGGTGAAGAAGGAGAGTGCAAAAGTTGGCTTGAAACTCAACATTAAGAAAACCAAAATCATGGCATCTGGCCCTCTCAATTCCTGACAAATAGATAGGGAAGAAATGGAGGTAGTGACCGATTTTATTTTTCTGGGCTCCAAGATCACCTCAGATGGGGACTGCAGCCAAGAAATTAAAAGACGCTTGCTCCTGGGGAGGAAAGCTATGGCAAATCTAGACAGCATACTAAAAAGCAGAGACATCACCCTGCCAACAAAAATGCGTATAGCCCAGGCCATGGTTTTCCCAGTTGCAATGTATGGCTGTGAAAGTTGGACCATAAGAAAGGCTGAGCGCCGAAGAATTGAGGCCTTTAAACTATGGTGCTGGAGAAGACTCCTGCGAGTCCCTTGGACTGCAAGGCGTTCAAACCGGTCAGTCCTAGAGGAGATCAACCCCGACTGCTCTTTAGAAAGCCAATTCCTGAAGTTGAAACTCAAATACTTTGGCCACCTAATGAGAAGGAAGGACTCACTGGAGAAAGGCCTAATGCTGGGAAAGATTGAGGGCAATAGAAGAAGGGGACGACAGAGAATGAGATGGCTGGATGGAGTCACTGAAGCAGTAGGTGTGAACTTAAATGGACTCCAGAAGATGGTAGAGGACAGAAAGACTTGGAGGAACGTTGTCCATGGGGTCACGATGGGTCAGACACAACTTCGCAATTAACAACAACAACATATTGTGTCTGAAAGTAAAACAGATTTGAAGGCAAAAACCCAGTAATTGGGTGTAGTCCTCTGTGTTAGGAGAATTGGGATGTCATAGTTCTCCTTTCTGCAATAGATTTCTAAAAACAGAGATAGCTAGATTTTGGGAAATAGAGGTGAATAGGGATATTGCATCAAATGAGATCATGATCTCATCATCATTCACCTTTATTGGATATAATGTTCAGCCATGTGCGCCCACACCTGGGAATGTTGTTCCTGTCTTTTGACTGCCAATATGTGTTCATATATTCTGGTTTTGAGTCGTTTAGATGTTTCATCAACATAATTGCAATGGCATTTGTTACAGTTGATTTTGTAGATAATGGATGATATGTCGCCTGTGGGTAAACTGTTCTTTGAGGTGCATTAACCTGGAACTTAGGGTTTGATTACGTCTGTGTGCAATGTTGATGTTATAAGAATTTTCACAGTTGCTTCAGAAACCCCATTAATGTATGGGATTGTTGCCCAAGTTGTGGTAGTTGGTAACTCACAGTCTGAACGTGGCACACGATCTTTGCAACAGCACCAGACAAAGTTGGCTGGGTAGCCATTTTGCTTCCATATATGGTGGAGATATGCTTTTTCTTTGGTTTTGCTATCTCTGTGCTGCAAGGAGTACTAACCCTTTTAAATAGTGTTCTTATGCATCCATCCTGACACATCGCACGAGGAATCCAATAATCAACGTGCGACTGCGCACAGCACAGTGAGACTTATGCGCTAAACAGCTGAGAGGTGGGATTTTTGAATCTCATCCAAAGGCCGACTTTTACATCGAAGCCAGAACTATTGGGACTAAATGTGAGTGAGCGGGTTGTGAGCATGCCATATGTACATTCTATACCTTGACTGTTATAATGGGTCATATAAGTGTATGTACAGGTTCTCCTAATCTTCAGCCCTTACTCTGATGATGTCAACAGTTAGCTGAGGAAAGCTCAGTAATAAAGAAGGTTATTTTATATCCCGGAGTTCATCAATTTTATTTATTAAGTTACTCTCAATCTTACACGGGAAAAGACCTGAATACACCAAGACCTGCATACCTGTACCCGTGAAAATCTACAAAAACAAATATATATATATATATATATGTATGTGTGTATATATATATATATATATATATATATATATATATATATATATATATATATATGTAGGTCTTTGGTTGTTCGGGTTTTCTCCCACATAAAATTGGAAGTGTCTTGGCGACGTTTCGACGAAGTCCCATTCGTCATCTTCAGGCTGGTGTTTTCAGCTTCGTGCTTCGAGCAGCAATGTGTGGTCTTAGCTGTTTCTTCCTTTTAACTGCCAGTGGGGTATGAACTGATTGGGTGGGAGCTTGGCTGTGTTCTGATTGGGTGGAGGTGTGTTCTGATTGGTTAGGGGCTTGGCTGTGCTCTGATTGGCTGGGGGTTGGCTGTGCTCTGATTGGCTGGGGGGTTGGCTGTGCTCTGATTGGCTGGGGGAGTGTTCTGTTTGGTTGTGCTCAGGTTAGTCTGAGTTGCAGGGGGGTTTAAGATTTTGGGCTGCCTTGCTATTTTTTGGCTTTGTGGTCGTGCCTCATCTTCATGGAGGGTGTCAGTTTGCTTCATGTATGGATTGGAGGGGTTTAAAGTGGCTAATGATGCAGCTGTGGTCTGGCTTCTGGTTTGTGGTCGTGCCTCATTGTCGGTGTGGCTTTGGGTTTGCTTTTTGCGTGGATGTGTGGTGGTGACATCCTGTGTGGTTTTTGTGAGTGTGGGTCTGGTATCATTTTTTGTGTTAGGGAGTCGTTTGTCAATAAGGGCGGGTTTCCAAATGGCTGGTAGGCGGGAGGTATCATCTCGCTTGTTCATGCTGTGTGGGCGTTTTTCTATCTCGATGGCTTCTCTGATTATTCTGTTATTAAAATGTTCACTTTTGGCAATGGTTCTGGTATTTTTAAAGTCAATTTCATGTCCTGTGGCTTTAAGGTGTTGGACCAGGGAAGATGTTGGTTCCTCTTTTTTGACTGAGTTCTTATGTTCTTCAATGCGTGCACTTATTCTTCTGTTGGTTTGTCCGATGTATGTGGTGGGACAAGCAGTGCATGGGATTTCATATACTCCTTGATTTTCTAAGTCAATTTTATCTTTGGGGTTTCTAAGGATGGTGGATATTTTTCTGTTTGTGCAGAATGCTGTTTTGATGTTGTGTTTATGGAGGATCTTACTGATTCTGTCTGTGGTGCCTTTTATGTATGGGAGGAGGGCTTTGCCGTTTTCTTGTTCTTTGTCTTGGATTTTAGTGGGGGTTTCTTTTTGGATTAGGTTTGTAATCTTATTTCTTTGGAATCCATTGGATGTTAGTACATTGGTGAGAGTGTGTAGTTCGGTTTTTAGGTGTTGTTCGTCAGCTAAGCATTTTGTTCTGGAGATGAGTGTCTTGGCTACGGAGTTGATCTATGCTGGGTGGTGGTGTGAGAGAGCGTGCAGATAGCGGTTTGTGTGTGTTTTCTTCTGGTAGATGGTCTACAAGAAATCTTAGTCTACAAGAAATCCAATGGCTCCCTAGGACACACCATCTACCAGAAGAACCATCTACCTCATACCACCACCCAGCAAACGACTCCCTAACACAAAAAATGATACCAGACCCACACTCACAAAAACCACACAGGAGGTCACCACCACACATCCACGCAAAAAACAAACCCAAAGCCACACCGATGACGAGGCACGACCACAAACCAGAAGCCAGACCACAGCTGCATCATTAGCCACTTTAAACCCCTCCAATCCATACATGAAGCAAACTGACACCCTCCATGAAGAGGAGGCACGACCACGAACGAGAAGCCAAAAAATAGCAAGGCAGCCCAAAATCTTAAACCCCTCTGCAACTCAGACTAACCTGAGCACAACCAAACAGAACACTCCCCCAGCCAATCAGAGCACAGCCAAGCCCCTAACCATTCAGAACACACCTCCACCCAATCAGAACACAGCCAAGCTCCCACCCAATCAGTTCATACCCCCACTGGCAGTTAAAAGGAAGAAACAGCTAAGACCACACATTGCTGCTCAAAGCACGAAGCTGAAAACACCAGCCTGAAGATGATGAATGGGACTTTGTCGAAACGTTGCCAAGACACTTCCAATTTTACGCGGGAGAAAACCCGAACAACCAAAGACCTACATACAAATACCCGCGAAAACCTCAGAAAACAAATATATATATATATATATATATACACACACACACACACACACACACACACACACACACACACACATAATTCAAATAAGATTTTAATGTTAAGTTCCTTCCAGATCAGAGTTTTGAGATATTATAGTTTTTTAGAAGAATTATATGGATTATATATCTTAATAGTTTTTAAGAATTCTACTTAAAGGATTACATGTTTACTCCTTTCAGATTTTTACAAATAGATGGAAGAGCAGCAAAATTATTCTCAGTAGTTTTATTTATAATCAGCCTGTTTAAGGATTACTACTAAAATCTAAATTCACCATCCTTTATCCCAACTAAAAATATAGATTTTGATTAGTGTGTGAATTTAGTAAAAAAAACTGGTACATAAAGATGTTGCAAAGTAAATTGATAATAGTTCCTTTTCAAAATGTGGCTTTATAGCCCAAAGATTTTTCCAAACTAAGGTAGTCCGCAACTTACCATAACTGAGCCCAACATTTCTGTTGTTAAATGAGACATTTGTTAAATGAATTTCCCCCAATTTTACAACCTTTCTTGCCTCAGTTGGTTAAGTGAATCACTGCAGTTGATAAGTTAGTAACTCAGCTGTTAAGTGAAACTGGCTTCCCCATTGACTTTGCTTGTCAGAAGGTTACAAAAGGTGATCACATGATCTTGGGACACAGCAAGTCATAAATATGAACCAGTTGATAAGCATCTGCATTTTGATCACATGAACCATGGGGATGCTGGAAAGGTCATCACTGTGAAAAACAGTCATAAATTACTTTTTTCAGTGCTGTTGTAACTTTGAACAATCACTAAATGAACTGTTGTAAGTCAAGGACTACTTGTATTGTGAAATACTTTACAGCAAATGGGCAGAATGCAGCCAAACCATACTGCAATGGTATGACACCACCCAAGAATAAAGCTCTCTCCATCATGATCTGCCTCTATCAAACTTCTATGAAAAAAATTTAAAATTGCATATATGTAGCTTGCAGATTAAGAGAAAACCTGACAGCTGTTTTCAAATATGCAGATGGATATTAGCAGAAAAAGGAGTAGGCGCCAAAGGATTGGATTATAGTAAATGTGCTGGACTGCAAAGCTGCTGGTTTTGCCAAACTTAGGAAAAACTTTCTAATGATAAAAATAGCATAAGAGCGGAATCTCAAGAAGGTGGTGAGTTTTCCTTTGATGGAATTCTTGAAGAAGGCTTGCATCTTTCATTGAGGAACTTATATTGAGAGAATTTTAACTAGATGAACATAAAATCCTTTTGGTAGATAGGCAGGGAGGATGGTACATCATAAACTGGTGATTTTGGCTCACAAAGAGCATTAAATAGTTAAGTTTGATCTGTGTTCGTGCTTTCACATTATGCTCATTAATACATATGCATACACATATTTTACAGGGATCAGAACTGATGTTTGAAATGGTTGTCTTTTGGGGAAAAAAGGTCTTGTAGCTTTGTCTTTAATAAACTTGATCTATAGTTCAAGAATGGGTTAATTCATACAAGAACAAATGGGTTGATTTCTGCATATTAATTTTCTTTTAAAGGAACAAAAGCTGCCCAGGTTGTTTATCTGGTCCCTTACTGTTCAACATCCACAGGTCTGCTGCTTCCACAAAGCAGATACTTTGATTACAAAGTTTACAGTGTACTGAGACTTCAAGCACTCCATCACAAATTGACTTTCTCTTTGTAAATATTGTGCGATATCATGCTTGCTGAATAGTTTTGAAAGACAGATGAACTTAATTTTTCTGTTACTGTAGTTGACAACTACCTGACAACTTGGCAAATGTTCATCTCTCTGGCAATTTTTCTTTTCCAAATCAGCAGTTTTAGAATTACTTGTTTCAATTTTGATAAAAGAGATTGCTATATTATTGTCATGCTTGTAGGATTCATATTCTATTTTGTTAGAAAATTCACCTGTGAGGTAATACATACAATTCTGCTTTACACTATTATTTCATCTGTATAAGTTATATCTAATTACTCTTTTGGGAAGTAAACTTCAGAGTTATTAGAAAGCTTTATAAAGATCTATTCAACACTGGGAAATGTCAGGAAGAGACAAAGGCAGTTTGGTATTTCAAATTATGCCCTGTGAATCTGGAAAGTAAATGTTTTTCAGATATTATTTTGAAAGTGAGTTTTGAGACAATGTGGTTTCTACCTACAGTACACTGCCGTTTGTAATATCAGTGTACTCTCATTTAATTGGTTTCCCCCAGGGGTTCAAAATGTCTTCTTTTGGCAGATGTCTCCAGAAATTAAAAGAAAAGAGAATAGTGAGTAACCAACCATCTTCCTTGTGTGAGAATTTGGGGCAAGAGTGGGGATAGAAGAGCAATCCTTCCTCTGCACCACACTTGACCTTCCTGTTTTTTAAAAAGCCTTGAAATTTTGGAGGAAAGGAAATGGAGCAGAGCCTCTTAAGAAAACCCCAGGCCACTTAAGAATTGCAGTCTTTGGGAGATATAAAGGCTCTAAAGTCCCTTTAAGATGTTGGGGAAAATATGCACACTGATAACAAGCTATAAATAAATATATGAGATTTTTAGATCCGGCCAACATCAGCATGGAGATAGAGCATGGAGTTCTGGGCCCACCACCTCCTCCCAGTTCGGCCTAAAATGCAGTGCCATATAAGGTTTTTTTAATTGTGATGAGAAATTTAATTGCAGTGGCATGAAGGAATCAGCCATTCTTTTTTTCATCTCAGATGTCCAGGCTTAAGCAGACCTAGTACCATGAACTTTCATTGCTGTAAGCCACCATAAAGCATATATATCTATGGCAAGGAGATATCTCTGAGACACAATAATATCTTTGGGTAAAGCGACTCATGTTACGTTACAGCCACAATTGAGTTTACAATCAGAATTCAATAATGAATTGCCTCCAAAACCCACCAGTCTTTTAAAATGCTATAACATCTTTTCACATGCAACTAATGCAGTGCTGTGATAGATGCAGCACTGCAAAGCTTGGAAGCTTGATTTGATTAACCATCAGCTCATCTCCTCCTCCAGAAGAAATGCAGTGGTGACAGTTTTGGAACTGCAGAACTCATTGATAGAAACTCCTGTCTTTTTTGGCATTTTCCCCCTCCTATAGTCAACATGCTGTGGCATCTTGCCACTATCCTTCCTCTTGATTGTTCCGGCAGTCCAACTCTCGTTCCCTGGAGAAATCAAGCTGATAAAAGAAAAATAAGGGCAATGGTGGAGTGATATGTGGTTGTCTTTTTGGGGTGCTTTTGGAGTGATACGTGCTTGGATGTGCTGGCCAGCTCAATGGGAGAATTAATGACAACCGGGATGATACTTGTACATTGATATAAAACTGAAGGCTCATTGGATCAGAGCCTGCTTCTTGCTGTAGAGCAGGGGTGTCAAACTCGCAATGTCACATGATATGTTGAGACATATTGTAACACATGAATTGCAAATGTTGTGCTACAGTTCTGCAAATACTATAAGGAAAAACAAAACAAAACAAACCCCAGCCCAGCCAGAAGAGAAAGGGAATGAAGATTGTCTAGATCAGGGGTAGGCAACCTTGGCTCTTTTATGACTCATGGACTTCAACTCCCAGAATTCCTGAGCCAGCTATGCTGGCTCAGGAATTCTGGGAGTTGAAGTCCATGTGTCATAAAAGAGCCAAGGTTGCCTACCCCTGGTCTAAATCACAGTACTGTACCTCTAGACTCTAGAGGTACAGGACTGTGAGCCTAATTATTTGGATAATCAAGGCTGAAAGTTTTGACTGCTTCTTCATAAGCGTTTATCTACAATAACAAAGGTCATAAACACCGTCTTTCCGATCAAGATATAAGTTGATGGCGTCACTTCAACTAAGAGTGGCTTCACCTGGCTAAGCACTTTGCTTCATGGGGCTGCACACATGCACCTTAACTGTTGCCATGACGAACCCAAGCCGGCTTTTTTTTCCCCCTTGCGTGGCCAAAAAAGAAGAGGCCAGCTGATTCAAGGGATGCGGACGGGAGTTTTAAGCACACACCCCCCCCCCCGCTTCAGTCGCCCTCAGCGCTTTATATGGTCTGCGTGCCATCCCGCCAGCATCACCGGCGGGTCAGCCTCTGAGGCTAAACGTTCCACCTCGGTTGCTATCCCTCCCCGCCCTTGCTATCAGCCGATTGGAGGCGAAGGGTGGCTGAGCGAGAGCAGCACGCAAGGAGTCACCCGCTTATTTTGGATGGCCCGAGGGCAGCTTATACCTAGAGAAAGGCACGCACCTAGATCCGCCTGAGCTGATTGTCGCGCGTGCCATTCCTGGAGCTCAGTCAACAAGTCCCTTGGGGGGGGGGCGGACGGGGGGGGGGAGAGGGAACGAAAGCGAATCGCACCCACCCGGCAGCACCAATGCCAGCCTTTCCCGCCCGAGTTCAGGGGCTCTAGTGAGCCCTGACGAGAGCTCGCACAGATACGCGAGGCAGAAGACTCCCCCGTACTGTCCTTTCCTTCCCGTTGCTCCTCGGCCACCTCTTGGTGGGGATCCTTCTACCAGCGAAGGCTTGTGGGTAAAGAGGAGGAAGAAGCCATCGCGGTAGTAGTAATCGTGCAACCGCCGCCGCCGCCGCCGCAATAATTAAGCTTGTAATTGCAAAGAAAGGGGGGGGGGGGAGAAGGCGGCGGCAGCAGCAGCAGCTTCAATCCCTCGTTTAGCCGATGAAGCTGCAACTCGCAGAGGTCAGTGCGGGGCAGCCCGCTCCCTTGAGAGAAACGCCTCCAGAGAGAGACCCAGCGAGGCGGGCCCAGCCTCACTCCCTCCCATCCTTCTAGCCACAGAGGAAGAGGAGGAGGGAGGAAGTCGGGCGCCGCCGCCGCCTTCCCTCCCTCCCTCGTCTTCTCCCCGACGGGTAGTGACCTGGTGCAAAATGGCTGAGGCAGCGTGGGGGGCCCGGTCGTAACTTGCCTTCCCGCCTTATCGCTGCCGAAGAGACCAAGGAGAAACAGGAAGGCCGCGGCGGGGCTTCCCTAGGAGGCTTCCCTTTTCCTTCTCCTTCTAGGCGCCCACCTTCCCCTTTCTGGGTTGTTCATGCCTGGGAAGCGGGCGGGTGGAGCAGCGGCAGCAGTGCCCGCCCCAATTGGGAGGCGAGGAGGAGGAGGAGGTCGTCCGCTTGCTCCTCTCTGGCTTCTCCTCCGGAGAGAGGCCTGGCCGGGTGAGGCCGGGACTGAGCCCCGCTTTTCTCCGCCCGGCGGATTTTCTGCTTTCTTCACCCCAAACTCGGCAGACCCCGAAGTGGAGAGCAATCGGAGGTACTGGAGACGGCAGAGAGTCTCCGCCCGCTCCTGCCGCCGCCGCCTCCTGCTCCGTTTCCAATCAGGCGACGGTCTCCGGATCTGGTCTGGCGCCCGAAAACCCAGAGGGACAAAAAGGCGGTGAAAGATCCGCCGAGGACGTGAAAATGAACCATCAGCAGCCGCAACAGGCAACGAAAATGTCTGCCTCCCCGCCGCCGGTATCCGGGGAAGGGCATTTGACGAGCCGGCAGAGGAAGTTGGAGTCCATGATCCGGGACCCCAGATCTCCGGTCAATGTGGAAAGTTTGTTGGTGAGTTCAGCTGATGGCGGCGGTGTGAGTGTGTGATTACAGAAAGTGCAAAAAAAAAAAAAAAAAAAAAAAAACCAAACCCAACCAAAACAGATTGAGGGCAAGCAAGGATGCGGGCAGAGCTGTATCTCCTTTGGGATGTTTTAAGCTACATTACTTAAAAGAATGCCGCTCCCGCCTTTTCCGTGATTGGGGAAAAGAGGAGAGAATAGCTCAGGACTTGGGTGGGAAGACCAGAGCCTGCTCGCACTTTTGCGTTGGAAGCGCTAGGCGGGGAGAGGAAGATGTACTGTACAGTTTCTCAATATGGAGAGTTTGAATACTTCTGACTGGAGGGCCGGGCAGACTTAACGATTTCGTGGACGTTTGTGTCTAAAATACAATGGCCATCCTGTGCTCTACTCCCTCCCTGCGCTCGAAACGCTCAACACTGAAGGAATTTTTATTTGAGAATCTGGATTGAGTGGAGGAGGCAATGATTAAGAACACTTTTTTTCTCACGGAAGTGTGTTGACATGGTGAAAAGGGGAAGGGGGTGGTCTTACTGAAGGATTCTGCCCCTCCCTTCCCCATCCTCGAAATAAATTCCCAATGAGAGTATAGATAAGATTTCTGGAACAAAACGTTATCTGTGGTGAAAAATAATTATTTGCACAGTGTAGGGGTGTCCCTTGCCTCTTCCCAGAATTTTGCTATTTGGGAGTCAAAACTCAACATAAGAGTTCTTAAAATTTACTCCGATCATGGAAGTTTTCAATTATTTAGACATTGTGCATTTTTAAGCTGCTTGAATTGGGAGGTCAGTCTTTGCCACTAACTTTTCAATGTCATCTTTTTCATTGATGCTGTAGTGAACTTGATTTCTGTTAATGGGAAATTAATGTGGACTTGTTGAATGCTCTATGACAGGCATGTCAAACTCGTGATGTCGTGCGAATTGGAGCTTTTTCGCCATTGCCGGCAGTGGGGTGGGTGCGGCTCCGGTATGATGAAACCGGCCCGCGGGCCAGCAGTTTGACACCCCTACTCTATGAAGACCCTTTAGAAATTATGGTCATACTTCATGAACCAGTGTTATCTTGAGAAGGTAGATTCAGTAGGAATGATTAACTTTACTAGCTGCACAAAAAAATGAAGAGAAACTTTAATGACAGATGTTTGTATACAAAGAACACTTCATTTCTGCTAGAAAGCGTATTAAGAAATACCATTTGAAATTCTTCCAGTTCTGAACATGAAGTCGTGAGCAGTAGAGTCAGTCTGCTGCCTATATTTTGAGATAGCAGTGACCTCACACCAAGGTTGCAGAAAAAGAATGTTCCCCCCCCCCAAAGAGTTTTTTCCTGCAGGCATTTTTTGGTGGGGGGAGCAGCTGGAGCCATCTGCAAAAATGACTCAGTTCTATTTGGCCCAAATACAGGAATTGACTAAACAATATGGGTATCTCTGTGCTACAGCAATATATGCTTATTAAAGACCCTCCAGGATAGCATTTACCAATCTGTTTCTTTTCTGTAATGTTAGCACGATACGTTTTAGAATTGTTACTCTGCCTCAGTTTAAGAATAGCTATGCTGGATTAGAGTTTATTTATTTAGCATATTAGATCTACAAAGGTCATGCCATCACTGACATACAAATTTTGTTTAAATAAAGGCAATACAACATAGGAATTAAAACGTTAAATTAAGATAAAACCATAATAAAAGCAGCATAATATGGGGCCATAGAACTGCAGTGGGATAGATATAATTTGATATCTAAGGATCTAACTGTTTGTGGTGTGGCTGTGATGAGATCATCCCAGGTGCCTTGAAATTTCCTGAGGAGACATTCTTAAACTATATGTGTTATAGTTTGTTCCAGAGCATCACAGTGACATTACAGGCTCTTGGCCATTCCCCATTTAAAGAGCTTTGTCTTCGTTCTGGCATGGCCTGTCTTGATTCTATTCAGATGGTTCCATATTTTGGGGGGCAGCTGCATTCCTGGAAGTGGTTTTGTTGGATCTGCATGATTTGTTTGGTTATGGTTATTAAAAGTCTCCCATCTTAATCATCTCGATCATAAGATTGGTTTCCTAGACTTAAGCCTAGTGAGAGGTAGATTGTCTAATATTTTATCTTATTCCACTGTTGGATTATCACCTGAGATCAGGAGGGGCAATATTAGAACATTTAGCCATGAGAAGGGTGTGGATTTAAGACTTCCAGATATTATTCTCATTGTGCCATTAAGGTGAACAATCTTTTTAGTATGACAACTTATTCCCCATACAGGTGTGCAGTATTCAGCAACAGTATACTAATGATTGTGGATCAAGGTAAAACCCACATAGTCCAATATTTCCTTTTCCATAATGGCCTCTCAGATGCCTTTGGGGTGCTTAGAAACAGGAGAATGGAGATTTTTCTCCTTCCCTTGTTTTCTTGCATCTGGCATTTAGAAGCATATTTTCCCAACATAGAGTTGATACTGGCTCTTTAAGATCTAAGTCTTGATTGAATAATAATAATAATAATAATACAAATAAAAAAGTTGGAAGGGACCTTGGAGGTCATCGAGTCCAACCCCCTGCTCAGGCAGGAAACCCTACACCATTTCAGACAAATGGCTGTCCAGTCTTTTAAAAACTTCCAATGTTGGAGCATTCACCACTTCTGGAGGCAGGTTGTTCCATTGGTTAATTGTTCTAACAGTCAGGTTGCTTCTCTCCTTGATTAGTTTCCATTCATTGCTTCTTGTCCTACCTTCAGGCACTTTGGAGAATAGCTTGACTCCCTCTTCTTTGTGGCAGCCCCTGATATACTGGAATGCTGCTATCATGTCCCCCCTCATCCTTCTCTTCATTAAACATACCCAATCCCAGCAGCCGTTACTTATATGTTTTAGCCTCCAGTCCCCTAATCATCTTTGTTGCTCTTCTCTGTACTCTTTCTAGAGCAGTGGTTCTCAACCTTTTTAATGCCGCGACCCCCAACCGGTCGTAAGTTGAGGACTACTCAACCGGTCGTAAGTCGAGGATACTCAACTGGTGCAGCACTGTTTGCAGAATGGGACTTTTGGCGGGCTCAGCAGGGCAGAGACAGCCTGGACAATTCCTATTGGCTTTTGAAAGCCAATAGAATTAGACTCTATTCAAGAGAGTCTATTCTATTGGCTTTCAAAAGCCAATAGAATAAAAGGGAGTAGCACAGCTAAGGAAAAGGGGAAAAAAATGGTGGACTGCATTGTTTGGTGACCCCCGTGAAATGGTCGTTCAACCCCAAATGGGGTCCCTACCCACAGGTTGAGAACCACTGTTCTAGAGTCTCAGCATCTTTTTTACATCGTGGTGACCAAGACTGGATGCAGTATTCCAAGTGTGGCCTTACCAAGGCATTGTAAAGTGGTATTAATACTTCACGTGATCTTGATTCTATCCCTCTGTTAATGCAGCCCAGCACTGAGTTGGCTTTTTTGGCAGCTGCAGCACACTGTTGGCTCATATTTAAGTGATTGTCCACTAGGACTCTGAGATCCGTCTCACAGTTACTACTGTTGAGCAAGGTACCCCCTATACTATACCTGTACATTTGGTTTTTCTTGCCTAAATGTAGAACCATACTTTTTTCACCATTGAATTTCATTTTGTTAGATAGCGCCCAGTGTTCAAGTCTGTCCAGGTCCTCCTGTAGCTTAAGCCTGTCTTCTGGAATGTTGGCTATTCCTGCCAGCTTGATGTCATCCGAAATTTGATGAGTTCCCCATCTATCCCCTCATCCAAATCTTTGATGAAGATGTTGAAGAGCACTGGGCCTAGAATAGAGCTCTGGGGCATCCCACTACACACTTCCCTCCATGTAGATGCAGTTCCATTGAGGACCACACGCTGAGTGTGGCCAGTCAGCCAGCTACGAATCTATCTGGTGGTGATGCTGTCTAACCAACGTTTTTCTATCTTATCGAGTAGTAGATTGTGATTTACTTTATCAAATGCCTTACTGAAGTCCAAGTAAATTATATCCATAGCATTCCTCTGATCCACTAATTTTGTCACTTGGTCAAAGAATGCAATAAGATTTGTCTGGCATGATCTGTTTTTGACAAACACATATTGGCTTTTAGTAGTGATTTTGTTTGCCTCTAGGTGTTCGCTGATTCATTGTTTGATTATCTTTTCCAGAATCTTCCCAGGTTTTGAGGTCAGGCTGATAGGTCTGTAATTTCCTGGATCCATTTTTTTTCCTTTTTTGAAGATGGGAACTACATCAGCTCTTTTCCAGTCCTCTGGTAGTTCCCCAGTGCTCCAAGATCTTTGAAAAATATAGTTCAGTGGTTCTGAGTTCACATCTGCCAGTTCCTTGAGAACCTTGGGGTGTAATCCATCTGGTCCTGGTGATTTGAATTTATCCAATCCTCCTTAAAATCATCTAAAGTTAAAGCCTTCACCATGTCTTGTACTGATTTCCACAGGTTAATTAATGTGCTGTATAAAAAAACATTTTCTTGCCTCTTTTAATATCCTTTCATTCAGCTTTGCTGGATAACACCTGACCCTAGAATTGTAAGAGAAGAGAAAAATCTTCCACTTTATCCATGCCAAATTTCACTTTACCTACTTTGATCATTAGCCCTGCTCAGTCTCTCTTTTTCCAAGCCAAACAGCTCTAGATACTATGTTTTTATTTCAAAAGGAAACTGTTATAAAACCCTCTATTCATTTTGCATTTTTAAAAACTGTTACTTATTTTTTTCAAAATCAGCAACGAGAACTGCATACAACATTCTAGATGCAAGTATAACATACATTTGTAGAAAGACATTGCAGCATTGGCAATTTTATTTTCAGTTGCTTTCCTAATAATCCCTAGCATGGAGAACTGCATTTACTGTTTGATTCACCATTCTTCCAGATGAAAGAGCTCTTTTTGGAACTTTTTACAATCACTTTTGAATTTTACCACCTATCTGGAAATTTGACAGCTGATTACTTTTATGTCAAGATTACATGTGAATAATATGAAGTTAGAAAGCATCATTACAGACAAGGTACTTAAAGGACTCCTTATTTTCCTTCATTGAAAAAACTATGCATTCTTACTCTTAATTTCTATTTTGTTAACCAATTTTATATATTTACTTACAGGACATATTAGCAATTATATTTGCAATTAGCAATCTGTAGAGGGCCCATATTTGATTTTCAAAAAGACTTTAACAATTCCAGTAAAGTCACCTCAACAGTTTTTTGCATGTTGATATTCTGAAAAATCCTTATAAGGATGGTAAGGCAGAATTTATCTATGCAGAATCCAGGCTAATTTTTTTCAGCACAGCATATTTTTCCATATATGTGTTTTGTGTTTTATTTATCACTTCTGTCCATTTGAACAAAACAGATCTTAAGTGGGGTCTATAATTTCCCAAATCTCCTTTGGATCATCTTTTAAAAAGTTGTGCTTCATATTGGATACAATTTCGCACTAAGTCTGACTGACGGACAAGTCACATATTTTTGCCAGACTGTCAGCAATTTCATCTTTGAGTATTTAAGAACTCTCAGATGGATGTGATCATGATCTGATGATTTGTTATTGTGTCATCACTCAAGGTATTGTTGACTGTTAATCACATTTTCTCAGTTGATACAAATTTCTCTTGAGAAAGTTAATACAAAGTGAGTGGGATATCTTTCTATTATAGAGACAAATAATTCATCCAGTTTTTTGTTATCTTCATATCCTCCTTGAACATCTCTTTCAGTCCTTTGATATATAATTATCTAATTTGTTTTAATTTAGGATTTTATCATTTCTCTTTAATCTGTTTTGGAGATATACCCCTCCTCTAGTAATGGTAGTAATGCTCTTCTTCCCTTATTATCATGCTTTTCTACAAGAATTTGGCTTCTTTTTTCATCATTAGGATGGGCTTTCCATTTGAAGGACATTAACTTGAATTACACAATTTCCCATACAGTAGAAGAGAATCATGCTGGCTTCTTCCTAGATTTGGTTTATCCTTTCTTACACCATAGCCAGTTATTGTCTTGGTTGGGAAAACTAATTAGATAGTCCTAGAAGACATCAGACTGAAGTATTTTGCTAGGGATAATTGTTAGAAATATTTCAAAACATTTCAGTGCTTGTACCCAGAAGAAAATAACCCTATTACAAGCACTATAACATTTTGCCCTTTAAAGAACCAATAAATACTTACTGTAATTCTGATCTGATGCTTCTTTTCAGTTGTTCTTAGTAAAAACTAATTTTGAATGATTTCTTATTAATATGACAAGTCTTTTCTGTTCTTTAAAACGGTCTGATTTTATTCAGACCTCTGCCTTAGTCTCTAAAAAGTTGTAGCTGCTTTAAGAGAAGTATTAATGAGTTGGATCTTTAAAGCAGAGGTATTGTTTTCCGACTGATTTGGGACTTTAAAAAAAGCTGTTTTAATGATTAGCAGAAATGGCATGCTTGTGCAAGTCTGAAGTATTTATTTTGAACCATTTTAAACTGCACAGTTGTGCTATATATTAGTACTGTACAATTGATTTGAAGTAATTTCACCAAGAAAAGCTGGTAGTGTGTCAGATTTTTTTTTGTGCTTTTGTGAAAAATATACTTTGCTCAGTTTACTACATGGTTTTGTAGCAGAAGGCATGATTGCACAACTCTTGTTTAAATAAAATAAGTTAATTTTTTCAGTGACTGAGTTCTTTGGATATACATAGGACAGAAGACATGATAAATATCATCTACTTGATATAAAACTGCACTGATTTTAAGAAAAATTTAAATAACTTTCATTTTTATTGCAGTTTTGTTCATAAGAGAATGTGTCCTTTACAATAATTTCATGCTTCATGTATGTTAGTATTTCAGACAACTTTGTTTAAAGTGGAGAGTCCCCATAGTCTATATAAAATAAATGGATTTCTAGTCAAATATGGACATTGTGGTACAATTAAATGTATCTTTTACTCAGACCCCAGAAAGAAAAGACCTTTCATTGTTACTTGACAATTTAATGTGTGAAAGGTTTGTAAAAGTTGATAGATTTCAAATTTCATTGTGATTAGCAGTTTTTACAACAAAGTAGGTAGTGATTACAGTCACGATTCATAAATAGCTTGGCATATTAATAATAGTTGTAAAATATACAGTTTAGTTATTAATATTAAACAGCAGCGAATAGGATTTTGTTTAAACAGAAACAGGGCTTTCCCTATATATGTATTTATCCACATTTGTTCAGGAATTAATGAATGAGCTCTATATCAGTTTCCTTAATGGGAAGAATTTTACCAATTTCTCCATATGTGGGAATATTTTTCTACTGAACATCATTAGAGTGCTGGAAATAATAATATTCAGCATTTAGTTCTGCTTGTGCTTTCAAGAATGAATGTTAACTTAATGGAGTAAATTAATGGTGATAATTTTGTGCATTTTTAATGATTTCAAATATTCATTGAAATCCTCCCAACTTCACAATAATTAGTTATAGGAGTGTTACAGGGACTGTACACTTTTTCCTGTATGTGACTTACCTTTCCCTTTATCATTATTAGTATTATATATGGTTATTAGTCAGAGTGGTTAAACACATGAAAGGATATGCTCAAGTCTAACACTTTAAAACTCTGTGGATTGTTCCAGCTTAGTGGTTGCCTTTATTCTGTCTTCTGGTAAAGATAAAGCAAAGGCACCTCTGGCAGAGCAGGATGGCATTATAATTCTATCAGCATCAGCATCTGCATCTCTCTTATACAGTATGTAATTTATCAAATTGCTGATTTAACCAATAGGCTTATATCCTGCCTTTTCTCAAGAGGTTTGAAGTAAGGCACTTAGGATTTCTTGTTCCACTTTTATCCCCACAACCACAGCCTTGCACAACAGTGGGCCTGACAAATATTGATGGACTATAATACTTATACATAATACTTATTTCTAGTGATCATGTAATGACAATTTATGAGTTGCCTGTCTTATTCTGTGTATAACCTGATTACTCTTTTATTAGTACAGTGTTCTTCTCAATATGTTAAGCTACGTTTGCATTATAAGCTGTTTCATTTCACAGTGACTTACTCAGTACAATTTTCTAGATTTACATAATACATTGAGCCATAAACTTATCACACAGGCTGATATGTTAGGCTAAAGTGTATGTTGTGCAACCACAGCCATATTTAAAGTTTTTGTTGTCAGTAACAGGATAGCAACAAAAGAGAGAAAGAAAATATCTCCATTTCTTTTTTTTTTTTTTGAAGTGTTCATTTCATACATAGCCATGATGTGATATGCTTTATTTTGGGTTAGAATGAGACATAAATACAGCTGATGTAAAGATTCCTCATCACTATTTATTAATCTGGAAAGAGGGATGGAATGGAATGCTACAACATTCACTCTTGGGTTCAGTGCTTTTTAACATTTTCATTAACAATATGCATGAAGGAATAGAAATATTGCTTTTCATATTTACAAATAACACAAAACTGTGGGATGGCTAATGATTGAAAATGATTTTGAGAAGTTAATAAAACTGTTTAAAAGTCAATAGGAATGCATAGGAAAAACTCAAACGTGCTAGTGTATAATATGGAATACTTGAGATTGTGAAAAATATGTTATAATAGTCATTTCAAACTGAATATTAGTCAGCAATGTGATATGGCTACTAAAAATACCTTTTAGAAGGTGTTCTTCTGTGCCTTCTATTCAGTATTTTTTCTAACCTTTGTAGTAATATATAGATAGGAAAAAAATAAGACCTTACATTCTGTCTAATATTGTCTAGATATGTTGAATTACAGCCTGCTTCTCTGCCAGTCAAGGGTAACCAGAAAGGCCAGGAACAGACAGGTTAGAATTGATAAAATAATTTACTCTAAGATAGTGTCAAATTGCCAGCCCGCGGGCTGGATGCATCACGTGGAAGCCACGCCCACCCCATTGCTGGCATTGGCAAAACCGGCCCAATTCGTTGCGTGACGTCACATGATGTCGCAAGTTTGACATGCCTGGTCTAAGAAATCAGAAGGACAGCAGGTTGGGGATATCTATTTTAACATTTGCTGGATTCTGTGGGATTTTTCCATAATCTTAACTGACTTAGTAAGTTAGTAGTTTTCTCAAATTATGCATTAGTGCTGGTCTGCTGTTGTGCTAGTGCAAAAGATGAGATTGTGATCTTGATTTATTACATGAAAACATAGCACTAGATTTAAAGTTGTTTCAGGACAAATATTTGTTTTAGTAAGGAGTGTGTTTTATCGTCGGATTTGAGTTAGTATACCGTGCATGAAATCTTTAGTCAAATATATTACGCAATGCACCTTCAGAATCCAGAAGTCCGATTTTCATAACATTAAAAGTAGCTCTGGTTTGAAGCGCATAGTGGTTAGTGTCATAGTTGTGTCACAAGCAATAAAAGGTCAAGAGCAATTCTGCTTTCTATTAAAATTAGTGTTTGATTTGCATGAGTGGAACTATTTTAAGCTGAACACGACAGAGTTACTCTTTTGGCTTTGACTTTGAAAGCAAGCCTTTATTTAACATCTTGTTTGCTAGCCATAGTTGATAAGGAGTCCCCATGTGAACAGGTAAGCAAACTGAAGGCAAATGCCTCATCTCTAATCAGACATTCTGCTTGGTCAGTTCCTGGTTAGAAAGTTTGAAAATCTGATCTGTTAATTTTCTCTTCATGTTTTTTACCAATGTTTGGTAAAAAACATTTTAAAAATCAGCTAGTTCCTCATTCAAATGAAGCGTTGACTGCAATTCTGTATTCACTTAACCGAGAGAGGTGGAGGTGTTTCTAAGGGAAACAGAACTTAACCGAGAGGTGGAGGTGTTTCTAAGGGATATGTATAGAGCTGTTTAAAATTCCGTATATATATATATATATATATATATATATATATATATATATATATGTATGTATGTATGTATGTATGTATGTATGTATGTATGTATGTATGTATGTATGTATATGTATATGTATATGTATATGTATATGTATATGTATATGTATATGTATATGTATGTTCAATGATGCAATCTTCGATCTCCGGGAAGAGTATACTCCAGTTATTTATTGTTAAAACCACATTTAAAACAATAAAAACAGTTATATACAAGAATTAAAACAACTTAGCTTTCGCTGGTCCTCTGCCAGCGTCCTCAGAGTGGGGCTTAGGGGGTGGGAAGTTCTTTTTATCCCCTTGCTGATCCAATTGCCTACTCATTGCCCTCGTGACAGGGCCACTCTTCCTGATTGCCCGTGACTGCCTTAACTGTTCCGCCCTCTCTTTTTTGCACTCTAACATTGTATTTTCTTGGAGGGGGAGACAGTACAAGGATGACAAAGCAAGAAAATACAATGTTAGAGTGCAAAAAAGAGAGGGCGGAACAGTTAAGGCAGTCACGGGCAATCAGGAAGAGTGGCCCTATATGGAATTTTGGAAAACTCAAATGAACAAACAGTGCAGATTTTGAAGAAACAATGGCTTTCTACTATATTTTTAAAAAATTCCTTGGAAATGTAGATACATTTAAGGTCAGTGCTTTATGTTTGAAATAATGAAAAGTAACTTGCCTTGGGGATAAGAATCCCATCCTTTTCTCCATTACGGCTTTGGATCACTGATAGAGAAAAAATAAACATATTAATTTTGGAACCTCAGACAAAGAACATGCCAAGTGCACATAGTATTAAGTAGTGATAGAATGTTTCATATTCCCAGTGGGCTTAGTGCACTATAGTTATTAGTAATTAAGTGTTTACAAATGTAAAAGGGAGTAACAACTGCAGTCTGATATTTGCTAAGGCTTCACCAGAGGGCAGATCTGAATGAAAGCCCTATGTTTTAATCTCGTCTTATAGTCACCAATGCATAAAAACATGGGCAATAAGATACGGTTGCCTGATGTACACATCACACTGTTTCCTAATATGATATTCGGTTTTGGCTTAGCCCATGATCTGAATGTAATCATTGTGCTTGGTAAATCATAGTTTATGATATATATAAAGTAGAGCTAATAGTGTCTTATTTATTATACGATGGTTAATGCTTTTAAAGCCATAGTAATTAGCTTTCAATTGTATTTGATGAATATGGTTCCCATGATGATAAAGGTAAAATTTACTTCAAGCTAAGCCTGGTTCCTGATTATTTCTTGGATAGTCCCATGCAGGGCTTTTTTTCTCATAGAACACCCAGAACAGAGTTCCGGCACCTTTTTTGGATGGAACCTCGTAGGGTAGGCAAGGCGGTTGTATGATGTGTGAGAGTTCCGGCACTTTTTTTTTTTTTTTAGAAAAAAAGCACTGGTCCCTTGCAGTTTTCTTTGTGACTTTATAGAAATGCTTTAACATTGCTTTCTTCAGGGCTACATTTTGATTTCCCAGTCTAGCCTAGAACCATGGGATTTCCTGGTAATCTCTCAATTAGGTATTAACCAGACTAAACCTGCTTAGCAATTGAGATATCACCAGTATGGGAGAGGTTTGGTAGTGCCATGTTTTGAAATATTTTTCAGCTTATTCTACCTTTGTCTGCAACTGGCATTCCTTGATTCTCTTATCTGAATACTAACCAGGTCTAACTGTGTTAAACTTTTAAGGCTACTGGAAAATTGAGGGTCTGCTAAAATGGATAAATGAGTAGTGTTAGTACGGTCAGATTAGAATAAAAATATAACTTGTTCTGTAATTCAGAATCAAGATGCCCTCAGAAACCTCTTGCTTCTGTTTCCTCTTGCTAAGAGTTTTTAAAAACTTAGGCTGCAATATGGTCACCTGCTGTGGCTAAATCAGTATCCATTACTAGTGGAACATAGCAATAAGAATTAGTCACATGCTATGTGCTCTGTTTCTAGGTGCTGAATGTCTCATTGCCCCATAAGAAGAAAGGGTTTATAGAATAAACAGAATAACAGGGTTGGAAGGGACCTTGGAGGTTTTCTAGTCCAATCCCCTGCTCAAGTAGAAAACCCTATACCATTTCAACAAAAGGTTGTCCAATTTCTTCCTAACAACCTCCAGTGTTGAAGCACTCATGACCTCTGGAGGCAAGTCATTCCACTGATTAATTGTTCTAACTGTCAGGAAATTTCTCCTTAGTTCTAGGATGGTTCTATCTATTGCTTCTTGTCCTGCCTTCAGGTGCCTTGGAAAATAGATTAACCCCCTCTTCTTTGTGGCAGCCCCTTAGATATTGGAAGACTGCCATTATGTCATCTGTAGTCCTTGTTTTCATTAAACTACAGTAGATATACCAAATTCCTTCTACCATTCTTCATATGTTTTAATCTCCAGTCCCCTAATCATCTTAGTTGCTCTTCTCTTCATTCTTTCTAGAGTCTCAACATCTTTTTTACTTTACATTATGGTGACCAAAGCTGGATGCAGTATTCTAAGTGTGGTCTTACCAAGGCATTATACAGTGGTATTAACACTTCACGTGATTTTGATTCTATCTCTCTGTTAATGCAGCCTAGGACTGTGTTGGCTTTTTTGGCAGCTGCACCACATTGCTGGCTCCTATTTAAGTGATTGTCCACTAGGATCCCAAGACTCTCTTGCTTACTACTATTTAGCCAGATACCACCTATTCTATAGCTGTGCATTTGGTTTTTTTCCTTGCCTAAATGTAGGC
Organism: Crotalus tigris; assembly: GCF_016545835.1. Lineage (NCBI taxonomy): Eukaryota > Metazoa > Chordata > Lepidosauria > Squamata > Viperidae > Crotalus > Crotalus tigris. Next base: position 4,469,243 of record NW_024100609.1, on the reverse strand, counting down.
AAGAAAATGAATTTCATTTTGTTAGATAAGGCCCAGTGTTCAGGTCTGTCGAGATTCTTCTGTATCTTGAGCCTATCTTCTATAGCAGACATGTCAAACACAAGGCCGGGGGGCCGGATGCGGCCTGCGAAGTGGTTTCATGTGGCCCGTGAAGCCATCCTGGAAACAGTGAGGAAACTGCCCCCGCTGCCTTGGCTCTGGCCCAGGCTGGCCGGGAGCCAATACAATTTTGTGGTGGCCATCTATGCTGAAACGCATTCAGTCTTAGCTCCAGAAGACCGTCTGAAAACAGCGAGGAACCAGCCCCTGCCGCATTGGCCCCACCCCCTGGGTGCATGCTGGGGAAGTGTCACTCTTTGTGAGGAATGAAGCAATGCACCATCACCTGGAAGTGGCCAGCACATGGCCCTCGCCTACTTCACATATCCAGCTTGATGGGCTCTGGGGGAAGGGCTTCAGCAGGCAGCGAGGCATTCACACAGCGCCAAGAGGCTGAGCCAGGTGGCACAAATCCAAAAAGAAGCACCACGACGCCCAGCCCCCAGCCTGCCCGGTTTCGGCAGGTAGCAGGGCACTCTCCTCACAGCGCCAAGAGCTAAGCTGGGTGGCGCAAAACTGATGAGAAGTGCAATGCTGCCTAGCCCCCAGCCTGCCCAGTTTCAGCAGGCGGCAAGATGCAAAGCTGGTGAGCTTCGCACTGCCTGGCTCAACCTCTTGGCACTGTGAGGAGAGCATCCCGCTGCCTGCTGAAACCGGGCAGGCTGGGGGCTGAGTGGCATCGCACTTGTTTTTGGATTTGCGCCGCCTGGGCGGCATTGTGCAGGTAATGTTGATTCTCACGCTGCTCATAGCATCCCCTCCCCCCAGAGCCCACCAAGCCAGATATGTGAAGTAGGTGAGGGCCATGTGCTGGCTACTTCCAAGCAATGGTGCATTTCTTCATTACTCACAAAGGATGACACCACCCCAGCTGCATTTCTTGTCTGTTTTCTCCCTCCCTCGTCTCAAATATTTTTCCAGCACTCTGTACTTAGGAAGGAAGAAAGGAAAGAAGGAAAGAAGGAGAGGAGGGTCTGAGGGAAGTCCTGCCTTAGTCCTGCCCTGCTGCCCTTTTACCATCCCCTTACTCCCTCCTCCTGCCTATCCTGGGGGTCTCCCATCCTATTGCTAAGGAAGCTTTGGATACAAAGCCAGGTCTCCTCTCATGGAGAGGGAATGGGCCTCCCTCTGACTTTGCCCTCGTGCTCATCATGAGTAACCTGGCTAAGGAGAGCAAGCACAGTAGTAGCAGCCTTGAGGAGGAGGTAAGTGCAGCTGGGCGCCCCCTTGGGGAAGTGGGGCTGGGCTTGGTGCTGCGGGTGCTCGAAGGCCAGGCTGGGCATTTGACCTCTGCTGCCCAGGGCTCTGGGCAGCCCGCACCACCATCTAGCCTCCCGCATGGCCTGAGAGGAACGGTGAGGCTTCTCCAGTGGACCACGCCTTGGCACTTGCCCTGGTCCCACCCCCTTCTGCCAGAGACCCTCAGATCTGTCCCACTCCTGCCCAGACCCCCACAGGCCACGCCCACCCAATAGGCCACACCCACTCCATCCATGCACACCCAATAGGACACACCCACCCTGGCCACACCCACCTGGCCCCCCAAGGGCAACCGCAATGCTGATGCGGCCCTCAATGAAATTGAGTTTGACACCCCTGTTCTGTAGTGTTAGCTATTCCTGCCAGCTTGATGTTGTCTGCAAATTTGATGAGTTTATCCCCTTGTCTAAATCATTGATGAAGATATTGAAGAATACTGGCCCTAAGACAGAACTTGAGGTACTCCACTGCATATTTCTCTCCATGTAGATGCAGTTCTGTTAAGGACTACAAGTTGAGTGCAGTTGGTCAAACACGAATCCATCTGGTAGTGATGCTGTCTAACCCACAGTTTTCTATCTTATCAAGTATAAGGTTATGGTCTACCTTATTAAAGGCCATACTGAAATCCAAGTAAATTATATCCACAGCATTTTCTGGTCCAGTAATTTTGTCACTTTGTCAAATAATGTAATAAAATTTGTCTGACCTGTTTTTGACAAGCCTGTGTTGGTTTCCGGTTATGACAATATTTGCATCTAGGTGTTCGCTGATTTGTTGCTTGATTTTTTTCCAGAATCTTCCTAGATATTAATGTCAGGCTGATAGGTTTTAGTTTCCTGGATCCATTCTTTCCCCCTTTTTTGAAGATGGCAACTACATCAGCCCTTTTCCAGTTATCTGGTAGTTCCCCAGTGTTCCAAGATCTTCAAAAGATTTGGATCAGTGGTTCTGAGATCATGTCTGCTAGTTCCTTCAGAATATTGTTGTATGATCCAACTGGTCTGGTGATTTGAATTCATCTAAAGTGGTTAGGTGTTCTTTTACCTTTTTCTTGCTTATTTTGACTTGCATTCCTAAATAAAACACTCTTTTTTTGCTACCTGTCCTTACTATGAGGAAAAGAGAAACCCAGTGTTCGCATGGTGAATATCCTTCTCAAGATGTTTAGCTTCATGTGTGAAGGGATCGAGATAGGGAAGAGCTGCCCTCATCCTCTATCTACTTGATTGTAATACATTTAGCCTGAAGTCCGAAAGTAAGTTATAATGTTTACATTAGTGGGAATATAATGGTCCATGTGATTCAGATTTTCAGAGATCTATGTTTGAATTTCAATGCAAGGACACGATTTTTTTCAAACTTCCAAATTAGTGAATATATGGAGGACAGGAATAGAAAGGGCTGAATGCTGTATCTTGTCCCCATTCGCTTGTCCAAAGCTACCCAAGATTTTGAAGGTCAACTTCAGAGGTGTTTCCAAAATGCTATCATATTTTATTTTATTTTCAAGGAAAAAGAATGAATTAGTCCAGCACTGGATTTTTCTCTCTCTTCTCCAGGTGGTTCGTGTCAGATTCCCTTTGCTACCAGATATCTGAGTGACCTTGCTTTGTATCAGCTGATTAAGCAGAGTGCTATTCACATTCCATAGCGACCACATGGCAGCATGGACAAGCAGCAGTGACGAGTGAAACAGTTGTTGGCTTAAGCCTCACAATGCTTTTGCCATTCTTTCCAGCAAGACACACTGCCAGAATTAAAGAGCTGGGAATTACTACCAGAGTGAGGCTAGGCTGGGGGGGGGGGCTGCATGGATATTCTTTATGAATTTCTGCTGAAAACAAAGTTGTCGTATGAAGCCTGCATGATGTACAATTAGTTGTATGTAGAAAACTTATGTTGAATCCCAAGGAAAGCCTCTGTCCCAAATATAGCCTAGAACAGGGGTGTCAAACGCGCAACATCATGTGACATGTCACGATGCATTGCGACTTTTTTGGCATTGCTGGCAATGGAGTGGGCACAGTTTCGCTATGATGCATCCGGCCCGCAGGCAGGCAGTTTGATACCCTTGGCCTAGAATTAAGGCAGCCACAGATGTGGCTGCGTTTTTCAACTTTGGAAAGGACAGTTTATTCAGTTACATAAAGACTTTTGCCACTGGTAAGCAGATAATTTGCCATACAATGCAAGAATAAAGATGCCTTTTTAAAGTTTTATTTTTCTGCCTGTCTACATCACGGTAGCAAAATGAAAAGCGCTCTTTCCCTAAGTGTTTTAGTTACTCAGTTCTATTCAAATATTAAACACAATTTATTTTGTGTTCTCTAAGGGCACTTAGGTTAAAAACAAACCTTACAGATGCAGCTGTTCTGGAAGTGAAATATCTCTAAAGGTAACAAAGTCTAAAGTACCATATTTGGAATAAGGGTAGCAAAATCCTTCTTTCCTTTCTTCCTTCCTGTCTGCCGGCCTTGCCTGCCTTTGTATTTTTAGGAGTTTTTTTCCCCTATCTCCCTCATCTTTAGTGATAGAATTAGGAAACGTTTTACCACTTGAACATAATGATGATATAATCAGATGAAAGTTGGAATTCAATTACTTTGCATCGCACCAGAATATAATTATATTGCTGATCCAAGACTATGATTTGATAATGACCTTTCCTAATTGACCTGTCTTCTTCAATAAAATAAAACATAAAATAAATAAATACTCTACTTAACTGAGTCATATGGAAACAAAAGTTTATTCATAATTATTTACATGGCAACCCTGCTCTTTAAAAAAATCATGACTGGTGAAAGAGCCTATTTTAATTTGCTTTCTTAGGAATGTGCCATTAGTAGCAATTAAAAAAAATAATTTGGCATTTATTTTTAAAAGCAGTTTTTGTGGAAGTACTGTTGGAATCAATCATTGAAAGATTATTTTAAAGCAAAAATAAATTAATTTTTCGGAGAATGACTTACAGAGTTATAGATGGCTGACATTTGATCCTTCTATGGCAGTGGTGGCGAACCTATGGCACGCGTGCCAGAGGTGGCATGCGGAGCCCTCTCTATGGGCATGCGCCATGGCCCCAGCACACGTGGTCTCTAAAAGTTCACCATCACTGGCCTAAGACCAGCCAGCCTGGAGCCGCCATTGGGGAGCCCACCATCTCACCCGCCAGAGACTCCCTGAATCTCCCCCAACCCTGCCCGGCTCCCACAGGTGTCCCTCCCCATAAGCAACATCAAGATGGCCACGCCCACCCCGACCATGGCCAGCCCAATCTGCCATGACTATTGCAGTCTCTTTTCAATGAAAGTTGATTTTCCCTTGGAAATGTTCTCTATTTTAGCTTGGCCATTTTGATTGTACTGGTTCTTGATTGAACCACCAAACCTATTATTTCAATTTGTTATTTGAATGATTAGTCATTCTGTCGGGATTAGTTAATTGAGGTTTCAGCTTTCCTATACACACAAGTGGGCCTTGGCTATCAAGTTGCACATTTTGTGTTCAGTGTAATGAGGTAGCTGATTGTGAACATATCTAGCAACGATTTCCATGGTTGGGTGTTTTAAAAAACAGTATTGTGATTGCAGAAATCGTAGCTGTCTTAGCTGTGATTGATTTGTGTGTTTGACTTTGCACTACCAAATATTTTTTTAATGTGTGGAAAGCATCTTCTGTGGCATAGTCTTTGAACTTTAAGTAAATAATTAATAGCCTTTTAAGTTAAATACAGGGCATTGATTCCTTACCATGATATATTATGCTTATTTCATTTAGGGTTGGATTAGAGGAATATTGACTGTAAATTTATATGTAAACCGCTGGACTACTTCCAGTTGTGATGTGAGAAAGTCTGAGAGAACCAGAAAGCCTTATTTGTTCATTCTGCTTCAGGATGTGACTTTTTTTAGTTTTCTCCCTTCTGCTTGTTCCTGAGTCTTTGGGCAGGAAAACACAAAAATAAACTACTTGTAGTTTGCTTTCCTCTTGAAAACAGCTCTCCCAGAACTTAAGTAAACCAAATATTGGTAGTTGATTACTGGAGATTTATAGCAGTTCAAACAAAGTTGGTATCCGTTTGGGGCTTTTTAAAATATGCAATTAATTAGCAAGTAGTATCAAAATACTTAAAACATTTTAAGTATTTTAAAATTAAGTATTTTAAAATAAAACATTTTAGGGCAATAAAAGATTATGAAATTGTGATAATATTGGTACTCTCAGAATGAAACTTATTAGCATTTATTTATTTATTTATTTATTTATTTATTTATTTATTTATTTATTTATGAGACTTATATACCGCTTTAAGTGCAAGCACTCTCTAAGCGGTGTACACCAGAAAGCAATGTATATATATATTCTCCAGTACAGGAGATGGATAATCCACGGATGGGTTTTCTCTGTCTGCCTGCTCTTGAGACCAAGTAGCCAAAGCTTGACACGCCCCCACTTCCTGTGGAGTCCATTCTTAACTTGGTTTCTGCTCGAAGAAGACTCGTTTTGACGTGGCTCTCAGCTTATCAGGTTAGACAAGAAATCCATTGATTGATTATCCCTTGATAATTGGCTTCCCCTCCCAAAAAAAAAAAATTGCCACCTATAGGAATTTAACCACAAAATTTTCTGGGGATCAGTCCTGATCTCAAACCTAAAATTAAAAAGGGGATTGGTGGGGAGGGAAATTTCCCCACAGATATCAGCCAGCCCCAGGGCTCTGGGGGGTGAAAAGGGGGAGAAGAAGGCATCAGCAGAGACTACTTGCTGAACCTTTTCCCCAACCACTAAGTTTTCCTTGGGATCATCCCTGATCCTATATTAAAATTGAAAAAGGGGGCGTGGGGGGGGGGAAACTCCCCACGGATCCCAGTCAGCCCCAGGGCTCTGGAGGTGGAAAAGGGGGGGGGGAAAGGCATCAGCAGAGACCACTTGCTGAGCTTTTCTCCCCAACCTTCCAAGGGATTTTTTCCTCAAATTGGGGGAAAAAATAACAATCTCCAGGTCCGGATTCAAACTTGAATTCGGATCATCGGAGATTCCCTAGCAGCCCAGGGCAACCGCGGGCGCCATTTTAGTTGCCGTTTTCAGACAATAAAGGCAATCCCTGACTGGGATTCCCTTAAAACGTCACCAGCGCTCCAAATTTAAATCCCCGGGCACAAGCAGCTTCTGGGAGGCTGCGGAGCTTATTTTCAGAGGGAAACGAAGCACAGGAAGGGAGTAAGCCCCAACCAAGAAACGGAGGCTAGAGAACCTTCCTGGGATCCGCAAAGCCCTTTTTCAGGGAGAAACGAGCTGTGGCTGCCATCTCTTGCCAGAGAAAGGCAAACCGAGCTTAAGGAAGCTCTACATCATATCTGGAATCACTGATAGAGGCGGAATAGGAGCACACAACCAGCGCTCCACCCCCGATACACACATATAATAATAGGACAAAATATAATAATAATAAAAATAGATACATAAATTTTAAAAATAATAATAATAATAATAATTAAAAAAAATTTTTTTTAAAGCTAAAAATTAAGCGACTGCAGGGCCAACAGGCCTAAAGACAGAACATACAATATTATCATCATCACCATTATTGTTGTTGTTGTTATTATTATTATTATTATTATTTTACATTGCCCCCAACAATCTGGGTCCTCATTTTACCTACCCTGGAAGGATGGAAGGCTGAGTCAACCTTGAGCCGGTGAGATTTGAACCGCTGACCTGCTGAACACAGTCAGCTAAAGTGGCCTGCAGTACTGCACTCTAACTGCTGCGCCACCTCGGCTCTTAGTTGGGATAAGCAGACTAGAAGGGTAAAATTAAGATACAATACTTAGGCCAGGGCTTTTCAACTTTTCAGAGATTGTACCACTTTTAGGATATGTACCACCAGTCACCTAGCAGGTGGGCATGGCCTGCTCGACGCCACTCACTGGACACAGCTGACCCATGCTGGCAGGCCTGTTGGGATCAGGAAGGCGCCGAAGAAGTTAGCTGGGGGGAGGGGGAAGCAGGAGGCTTTCCAGCAGGTGCCGCCTGACTTGCAAACGCAATGCTGTCCCTCAGCTTTTCAACCCTGAAATTCCAGAGTAAAGTTGGACAGCCTTTGAGCGTCCCTGACAAGTTGCAAATCGGACATAGCCTCCTTCCTTGACAGGGCGAGGCTGGAATGCTTGGCCTTTAGTTGGGCTGCTGGCATGGCAGCAGGTGGGAGTGCCGGGTAAGCGCCGCTTTTCAAGACGAAGCGGATGGAGGTACTTGCAAGCCCCACCCCAGCTATGGCGAGGAGCATTAACTGCGTCTGTGCCCTGGGACAGAGGAGAAGGAAACGGAGGGACGTGGTGGCTGGGCTACCTTCTGGCCTGCTAGATTCGGGTTTTTCTTTGGTTGTAGGCTAGAGTGGGCCAGCCCCTAGGCGGCAGGAACCGGCCCCTCGCTGTCTTCAGGGCGGCCCTGGGCCAAATGTACACACCCCGCGGGCATATCTATCCCATCCTCCTCCTTTTGTCTTCAGTGTAGCTGCAACTGACTCCTTTCCCCAGGCTACATGCAGCTTCCGGAAGCGCCAGTCAGCTGGAGCCCGGCACAGATCCATGGCTCCAGCTGACTCTCCCACAGACTTGTGCTACACTGCCGCCGCTTCAGTTCATCCCCATGCTACACTTTTACATTTTTACATGGTTTTTTTACAGTGCTTTTCAACCCATCATAAGCGTACCACCTGCCAGGTGCCGACATACCATCAGTGTACGTATACCACTGGTTAAAAAGCCCTGACTTAGGCTGTAGAATTGGAAAAGTACTTTGTTATTGATAATAATAACAAAAAAAAAATCCAGAGTCTGGTGCAGCTTTGCTGAGTGGATACCACAGAAAGGCAAACCGTTTGAAAAGCAAGACACATTTTATGTTACCCCCTTTCAATTTGAGAATGGCAAATAAATGCTATAGTATGTTGCAATAGACTTATCTGCAAACTGACTACAATGTATAGGAGACTGGAATGCTAAAGTAGGAAGTCAAGAGGCTATGAGAGTTTGACTATAAGGAAGGCTGAGTGCTAAAGAATTAATGCTTTCGAACTGTGGTGTTAGAGAAGACTCTCAAGAGTCCCTTGGACTGCAAGGATATCAAATCAGTCAATCCTAAAAGAAATCAACCCTGACTGTTCTTTGAAAGGACAGATACTGAAGCTAAAGCTCAAAGACTTTGGCCACCTACTGAGAAGACAGGGCTCATTGGAAAATAAGTCTATCTTTCCCAGCATCAGAGAAGATGAGATGGTTAGATAGTGTCATTGAAGCAGTGAATATTTTGGGCAAGTTCCAGGAGACAGTGGAGGACAGAGGGGGCCTGGCATGCTGTGGTCCGTGGGGTCGCAAAGAGTTGGACACAACTTAGCGATTGAACAACAAATCTGTGAATGGTATCATTTAATTTTAAAAGACATAAGGGATTTTATTTCAGCTTGGGAGATTTATTTTCTTTATTTATATGTTTATACGGCTGTCCAGCTCAAATTATGTGATGGTGACAAAAGACAAAAAAAAATCATAATAATTAATGCAAAATAACACAGTGCATTAAAACATGCTAAGTAACAGTGCTGAAAATTTCTATAGTTCACCCATTAGGGATTCCACTTAACCTGATCTCAAAGCACCAAACACTAATGGAGTAAAATAATATTAGAGCTAACTTTAAAAATCCAGGGCATCTAACTGTTCTAATAAACTCCTGATTTTTGTATTATAGATTGTACAGATAACTGTTCTAATGAATAAAACCAAATCTTTTATTTTTAAAATTTGTGTGCCTCAGTCAACTTTTCTGCATAACATGGGAGCATGCAAAATGCAAGCTTTCCCCAACCCTGTGCCTTTTATGTGTGTTGTTGCTTCAGTACTTAGAATTCACAGCCAACAGAGAATGAATACTCTTCTGAGTAATAATTGACAAGAACTGAGACAGAGGCTTCTAATAGGGCCTGTAGGCATTTAAGTCTCAAAGGTAATCTTTTTAGTACCTTCCATGCTCTCTATACCACCTGGATTGACTTAGATATTTGAGATTAGTATAATGTAGAAAGAAAATTTGGAGCTGGTCCCTAATGAAACTCAACTCCACCCCCCCCCCCGAAGTAGAGGTCCAAGAGCTCATGTAACATTGCTGCTGGGGAGCTAGGTCAGAGGTCCCCAACCTTTTGGGCAGCAGGGACCAGTTCCGTAGAGAGAGGTTTTTCCACAGACCGGTTGGGGCCTTGTTTCACAGGCTACCTGCATCCTGTAGATGGAGCTTTGCTTGTTTGTGGTGTCATGCCCGGCAAGGCCGATCTGTACAGGGACTCAGGGAACAGGCTCACCCGGTCTCTGCGCTGCTTCCTGACTCCAGGATGCTTCCTGACTCAACTGTGTGTCCCTTCGGCGTCTGGGGGCGGCCTCGGAGGCTAGGCTGTGATGGCTGTGCTACAGGCCACCGTATGACATCGTAAACGTGCGCCTCGCCATGCCCAGGAACTTTCATCCAATCTCATGCGGTGCCCTGCTCCCACCATGTATATTTCATGAACTATCGCAGTAACCTGTCCAGTCTTAGTATTAAAGTTGCAGCAGGTTCTGAAACCCTTGCAGGCAGATTTCAGCATGACTACACGCCCATGGTGGCCCAGTCAGCTCTCAGTTTGCACATTATTATTCTTGGCCCCTCCTTTTGGGCCCAGCATTTCCAAAGATATTGTACTACTAAAATTGGGCCACAAACTGTGAGGTCAAGATGGCACTGTTTGTCAAAATAATAAAACTAAGGTGACCAACTGTCCTCCTTTAGGGAGGACAGTCCTCCTTTTGTGAGTTCTGTCCTCCCTCGAAAAGTGTCCTCCTACATGTCCTCCTTTTCGATATTTGAAGACTAATCTGCAGGGCTTTTTTTTCTCATAGAACACTCAGAACGGCATTCTGGCACCTTTTTTTGATGGTTTTTTTTTTCAACTTTTGCATGAGCTGTGCTACTCCCCCTATTGGCTTTCGAAAGCCAATAGGAATTGCTGCTGAGCCCGCCAAAACACCCGGCCAGCAAACTTTGCACATGTAAGTTGTCTGCAGCGAAGGCGAATTGGCAGGAACTTTGCACCCCTCCCTGCTACCCAACTACACCATTTCCTAGTTAGTCCCGAAGATACTTGGAGGAGACTGGAGCGGCGATGCCACGGTAACTTTCTCTTGATCTTCAGCCCTGCTAGGGCAATAATGGCTGCGGGTGCAAGAGGCAGGGGCAGTGGGGCTGCTGTGGGTGGGGGTGGGAGGGGCAGCAGTGGCCGACTGCCCCCGTGCTGTGAGAGCCGCGGGGCCTGCTCTACATGGGGCTGCGCAGGGTGGGCGGTGGTGCTGGCGGGGCGGCTGCAGGCAGGATGTGTTGACGGCAGGCTGCCCCCTGGGGCCGGAGCCAGCACAGCTGGTCCTTTGGGAGCTGCAGGGCCTGCTCTACACGGCGGGGCAGCAGTGCTGGCAGGGCGGTTGCGGGGGGGGGGCGTGCATGTAAGTATAATTACAATATAAAATGTTATTGTTACAAATGTTTTTTATTATGCATTTATCATATTATAGTGTATTCTGTATTATTGTTGCAATGAATAAAATGTTTGTTTTATTTACGATATTTTTTTCTTTAATTTATTTGTGTCCTCCTTTTCATTGTAAAAAGTTGGTCACCTTAATAAAACAACCTCAGTGCATCTTTTTATCTGAGTCTTGGATAAGTTGTCACAGCCAACTCGCTGCAGGACAACTTGCCTTGGCCAACTTGTTTCAGGAAAAGTTGCTGTGGGACAAGAGTTACACTCTAATATCGAAGAAATGGTGGAATAGAATCATTAAAGGATGCCAAAGAACGAACAAAATGAAATGTGAATGACAAAAAACAAAATCATGCATCCTAAATAATTAAATTGAATTGTTGAATTGTCCTGTGGTGAGTTGGCCATGACGAGTTGTCCTGAGGCAAGTTGGCCGTGGTGAGTTGATCACAATGAACTGACCATGACAAGATGGCTATGGCGAGTTGTCACATTCTTCTTTTTAATCTTGTCCATCTCAGCACAAAAAAAGTGGCTGCAGCCTTTGGGGTGACTTTTTTCAAATATCCTTCCTCTTGGAGCTCTTTAAAAGATGCAGCTTATGGCTACAAAAAGATTGCTAAATCCTGTGATTGTGTGCCAAAAAAGGTAGTGTAGTACTTTAGGCAGTGGATTAGAAACTGGGAAACTGTGACTTCTAAATCCTACCTTAGATGAGAAGCCATCTGGGTGAGCTTGGGCCTGTCTTCTCTCTCAGCCCTAGGAAGCAAAGGCAAACCGCTTCAGAAAATGTTGCCAAGAAAACTTCAGGGACTGCCAGTAGTCTAAGCAAGTCTCCCGAAGTCAACATTGACTGGAAGGCACTATCTAGCTTTCAGTGTGCATGCACATCTGTGTGTGTAATCAAGAAATGTACTGTAATCACAATTTCATCAGCTACATCCTTGAGATAAGTGAAAACAACGAGGCTTAATTTTGAGAAAAGTTATTAGAATTAGGTATAGGTTTTTGGAGACTTGCTGTGATATAAATAGTTGATCTTTCCAGCCACAAATATTTCTGTTTTTGAAGAAAGGAATTGTTTGCTCTAAAAAATGATCCACTTTTGTTAAAAGTATTGGAATGACAAACTTCCTTTCTGGAATTGTGACTATGAGTTAACTTTGGTATCTAATGCAAAAAATATTTTCCATTACATCTATTAATGAAGACTAAGAACTTCAACCATGTTTCCCACTATATAGAATGGGGGAAGGGGTGTTGGGGTGGGCATAGGAATGTCTACGATTTTATGAGTTTGAAAAACATGGGTTATTTAGTGGTATTTAGCTCTTTGTTTAAGGCAGATTCCATTCCTGAAAGTCTTTAGGTATTTAAAACTTTAGACAGAAGGAAATTGATTCAAGATATTTTTAAAATGTTCTATTAGGGATCAGATTACTGATAAAAGCTTCATTTTATCCCAAGAATAGTGTATACAGACTTCAGAACAAGTTCTTCTTTTGGATTGTTGTTCTAATTGCTTGAGAAATTTGGAGAATGTGTTAGAGATGAACAAATGCCTTACTAAGTAAAGTCTTAAAGCTCTTTTGATATCACCATCAAACTGTTTGAATTTTTGTTACTTTCCAGAACCTTTAAAGTAGGAATCCACATTTAATTATCAATAATCATGCTATTTCTTTTGTCACGATACAAGGAGGTAATAAATTACTTAGATCTGTTCCATTATATAGAAGATATTTTATGCAATCTTTTTCTTTATGGTTATACTTTATTTTTGTTTTCTTATAATATTTTATATCCTGTCTTGAGTATGAGATACAGTATGTACAGACGGGTGAGGTGTGTGAACAGATAAAAGTAATATTACAGTATTTGTTGTGCAAATAAAACATGAACAAATGAAAACAATAGCTGCCACGTAGCCTTTTCCCAAAGAAGATCTTCAGTTGAGAAATGCTTTCAGAGATTAGTTGCATGGAAGTTTAAGTGACCTCTTCTAAACACACACACAAAAATCCACTTTAAACAAACTGACTACATTTTTAAAGAAAAATGCATATATTCAGTGCCATGCCCTCATAATGAAATCCTGCATACGTTGAACTTGAAATGCAAATCTAAAGACATTTAAACATTTTTTAAAAAATATTGAAGAATGCTGTATGAGAATTCCTTCTGTGTCTTGCTCTTTAAGTTATCCCTAAGCAAACAGAGGTTTATACCTCAGAATTTTCTTATAATGAGGTAGACAGCATTTCTGTTTACACAAAGTCATCTTTGTGACTGCAGACCAACTGCAGATCAGTCACAGATTGCCTCTGAACAGGAGAAGAAGGCATCATATGCTGTTGGTGGGCTTCCTAGAGACATATTCTTGGTCACTGGAAAATAGAGTCCTCTGCAGTGACTTTGATCTAGCAGGACTTTTCTTAAGTTTTGCAGTTTGCTGTGTTTCTGCCACTTGCAAAAACCTCTTCTACTGCCACTTCCAATATCCAATAACTATTGAGTGGGTTAATTTTTGTGGAATAGTAGGAAGCTATAGTGAAGAGGAGAGCACAAGAAAATTGGATGGAAATTCTCATCTTAGAATCCAAGCAATTGGAAATGTGTGAAGAAATACTGCAACATTAGTTGTGTGAACCCTGTTATTTTAGAAGTTTGGGCGTTGCATTTCCCCCTTTTAAAAACAGATTGGGTATCTTTTTGGGGGAGATATGCTTTGCTAAGTCTTTTCCCTACTGTTCTTGAAGTTTCCTATGCTAGTAGATCAAGTTTTACAGTGCTGAGGTAATGGGCCTTTAACAGGACTAAGCAACAGAATTGTGCCTGCTTAGAACGTGGATAGGAGGCCAGCAGGAAATCCCACAATTGTAGACTGAACTGAATAGCAGAAAACATGGGCATATTCATGAAGTCACCAGGAATCAAGCACAACTCAAAAGGCAACTTTCCCTTTTCAGCCTACTCAGTAACTCAAATCATCTAGTATGAGTTTATCAAAATTAGTGAATGATGACTTCAATTTATTGATTTATGTAAATAAATATAGATCCTTGTTCAGCTTTTTAATAATTATTTTTCTTAGTTAATAAAAATCCTGTTTTTAAAAAAAAACTATAAAAGCAGTAATGCAATCATAAGTAACACACAAAAATGCTAATCATAAAATGTATCATCCCTTTGTAGTAGGAATATTTATAAAATCAAAATAATTTATTCCTTTTTGTGTTAGTGAATAATTCTGTTCTGAAGGTACAAGGGGAGCTGCAGATTTTGTTAGGATGTTTATATATAAATTGGTGGGTGGGTGGGTGGGTGGGTGGGTGGATGGATGGATGGATAGATAGATAGATAGATAGATAGATAGATAGATAGATAGATAGATAGATAGATAGATAGGCATGCATCTTAGGCAGCCATTAGTTTCCATCTCTCTCTGGGCAATAGTCTATTCTTTCCTCAGAGGAAAGAAAACTGGATCACTTACTAGGACTGTGCATGGTTTCAAATTCAGGCTCCAAAGGGTGCTTTGGAAAAGCTGAGAGCATAAGCAAAGTGCTGGATTATAACCACATAAAGTAGTGTGTTCTTTGCAGTCATACAGAAGACTGGGGGCAAATGAGCTTCTTCCGAAGGCATGAAACTCCCAAGTCTCCTCTTAAAAGATTTGGCTAGCTAGACAGTAAAACGTTTTCAGTACACAAACTCACAAATAACCCATATGAGTTAAAAGAAGTTGCAAATTCAGCAAAGCAACCCCTATGCTGGTCAATTGATATTACAGTTATCTTACATATTTTGATGACTGGAGATAGGTGAAGCAAATGTTTTTGAAACAAAATGTTCTGGGCTTTGGATGATGAAAATCAAATTCTTGCATCATGAGGCTGTGATTGATATAAATATCTGCTTTCAAAGAAGGGTTCAGGTTATGAGTCAGTTTAATTACTTATTTCTAGAAATCCTATTTAAGGATCCAGGAGAAGGATTTCTACTAGGGTTATATGATCTAAAGTAGCTGATTACAAATGTACTTTGGATTAAGTATACGTTGCCAAAATAAGATGTGACTTTTTAAATCACTAAGATATGTTGTACAATACTCGTGCTTATATTTTTAGCAAATGATGAGTATGCCAATTTTATATATAGTAGTAAACTCAGCTTTAAATCTGCAAGGATGGACGTATTTCTTCCTGACTGCCAGTTGCTAAAACCATCTTTCCAGTCCAGGATGGTTGAATGTATGTAAAGGTGATATTGCCACAGGTTTTAAGTGAACTGCTGTAAGGTTCTGATTTACAATTCTAAACAATTATTTCTCAATTCATCACTTTCTTCAAAAGTTATAGGACAGGGAAAGATTGTAGGAAACAGGTGTATAAGAATTATTAGCAAGGGGAATTTTATTTTATTTTCTAAGTACTGCTACCGCCAGTTCAAATCGTAAAGCGATAGTAAATACAGATAATCCTCAACTTACAACACTTTATTTAGTGATAGTTCAAAGTTACAACAGCATTGTTGATAGTAAAATAGAAGGGATGATACAAAAATCTGAGCTGACTGAATCTATTGTTTTTCTGGAAATGAACAAAGCTTTGTTCTTTCTAAGATTTCAAAATATTGTAGAGGAAAAGGAGGAAGATTTGGGAGAAAAGATGGCAGAGATGTTGGCTGAGATTTTAGGCAAAGAAAAACTGGAAGTAAAAAGAGACATAGATGAAACATATAGAGTATACACAAATTATGCATGAAGGCATAGATTGGCAAGAGAGGTCCATATAAGGTTTACTAGAAGATCAATAAGGGATGAAATATATAAAAAAACAAGAGACGAACCAGTCATGTATAAGGGTAAAGAAATAATTGTATTAAAACAAATACCACGTAGTATACGAAATCAGAGACGAGAATACCAATTTTTAACAACTCGATTAATTAAATATAAAGTCATGTTTCGTTGATTAATACCTGAAGGCATACTTTTAACTTGGCAGGAAAAAAAAATACAAGATAGATACACTTGAGAAAGCACAGGACTTTTATGAGAGTTACTTTTCACAAGGAGAAGAACAAGAAAGTAGGGAAGAGCCAGAGAGTAAAAGTTATGATGAAGATCTATTAGAGGAAGTTTATCGAGAGCAAGAAATACAAAAGTTACAAGAAAGAGAAAGGTTAGAAAGAGAAGCAAAAGGAAGACTTATAGAGAGACAAGAAGCATAAAACAAAATAAAAACAAAAAAATAGATCAAGTTAAAAATGGGAGACGTAATTAAGCTCTTTTGTGTAAACATTAATGGATTAAATATATCAAGAAAAAGAGTTTAAATGTTTAACAATTTAAGGAAATTGGATGGAGATGTGATGTATCTTTAGGAAGTTTATATAAAATAGGATTATAGAAAATTACTAGAGAAAGTAAAATTTAGAAACATTATACACAATATTAGCATAAAACAAGAAAGGAGGAATTATTATATATGTCAAAGAAAAAATAAAATAAAATCAATATACTTGGATGAAAAGGGGTGAATTTTAATGTTGGAAATAGTATTAGAGTAAAAACAGTATATGCACTAAATAATAATTAATGTGAATCTTTTTTAAAAAAATAAGGTATATAAGAAGCTAGTGGATTTGAACTATGAGAATATTTGTATGATCACCAGGCGTAGATGGAATTCCGGTCGAGTCTTATAAAAAATCCGAGAGTTACTACAATGAATAATGTTGGATTCCTAGTAAGTAGTAGAATATGAAAGAAGGAAAACGTAAATAAGAAACAATGGGGCAATAAGGACAAATATTTCAAAGAAGAATGAGGGGGGAAATGTAAAGAATAGAAGAGTATTGTTACAAATTGCTGTCAACAAAAAAGGAATATATTATGTGTGTATGTGTGTAATGTTTTGTTGTGTTTTGTTTTGTTGGTCTAAAATAATTTTTTTAAAAAAAAAACAGTTACAACAGCACTGAAAAAAGTGACTGATGACCATTTTTTCACACTTATAACCGTTGCAGCATGCCCATGTCACGTGATCAAAATTCAGACGCTTGGCAACTGACTCATATTTATGACGGTTGCAGTGCCCTGGGGCCACGCAATCACCTTTTGCGACCTTCTAATAAAATCAGTGGGAAAGCCAGATTCACTTAACAACCGTGTCACTAACTTAACTGCAATGATTCACTTAATAACTGTGGCAAGAAAAATCATAAAATGGGTCAAAATTCACTTAACAAATGTCTTGCTTAGCAGGAGTAATGCAGAGTGTGGTAGAATCTGGATCAAGGGTGGGGAATCCCAAATCTTTTGGCCATCTGTGGCCTCTGGGTCAGATTGTGACACTACCTGTTCCTTTGATAAGCACTTGAATCTTTATAACTCTGATTATTAAGGGTATTTGTGAATTTCTATGAAATGAGAAAACAGTGATTTTTGGAACGATTTAAAATAATCCAGGATCCTGGTTTGTTTCAAATAGTATCTGTCATTTCTTTTGTCACCAGCATTGTAATTAGAATTGACTCAAGCAAAGGGAGAGGCTATTCATAATATAGCATAGCTTTGGCCACTGGAAGCATAATCTAGTGAAGCATAATGAAATATAAGAAAGAAAGGTTACACATTGGCATATTTATATTGGTGTGTTTGTATATAAAGTTTGCAAGTGAGCTAATCGTTTGTGTGTGTCTACTAATCGTTTGTGTGTGTCTATATATGTAACATGTTCTCCATCTACTGCATGTTATCCATATTTTTATACTGAAGCTTAAGCACCGAAAAATGTATTCTGCTTACTTTAGATGGCTCATTTCTAGCTAGATCTGAGAAATTAGGAACAAAATATATGCAGTCTTGTTAATATATGAACAAAACAATCAAATATATTCTTCCTTTTCAAATGTTTGATATAACCAAAGTGTATACTGTGTAACATTATCTCTATCTAAACTTTTATGTTTAAAAATTAGAGTAATGAAAGTTCACAAATATGAAACAGCATTTCTTCTGAGCTAAAATAAACACTGGGTACAAATCAGTGAGCTAAAATTCTTTCCTGATGTCCTCCTGCTATTATGGAAATGGGAATATGCTTCAATTGATTTTAAAAACCTTGATGGCAGAATTAAAACTTAAGTACAACTAATCGTGTTTCCAGAGAAAGGAGGAACATGGGTTAATTTCTCAGAAAACATTGTTTTTTATATCAGGGAGCAGAGATGGACTATAAGTCACGTGCAAACTTCCCAAGGCCACTTGGGTATTGCTTCTAAAACCATCACATTTCTTGCTGAATTTTGGAGGCATCACTGAAAATATTCCCCTAGGTTGGGCAGGGAGGACCTATCCTTGGCCAGACTTGTCCTGCGCAGCCAAAGGTCAAGAAAGGTATTTTGGAGGCATGTGCGAGCAGCCTCTGTTTGATAAGTTGCAGCTGTAAATAGAATTGTGCTTGTGCAAGGCCTTTTCACATTGGAGAGGAAGAGTTTTTCATTGTTGCTCGTGGCTGCTTCTTCCTTTATGCCCCATCCATCTGCACTTTCTCACCATAGCCACCAGTTCTAACCAGCACATACTCTTCTGTCTGATGTCCTACATAACTCCTTTGTCACACTTATCTCTTAGTTAGTTGTTTATCCTTGCTAGGGTCAGGGGAGAAGAGGGTCTTGCCCGCTTTGCTTTCTCTCACTTTTCTTCAATTTTTTTTTTTTAGTTCCAGGCTTTGTGGCAGAGTGAAACAGATGTAAAGATTTTCCCCCTTTCTTTTGAAAGGGAGAAGCTCCATGACTGACAGAGAGAGGGGGGCAGGGAGGAGAGAGAGGGGGGGAAGAGAGAGAGGGAGAGGGAGAGAGAGAGAGAGAGAGAGAGAGAGAGAGAGAGAGATCTTTTGGAATTTGGGTTCATTGACTGCCAGGATATGCTATTTGCCTTATAATCTTGATTCCTACTGACTCTCCTGTCAGAACCATAGAAGACTCAGTCTGGTTTCTTACAGATTCATGCTAACTGGCGTCAGATTTGCACCCCATACATGTCTATAACTTCAGTTGTTGACATCTTGATTTTCCATTAGAGGAATCCAGAGATATATCAGCACATTATTGTTGGCATCTTTTGCAATTCTGTTTTGGAAAAGAGCAAGATAGTATGTTTGTATAGGACACATTGAGGATTGCTCTTGCTTGCATACTTCTTAATGTATTTAGAATTTTCCCAAAAATATGCTATTTGGAATAGAAGCTTGGAAAAAAGAACAAGAGATGCCATGGACTGCACGTTTTACAACTTTCAGTGCAATGACAGTTAGAACTAACAAATAAGACTTTTTAAGAAATCTGTTGTAGATTTTGTTTATATTCCTAAGGAGAGAATTCTGAAGTTTGGCCCAGTAATCAGACAATTATAGCATGTTCTACCTTTGATGAATGTAACTATTTTTTAGGCAGACGTTACCTCCCATATTTTACTGAAGAAGAGTGAATACAGATCTGCAAGGCCATTCTTACTGAGTAAGATGTGGCTTCTTGAGAAATGTAGCAAATGGAAGAAAAATATTTCACCTTTCAAAACAAAAATATAATTCTCCATAAATGTGCAGTTCTTCTCAGTCTATTTTGTAAGGGCAAGATCTCAAACTTCAGATAATTAGGGCAATTCTTTTGGAATTATTTCTCTTTTTATTTTACAATAAACTGTTTCAAGTATCAAAAACAGTTAGAGAATCTGTAAATAGTTACTTGCTTCTTGGAGCAAATTACATTAGCTAATTAAGTCTTTGTGACTTCTGCAGCATAGACAGAAAATATGTCATACGTTTCTTGACTGTGAAAAGAAGAAAGACAGCAGATGGACTGTGGGATGTGAGAAATGAAAAGAAATAAAATCTCAAGAGTTATTTCTACTTACATATACAGTTACATTACAATTATCATTGGTATTTTTTATAGATTTAATAGGTTTGTTATCCAGTACTTCTCAACACACACAAAACATTATTCGATGCTTTTATCAGAAGCCTAATTTCAGTGTACATGGGATAATGAAATTGACCAAAACAAATCCATGCACATAATGCCTAAATATAAATACATTTGCTTTTCTGTGTCACTTTTGCTTTGAAAGCCTGCATGCTTCTGAAATCTCAGATTTTTAATTTAATGATAGCAAGATCTCAGAAGCAAAAAATGGATACATTACTTAAAATGTTTTCTAGCCTTTGCAATTAGTTTCTGAAAGAAAATTATAAATGGAGAATGATTGACTTCTTACTGCCTTGAAGATAACAATGTCCTGATTAGCAATTTGAGAACCAGTATAGTTCTAAACAATTTCCATCAGCCCAACCTACCATGGTTGTTGGTAAAGAGATTTATGGAACTCATGGTTGAACATACTATAGGTTGAATTATTCCAGTTGCCTACAAAAATAGAAGTATGTTAAAATTTTACTTTTATCTAATTTCTGTAACAGGTGGAAGTTTTGCCAGCCAACTATGGATTACATTCTTGCAATATGATTTGAATATTTTCTAATTTATTCATTTCTGAGATAAGGATGGCCTCATTCCTGTTTGCCTTCTGGAAAGTCCTTAAAATGTGTTTTTCCATCAACTCTGGGAATCCTGTGGAGAGCTGGCAAAGTGGTTATCTGATGGTTGTTCTCTTGCTATTTGGGTTTTCTATGTTTCTTCTTTTTCTGTTTTATTTATGCTTGAATGTTTTAGAGTTTTTAATATTTTTAATTATGGTGCATGACCCAGAGTCACAGGGACGGGTGACTAAATAAGTATATATTGAACATACATTTAAATATTAATGATTGGCAGTGCTTTTTTTCTAAAAAAAAAAAAAAGGTGCCAGAACTCACACACGTCATACAACCCACCTTGCCTACCCTATAAGGTTCCATTCAAAAAAGGTGCCGGAACTCCATTCTGGGCGTTCTATGAGAAAAAAAGCCCTGATGATTGGTACTAACCATTGTAAACTAACATCTTCTAATGTGAAATAGTCTCCAGTTTTGGGCTGCAGCTCCCAGCAAATTCATGCCTTTATTTAATACTTTTTATATATTACAAGTTGAAACAGATGTGCTACATGCTAGAGTATGTGCTTGGGTTGATATATATGTCTGCCTATCTCAGTATAACATAAGGTTAATTAGGCTACATTCAAAATTATAGATGGCTGTAAATATACTAAGATGGCAAGTAGCTTAACTCTTATTTTGTAATCTGAAGTTGAAATGCTTGATAGTCTTTCCACATAAACTTTCAGTTAAATTTATTATTAGTTTAGCCATCTCAAAAATTTACATTAAGCTGGAAAGAAGGGTGGGTGCAGGTTTTTGTTCCTAGTGAAATTTTCTAATGAACTGAGGATTTTTCTGAAAACACTTAATATTTAGAGTTGGCCCTCCCTTGGGGCTGTTAAATCTCAGCAAATATTTTCACACTGTGGCTAAACCTCGTAAGGTTTCTCTCCCAAATACAAGGGATTCCAGCAGCATAAATAAACAGAACAGTCTAGTTCAGATATTGTGGGGACAAAAAAAAAAAAAAAAAAAAAAGACACCTTGGCTGAGAGGTCTAAGGACATTCTTGTGCATATAATTGTGCTGACCCTGTAGATGTGTTTTGTTAGATAAAGCTATTTTTAGTTTTGGCAGACTTCAAACTACTGCAAAAAGGGATAAGGGGAAGTCAACAGTGAAATCACTTTAATAACATATTTTCTACGTGAAGTATTTTCTATCTATGAGGCCTAGACCGAGAATATGTCATTTCCTGGATTAGTTATTTTCAGTATTGATGGCCTGTTGTGGTATATACTCTCTTGACACCCCGCCCCTCCCAATTCATTCATCAGGAGTTCAGAACTGTAGTACAGAAGAAGCCATAATTCTAAAAGCATTGGTTTCTAAGTTTTGGCAATAATTTTAAATACACTATAACGTGTCTATACAACATACAGTTTGCAGGTTGCATGTAGTCCACCAAACAGCATTATGTGGTTCACTAGCATTTTTTTGAAAACTCAACAATCCATTGTTACCAAAGATCACTGCTGCTAGAAAGGATCTGCTACCACTGCCTAGGTTTTCATAGCTGCTTCTCCTCAAAAGACACTCTGCCAAGCATTTCCAGTGCTTCCAGATCTTACCAAACCTGGTAATTCCATCACTGTTGCCACACTGTTGTTGAATCCTTTGTGGTCTTTGATTATTTTTAATAGGACAGCAAATAGGACAGCATGGCCCTTTCCCTACTATGAGTTGAACACACCTGTTTTATAACATGGGACTAAGTGTCGTGTAAACGTGTGAAAAAGATGTACATGATTATGGTTAGGAAAATGCCTCTTCTGCAGCATGAGGATGGATAATCCACAGATGGGTTTTCTATTGTCCTTTCTACCCAATAGACTAAGTCTGAGAGTTTGCCATGCCTCCCACTGGTCTTTGCTGACCCAGTTCTGACTTAGTCTGATAACCCAGCAGGACGCATTGGTTCCCTCTGAGTGGCAACAGGTTATATTATCTGTGAATTATGTTTCCTTTTCCTTGAGAAGCTTTAGTTTTCTCCAGTCTATTTCTTTCCTTTCCCTTACGATTTTAGATCTGCCTCTTTCTTCTCTCCCCCTGCCTTTCTGAGCTACCCAAGCTCAAACAGCAGTTTAGGACAGCGCAGCCGAGCCGCGGCTCTGCCAATCAACTCAGTTGATTGGCGGACCTCCGCGGAGCCCCTAAATTGCCTGATTATCAGCTGGGCTTCGGCCCGAAGATTTTCGGATTCCCTGGCCGCCACGTGGATAGCAGCCGCTATTTTGGGAGCCGCAAATGGCCACTTTCATTGATAGAAGCCATCCAAAAGGTTTTTTCTTCTGGCCTGCTTTTACAGCGGAGAGGGAGAGAGATATTCAGGATAAATGCCTGACTTTTGATAGGGGGCTTACCAAACTGCAAATTGGCTATTTAGAGTCCCTTAAGGAAGCCTTGTTATCACCTCAGACATTGACAGTCGCCATTTTGAATAGCAGGTTTTTTTGGCGCCATTTTTATTTAGCTTCAATTTTACTTTCCAGAACACTCAGGCCCATAAATATCCGGCCACATTGGTTTAACATTGCCTCTGGCAATTTTTTCGGCGATTTGGAAGTTCAAATCCTTCCTCCAATTGCAATCCTTGCCTTGCATCTCAGGCCTTTAATTGCATCAGGGTGATCCAGCCCAATATATTCCTATTCCAATGGACATTTTGCGTCTCATAATACACTGTGATTCATAGTAGAATTATCAGGAGCTTACACTGGTTTTACCAGTTTTCAACAGTGAACAGTCCAGGCATCAGCTCCTATTCCCATTGAGGTCCATTCTCAGTCCTGTACTGAAGGATCTCCCAACAAAATGGCTGAAGACAAACAACTCCAGATTGCCTTGTCTATTACCAGCCCTCCAAGTAAAAAGAGGCAGAAATCCTCCAAATTGGAGGTGGCAGGGAAGCTGAAAGCTAAGGCCAAAGTGTTATCTAGCAAGGCCCCATCCAAAACGTCCGAAAAGGAGGCCACAAGGAGACACCTGGCCCTAGAGAGACAATTTCTGAAGGCCCAAAAGGAGACTCCAAGGGAGATTCCCCTTCCTTCCATGGCTACATCAGACAGCTCCCTCTTCGGGCCTCAACTAGCAATGTCAATTCAAGGCCACAGACCAATGTCCCCAGACATAGAGACCGGGCAGAGGTCCATAATTCCTATGGTTCCAGATCCAAACAGCAATTGGGTAGCCCCTTCGCCCAGTACTCAACCAGGGCCTTCAGCTACGTTCATACCCACTGCTGCTGGTCTCCGTCCCGATGTTCCTCAAGCGGTATGGCCAGAACAGCTCCAATCAATGCTCACTCAGGTGTTAGCACAGAGCATTGCTTCATTGCAGAGACCCAAGCCTTCATCCTCCACTCATTTCCACTCCGAGCCCCCGGAATATGCCTACTCCATTGCCTCTGATCATTCATCTCAAGACAGAGAGTCATATTTGGATGCTGAGGAAACACGGGACCCACCTTTGTCAGACGACGAGGAAACGCACCAGGAAGCCTCTCCCTTTGTGGGATTGTTTGATCCCACGTTATTCAGATCCCTTCTATCTGAGGCCACCACAGCTGCCAAGATTGCACCTGACCAAGAACCACAACCCACCCCTTCCACCAGTCAAGCTCCAGACCCTCTATTTTCCGAACCAACCGTGACCCAAAAACACATTCCGTGCCCTCCCTTCTTCCTTAATACCATAAAGAAACAATGGGCTAGCCTCAGTGCTCCCCCTGCCCCAGGGGTCGCTGATAAAAAACTTTTCAAAGTTGCTCCATCACTGACAGATCTGCTAGAGGTCCCGGCGGTAGATACATCCTTAACTCCTATCTTTTCCCCCTCCACCAGGCGATATGGAGGAAGCCTTGAGACCAGAGGAAAGAAAATCAGAATTTTCTTTGCGCAGGTCTCATCAAGCATCTGGCTGGGCAGTGAAGGCTTCCACTTCAGCATCTTTCTTTTCCAGGACCTCCATCATTTGGCTTCGAGAGCTTCAGGCCATGATTCCCAGGAACAGGTACGGGCTCACCAAACTTTGGGTAAGTTGCTCGTGATGGCAGAATACACGGCTGATGCCACACTTCACGGCAGCCAGATTTTCGGCCAGGGCAATTGCCACTAATGTATCAACTTGCCGGCTGCTCTGGCTGAAACAATGGCGACGGACTTAAAGTCCAAGGGGCGTCTGGCCACAGCAGCTTACACTGGCAGTCATTTGTTTGGGGAAGCTCTCGATCCCTACTTGGTGGAGAACCGGGATAAGAAGAAGGTGTTAGTCCACCAGACCAGGCGGGTGGACAAGAAAACTAGCCCATATTATCGTAAACAGTCATTCCGCAGCACTTCAGGGATGGAGTGGTCCCAACAACCCCAATCCTTCCCTCCCAGAGCCGATCGTCAATCGGACTGATTTGGATCCAAACCCAGGCAGCAATTTCAGTCCAAACGGCCCTTTCAAGGTTCCGGGGGCTGTCCCTTTAGGAGGAATAAGCGACTCTAGGGATGGACCCCCCATTGGTGGCAGGCTTTCCCTCTTTATTCACAACTGGGAAGCCACCACCACAGATGTTTGGGTTCTATCCACCATAGAGAATGGCCTATCGCTGGAATTCCTATCCAGACAACCAGATCAGTTCAGGCCGTGCCCAACCCCCCTGAACCCAACCAAGAGAAACCTCATGAATGAGGCCATAAATCACCTCTTGGAGATAAAGGCCGTGGAACCAGTCCTGGCCGAACAGATAGGGAAAGGCTTCTACTCCATCCTCTTTGTAGTGCCGAAAGCCTCGGGAGAATGGAGAGTCATTCTCGATCTAAAAGGACTAAATACCTATCTAATTTACAAAAAATTCAAGATGCAGACGCTACAATCTATTCTGTCCAGCATCAGAAAGGGCAACTTCCTGACGTCTGTTGACCTCACGGAAGCGTACCTACATGTCCCAATACTTCTTGAACATCGCAGATTTCTCAGATTCTGTTACAAGTCTTGTTATTATCAATACAGAGCTCTTCCATTTGGCCTGTCATCTGCTCCGAGGGTGTTTACAAAGATTCTGACGGTTCTGGCTGCCCACCTGAGACTGGTTCCAATACGGATCCAGTGCTACCTGGACAACATTCTTATACAATCCAGTCAGTTCAAACGGCAAGGTCGGATGTAGCACTCACCATCAAGGTTCTTCAGAACCATGGTTTCTCTGTAAACTTCCTAAAGAGCCAGTTAATTCCATCCACTCGTCTCCTTCATTTGGGGGCAGTCATAGATACGGAACAGTACATGGTCTACTTGTCCCCGGACCGCCAGATCAGTATCCGGACCCTGATATGTCAGGTCCAACATGACCGGGTTGTTCCTCTAGTCACCCTCTCCCAACTCTTAGGGAAGATGATCTCGTGCATCTCCATAGTGCCATGGGCCAGATTCCACTCCAGGGCCCTGCAGTGGTTCCTTCTCCCCTTTCAAAGGCAGAAACTCAGCTCTTCCAACAGAAAAGTAAAGGTCCCATCTCAAATATTGAAATCGCTCCGCTGGTGGACCTCCCAAATGGCAGCCAGAAGTTCCAATTTCAAGGAACTGACTCTACTCACCCTCACCACTGATGCCAGCCTCTTCGGATGGGGGGCTCATCTCCAATCCCAGTGGGCTCAGGGACGGTGGTCCCGACGGGATCTGAAGCACAACATAAACTGATTGGAGCTCAGAGCCATACATCTCCGGGGGCAGAGAGGGTGAACGCCCTACGCGGCCCATGGCCCAGGGATCTACTTTATGCAGTTCCTCCACTCCCTCTAATGTCAGTGGTCATACACAAACTGTTATAGGAGAGAACGGAGATCATACTAATTGCTCTGAACTGGCCGAGGCATCCGTGGTTTGCCGAACTCATGAGTCTTTCCATCTTGACTGTTTGGAGGATCCTTCGGATCGCATTGCGCTCAGTCAGGGCGCACTTCAATATCCGGACCCACAATGGCTCCAGCTAACCGCCTGGCATTTGAGCGGCAACGTCTAACTCAGGAGTCCTACCCAACGAGGGTGATGAACATGATCCAGGCTTCGAGATGCCCCTCTACCAACAGAATTTATGATTCCACTTGGAAGAACTTTTCCACCTGTTGTACCAGGAACCAAATTGATATTTCATCCATCACTATCCCTAGAATTTTAGAATATTTGCTGGAGAGACTCGACAAGGGCCTATCACCAAATACCATCAAAAGGCAAATAGCAGCCCTGGCTATGGTGCTGTCATGTGACGGTTCTTCTTTGGCCCATTACCCAATGATCCGCTCCTTCATCAAGGGAGCGGTCAACTCAAAACCACCCACGGTCCATACATACCCCTCATGGGATCTTATCGCGACACCATTCGAGCCCCTTAAGACTTGTGATTTGAGACTCTTGTCCATGAAGGTGGCCTTTCTTGCAGCAGTGATATCAGCCAGGCACATTTCCGAACTGGCAGCACTCTCTGTCAGGGAGGATCTATGCGTCTTTTGTAAGGATTGTGTGATCCTTAGATTGGACCCATCGTTCATTCCTAAGGTAAACACCTTATTCCATAGATCACAAGAACTTATACTAGTGAGCTTTTGCCCTTGACCGTCTCATGACCTGGAGCGCCAGTGGCACACCTTGGATGTACGCAGGGCATTAAGACAGTACATCAAGCGGACTTCTGTCTTCCGCAAATCAGAAGCGCTTTTCATTTCTTTCCAGCCCTCTTCCATGGGGCAGAAGGTCTCATTGTCCACCATTGGCAGGTGGATCAAGGCCTGTATCTCCACGGCTTATCAATCCCAGTCTTTATCCATCCCTACCCATATCACTGCTCATTCCACCCACAGTGCAGCAACTTCAGCGGCTTGGGCGACTCAAGCGCCCATTGACGAGATTTGTCGGACGGCGACTTGGTCGTCACCCTCCCTGTTTATAAGCCATTACAAAATTGATAAATTTGCCTCTGCAGACGCCTCCTTTGGCCGGATGGTGTTACAACGAGTGGCGTCGTCTGGAGGGACACATGCCCTGACTATTTCCCTCCCATAGGAACAGAACAGGCTTTGGTATGTCCCATCTGTGGATTATCCATCCTCATGCTGGAGAAGGGGCATCTTACCTGAACACCTTTTTTCAGCATGATGATGGATAATACACTCCTGCCCCTTTAGTGGCCGTCAGGTCCTGTGTAAGGGGTAGGGGAACCAATGCGTCAGACTTCGTCTGCTGCTTCACCTTTCGTCGGAACTGGGTCAGCATAGACCAGTGGGAGGCGTGGCAAACTCTCAGACTTCGTTTATTGGGTAGAAAGGACAACAGGAAACCCATCTGTAGATTATCCATTATCATGCTGAGAAAAGGCATTCAGGTAAGACAACGCTCCTTCTACCTTACTTCCTCTTTTACCACTTAGGTGTCAAGAGAATTAAGCAATCTTAGAGATTCTTAAGCAACAACTATGTAGCTAATACTGATTGGTCAAATCTTTTCTAGGTGGGACTTAGGTTTAAATGTTAATTTTTGGTTATACATTCTCTGCTGATAATAGAATGTGAAAAAATAGCAGTAAATAATGAACAAATTTTGTTTAATTTTTATTGTTAAGATATCTACATAAAATTACAGGTAGTCGTCATTTAGCAGTTGTCTCATTTAACTAACTCATCTTGCAACAGTGATGAAAAAGTAACTTTTCAACCATTGCTTAAAAGGTACATCATTTTTTTTAAAGGGGGGATAGTTTTAAACAAAAACATTATTCTAAGTAATATATTCCTTTTTATCACGGAAATTCTTCCAAATATGCGTTTGAATAGGATTAAACAAGAAGTATGCAGAAGGAATGAGCACTTCTTTCTCTTAAGGATGCTGTACAATCTGAGTATGATTGTATGACCCATAGAAAGAAAGAAAGGAGATCAATCCTGGAAATCAAATAATAATAATAATAAACTCTTATTAGAGCTTTTTGAAGTACTTGCAGAGTCATTTTGCAAAGTATGTTGGTGAGTGTGCAGTGCCCTTTTTTGAGGTAGCCACATTTCAGGTTGCTAGGTATGGTGGCTTCAGGAGTTCATTTGTGTATGCGTATTCCCATATGGCTGCTTCATTTTGTCCTGGCAGAAAGCACTGCCTGTGCATCTGTACACATGTGTGAACAATCTGGGAAATCCTTTGAGGTAGCCTCACTGCCTCTGGAAAAGGATGTGTCTGTTTCAGGGAGGAGCGGTAGGCAATTTCAGTCAATTTGTACAAAGGCACTTTGCAGAGTGTCTTTTGAACAATATGAACCACCCAGAAGGTTCATGATTAACATGCAAAGAAGTGGGCTGTAATCTTGACTGCAATTATAAAATGACATACATTTGTATGTTATACAATTCTAACTGGAACGGTTTCCTGCTTCTTGTTTACTGATGAAGTTATCTTAGTATCATTTTGAATGTTTCATAATTCATCCCTTTATGTATTTAAAAGGCTTTTAAATACTTAACATCCCCTGAAAACCCAAAACTTCATCCCACACTAAAAACAAAAAACAGCCAAATGATAGACTAAAGTTGGAAAAAGAAAAATGTTGTCTTTGTCAAGCTATGATGAATGTTATTCCATAGGGTGTTTCCTATGGAAAAGCCGAAGTTGTTGCTGCCCATCAAGCCTCTGACTGCTGAGGAATTTGGAACAGGGCCTTACATAATGAATAGGTCATATGATGATAGATACAGAGAAGAAAATGATCTGCAAGATACTTCAGTCCCAGACGACAATCCATTTATAACTTTGAAGACACCATGAATTGTCCTCTGGAAACAAACCAGTGCCCAAATCACTCAAATAAGGGCACCTCCCCCCCCATTTCTCTGCTTTATCATTGTTTTGACCATAATTCTCTATTTATAGTGGAATATATATATGATTTTCTTGTCTTCAAAATTTAGCTATTTAAATAGAATTTTAATTTATTATTTAAATAGTGATTTATGCACTAGTGAAGAAGCTTCTGTCATAATTTCTAAATGCATTCTTGTTTATTATAACCTGAATACATATTCTGTGGTCCTTCGCGAGAAGGAGAAAGTTCATTTTTGAAAAATATATAACATAGAAAGCAATTTGTTAAGATTTTTTTTCCAGGTTAATTTAACAAAAAATGGAATGATGATCTTAATAAGGAAACAGGTGCACATTTATGAAATCAGCTCTAGTTTAATTAGTTGTTATGGATGGTTGGGAGATATATTTTTGCCAGGTTATTTTAAAATGGTATTAATATTGTTTTTTTGTTAGTAGTTTTCTTCAGCAAAGTAAAAAGTAGTATCTTTACAAAAAACAAGTGCCTGCATTTTCAGCTAATTGAGTTTTAAACTTTTAAACCTTTTAAATTAGAGATAGGCAATTTCAGTCTACACAAAAAAACCTGAACATTGGGTGGCTGGTCAGTTCAGTCTTCACCATTTTTTTCATAGTTGAAAAGCAAAGAGGCTTTCCTGTTTTTTCTGTTACCAAATCCTTAATATCGTATGAATTTAGTTACTCCAAATAAAAATACTCTTTTTATACCAAGGTATTGCTGTTAAAGTTTGGGCATTTTCTACTATAATTTCCTTTAAAGGTTTAAATTTTTCCCCATGGTTCTGAAATTTGAAGAATGTTTCTAAAAACTGCAACTGGTATGAAACACAACAGCCTGATACCTGGCAGGTATAACTTGCCAAGAGCATGTTACACCTGTATTTCAGTGCCCTACATTAGTCACCACTTGGTTTCTGGATATAATTCATAGTGATGGTTTTCACTTATAAAGGCACATCTGGCTTGATACCTGGATACTTACAAGACCTGCTTCTCCTACCAAAACACCCTGTTCATTATATTCATCCCAGAAAGTTGACTGTTGTACACCATTTCTAGAAACTGAAAGGAACTAAAGCCACAAAGTGCTGATTTTCCATTGTAACCCCCATCCCGTGGAATAGTTTCCTCTTAAAATTAAAGTTTAACTGTTAAATTTGTTCCATTTATAATGCCATTGTCCTACACTTTTATTATGATCTACATATAGGTCTCAACTTACAACCATTCGGTTAGTAGGCGTTTGACGTTACAACAGCATTGAAAAAAGCAACTTAAAACCATTTTTCACTTATGACCTTTGCAGCACCCCCATGGTCATGTGATCAGAATTTGGATGCTTGGCAACTGGCATGTATTTATGAAGGTTGCGGTGTCCTGAGGTCGTGTGATCACCTTTGCAAACCTTCTGGCAAGCAAAGTCAACGGGGAAGCCAGATTCACTTACCAACCATGTTACTAACTTAACAACTGCAGTGGTTCACTTAACAACGGTGGCAAGAAAGGTCATAAAATGGGGCAAAACTCATTTAACGACTGTCTGTGACTGATAAAGCAGTACATCAGTGGGAAAAAAAGATAGGTAAAACATTTGACATTATTTGAAGGATGATTGTTAATAGGCCCATTTAAAGCTAACGCCTGTTCTTTAGCAGGTAAGGATTTGCCGTGATATTGATCATTTAACTGAGAATGTTGGCAAAAAAATAAGCTGGAGACAAGGTTTGCTAAATTTATTTTGTAGTGTTTGTAGTATAATTTGTGTTGTTTGTCTTTTTGAGGATGTACTCATTTTCTCCCAAATTTCAACAGCGTCAGAACTAAAATAGTTATTTTTCTGTAAATTGTTTAGGCCACTGAAATAGGCTTTAGGATAGTTATCAGATATGCAAGTTTTGATCTCACGTTGGTAATCGTTTTGTAATAGTTCTTCTATTTCTTCATGATTTAATTGCAAATTACTAATAAACTGGTTCTTGATATAGCACTCCAAACAGTTCATGGATATATTCTGTTAAACATTTTGTAAGATTGATTAGAATGAATTGCTTTCTTCACAACAACCACTCCACAATATTACCAAAATGAATAGAAGATGCATTACATGAGCATTTCAGTTGTATGCTGTTAGAATGTGGACTTCCTTGCTTTTTTCTAATGATATTAATTAATTATAAAGACTCATAAAATGGACAATATTCTGTTCTCTTTCAACATAGTTTATTAACAAAACTCGGAATGCCTTGCTCTCTGTGGAGGTGGTGTAGCTAAGAATTTGGGATTTTATGGCTCATTTGCAGGAAAGAAATGCAAGTATTAGAAGAATGCACAGTCTTGTAGGGAAGACGTTTATAAGGTTCCCAGGTATTAATTAGGTTATGAGTGAAAATTTAGATGAAAATTAATTGATAGCATTTAAAATCCCTTTCTTTTTTGTTGTTTTTTACTTTTGCTTTGAAAGAATAATATGGATACCCTCCTGTTTCTGGAAAATCTTAAAAAATTTGCAAACCTCTGCGCAGAGTTTAGAATGATTGAGTTGGGTGATACTTAATTCTCTATTTTTTTGTGTTATATCAGAGTAGTTAATGTACTTACCTGAGATTAGAAGAATATTTGTTACGGTTCATGATGAATATGACAAATGTCATAAGTAAAAATACTTTAATCAATTTATATTGTCTTTACTATTTTTTTTTCTACTTTTACCTTATGCGAATCTGCTAGATACTTGGAAGAAAAAAATGTGAACTTTGTAACAAATAGCATGATTTCACATCCAGATTTAAAAGAACTAGGATCAACTTCCTGTTGTCTGAGTAGAGAAACAGGACATTGCACTGGTGCTTAGTGATAATGGCATGGTCAAAAAGGATCTGGAAGTTTATTTTCCTTTTGTGAAGAGGAGTCTAGAATGTAATGAAAAAAGATGGTCTCCTACAAAATGAGTTCATGATAGATGTTTGGGTGCCAGCACTGTTAGAATGATCCAGACATCATGGAGTGCCAGAAGGCTCTGTGCTTTTCATTTTTATTTTTTTTTATCAGTGATGCAAATGTTGGAGTTGTTGGGGAGCCTTATAAAATGTACAGATGAACAAGCCTTGAAAAGTGGCTGATAGTTTAGATGAAAGTGAGAAGATTCAAAAATATGTAGACAGGCTTCAGCTGTGCATCTGAAATGAATGGGGATGGAATTTGAAGTTTTAATAATCTGAAACAATCTCATTAACTGGAAATGGGTCACGCTGAAAACACAGCAATAAATTTATTGATTTATTCATTCAGTTTCTGTGAACCCACTCCCCACGTCCACAAGTGACTATGAATAGTGAAAAAAGTTAAAAAATAAAGTAAAATCTATACAATAATACAAAAATTAAAATACATAGCATCAGAGAAAATATGTTATTATTAAATTATTTAATTATCATTAATTAAAAAAACAGTTCCTACACACATTGGGGACCAGCCCCAGATATAGAGTCAGGTCTTTAAAGACTTACAAAAACCCAGCAGGGTCAGGGCCAACCTGATCTATAGCAAGGGTATATTTTCTAATTAAATCCCATTAAATGTTACAGGAATTGCCTTTGAGTAAACATGACAATATATCAGATGGTGTCTATGTGGGAGTGAAATGATGTCCATCAGCAGATTTGATTCCCAATTCTCATCCAGTGCCCTTCAAAATCTGTGCCAGAATACATCAGAGGTAGAATTGAAAAGGTGCAGCAATGAAGATGATAAGAAAAATATGTTTTGTTATGCAGTCAGAAGTTGACTAATTTTGTTTTTTTGATAAGCTAAAGCTGTGGTGGCGAACCTATGGCACGCGCGCCACAGGTGGCACGCAGAGCCCTCTCTGTGGGCATGCGTACCATCGCCTCAGTCCTAGGCCTTCAGATGGATATTATAAAACCTTTTCAGTTTAGGCCTCTGCCGCCGTGTGCAAAAAAAAAAAAAAAAAGGATCAATCAATCAATCAATTTCAGCTTCTCACGGGAAAAAAAAAGATCTCGCAAAATTGGAATTGATTGACTGAACTTTTTAGTCCCACCCAATCTGCCGTTACCACCGCAGCCACACCCACCCAATGGGCCATGCCCACCCGGCACCCAACGATACATAAGTGGGTTTTGAGTTGCAGTTTGGGCACTTGGTCTCTAAAAGGTTCGCCATCACTGGCCTAAAGTATATATAATATGAACTATAATGAGTGAAATGTAGAATAAACAATACTATGTAAAATATAAGAAAATGAATACAATTCTAAAAGATTTGTTCATAAAGTATGGATAAACATCATATGCAAATGGGAAGCTTGTGTGTTTGGCATCTCATGATTCTATATATGTTCAAATATATGAGCTGAGGTGGCGCAGCAGTTAGAGTGCAGTACTGCAGGCCACTTTAGCTGACTGTGTTCAGCAGGTCAGCGGTTCAAATCTCACCGGCTCAAGGTTGACTCAGCCTTCCATCCTTCCGGAGTAGGTAAAATGAGGACCCAGATTGTTGGGGGCAATGTAAATATATATATACATTGCTTACTGGTGTACACCGCTTAGAGAGTGCACTTAAAGCGGTATATAAGTCAAACAAATAAACAAATAAATAAATAATTCATGGGTTAAGGAAAGGTGACATTTCTAAAATAATCTTCCTTTGTTTCCCCCCCCCCCCCTTTTCTTTTTTTCTAGGATGGTTTAAAGTCCTTAGTCCTTGATCTGGATTATCCAGCACTGAGGAAGAACAAAAACATAGATAATTTCCTTAACAGATGTAAGTTTTTCTTATGTATAATATCTCTATGTAGATGAAGTATATTATATTTATATAATATAGCAAATCTCTTTTAGAAATTAGGGGCAAGCTTATGTGGGTTTTATATATATATATGTTTTCTGAGGTTTTCGCGGGTATTTGTATGTAGGTCTTTGGTTGGTCGGGTTTTCTCCCGCGTAAAATTGGAAGTGTCTTGGCGACGTTTCGACGAAGTCCCATTCGTCATCTTCAGGCTGGTGTTTTCAGCTTCGTGCTTTGAGCAGCTGCTCAAGCACGAAGCTGAAAACAACCAAAGACCTACATATACACACACACACACACACACACACACACACACATAAAATCCACATAAGCTTGCCCCTAATTTCTAAAAGAGATTTGCTGTCACAATATTATGATAAAGGACTGTGTCAATAGTAATTTAATATCATCATATTCTGGAAACTATATATTTAGTTCTCAACAAAATGGGAAAACCATTTGGTGTAGTGGTTAAAGGTATTATGCTAGGAATCAGGAGATTGTGAGTTCTGGTCTTCCCTCAGGCACAAAGCCAGCTGGGTGACTTTGGGCCATCACACACAGCCAGCTCTGAAAAACATGCAGTGACAAACCACTTCTGAAAGGTAATCTTGGCAAGAAAGCTGCACTGACTTGTCTAGGCAGTTGCCAGGAGTCAAGACTAACTTGAAGAGTGGGGCGGGAGGGGGAATCCAAAATAGTATGATTTGATTTCAAGGGTCAGTGATAAAAAAGTTAAAATATGATTTTTTTAAGGTACAGTACTTTAGCATTTCTTATAATTAAATTTCATAGTTAAAGTGTCCCTGATTTTAGCGCGTAAAATGCTGTTTTAATAAATATGGTTTTATTTTGTTTTGCTGTTTGACGTACAACCATTCACTTAATGACCATTCAGAGTTACAACGGCACTGAAAACCATAACATGACCTATTTTCACACTTATGACTATTGCAGCATTCCCACAGTCACAGGATCAGAATTTGGATGTTTAGCAATTGGCATGTATTTATGATAGTTGCAGCGCCCTGAGGTTCTGGGATTGTCATTTGCAACCTTCATAGGGAACTTCTGACAAACAAAGTCAATGGGGAAAGCCAGGTTCGCTTAACCACCATATGATTCACTTCACAGCTTCATATTCATTTAATAATACTGTCAAAAAAGGCTGCAAAATGGGGCACGACTCACTTAATTGTCTTGCTTAACAAAATAAATCTTGGGGTCAGTTGTGGTCATAAGTTGAGGGCTACCTATATTTATGGATTTAAAACTTGCTTTTTCTTATTTTATAAAGGTAAATACTTCGCACTGTACCTTTTAAAAGGATCTGTTTTCTTTGTGCATTGCACTGAAAATACAACCTGACACTGCAGATTAAATGGCCCATGCCATTTGTAATTACTAGTCTTAAATTTCTGTATTGTTAGTGGCTTAATTGTGTATTATCTTTTATGAATATTTTAATAGCACAAATATTTCTCTTTAAACTTTTTCAGATGAAAAAATTGTACAAAAAATTCGTGATCTTCAAATGAAAGTGGAAGATTATGATGTTGTTAAAGTGATTGGAAGAGGTGCATTTGGTGAAGTACAATTGGTAAGAACGTAATATCAACATAAAGCTACTGGGTTTCCATTAATTTTCTTAAGAAAAATGTTTTTCTTTATGACCACACTGTTTCATATTAACTTGGTGCAGGTTCCTTGGGGTAGTGGGTAATCTCAGAATAATTTAATTAAACTTATGAATACATAAAGTAAATTAAAACATAGGCAAATATAAAAAATGTGCATTGGAACAAAAGTGCATATTTAATTTACACTGATAAGTATGAACTAAGTATGGATTACCAGTGGGCTAACAAAAAGCTTCGTGAAGATTATAGAATAGTGAATGGTCATGTTTTTAAAAAGAAAGAAAACACATTTCTAGATAATTAGACAGGCAGATAAAAGAAAGTATGGCTTCATGTTGTGCATTGACATAGAATCCATTACAAAATTTAAGAATGGCCAACAACCTTGCTATATTAGATAAATTGTGGGATGATTAGGGAATTAGTGGTCTCTTGTCATGATGACTGCATATTATCTCCAGTAATGGACACATTGGTTTATTGAATCCAGTTATGAGAGAGTATTGGTGTGTTTGTGTGATTCTGTTTTGTTTTGCAGTTTCTGTTGGAGTTTTGTTGACTATTCTGAAAAAATACTATTGGACAAGAGAAGACTGGTCAAATTCAGCAAGGCTCTTTTATATTTTTATGTAGAAGATTGGCAAATTATAGTGATATTATTAGACATAGCAGGTTTTTGAGATATAAATACAACACAGTTATTGCCAGAATTCTTCAGAATGAACCACATGCTTTAATCATGGGTCTGAAAGATGCATATGTATTGAAGCTGTTTTGGGACTTTAATTTAATTGGTCATAGAAAAGAACCAAATTCTGACTATTAACATCAGAAGTGTTTCTGTTCTAAAGATGGTGCCAACCCAATTGGTGCTTAGGAATTATAAATGTTATACAATATAGACAGGTGTGAAACATTTCAGTGGTTTTATAATAAATAGCTTGAAGAATGGGATTTTTTCTAGAATGTCTTTTTGTCTCTCATCTTTTCTTCATCTTATGGAGGCATGGAAGGAATTGGTACAAAAACAATTTTCGTTTTTGTGCCAATTAGATGTTAGATCTGTCCTTAACTTCTTGATGATGGTACCAACGCTGATTGTTCATCATGGATATTTATTTTGTTTTGTAATAACTGCTTTTTAAAAAGAAATAGGGTGTGTGTGTGTGTGTGTGTGTGTGATGTGTGTATGGCTGATCCTCCTGTAAAAGTGGAATCCCTTTGGCTGATGATTTAATCATACTTTCTTTCTAAGAGTTCTACCCTTCAGGTTTCTGGTCTCTTAATTCTATTTCTTGAAAGCTGTTGATTTTCAGCATCCAGATAAGCTTAGATAACCGTTCTTTGGTATTTATTATTGATTCTCCATATCCAACTTTCGGTATTTTAAATTCTGCTATAAAATAACTTACTACTTTGTTAACAGGTTCGCCATAAAATAACGCAGAAAGCCTATGCCATGAAGCTGCTAAGTAAATTTGAGATGCTCAAAAGGTCAGATTCAGCTTTCTTCTGGGAAGAGAGAGATATAATGGCCTTTGCCAACAGTCCATGGGTAGTCCAGGTATGAATATTTCTTGTGTGCAAACTTCGATGGTAATTGAAGGGAAATGTAAATAAATGGGGAAAATATAAATAAGCGAAATAGCAATTTTTATGTTTTGATACCTGATGTCTATTGGAGATTCTCAGCCATCCAGGTCATAGTTATCCCAAAGATGCTTTTTCACGAGGCAACTGGACTTTCTTGTTTTTCTTTGAAGACGTTTCGCTTCTCACCCAAGAAGCTTCATCAGCTCTGACTGGATGGTGGAGAATAGAAAGATTTAGACAGTATTTGATACCTGATGACTTTAGAATTTGGTATAAATAGGTAGTATGCTGTTTATATAATTCTTTGATTTAAAATGCATACATTTCTGTATGCAGGTAGTCCTTCCATTGCAGGTAGTCCTCAACTTACAACAGTTCGTTTAGTGACTGTTCAAAGTTACAGTGGCACTGACAAAGTGATTTATGACTGTTTTTCACACTTAGGCCTGTTGCAGCATCTCCATGGTCATCTGATCAAAATCCAGATGTTTGGCAATTGACTCATATTTATTAGTTTCAGTGTCCTGAGTCTTTTGTAACCTTCTGACAAGTAAAGTCAATTGGGAAGTGACATTTTTACTTAGGAAAGTAGAAAATAAGGCTTGGGACAAGCAAAAATCTAACATTTTTGCTATATATAAGAATCTTGTATTACAACATAATGCTGAAAGCTATAATTATAATATGGATTCTTATTCCCCGAAAATAAGACCTAGTCTTATACTTTTTTTGCCTCCAAAAGAGGCACCAGGTCTTATTTTGGGGGGATGTCTTACCCGCTTACTTTGGGATTGCTGTAGCCAGGCCTCCCACGCCCCAACATCTGCCTCGTCTCAACGGCCCACTTCTTCTGCAGCTGCTCACCGCAGCTCGCACACATTGCCCCCGGGCTCTGTTTTGCCATTAGAGGCCCTCAGGAAGGGCCTCTGACAGTAAAATGGAGGCCGGGAGCATCGTGCATATCAATCCGGAGCTCGCTTCTCGGCTGCAGAGGCCTTTCCGAAGGACTCTGATGGTCGGGGCATGGGAGGCTGGCTGCAACTGTCCCTAAAGTAAGTGGGCGCAGGTTGTGTGGTACAGCTCCTCCCCATCCCCACCCCTAACTTGATTTTTACCCATGTGCCTCGCCCCACCTCATACAACCAGGTGCAATGGAATGGGTGGGATCTTAAGTAGAGCTTATTTTTGGGATAGGGCTTATATTGGGCGTATGTGTAAAAATCAAGCTAGGGCTTATTTTTTGGATAGGTCTTAATTTCGGAGAAATGCAGTAATAATTCTCTAAATAGCTGTCACCTTCCACCCTATGCAATGATAGATGTAGTTATTGCTTTACATAGAGCAGACATGTCAAACTCACGACGTCATGTGACGTTGTGCAACATATTGGGCCGGTTTTGCCATTGCCGGCAAGGGGGTGGGCACGGCTTCCACATGACATGTCCGGCCCACTGGCCTGCAGTTTGACACCCCTGACATAGAGGGAAGAAACTTGTTGATAATGCTATACTGAAATGTTTAATGGCACATAAAACCTTTATTTCATTGAACTAAACTAAACTAAATTACTTTGGAACGCCTAAAATGTTATAACAGTGGGCATACCTTATTAAAACTGATTTTTTAGAGGCTTAAGGGGAAAAGCTTAAAATTCAGTGTGTGTATTTGGCTGAATGTTTAACACGTTGGCAGTCTTTAGAATTGTTCTTTCTTTTGGAAACAGCTTTTTAGTGCCTTTCAAGATGACCGATACCTATACATGGTAATGGAATACATGCCAGGTGGTGATCTTGTCAATCTCATGAGCAATTATGATGTGCCTGAGAAGTGGGCCAAATTTTACACAGCTGAAGTGGTCCTTGCTCTTGATGCAATTCATTCCATGGGCTTGATACACAGAGATGTGAAACCTGATAATATGCTTTTGGATAAATACGGACATCTGAAGCTTGCAGATTTTGGTACTTGTATGAAAATGGATGACGTAAGTATCTGGGTCATTGTGTCTGTTTCAAAAACAGTGTGCACCATCCAAAGAATCTCATTGTAATTGAGCAGCATATGAATATTAGTGAAAGGATTTTAATTATGTCATGGTTAATATTGAACATAGCGTAATGGTTGAGATACTTACTGTGAAGATTTGTGATTCAGTGCTTACTATTGCCATGAATTAACTTGGTTTCTTCAACCAAGCAACTATTTCTCAGCTGTTGCCTTCTATGTGTAGTATGTAAATTAAACTTCTTTATATTAAAATTATACTTTTCTGTTTCTTGAGTATGTCTCTAACACATGTTGGGATTGGTTTAGGGTACTTGCTCAGTATTCCATTTGCTTGTTTGTTTGTTTTATTTTGTAAAATTGAGATTGAACTGCTGATTTGGAATAGCATTCTGTACTGCAAATCGATTCAGTCTTACACCTGCTCTCGAGAGATTGGAAAATTTGAAGTGTATTATAATGTAATCGTCTATTTTGAAAATTAAAAGAGAAGTGAAGTTGATGGGAAGATGTATAAAGTTGATGAGTTAGGTCATAATTCTGTGGTTCACGTTTATAAAACCAAAGAGCCAGTTTGGTCTAGTGATGAAGAAGCCAGGAGATGGAGAGTTATAGTTTTGCCTTAGGCATGAAAAACTAGCAT
Organism: Crotalus tigris; assembly: GCF_016545835.1. Classification (NCBI taxonomy): domain Eukaryota; kingdom Metazoa; phylum Chordata; class Lepidosauria; order Squamata; family Viperidae; genus Crotalus; species Crotalus tigris. The sequence continues at coordinate 4,429,166 of NW_024100609.1, read as the reverse complement.
GATGAATTTGGGCCAGTCACTCTCTCTCTCAGGCCAATCCGCCTTCCAGGTTTGTTTTTGTGGGGAGAATAGGAAGAGCAAAGAGGTATTAGGCATGTTCCCTGCTTTAAGTTATTTATAAGAACAATAAATGCAGGATTACAAGATGTAAAAAAATAAAAGTAATAGAGATGTAACCCTAATCTGTTTAAGGAAGGTGGATGCTCTAGTGTACCATGCTGTAAAGTTCTAACTGTGTTATGCTGTCAGTATTGATTGTAAGGAAAGGTTTATCAAATAGTCTGCTTTCTTTTATTACTAGTTTTCAGAATATCCTAAAGAATAATGACATTGAGAAGAGGCAGTATTTCTGTGATGATCCAGTGATCGCACATAACACTACTTCTCACTTAGGTTTCTTTCAGAATTGTTTGATCTGTAGCTGTTTTTTAGGCTTTCCTTATTTTCAGAAGGAACCTGTCAAATGTAAGGAGTTCTACAGTATAGTGAGATGGAAGCAGGAGGAGGGGGAGAATACACAAAAAAATTATATATAGCCCTTGAAACCATAGTTTATGCTCCTTACTGAACAAGTTTTCTGTTTAGGATTGCCAACACATTGAAATGGTTTGAAATGATTAATCCTAGTGATTAAAAAATTATATTCAGAGCCAATGTGGCCTAGTAGTTAACACCTTAGTCTAGATGTGTTAGATGCAGGGGTGTCAAACTGCCAGCCCATGGGCCAGACGCGTCACCAGGAAATCGCGCCCACCCCATTGCTGGTAATGGGGAGGAAGGTCCGATACGTCATGCGACGTCTTGAATTTGACATGTCTGTGTTAGAGTGATGCAGATTGCAATGTCTAGTCACCTATAAAATTAGGGGATAACTGAAGACAGTCATTCTCTCCCATACAAACTTACCTCAGAGTGTAGTGAGGATGAATTATTTGGCAGCTGATAGAATAGAAATGTTTATATCTGCCACTCCATATATGTGGAAAAATATATTCATATTACATATATATTTCTATTCATGGGGAAAAAAACACAGATGGATAGTTTGCCAGCATTTGGATGAGTTGTAGAGTCTCTGCCTTCTAAATTGTTTGTGGCATCAGTAGTCTCTTTCTTTTTTTCTTCCATTCCGCCCCATCTTTTCTTCTTGCCCACTTTCCTTAGTTGTATTAATACAATTGGCCAGGCAGTGAGCCTTTTAAATGTATTCCTACAAGAACACAAATCAGGGTGAGTTTAGAGAAGCTGCTAGGATGATAAAGCTAAGATGTCATTCAGTGTGGAGCTGAAGTGGAAATTCTCTATCTTTTTATATTCTGTTAAATTTTATTAGTTCCACATTTAGGAACATTTAACATGGGACCCTCACCAGTTAATTTAGGACTACCCTATTTGGACTGCAAAATGTAGGAAGAGTACTAGCTGTCACAAAAAGATACAAAGCATTTTAGTGGTCACTAAATTTTTGTAGCACTAATGAATTAGAATAGTATTTTGATTGAATCATTATGAATATGTTTTTTTTCCTTTAAAAATATTTATTTACTCTCCAATACTAAGTCATAGAATTTAAAAAATGCAGCATTCTGTTTATTTGAGAATCCCTATAAAGTTAAAACTGCCTACAAGGGTCCAAATGGTTCCTATAAGCTAAAGCTACAAATAGAATTTTTACTATTGCCTTCAAAACACCTGGGTATTGGGTTATTTTGTACGCCGCCCTGAGTCCTTTGGGATTGGGCGGCATATAAATATTTGTAAATAAATAAATAAATAAATAAATATTTAGTAAGAATATCTTAATCTCATCAATAGTTTGTGTACTGTGGGCACTTTAAAAGGATTGATACACACGTCATTTCCCCATGCTCATGCCCAGTTGTATTTTATAGGCAGCAATAACTTAAAACAAGATCCCCGGGTCTGTGGACTGGCACTGGGCCATGGCATGCCAGCAACCAGCATGCACAAACAAGCGAAACCCCATCTGTGGGATGGAGGCAGCATGGAAAACCATGCCTCTTCAGGTCCGTGGAAAATCTTTTCTCCACAGAACCGGTCCTTGGTACTCAAAAGATTGGGGGCCACTGACTTAAGGGAAACAGTTATTGCTGCTCATGATGATTAAAGCAACAATAACACATTTCTCATATAGAGCAAACTCTCACCTGTAAATAAGAGAAATTCTTTTTTGTTAATAGGTCAGAATCCCAAATTTATCAGCTCATTGAGCCCTTATATGAAAATAATGTAACGAACATTTTAACAACTAGCACTAAAATAATAACAGAGATCATTCAAAGCTTTCTAATAGCTGAAAAACAATTAACATTTGCTAAAGATGATTAGAAAAGGAAGTTCGAGCAAGTTGGCTATTCCCTTTCTCCAGAGCTCTTAAATTCATCAAAAATGGGCAGTTGCCATAGGATGAGCAGCTGTCTGAAGTACTTGTGGGTGATTTCAGGCCCTTTCCTTACTCAGAGGAATTATCGAAGATGTATTTGCTAGGTCTTCATTCCTCTGTGGTTATCTGCTCTGCTTTTCAGAATTCTCTTCAATCCGTGATTTCTTCCTGTGGAATGGATATGATCTTTTTATCAAGGTTCTTACATGTATGTGTGGAAGAACACAAGGTTGAGAAAGGATATCGAAAAATATACAGAGACCTGATTTCAATATTTTAAAAATCTCTTTCATAAATGCTTGTATTAATAAAAGCAGTATCTATCATGTATTTCCTACTCAGAAGCAGCCCTTAGCATCCCCTAGTGGCTTTTCGGTTTATTTTAAAATTAACCAAATAGGTCTTTTTTTGAATTAAAAAAAATCTTTTTATGGTAGAGTAGAATATGTAAGTTTTGATTTGTAGATATCATTGTTCTAAAGCAATCAGGGAACTTTATATAATGGATGGATTTCCCCCCCTTTTTTTGCTTTTATAAATTATTAAAATATTTAATCATGCCATTTTTGGAAAAAAAAAAAAGAACAGACAAACTTGGAAAGGCTTAATAGATCTAAAAATATGAACACCTCCCCCCTCCAAATCAGCAGAAATCCCATCCTTTGGGCTTTGTGTATATCTAGGTTGCCAGAAATATGTCTGTCAACTGTGAAAACATTTCCTGTCCTATGAGAGAATGCATTAAATTTTAATCTCCCATAGTTCTCTGTGTATAATGTTTAGTTGGGTGAAATTGTGCATTGTAGAGCAGCCCTGTGGAATAAAACATTTCACACAGTAAAATTTTATAAAACATGATATAAAATGTCACATTGGAAAATGCCATAAAACATTTTCTGTGGTCAACTCCTGTTTGCACAAACATTTTAACATGGACTACTTTCAGGGCAAATGCACCTCTGAATATTTCCATGAATTTTTTGAAGTACCTTTCTAGTACATTAAAATCTCTGCCATTGTTGAAGGCAAATGATGACCCTGTGAGTAATAGGTTGTTTAATCTCCAATAAACGCGTCAAACATTTTATATACTTAATAGTTCTTTATCACTGACCTTGTAAAGGAAGTTATGATTCCACAGATCAGAGAACAGTATGCATGCATTAAAATTTCAGAGGAAAAATATTTTTATACTGATTTTGAAATGAACTAAGTACAGTACATAAAAACGTCATGACTAGTACAGTTAGTGGTTTATTAAAAAAAATACTGCTAAAGCAGGTTGAAAATAATAGATAAGGATACTTGTACATTGGACAGTTAATTGGTTAGTCCTAATTAGAGAAGATCCTCTTTCTGCAAGCTTATTTTAAACTTTTGAACTAAATTATGGTTAACATATTGATAGAAATATAAGCAGTCCCTCTGCCTCTAACAGAATACATTGTACCATTTCCTTTGACTCTGTTACGTAGGCTGTTCCATGATACAGTTCTAGGTGAAAAATAAAACATACAGAATTGACACTTGTTTAGACTTGGACTTCATTCTTCCTTTGAAAAGCTAGCTCTGTGTGTGTGTGTGTGTGTGTGTGTGTGTGTGTGTGTGTGTGTGTGTGTAAATGAACAAACTTGCTTCATTTAAAAGGTACAACTTCTTGTCACCTGAGCCTTTCTTTGTCTGACCCGTACAATTCTTTTGTTCTATCCCTTTCATGGCCAACTGTTAAAGCTTCATATTTTCCTAAAATACTTTTCGCAGAGCCCTAAATACATACAAGGCTGCTATGATAAGTTTTGATTATAATCATAATAATTCTTTCCAGGTTTTTCACTAGACTCTTCTAAACAGTGTGGTAAAATGATGCAGAATCTTACCTCTCCTCTCAGATAAGCCTCCCTCTAACTAATTTAATAATGGCTGGTAAGGCGATGCTAATGTGTGCAAATACAGGTAGTCCTTGACTTACGACCACAATGGAGGCTGGAATTTTGATTCTAAGTTGTTACAGTCATTACATGAGGCACCTACATGACTGTTTTATTCAACAACAGCAATCCAAGCTCTTCCCATTGCATGCATGCCTCGGGTTGGGGGGAGTCCCTGACAGGTCCGGTACCCACTGGCACATGGAAACCTGCAGTGGACTGAGATGCGTCAGCAAACTAGCCCCACCAACGCTTGGATCTTCTCTCACTACCCCACCACGCATGGATCCATTTACCTTTTCATTGCCTCGCTCCATCCCGCGTGCAGGCCGAATTCCATAATGGTTCAGGAAGCTCCTTCTTTTAAATCTCTTGGGTGATTCGGAGGAGTCTTCCGAATTATCATGAAAACGATGATATTTGCCAGCATTTTCTGCTCTGAAGAGAAAATCGCTGGGGAAACTGACATTCTGAAAGGTTCTCCATGTGGGTTTTTCAGTGTTGAGGCTCAGAGCCTTTATAGCCTTTTCATCTCCAGAGAGGTGAATGAAATTAATGAAAGAGGTGGATCCTGGAGGAGAAAATGCCACAGATTCTAAACATGCGAAGAACGGCTGCAGGACTTGGGTTTGGCTAGTCTAAAGAAAAGAAGAAATAGAGGAGGCATGATAGCAGTTTTCCAGTATTCGAGGGGCTGGCACAAAGAAGAGGGGGTCACGTTATTCACCAAAGCACCAGTGAAGATAATTAACCAATGGAACAGCTTACCCCCAGAAATCATGGGTGCTCCATCACTGCAGATTTTTAAGAAGAGGCTAGACAGTCACTTGTCTGAGACGGTATATGTCTTCCTGCTTGAGCAAGGGGCTGGACTAGAAGACCTCCAAGGTCCCTTCCAGATTCTCAACACTAAGAAGAAATTTCCTGACAGTTAGAACAATTAATCAGTGGAACAACCTGCCTCTAGAAGTTGTGAATGCTCCAACACTGGAGATTTTTAAGAAGAGAATGGACAGCCATTTGTCTGAAATGGTATAGGGTTTCCTGCCTGAGCAGGAGGTTGGACTAGAAGACCTCCAATGTCCCTTCCAACTCTGTTATTCTATTCCAGTGATGGCAAACCTTTTAGAGACCGAGTGCCCAAAAACTGGCCCTGCCCCTCCTCCACCCCCTACCCGCCCCCGCTCTGCTGCCCCATCCCCTGCCCCGCCTGCCCACAGGACCACTCAGCACCTCCAGGGCCCGTCGCAGATTGCCCAGGCAGCCCAGCAGCGCTATGGTAGCCACACTCTCTGCTTGCATCGTGCAGCATCAACTGCATGATGGGGTGTGAGGGCCGAGTCTTGTCTATGCTGCCTGGCTGCTGTGTCCTTGGCTGTGCTGCTCCGTGTGGGCTATGCTCGAGGTTGAATCTCTTCAGGGGGCTGCTGGAGAGGAGGGGGGTCACGGGGGAAGGCAAGGCTGGGGCAACGGCACGTGTGCCCACAGAGAGGGCTCCGAGTGCCGCCTCTGGCACCCATGCCATAGGTTCGCCACCACTGTTCTGTACCGTTCCATTCCATTCTAACATCAAGGGTTATCACTTAATTTGAAGGGGAAATTAGAGTCAGGTGTTTCAGTCGGGATTGTAATCAGGTATGAGTATGGGAAGTCCTGCTTTATTTAAAGAACAGACTTCTCAATCTTTAGCTTCTGTTTCATTTGTACAGAGCAGTTCTTGTTTTAGATTGGATTGATGCAGAAATATTGAACATTCAAAAGTGTAAACTATGAACAAATGTATTCCAGTTAGTTCATCTTGTGTGCTGGAGATAGACTGGAGCTTTTGAGCAATTATTTATTTATTATGAAATATATGTGGCTGCCCATCTCTTATACGTGATTCTAGATACCCGACAGTTAAAACAGGATAAAAGCAATAAAGAAATAATAAAAAATATAAACCAAGAAACTCATAGTGTCCCACCATCAGTACAGGTAATCCCTGAGCTATAGTCAACCTGAAAAGGGGGAGTTTTGTCCCATATTTGAAGAACCAATAGTCAGGCCATCTCTCCGCTTACATGACCGAACGTCAGATATTGGCAACATGGTCACATTTACATAAAACTGCAGCCATAGCGAAACTTTGTTCGCTTAACGACTGCCACAAAAAAGGTCACAACATCGGGTGGGTCACATGATTGACCCGTTTACTACTGTTCTGACATACGACCATAATGGTCAGTCTCCATTGTGGTTGTATATCAAGGACTACCACAAACGGTTGCACCCAAACTATTAGAGATCCAGGCTTAATGGTAGAGCCAAAGTTTTAATGCCTTGCATAAGCCAATAGGATTGGAACAATTCTGATCTCAAAGAGCGATTGTGTTCCAAAGAGTGGGAACCATGGCAGAAAAGGCCCTCTTCTCGATGGCATTCTTTCACAGAGGAGACCCAGAGCATGTCTCCTGCTGTTATATATACCAGACGAGTAGATACCCTGAGGAGAGACGGCCCTATAAGTAATCTGGCCCCAGGCCTTGTGGAGTTTTAAAAGTGAGCAATCACTCCTTTAATTGTACCCAGAAGCATAATAGTAATAATGCAGTTCATAAAGCAGAGGTATGACATGTGCTAAATGGCCAGCAACCGTAACTGCCCATGTCACATTTTGCACCATCTGAAGCTTCCAAATATTCTTCAAGGACAGCTGCAGATACAGGCTGCTTTGCACAGTTCTGAGTTATGAATTAATGTGGTTTTTAATTGTTCTAGTGTGGAAGCAACGAACAAATCTGATTTATGTAATTCTTGTGTCTTAATAATGTCCAAAGCAACAGCTGCACATTACTTGTAATTATCAGTCTTCAAAATATATATTTCTTTCAGGGTGGATCACTACTAATAACTGGTTACTCTTTTAGTGTTAAATATCACAGATAACGAGCAGACAAATAGATATAAGAATTGGACCTGGAACTTCTTTTTCACAGCTTTTATTGCACTACAGTTTATTACTAGTAGTACAATTTAATAGGTATGCTATCAGAAAAATATGCTGCTTTATAAGTTTATATGGGCTATATTCCATAACTGGAATGTTTTCAGCCACCAAGTTACTTTACATTGAGGTGTGACTATATATTGTTTTCTGTTGTTTTAGGAGCAGCTCCAAAACTCTCTTGAAATTTACTGCAAACCAGTTGATTCTGTGAGCCATTAAATGGACATAGCATACATTCTCAGCTTTTGTTTACTTTGTCTGACTTTGTTTAACTTTAAGTTCAACTCCTTCACTTCATTGAACAAGATTTCTTTATACTGAGGCCTTAAGCTTCATGAAAAAGAAGCACAAGGCATATTGGTGGTTTGAAAAAAATATTATGATTAAAATGAAAAAACAACAACAACATGGTGCTTAGTGTTAACTATCATATCTAAATTTTGTTTAATTGTCATTGTTTATGTTGAATAGACTGGCATGGTGCGTTGTGATACAGCTGTTGGAACACCAGATTATATATCACCTGAAGTATTAAAATCACAAGGCGGTGATGGATGCTATGGACGGGAATGTGACTGGTGGTCTGTCGGAGTTTTTCTGTTTGAAATGCTTGTTGGTAAGTAGTGTTCCCCCCCTCCCCTTGCTTCTATATAGATTTTTGTCTTGATAGTACTTAATATGCTCTGGTGATGTAATTGCTGCAAATATATAATATAGATTTGCTCTATTTGTGAGTGTGTGTGCATGCACACATGCCTGTATCTCTTGCTGCTAATGATACTGGTCCCTAAATGAGTCTGGTTTTTAGTAGTGCTTTTTAGATTGTTATAAAATGACCTTCCCTAAATATTATGGAAAATTGGGGCTTCTACTTGGCATGACCACATGCTGAATTTACAACTTTAATTATTTCTTAGTTAAATCAAAACAGTTTTATTTTTTGGACTACAACCCAAATCCAAAAGGAAAGAAAACAAAAATAGGTTTCTCACCAGTTAAAAGCTCTTTTCCAATTATATATAAAGTTTTATAATGACTAGTTTATGCGTATAAAATCCTTGTTAAAATAATTGAAAGGAGAAATTAGAGCTTTTTAAGTCAGACATTTGATGTTTTAGATTTAAAAAATAGAGCCAAAAAGGCTAGTTACAAAGTCAAATGAAATAATTACTCAAGCTTAAAAATTCCAAAAAAACAACTTTTCATAGCAATGGCAAATGTTTTGAAAACAAAGATCTTCAGGACGAGATTATCTGACTGCAGGGTTTATATAGCAATTACACACAAATACACACACACACACACACACACACACAGAGAGAGAGAGAGAGAGAGAGAGAGAGAGAGAGAGAGAGAACACTATTTCTTCTTTATGTATTATATTAGGTAAAGATTATATTTGCAGCCTATAACAGATTTGATGGAAAAATGTATATCTGAGGTTTTGATCTCTGCAAACATTGCATAATTTTGAAATTGAAGCTACTTATCAGGATTACTATTTCACTTGGTCCAAAAACCTAGTCTTAAAATAGAAGGGGAGTGGTGGTTCCATAATCTACATTTGTCATGGCAAGTGGGCCCCTTTGAATTAGAAGGAAGTCACATTCTTTCTCAAGAGGAAGAAAATTATTAGGGGGTGATTGGTCAAAAATTAGGAGTGGAGTATCTTTGAATAACATGTGCTCAGAATTTATGGTGGCGCAAGAAATAAATGTTTCAGAAAGTTGCTTTAAATACTAGTGCTGGAGGTGCTTTAATAATAATTTAATAATTATAATGGTTCTACTACCAGGAACTTTTCAGATGTAGTTTTTATTTATGAAATTTAGATATATGTTTTGGGCATCTTTTTATTAGGTTATTTTATTAAATGAGCTTTTTCAATTGGAATATTCATTACAATCTAATTTTTTCTAAATATTTCAAACTTGCATATTGAATAAGGAAAGAGAAGGGCAGGCAAAATACAAAAGGATGAATCCTAAATAATGATTTAATTTTTTTTTAATTTACACATTTCAGAAAATACTCCTGTTTTAAGGATGCTTCTAGAATATCTATGAACTATTTGACACGATGTATCACAACTTTTAAATCCTTTGCAAGAAGATTATATACCTTTTTAAAGTTTCACATTAGAATTATTCTAAGCTAGTTTGTTTTCTAGTATTCTAAATGAATGTATTAATATATGTAATATAGGTTTGATAGCAAGCTCAGACAGTGCCCAAATAAAATTAAGAGTTACTATAGGAAGTATTGCCCCTTTTTTACTGATGGTATTTAAGTATTTCTTTATTATCTTTATAAAAGAACCCATGATTTATAAAAGGTACAACCAAAATGTGAAGGCATTCTACAAATAGACTTTCTGCAAAAATTTGAACAGTTTTTTTTTAGTAAGTAGACATTCTACATCCTGACTGGCATATTTTTTAAATACATATTGTATTATAGTTTATGCTTCATGAAAAATCAAAAGATTAAAATGGTGGAAAAGGTAAAGAAACTTTTAATTTGTATAGGGCAGGGGTAGGCAACCTTGGCTCTTTTATGACTCTTTTATGGTTGGCTCAGGAATTCTGGGAGTTGAAGTCCACAAGTCATAAAAGAGTCAAGGTTGCCTATCCCTGGTATAGGGTTTAGAAATGGAATAGGGTTTCCTGCAGGGGGTTGGACTAGAAAACCTTGAAAGTCCCTTTCAGCTCTGTTATTCTGTATGAAAGATAGCAATAGCACTTAGACTTATATACTGCTTCACAGTGCTTTACAGCCCTCTCTAAGTGGTTTACAGAGTCAGCCTACTGCCCCCAATAATCTGGATCCTCGTTTTACCGACCTTGGAAAGATGGAAGGCTGAGTTAATCTTGTGCTGGTGAGAATCGAACTGCCGAATTGCTAGCAGCTGGCAATCAGCAGAAGTAGCCTGCAATACTGCACAAACCATGGCTCACCACGAAAGATGACTTCCACTAGGATATAAAAGCATCTATGTGTGATAAACAGGAACTTTATCCAAGCAGAATATTCACTGAACAGATATTGACAATGAGATAAAAAAAATTGATGAATTACGGATTTAAACCATTGCAACAGTATAAGTACATTTCCTATGTAGGATATCCAGTTTAAGATATATGGTGGTTCTGACTCAGTAAATCAACAATCTGTTTAAATTCTTGATTGTATAATATTGTGATACATTTAATCCTGAACCAAATTAATTCATTTTTATATATTATATCTCAAGATTATACAGTACATGACTTAGTTGCCCCTTTTATCTCACTGAGAAATATTTGACACCATTAAATCGATGTAAATAAGAACCTTCGGCCCAGATGGTTATCTTATTCGTTGGTGTTCTATATCGATTATACCAAATACCATTCAGATTTTAGAATGTCACATGCATTATATATGATATTACCTTTAATTATATGTCATTGTTTTTAGAAGTATCTAGTAATATGAGACTATTAATTGTAATTCCAAGTATATATTCAGAAAAACTGAAGTTCACAGTGATTTTTCCGGATGTGGAAAATGCCTTTGATATGGTGGAAATTTTTTAAACAATTGTTGCTTATTTAAAAATTCTTATAGATACCCATAGACAAATTGCACAATCTCTCCCACTAAGCACTTTTTGAGATAGAAGATTCACAATAGCAAGTTTTTCATTCTCAGCTTCTTAGACTCCAACTTCCCACTTTCTACCCTCCTCCTCCCTATTTCTGTGGCAAGTTGAGTGATAGAAGTTAGCAGGCATCTTAGCAATTCAACCTTGACAAATTCTCTTTTCTGTCTATGATGTAACGTATTTCCTTTAAACATTTGTATAAAAGGTAGTGGTACTGTAATTAAATACATAAACCAATATAAGGAATGTTGTATACAGTGAGAGTCATTGTTTTGAAGCACGGGGAAATACAATTTATGCATACTAGAAACAATTGTCATGTGAGTTTCAGCAAAAGATAAATCTTGTTTAGGGTTAAGGCTGTACAGTTTTCATGAAGCTAGAGCTTGCAGTTTCTTCCCCCTTCTTCTCTTGAACAATTGAAATAGTCAGTTTCAAAAACAATTTCTGATCTAAAACTAACCAGGATTTCTCCTTATGCCCAGACTCAGAAATACAGCTTGGAACTTAATGCTACACTGCATGAAGAGAAGCAGTTTCTGTTGATAGAATGGAATGCTTTTTTTCCTCTTCCTCTTTTTTTCCAATGCCTCTACAAGATCTGCTTTTCCAAAGGACATTACGGGAATTTGAGGTATTTTGGGTGGAAGGAAAAAAGGAGAACTACCATTGTGATATGTGACCAACAAAACATTTAAT